>NC_084930.1:13750000-14375000 GCF_958298935.1 Phragmites australis | reverse complement strand
ATTTGGTATTCTCTTGTCCATCTCTTTACCATTTTGCAAATTAATTTGAGAATTTACAATCTTGCAAGCTTTCAATTTCGCATTTCCATAGTGTCTTTGCTTGCTAGTTGTGTTGTGTTCTCCTAGCTTGTTCATGTAGTCGCATTTACTTTCTTCTAGGCTAAGGTTGGTAATTGTTCTAGAATTTGGTAGAAGTTTCAATTGCCCAATTCACCCCCTTGGGCCATTCGATCTTTTTTGCCAGGGTCCCATCACATTTTCTGTTCGAGATCTCTTCCACCGCTCGCGGAGGATATTAGTACGAAATACCAGGAGAGCTGGTGCACTACACCGACAAATGTGCACTATATCATGATCTTTTGCCAGAAAAGGAGGAAAGAATATTTTCGCCACTATATAAAATTTCCGCTACAACAGTTCAACTTTTGAGCTTGGCTAGCGATGGGTCTTATCTCTCTCGTACCTTTGCAAGGACGAGATAATATTTATGGGCCGATTAGAAAATCTACTCGAATAGAACACATTATCAAGGATTCACTTGAGAACTTAGAGGTGTTCAAAATCCTGAATAGGTGATCTAAGTACCCTAAGAACCCAGTTAGATGCTTCAACCTAATCAGGGACCCGAGTCTTACTCAATGGCATGGTCGGACAAAAAACTTATATTTGCTAGCCATGTACTTAATCCATCGGAGCCCCATTTCACGTATTGATGGGGGGCTTGACAATAAATAATGGATAGTTACCATATCCAGGCAACCCAGTGTTCCCCATAACTCTTGGAGCATATCTATATCTCTGGAAGGGGATCCATAAATGAAAGAAACTACCCATAGATACCTAAAGTGTCCTGTAACCGAGAAAGTTTATCTCCAAAAATAGGAAGGAGGAGTCTAGAGGATGTACGACACCCCTATATATATAAGAAGTCAAGGTGCCCTATGGAGGACAAGTCATTATGAGCTACACAAGATAAGACAAGCCAACATAAGCCAAGCAAGGAAGTCACCGACTAGGTTTAGATTTATCTAGGCTAGCCACAAACCCCCTTATAACAGACTCCAATCAATAAAATACAAACATGGCATAGGGTTATTATCCTTATGGAGGCCCAAACATGTATAAAAAAATCTTGTGTGTTCCCTTGTGATTCGTCTACTCAAAGCATCCCCAATTGTTTAACAAGTTTGTTAAATCAGATGTTCACAAATCATTAACAAACGTGTTTCACCTGTTGCCCCGCTAGATGTTGTTCGGAGTGTCTAGAGTATGTTAGGCAATTCAGACTCCCAGGCATTAGAGTAGGTGGATAAGTGATTGAAGACGTAGGTGTTAATTCCTTGCAGCACTAGACCATTAGCCTGCTCGACTTGTCCATTGCTCTGGTGATGAGCTACAGACGCGAAGCAAATCGTAGTACCAAGTCCCTCGCAATAATCGATGAAGGCCCCACTTTAGAATTGAGTTCCATTGGCAGTGACGATCCTACTCAGGATGCCGAACCTTGTCATGAAATTTTTCATGATGAAGTTCCTAGCTGCTTCTAAGGTGATCCTCTAGGCCGGCTCAGCTTTAATCCACTTGGTGAAGGTATTGATTATGACAAAAAGGAACTTGAATCCCCCGGGCTCTACCAGGAAGGGCCCCAAAATATCCAACCCTAAGTCACGAATGACCACACCAAGGGGATGGTCTGTAAGGCTTAGGAGAGTCGTAGACCAATAAAAACCTTGTCTGAATGCATTTTCGACCATGGTTAAAAAGGAAGCATGAGCTCTACATAACCCTCCATGGATTTCTTCGAGTAGTTCTCTACCCTGCTTCTGAGAGATGCACTTCATGAGTACTCGTGGGCAGCTTTTTGATAGGGGACACCATCCACCAAGGTGTACATCCTGGATCAATGGGATATTTGCTCGGATAGTGTATCATCTTTAGGCATAACTCGATCTGGAATAAACTTGCGGATTGGATCCATCCACGCATTCTCGTATTCGAGGAGACTTACGAGTTCCTCCATGACTTCTTTTGGGGCATCGATTCTTGGCATGCCCCCGAGTTGGTTATAGGTCTTGTAGACCACCACTCCTTTTGGTTGTGTCATCTGAAGATCTCATGGATGGCTTCAAGAGTCTTTCTGTGAAGATCCCAGTTTGTCCTGGAGATTGTGAGGAGGCAAGTCAGGCAAGACTATCTATTTCGTGTGAGAGAAACATGCCCTTGATGTTGTTTCACTTAGAAATACATAAAGTGCAGACGTACTATTATATATCATAGCATATAATGAGAACAACCCACCACCGCCTTCACCGCCAAGTATGGAGGATGTGCTTATGCAAATTGAACAGTGCCATCAAGCTCAGACAATGCTCCTCGAAGCTCTCATGCATAACATGGCCCGCCAAGGAGGAGGTGGAGCCGGGCGTCGCGATGACTTCTCGGATTTTCTCCAGACTCAGCCACCCACCTTGACATGTGCCGAGGATCCTCTTGATGCCGATCATTGGCTTCGGACTATCAAGTAGAAGATCGCTCTTCTTTGGTGCGAGGACCACGAGAAGGCACTCTTCGCCACCCATCAACTCCAAGGTGTGGTCAGTGCATGGTGGACCAACTATTTGGCCAAGCACGCCACCAATCACTACATCTCTTGGGCAGAGTTCCGCCAAGCCTTTCATTATTTTCACATCCCCAAGGGGATTATGGAGATCAAGAGGCAGGAGTTCCTAGACCTCATGCAAGAAGGTAGATCAGTGATGGAGTATGTGCAGGTGTTCAACCACCTTGCATAGTATGCTCAGGATGAGGTCAACACTAACGAGTGGAAGCAAAATCGCTTTGTGAATGGCCTCAATTCCAAAATGTCAGTGCATGAGTTCACCAGCTTCAACAAGCTAGTGAGCACCTGTCTCACAGTGGAGTTCAAGCTAAAGAACCACCAAGAGGATAAGAAGCACAAGAGGGTTCTGTCACCTTCCACGGGCGGGAGCTCTCAATGTGCACGAACAGAGAGTCAGCCTCCTCCATCTCACATGTCGACCTTGACTGCTCCACGATCAATGTGGATGGTGTGATGCCCATCTTTCTCATCTCCACAAGGACAACCTCCAAGACCTACTGGTTCTTAGGGGAGTGTGACCAGTGGCCCCAGCGGCTCGTATTACAACTGTGGGTGCATCGACCACTTTACACAAGATTGCCCTTATCTAAAGCCGGGAGCCATGCTGACTGCCCCAAGGCCGCCACCCACTCAACCCACTCCTCAAGCCTCCCAGGCTACGCTTGTCCCCAAACGTGCCAAAGTGCGTCACATCACCAATGAAAAGGCTCGAGAGGACTACAGCGTGCTCGTTGGTATGCTACTTGTGAACTCTCATCCCATAGTTGTTCTTTTTGATTCGGGAGTATCTCATTCTTTTATCAAGGGTAGTTATGTTTTGAGTCACAATTTGGTCACCGAGGCCCTACCATCTGCCTATCACATTGATGCACCTGATACTAAGTTGACAACCAACCGAGTGGTCCCTAAGGCTAAGTTATGCTCAGTTTACATCCTAACCCATGTAATCCCTATCTTAGCCCTATAACCCTAACCTAAAAAACTAACTCAAGCAACGACGTCTCTGCGGCAAGCCATCACGCGAGGAGGAAGACAGTTGTTAAGCGGGATCAACTGTTAGGCACTAAAGTGGGGGTGTGTCAGTGCAGTGAACTGCTTCGAGCAGCATACAGACCAAATGATTCTCGAGCACTGAAAGCTAAGAGGGATTGGGATAGACGATAGTATGGACCGATCGTAGTGGGTGGGACCTAGGGCTGGCAATGGGTCGGTGAAGGGATAGAATGGCCCAAGAGGGGGGTGAATTAGGACACTTATAACTATTTTGGCTCCAAAAACAATACAAGATAAACCTATATCAAATTCCATCTAAATGTGCTCTAGGTTTATCTAGTGTGTCTACTCTGCTGATCAAAGTACTTGTAACCTGTTTAAGAAGGTAAATTGCAAGAATGTAAATGTAGAAACATAAATAAGGTAGAGAGAGTAAACTCCGCACAAGGATTTTTTTTCCGTGGTATCGATGATATGAATGTCACCCCTAGTCTATATTAGAGCTCCACAAAGGATATGCTCCCAGTCGGCACCCGGTCACGGCTCTTGAGCCACCAAGTCATAAAGACAAGGCCTCCACCTAGATGAGCCACCAAGCCACGAAGGCAAGGTCTCACTACTAGCCTCTCTTCCGGTTCCTTACCGTCGTGATCACTTCGGAGCTTGAGTTCACCAAGACAAGGGTCTTCGCGTCTCCGCACAATTGCCTTGCCGCCGCTCCAGACCAAGTCGCAGGGTCAACAAACTTGCCTACGAGTCACTAAGACTCCAAGGTGCTGTTGTACCATTTGGTACAAGGTTGGATCACTCCTTGATCCATTCTCTAGGCAGCAATCACCTAGCAACACTCTCTCTAGGCCTATAAGCACTAAACACTCTGTGATCTTGTGCTTAGTCACCTTGGATAATCACTTTAAGCATTTTAGTGGCTTGGATGTCTTCTCAAGTGTGTATGGGCTTACTCTAGACTCTAGCGGCGTGCCACAACTTCAAATAACTAAGTGGATAGGTATTTATATTCTCAAACCTGCGCACTAGCCTTTAACCCAACAACTCAGAAAAGTTGTTAACACCGGATGATCTAGTGAGAACAATAGTACTAACACCTGGTCATCCGATGAGTATACTCTCACAAACTAGCCGTTGGAACCCCACTCAAGACACTGTGAACACCAGACAATCCGGTGTATAATTCATCTCCATCACCAGACTATCTAGTGAGTTATCCTGAGCCATCCAAGTCTTCCCTTCTTCTCTGTGTAAACTGCTCCGGTGAAAGCATCTTGTGCACATCACTTCATCACCCAACTATCCGGTGAGTTGACTTCATCCAACCGAGCCAATGCAACCCTCTCTGGAAATAATGCTCCAGTGTACACAGCCTTCATCACCGGACCATCTGATGCGTTGAACTTCGTTTTGCCTCTTTGCACTGTTCATCGTCCGATGTGTGCAACACATTGATCACCGGACCATCCAGTGCTTTGATCTTCAACTTCAATTGTTGCAACCTTCTCTGGACAAAATGTTCTGGTATGTATCTTCTCTTATCACCAGACCTTCCGGTGAGGTCTTTAGGCCTCTCTCCTCTTTGTAAAATATGCTCCAGTAAATTTAACACCCAGAGCACTGGACTATCCGATGAGGCAAATCTTCTTGTGACTTCTCCAATTCAGTCCTACTTTGTCCCGACTGCGGTTGCTTCTTCATGTATTACATCCATGAGACCTACCAACATATATTCTTGACAAACATGTTAGTCCCATTGACTATGTTATTGTTAATCACCAAAATCATAATCATGGCCTAATAGGGTCATTTTCACTACAGTCGGGTCAAGTCCGGGTGGAGCAAAACCATGCCCGACCAGAAACCCGATAGCCCCAACCTGACATAAACCTAAATTACCAAACGGGAAAAACTAGCACCCAAACTCATCAGGTTTCGGGTGCTCGTCAGGTTCAGGTGACAAGAGAGGTCGGCATGGTCTGCTCTTGTCGGCGGCGAGCAGGAGTGCCATTGGGCTAGGGAAGGGTAGCAGAAGGCTCGACACTAGGAGAGGAATTTGTTTGGGGGATTCTCAGTCAGTAGGCCTACCTAGAGAGTGGCCGGAGGCGAGCATGAAGGTGTAGTGGTGCTCGGCTCCCGTGGAGAGCCAGGCCAACATCATGCCAAGGATGAATTTGCGTGCGTGAAAGATCGAGGAGGGTACGGGGAAGCTCACCGTGCTCTCAATTCGAGCGGAGGAGCTAGGACATGGCGGCTCGTCGGTGAGGTCAAAGTAGAGCCACTGTAATCGGGGAAGAACACCCTGGGGAGCTTAGTCCGGTGGGGAAAACAGTGGAATCAGGCTGGGGAGAGGTGAGGAGGGTCGCGGTGAGGCTAATCCGAGCTCCGACAGCGGCGGGGTGACGACAGCTTTGCAGATCTGGGCCGTCGACACAAGGTTAGAGGAGGGAGGCTGCGGCTCCACTCGACACCTGGTTGCTTCTGGCGATGTGAGATCGCCGGGCAAGGGCAGGCGCGGACAGGGGAGGAAGCGACGCGACGCGGCGATGATTGGTGAACATGGGGCGACGACCACCGGGAGTGGGTCTGTGGGTGGTTGTAGGCCTGCAATGTGTGAGTCTGTGACCGTGTGACCGTGCGTCTGTGGCTCCGTGCAGAACTACGGTGGCTTGGATTTCCAGTTTACACAGCCTGATTAGGCAACCCGTGGGTACCCATAGGCGAAATCTAAAACTCAAACCCGACCCGATCCTATTCTGTACCTGGCCCTTCAGACCCGTGAGTGAAAATTTAGACCCGAATCTGAACCCGTCAAACCCAGAACCCGCAGGTAAGGAACCCACGAGTCCAATTGCCAGCCCTAGTGGGACCACGCAAGCTGACCGACCTGTATGGTTTGTCCACGAACCATGAGGAGATGAGTCAGGGTGTATCGAGCTTGTTTAATCCCATTCTAGGCCATCTCCTGTCGTGAGAGGTGCTTCGAATATATTTGATCAATACTTCTGTTGGATATATTTATAAATCTAATAGAGTTATGATATTATGAAAGTGCACTTTAAGACAAATCTATTCATATATTTTTTAAGTTTTCAATCTTTTTTACGCCTTCCCCTTTCTCTCGGTTTTGTTTCTCTTGACCTCGACCGCTTTGTACCTTTTTTATCACCTTCTCTATTATGTAATAATGCATAGATACAAATCTGATGCTGGATTCGTTAAAAAGTTATATAGTTATACAAAGCTTTAAAAGTTTGACCATAAGCTTCTTCAAAACGTCATGTACTTATGACTGAAGGTAGTATTTCTTTTTATGGGAAAGAAGAAAATAAATTAAGAAACTACCAACCTTGCCAAATATTCAAAACGATTGAGTTGGGCTTTGTAACTTGATATTTGATCATCTCTCCCGTTTCTCCCATGCATAATTTTAGCCTTACTTCTTCTAAGCACGCACTAACAAAAATCAATAAAGTTGTAGTTTTCTCTGTTTGCTGAAGGTTATCAAAACATGAGCACCATCAGTATGTGATAAACTTCACTACAGCTAATCACTTAGGAAAAAGAAAAGGTGGGATCCACGGTAGTCTGCTACTGAAGCTTCTTGTCTTCCCACTAAACTCTAGGCTGTGAGCTGTTCAACATATGGCAAGTAAGCATGGAATATAATAGAGACCATACAGATCATGTTCAGACTTGTAACTTTCAACTGAAGAGCACGCGTGAACACAATCTCCATACAAGTCACTAGCAAGTTTAATAATATAGATTTTCTCCGGGAATCATGCCATGTTCACCTATAGCTGGCCAAAGGGATGGACCATCACGGCATGGTCCAGGCCCGAAAGTGGCACAATCCGTTTAGGTATGGTCCGGTTTGACCCGTTAGCTAAACGGATTGTATCGTGCTAGCTCACGTGTCGAGTAGTCGATCCAAGGCACGACCCATTTAGGTCTATGGTATGGTAGGTCCGATAAGTCTATTTTGGCCCGCTAAGTATATTAGGATGTGAAAAATCAAAATAAAAATAAAAATACCAGGAAAATATCAGAAAAAATCAAAGAAACTCAAGAAAATTTACGAAAAGCATAGAAAAAAATTCAAAAAAAATCAATGATAATATGAAAAATAGTTAAAAATGAGCTTTATTGATTGGCTGTCTAGTTAAAAACCTTTCTACTAGAAGAAAAAAGAGTATAACCTATGATCCAAAAATTACATAATTTTATTATGAACTTTAAATTTTTTTCTTGCAACATGCAATGTGCTTCTTCAAGTGCCCCATTCCACTTGTAGACCTTGCACATATTTCATTACTGCATATATTATACTTAGCAAATCTTACCTCTTTCATGTCTATTTCTTTGTAGATATTTTCATAATGTTATCATATTAATGATCATGCTCGTGAGTCCTCGGTATCTTGATCCATGAATGGAATTGATTTGTTAAAGTGACTAGCAAGTAGAAAAAAAAATAGCAAGATAGAGATGTATGACCATGGTGGATGGTTGGGTGTGGTGGCCTATTTATAGGCCAAGCTTTGAGCCTTCGGGCTCACATGTTCCATCGGACCATCCCTATGAGCCCTGCTACTGCCACTTCTAGCCCAATTGCTCGTGGTGTGCTGGTATGCTGCATGGCTATTTCTAGCCCAATTGCCTAAAGTTGTGTCGTGCTGACCATTGCTGATAGGTCAAGCCGTGCCGTGCTGTGCCAGACATGTCGTGTGCCATGTCATGTGGGCCCAACGTGTCATTGTTCCAGCACAAGCACGGCCTAGCTCGTCATGCCATCCCAACACAATACGATTATAAATGGGTTGTGCCGTGCTTGATCCATGCCCACAGTACCAAACCAGGTGCCAACCCATTAGACCCAGCCCATTTAGCCCGCTCTATGTTCACCCCATACATCAAAGGGAAATCGTTGTGTCCACTTTGTGTAGAAAGTGCATAAAGGGTACAGAATATATTTGGACAAAACTTGCAGTTGAGGACCATACTAATTTTCAATTAGGAAGTCATGGACTACCGAGGAATGCAATCTGTATCATATTTAACTGTTCTGTGCATTACATTTTGTACTTATACCATCTGATGAATGAAGAAATCATGCTTTAATAGCCTCTATCTTAGCTCTTTACCAGACTGTAACGGAATCGAAGAAATGGAAAGGACATATACATGTAAGTATATGGAACTACCTTATCAGCTCCATTCTTGTGTGCTATTTTAATACACTCTGGAGGTACAACAGAAGAAATGGTTGCGCGCTCAAGATGACTGTACGATAGGTTGGTCTCCGAACGGGCCATGCAGCCAACCTCTGGCAATGTGTCCATATGCAGCCTCCGTCAGGTGAATTCCATCCCAGCTCCAGTGTGTCTTGGGATCAGCACATGCCGAGGCACCAGGCTCACCACATTTGGCTGTTAGGTTGAAGTTGTAAGGGCCTCTACCGGGAGCACCGCAGCATGCTCTAGGTAGTTGTTTGTAAAAACCTGCATTGAGAGCAGAATTTATTAGGATCTTTCATTCACTTGAGAGAAAAAGATCATATGTTAATCGCTAGACGTAAATGCACATCCTGTTTATAAATGCGGTATTGTGTCTTCTTATCAACTTGTGGTCACACAAAACTCTATTTTATAGAAAATAAAGGATGGCCACGCAGCTCTTGTGCCAATCATACAGAGATGATAAGGATGGACAAATTTGCCCATGGCTTGATGTCCAGAAAAACAAAACAATGCATAACATGGAAGATTCTCCTTCTGACACAGATGTCTCACCGATATGATACCATGCTGAAGACGTGTCACCAAATATGAGCCCAATGCCTTTCTATTTATTCAGAATGTTGTTCAGAAATTTCTGGAGAAAAGGGGGGCTCTACGATGCGATGCCCCAATGAGTAGCTAACAGAGTAGCAATAAATACGACATATGAAACAAACTAAGATACCAAAAATATAGGTCGGTCACAGATGGGTCAGCTAGTCGAATTATTTCCTAGCCTTTATACTCCTTGTGATAGGACTTCAAGAAAAGATGTTCTTCAGACATGTTAAAAAAGCAACAGAGAACAGTTAGCCCCAGGGTTACATAGCCCTCAATATTTGCAGTTAACGAAATCAAGATGTTGCTTTGAATAATTTTCATTTTTCCATTGAAACTCCCAATTCAGTAATACAGCCATGCAGCAAATATTGGTATGGGCATGGCACACGTTTCTTTAATGTACTACCCCCTACAAAAATATGTAGATATTTTACAGCTCTTAAGTTTTTCTAACAATAGGTTAAAGCTTCTCTTGCAAATGGTACCAAAGCAACATAAACATTTCCATATATATATTTCATTTTCAGGTGAGCTCTTGGTTCATGTAGCTATAAAGAAAAGAGGAAGAAAACCCGTACCACAAATAAGAACACGAGCTTTCATACAGTTTGTAGCATGAGCAGTAATTACTAGTCGTTCTGGAAGTGGATAAGAGATTCTACATGATAACTTAAGTAACTTCGTTTACCATCTTTAACACATAGAAGATTAATTGTACTCCACTTGGGAAGAACTTTGGTGAACCTACATCTAGATCTGAAGTTTATTGCATCTCAATAGAACGAAAGGGTGACAGTTTGACTCCACAGTGAAGTTGAATTATGTTCGGAAACGTTAGACCTGTCTCTGACAATTAGCACTAAAAAGCTTATCCTTAGTCATACCAGTCTGCTATAGACTCCTCAGCTCAGTGATTCAACTGATCATATCAACAAATGCACATTATTATATCTATATGATCTAATGATAGCACAAAACAGAAAACTGAGGAACTCACCAAATTTCTCGGGCTGAAGTATGAACTGAATAACTGGCGTGAAGTAATCGCCATACATGATCCTCACCCCAGGGTGCTTTGCACGGAGCTTCTCCAGCGCGCGCTTGAGCATCGCATTGTGCACCCATGAGAATGTGTTGAATCGTTTCAGGCAGCCGGTACGCGAGCCATGCCCCTCCTTTGGGTCAGCGTACATGGTCAAGTACACCGGAAAGCACCCGGATGGCATCACTCCAGGCACAATCAAATCCTTTGCCCCCTCAGCAATCAATTGCTGCGGCGTGCACAAGTAATTAGAGCAACACAACAAGCATGATGAACAACTGAAAAAAGACGTGACCGTTACCTCAACGCCATCGGAGATACCCTGAATTACATGGGGCATCAGCTTGTAGGCCTCCTTGATGTCCTTGCCAGCGAACAGGGGTGCGTTGTAGTCATTTCCGCCAAATTCACCAACAATAAACAGGGACTTGGCAAAGAACTCCTTGCATTCTTCAGAACCGAGGAAATTAAGGGGAAAGAGGAGATATCAACATCAAAATCACATTAAAATCCATTGAGCGAATCGGAATTCACTTTAAGAAGGTAAAGAATTGGTGAATCTTCCATTTTTGGGTGTACCTTGGGCGGAGTTGCAAAGTGAGGGCTTGAGGTCGCGCAGCCAGTGGATTTGTGTGAAGAGGGAGCCGGAGTTCCAGACGGTCTTACCGAGCCCCCGCTTCTCGAAGAACTCGGTGTCGAGCGCCGTGGCGCCGGTGATGGCGAAGTTGGCGCCCTGCGCGAAGCTGGCGTTCTTGGCCTTGGACGGCGGCAGCAGCGGCAGCCCCAACTCTTGCGCTACCGAAGAAACCCAAACAAACCCGAGATGCACAGATCCATCAAATTCTGTAACCAAGAACGCAGGCGAAAGATTAGAGAACCCAACAAGCCGCATAATTTACCGATGAAGTCGACGACGAGGCGTCCGTCGGAGCATCGGCCGGTGGGGTAGCCGAAGTATGTCTGGCCGTAGGGCAGGCGCGCGGTGGCGAGGTAGTCCGGGATGGCCTCCGTGACCAGGTTGCCGGCGTCCACCAGCGAGTCCCCGAAATTGAACACCGCGCGGTACCTTCCCCCCGACTTCGCCGCCGCCACCGCCGCGAGAAGCGGAAGCACCGCGAGAACCGCGTAAATTCTCCTCGGCCTCGCCGCCGCTACTCCCACTCCCACTCCCACTCCCCCTCCTCCTTCCCCCATGGCGTGGTAGTCCTGGAACTGGCGCGTGGAGGACGCCGGAGCAGGAGAAGAAGAAAGGCGGTTTGGGTTGGCTTCTTTGCTTGGCCGGGCGCCCGGGCCCGTGAATGAGGTCACAATAGATACCCGTGGCGCTTGTCCGCTTGCTCTTTGTAGGCCGCTGCGAGTGACCACGGACTGTGGAGTTCGGGTGGGGGAGCTTGGATTCTTCTTGCGGCTGCGGCTGCGCCTGCGCCTGCGCGTGGCTGGCTGATTGGATGCTTGCACGGCGCTGCGCTGCTGGGCGTTTGATACCGTTACGGGCTTGGAAGCGGAGGTGGCGAAGGGGGGCTACGGCTGGAGCTGGACGGACGCACGTGTGGAAGCTAGGAACAGGGTGTGCGTGATGCATTGACTGAGAGAGTGCCACTGGCATTGAATGTGGCCGTGGGACGGCCGGGCGGACGAAGGGGCGTGGTAAATGGCGTTCAGTAAATTAGTTCCCGATTCGAGAGAGATTATACAACCTAATTTTATACTACTCTCCTCTTTTATACGATAACACGTGTCTATTTTTTCTTTTTTTTTTCAGTCCAGCTATTAAATTATGAGATAGATATATAGATAGGATCTTAAAAAATCTTTTTACATATAGTCCTATAGAATTTTCTTCTAGAGATCATCGCACTCTAGCGCTCAGCAGCCGTCCCGTTGGATACATTGATGGGCGCTCTAGATTCGGCAATGAACTCGGTATTGCATTTGGTAGTCATGCCTCAGTAATAATGAGTCGAGCCAGAATTTTTGCTCGTTTAAATTAACGAGCTGGCTCGAGCCAACTCACGAGGTAAACAAGGTACTTGCGAGTTAGCACATTCGCTTAGGCCCAGCTACATAGCCATAAGCCTACAACCAATCTGGCCCAATAGCCCAAGATTTCAAAAAGAGCAACCCCAAGTGCAGAAGCCCCCTAATCGGCTAATCCCCTATCATCTCCCAGCTCATCTCCCCTAATACTGGGAGTTTTAAGTATATAATTAAGTTTCGATAGCATGTAGTTAGGGGTATCAGTATATACTGTCTATTAGCAGCTAATTTTGCATTCTCTCCGAAAACAAGCTGACAACAATGACATTGAGTCCGTGCAGTTTCCAACATGTGTGGTCACAAGCAACTAATAAATATATATGTCTCCTCTCTTTTTCAAACTTACAAGTTTCAAACCATATATTATAATCTGTATTTACCTAAAATACTTCTTGTTATCCTGAAGGTGTAAATTGGGCTTGATGACCTTTTGAGACGAAGCAATAAGTAAATCAAGGAGAAGTCCTTAAATATCTGTGTCATTTAGAATTTAAAGTTAAAATCATGTTATCGTTGTTTTCTATCTCTATCTACAAGACTTGTGTGAGTTAGTGAGTGTGATTGTGTGAACTATTGAACTGAACTGTTGTTGCTGATAAACAGAGCTGCTAAAGCTGAACTGAACTGCTATTTTTTGAACTATTGAATTGAACTGTTGCTGCTGTTCGATAGTTAATTTTTGTGTTCACATGCTTATTTTTCTCAACTACTACTACTGTTGTGATGTCGCTTGCCATTTGGCAGGTTGCATTCCCCCAATGTGATGCTATGTTCAGATAGATCAACAGAAATTGATGCGCCTAGCTCATGAGTCAAATGAGCTAGCTCGAGCTTTTAACGAGCCGAGTCAAGCTAGAGTTTTTGCTCGTTTTGCTAACGAGTCGAGTCGAGCTAGCTTGTTTCGCTAACGAGCTGGACTGAGCCGAACTGGCTCGTTGACCAGCCGTAAGTGTACTACAAGAAAGGGGTATTTTCGAAAAAAAGTTAAGAAACTTAGGAGTCAAGTTTTCTAGGCCTATTAGAGGGATAGGGCTATGGGAGAGTTTAAATCAGCCACTTAAGCTCCTTTGTGTCACTTATTTGAGAGCTTAGAGCTAGAATTTAAGATGAGAGAATGATGAGTGTTTAGTCTATGTTATATGTGAGAATTTTAAGATATAAATCTTTATAATTCATTTAAAATAGGGCTGATCTCTTTAAGTAATGGAGTTTATGTTTTTGCATATGCTTAAATTCCCCTCCTTCTAGTTCCTCTATTGGTTCCTATGTAAGTTTGCTACATTTTTAGTTTTCAATTTTGATTTTCGTTTTGGTTTTTGGACTGAAATTTCAGCACCTTATGAGATTATTTTTCTTGTTAATAAAGACATAAAATTCGTATACACACTTATGTGATGGGGTCTTAAATTCTCTTGCCTTCAGACAATCAACTTGGAGAGTTTAATTGCTCAGTGTTCATCTTTTCTTATTTCTTTATAAATTATGATCTTTCAAGTGCTAAGACACATAGATTGATCTTAAATGGAACGTATGGTTCATATACTATCTGTAGAGTTATGTTGCCTCGATTTTTTTTTGTTAAAACTTATCTCTATTTTTGCTCTCGTTTGAGTTTTGAGGTGCGTTGAATGATCCAAATAGAAAAGGAGCATTATTTTGCAAAAAAATTGTTGAAACATCTATTCACCCTCCTCTAGTCGTCAATTTCATTCCTACAGCCGTGCTTGACTGCTAGCTCGTCCAATGCTGTCTACTCATTTGTGTTTGTGACTTATTTGTCAAGACCTTGTTCGCTTCTCCATTCCCTAGCTGTGATGTACTTAAACATGTTTGGGAGTATTATTTGCGTGCATCAGCACTCAAAATGCAATTTAAAGCATCCTACTTGCTAAGTGGTTCACTCAATGTCCAAAAACTCGTAATCAAAATTTGTCTGCTTAACAGGCATGTTGATGTGTGTCAGTAGTGTACAAATCCAATAAGGAGGCGATAGTGACCTCAAAGGTGACAGTGAACCGAAGCAGGAGCATGCAACTAGAGCACACAACACAACCTATGTGAGGATGTGGCTGGCTCAGCTGGGAGTAGAGGAGCAATGGAACGGAATATCAAGGGGAGGAGGTGGGGCAAGGCGACAGGGGGACGACGTAGCGACGTACGTGCGGCTGGGAGTGTATCTTAATTTCTCCTTTTGAGGATAAACAAACAAGGGGCAGCAACAATGCACCTTTTAACACATCCTTTTGCGATGAACTTAGGGAATAGTTTCAATCAACAGCTAGCAACGGAATAAACAACACGCACTACTACAGAATCAATCTTATATGTCAGTTCATCACTGTTGGTTTCTAGTGGACCGACAGTAATGGGGTAGCACTGCCGGTTTATACGTCGCGTGGGAAGAATCAGTCATCGTGGCTTATGAACCGACAGTAATAAAAGTCATCACTACTGAACGATGATTTGAGCTGGCAGTGATGCTCAACTCCATCATCACTGCTGACTGAAGACACCGACCGGTAGTGATATAAAGGTATCACTTCCAGCTTGTGATTTGAGCCAGCAGTGATGTCTCGGCTATAAAAAAAGTGGTTATCTCTTTCCCCAAGTCCGAGTATAACAGAGAGGAGCTTCATTTTCTTGCTCGGTGGTAGCCATTTTTGCCCCTAGTTCTTAGGGGTTTCAAAAATTTGAGGAATCCTCATGCCCTAGGTGTTCCAAGGTATATAACTTCATCTCCAATCTATTTCTAGCTGAATTTTATTTGCTAAATTGCTTTAGATTTTGAAATGATAAAGATAAACCAATGGCAATGATGCTTGAAGATAATGTAGATGCAATTATACTTCATTTATGATACGTAAGTTTCAATTAGTAGCTTATGGTGCAAAGTATCTTTATTATTGATTTACAATAGCTATATGTATGAGCATATTTATTTTTAATTTTTAATGAATTAGAAAAATTAGCCATAAAATTAAGTATATATCAAGCTCCAATTATATTTTTTATATTTTAATTAATTAGCCAGCTCCAATATAGAAATTTTAGGTATGAACATATTTATGTTTTTATTTTTAATGAATTAGAAATTAGCTATGATATTAAGGTATATAGCAAGCTCTAATTATATTTTTTATATTTTAATTAATTATTAAGATCCAATATGGAAACTCTAGGTATGAGCATATTTATGGTTGATTTTAATAAATTAGAAAAATTAGCCATGATATTTAGGTATGTAGCAAGCTCAAATTATATTTTTTATATTTTATTTAATTAGCCAGCACCAACATAGAAACTTTATGTATGAGTGTATTTATTTTTTATTTTTACTTAATTAGTCCTACATAAGGGTTAAATAATAATCAAAATTTCTAGTGATGCACCAACAAAAACTCATCGAAAGCAGATGCGAAAGCATACCTTCAACCTGGGCCAATTGTCGGTAGAACATAGCGAGGTAATTTATTTGTTGTTGATTGCAAAATCTTCTAAATGTTATGAACTTGGATTTACAATAAATGGACAAAAGATGGATATACGATGCGAGCCGTGTGAGCGCAGAGTACAAGAATGGCATGAAGTATTTCTTGGTAGCAGCCGCAGCGCACAAGTCAAATATACAGTCTCAATACATGTATTGTCCATGCGTCGATTGCAATAACAAGAAGTAGTTTTCCACCACCTAGCAGATACGTTCCCAAGGGGATTTATGCCTGGCTATACCCGTTGGATCGAGCATGGTGAAGCTGAGATCGTATACGAAGGGCAATACATTGGCAGAGAAGACGAATATTTGTGCATCGATATGCCGGCTGACTAATACACTGTTATGCCGCCATTAATGGAATACCTTGTAATACTACGAAACAATGATGTGTAAGTATGGGATGCATAAAAAAGAGAGAACTTCACTCTATGCACAATGTGTTCATAATAATCCATGATTGTCCAGTCCTTGGCAACCTATCGAACCAGACTATCAAAGGCTATTGTGCATGCGTGCATTGGTTGGATGAAATAGAGAGTTTATGGCTGACGATCAGCGAAAAATGTTGTACCTAGGTCATCGTAAATTTCTTCGCAAGGATCATCCATACCGCAGTAACATGAGAGCTTTTGATAGGAAAGTTGAGACTTGATCACCTTCTAAGCATCGTACTGAGAGACAGGTATATGAGATGGTAAAGGGACTTACGGTTATTCTTGGAAAGGAACGCACATCGATTCTGAAATCTAAACTTAGAACTCCTATGTTCAAAAAGAAATCTGTTTTTTATGACTTAGCTTATTGGCTGAATTTAGTGGTTCGACATGTAATTGATATCATGCACATTGAGAAAAACGTATGTGATAGCTTGATTGGTACGTTACTAGACATACCTGAAAAAACAAAGGATATAGTCCAAGCATAGAAGGACTTGAAACATTTGAAACTCAGATAGGATCTACATCCCGAAGATATGCAAGAAGGCGATAAATATCTTAGTCCTCCTTGCTGTAGTTTGAGCAAGGTAGAGAAAATTGCAACGTACAAGTGTTTGCATGAAATCAAAGTTCCATCCGGTTACTTCGCCAACATAAAGAGACTAGTAAACATGAAAGATTTAAAATTAACTGGTATGAAGTCTCATGATTGTCATGTGATGATGATACATATACTTCCAATTGCAATTATTCTGTCACCGAAGGTCCGGAACCCAATCATAAAGTTGTGTTCATTTTTCAACGCGATACCACAAAAACCCATCTATCTGACCAAGCTAGATAAGCTGCAGGAAGACGTGGTCGACACTCTATCATAGTTTGAGGCATGTTTCCCTCCATCATTTTTTGATAGCATGGTGCATCTCATTGTTCACATAGTGAAAAAGATACGGATTCTTGGCCCCGTGTTCTGCATCAAATGTACCCTTTCGAGAGGTTCATGGGAGTTCTAAAGAAATAGGTTTGTAATTGAAATCGGCCAGAAGGATGCATGGCCGAAGGTTGGGGAACAGAGGAGGTCATTTATTTCTGCGTCGACTGCATGAATCTCAAATCGATTGGTGTGCTTGTATCTCTCCATAAGGTGAGGCTACAAGGGAAAGGGATGATAGGTGCAAACTCAGTCTGCACTAATGACCATGTTTCATTCACGCAAGCACATTTCACAATTCTATAATAATCAGTTATAGTGTACTCGTATGTAGAAGAACACCAGAAGATGCTACGCACCAAAAACCTAGGGAAGTCTGATGTTTGGATCGCGCGAGAGCACCGAGATTATGTTGGCGCCTAGTTACGTAGATAGGTGATAGATAAGCAGATAGAGTGTGCTCAGTTGAATATGTTGGCTCACGAACCATCAACTACAATCCTCACATTCCAAAGATATGATATAAATAGCTATATATTTTTTATGAGAGCTCAGGATAATAAGAGCACCAACCAAAATAGCGACTTCCGTATAGATACCTACGACTGTAATGAAAATAGGGAGACCTACTACGGATTCATAGAGGAGATTTGGGAGCTTGTGAGGACCCGTCCAAGCAGTATTCAAATTAATCATCAGGCGGATCATTATTCATAATCCAACCTCAATGATTAACCTGAATACCATTTCGGCAGTCTCGGCACGTGTTTTGTGCCCAAGGATCGGAACACATGCCTCCAACATAGTACATCACAACATAGTTTAATAAAGAGCAAGCAATAAACATTTATATTACAAATATTAAACATGCAACAAATTATCACAATTTACAGCAAAAGAGAGCTAGGAGAAAACTAAAACCTGCTCAACTCCTAACCAGCAAAAGAACCGAGCAGCGGAAGACTAAAAGCTATACAACAAAAGGATATGGAGCCACATGCCCTTAGGCTCCATACCAAAACACTGAGTTCGGAGTAGAGTGTGCTACTCCTGCCTACCACCCTGATCGGCAGGCACAAAGTAGCCAAACACTGTCTCTTCCTCGCCAACCTGCAAACCTGCATCAACTTAAGGGCAGCACCCTGAGTACGAAGGTACCTGTAAGTCTTACACAATATAGAGCATATATACATAGCTCGACTCCAAGGATCATGCATTGGCTAGTAGCAAGGATTAAACATGGTTAAGTTAATTAAGTGGTAAGCATCCTAAACATAGGTGTGAGCAACTAACTTAACCAACTTATGTGAAACTACTCTGCTGTCGAAGGGTGAACTCCTCAAGCAGGGATCCGGAGGGACCCCTTTGAGATTCAGCAGGGGGATGATTTTGAATCTGTTTTATGGGTAAAATGAATGGGTGTAAGTGTGATGCAGGTGGAATGGAAGGATCGGATGCAGAAATGAGTAAATGCTCAGAAGGTTTTTAGACAGGTTCGAGCTGCACTGAGCGTAATACCCTACTCCTGTGTGTATGCTATAAATGCTATGAGAATACCTTTCTGAGTGTTTGTTGGGTTACAAGAATATTTGTCTAGTCTAGAGCTTCAGGCTCCTTGTTCTTCGGTGATCTGAGGTTCTGCGCTTGTCGCCGGCTACCGAAGGTTCAATCGGGTCTTTTTTTCTCGTCCTTTTCCTGGGGAGCCCGCCCCGCCTTAAATACCCGCTAGGGCGGTAGCGTGCCCAGAAAGGGATGGCGTGAGTTCCAAGGCGTCATAAATGGAAAGCAACCATCATGGGCTGCTGCGCGAAGTGACGGGGGGTTGAAAACACGCCCCCATCCGGTCTTGTTCGTTATCATGCCGTTCTTCAATGGGCGCCGAGGGGAGGGCCCACCGGGCAGCCACCGAGCAGCCAGGTGTGCCCGCTCGGTCAGAGCGAGTCTGACACAGCAGGGCGGCAGGCGGGGCGCCTTGGGCTTCGCGACGTTATCCCGAGGCATGCCGGATGTCCCGCGATGGGATCCGGGCATTAAATGTCCCCACGCCTCCCTGCCAGGCCGTGGCAGGGACTGAGAGAAAGCGTGGGGGAGCAGTTGGAAGTGACATGGCACGTGCCAAATACGGATGCTAAAATTATAAATACGATGATATATTGTCTATTTTGGTAAATACAACCATTTATATTGTCTAATTTTGAATTTTGACGATCATCATGTGTACAGTCTATCTATTCGATGGGTGACCAGCCATCTAGCGTTTAGGGTTCGGGTGAACACTGGCTACAACAAATAATATTGTGTTCAGTCCCTTTAAACTTCAGCTTACATGCGCAAACCACATATTCAAATGCCTTCAAAATTGATATAACTACAGACCAAATTTTCAGTAAATTGGACCATGTTTGACCCCTCAAACCGAGCTTCTTCCAAAACTGTGCACTGTTGAATCTGCTGCTAACAGAGTTGTCAAACACCCCTCAAATCTAGTGCTCCACTAACCAAATCCTTCGACCTACCATACAAATCAGAGAGCTATGAGTGTATAATGAGCTTACCAAGTTTGGTGCTGATCCAAGACCATTTGCACCTCCGATCACGAGCTTGAAGAGAATTGCACAGGTTACACCGATCTGGACAGCAAACCTCTCCTTCTCATCTCTTCTGTATTGTCTCTACTTTGGTTGTTCTAATGGCTACTACTCAACTGCTGCAGACACTGCCTCTCTCTCAACCTGAAGCTAGGTGAGAGGCGGCTTTCACTTCGCCCCCTTCACACGAGAGTATACATCTCCACCATCCATCATGATGGCAATGAGCGGCTCCGCATCGGGCATGCTAGGCTCTTGGACTATTAGTCTCTTCATGTGGAGCAAGGGAAAAGTCCAGTGCTATCTGTGGTGATGTGGATCACTATGGGCTCTAGCAGGCCATGATCAACAATGCAGGCCCACATATCATTAGTTCTGTATGCTAGATCTGGCCCAGCACTAAACAAATAGTCAAATAGGCCCTGCTTTTCTTTTCGAGATGAAATAGGCTCAATTGATACTCAAGATTTTTAAAGGTTTGTACTGAATTCTGCAACAGTTGGCAGTGGTGATACAGCACCCAAGGAGTGTACTTGTCAGATGCATCTATCGAAGGTACCGGTACTGTTATTGAACAGAAAGGTGTACTAAATACTGAAATCAGCAATACATACATTTAAAGAAAACAATATGTTCTTGAAATACTAGAATTACATTTCAAATATTGTTTAAACTCGACTAACTAGCTAGATACCGTTGTGCTGATTAGACAGAACAAAGAGTTATTCAGACTCGCATCTGATAGATTTTATCCTGACTAACTCCTTGTGGGGTTCAATCTGGACCACTTTTTTTGGATTCAACACATTCCCTCATTTGCTCCGCCGTTCATTCCAAAAGGCATTCTGAGCCTGACAGGGGCTGTTCCAAAGCCTTCAACATCTGTGCAAATTATGCCAAAATTTACACATCAGTTATCTTGTCCTCTAAGGCCATGTAGTAACCGCTAGTCATAAAAAAAAATATTCAAATGAGTGCCGGTTCGTTGGCCTTTATGTCCTGGACAAGAATTTCCATGGCTTCCGCTGGCATGAAGTTCCTGAACTCCTTCCCAGAGAACTCCGTGCCGCTTTCAAATTACTTTGATAATGTTTGTTGCCTGCAATGTAGGACTGATGCTTAAAATTGGCCCATTTCGTCAATTATTCAGATCCAGCGACCTTACTGAGTTGTCAAGCAGCCATCGTAATCATGCAGTTTTTGGTACCCTACCGGTCACCCATCCCATCAAGCCAGGACATTCTGTCTTCTGTAGATGTGTACATGCATGTTACCATGCGTGGGCAATTCTGTTTCATATACATGTGTTTTTCATGCACTGATAAATATGTTAAGGAATCATGATACCAGAATAGATCTGGATGGAAAAATAATACAAAAATATAATACACGCGCAGTTGAATAAATTTGATTTTCTTCTTATTATTCCGGATTATTACCCGAGGATCGACGAATGAAAAGAATCAGAAAACATATCATACACGGTGCATCTGTACTACAGCTTCATTTTCAGTTTAGAACATATCTATACCAGCACAGTTTATACAATCTTCCAATGAGAAAACTAAGCAGCTTTACTCATAACTTAATCTCTTCTTCAGTGCCTGAAGCACTTCTCATATATAACTCTAGCCGTAGCAGCAGTGTTACATACTGTTAACCATCTCAATTATGACTTCAGAATTGGGGGTTCAGCGTAAGGGCCATTCAACCAGCCAGTGGCGACCATTCTGTATGCAGCTTCGGTCATGTGGATGCCGTCCCAGCTCACATACGCCGACGGGTTTGAGCACACGCTTGCACCCTGCTCACCGCACTTCTTCTTCAGGTTGAAGTTGTAGTTGCCCTCCCCTCCAGCGCCGCAGCAAGCTTGCAAAGCTGTGCTAAAACCTGCATTACCCCAAAATGTTCATATCATGGTACATCAATCTGAACCAGAAACTGTACTACAAATTATAACTAACGATGGATCCAGTCGTGTTGTATCGATCACATTGCTAACATGTTTTCCGTGAAGTACTTCGATAAACATGTAGTCTGAAACTCTGAATCCACCTGACAGATGTACTGGAGAAGCATTACAGGCTACTGAAGAAGGGAGCACTCACCAAATTTTCCAGGGCTGACGACAAACTGCATTGCAGCCTTGAAGTAATTGCCATACATGATTTTCGTCTGCGGGTACTTCTTCTGCAGCTCATCAAGCTGCTGCTTGAGCTCCCTGTTGTGGTGGAAGGCGAGACGGTTGTACCTCCGGAGGCACCCGGTGCGGGCATTGTAGTCCGCTTTGTTGCTGGTGTTGTATAGTGTCAGGTACAGCGGGAAGCACCCGATCGGGAGAACTCCGGGCACCAACAGGTCTTTTGCCCCAAGTTCGATCAATTTCTGAAACAAAACCATTTTCATAAAATTTTCTCAATGTGATTGAAAAATTGAAGGAGATCTATTGTGCCAAACTAGCATGTGTAGTTCAAAGCGATAATCGAATTACAACGGTACGCTAGTAAGCAATGCACTGCCAGTAGCATGGGTTAGATCTATTATGTTCTCTTGAAATGTGTGGAAACAAATAATTTTTTAGAACCATGTCATGTGACAGCCATTCCATGATGGGCATGCACATAACAAATGATGGGCGCGCCCATTCTCTCTTCATTGTGCAATCATGTTCTACCTGAAGTCTCCATCCTCGCATCACATGGGGCTACACTAAGCAACAATCTGATGGACTGTGCACAAGCTCAATTTTGCATGAAGAGTACAACACCATGCTATCACAAATTTGCAGCGCCATTGATTCATGTGAAAACAAAAATTTTCCTTTTGAAAACAGTTCAGCGCTACAGCGACGTCATGTTAAGTGCCTGGTCAGAAGATTCTGCCCTTTAAGAGGACAACATATTTGTCACATGTTCTCCCCCTATTTTAATGTCTACAAAGATTGATAACCCCAGTTGACCGTTAAAAAACATCGCATTGAGACCTACATATCCGAGTCAGGAAAATGTGCAAACTATGTGAATGCGTGTTGCCTAGTAGTCACACTACTCACTCCCCTCACCTAATACTCCCTTTTCAAAACTTAGGTCCACATTTAAAAAAAAAATGGAAACTTGTTCCAGCTTATGTATCGGTAGATGCACACATCAACTTAGGTCCACATAACTCAAAGCATTTCAAGAACAATTTCTAAACCATGTCTTCTACTCATCTCACACAAATTCTTTGCTTTCTATGTGGTCATCGTGCGATCCCATGTTCCCATTTTTATGCCACAATGTCCAGCTATGGCAGATGACTGCTGCCTGAACTCAGCAGTATCATGCACTTGCATCACTCTGGTCACCTGAATCTTCAAATGCAAACCATTTTGCTACTTTGCTACTTTAGCAATGTATATGCAGCATAGTATGATGCAATGCAAGGATCATCTGCTCTAGGACTAGTAGAGATGCGTAATTCATAATTCACAGATAATACCTCGACGCCATTAGCGATGGCCTTCGCAACAAGAGGCACATAAGTCTTCACTTCAGAAAATGCAACACCGGAGAACAGCGGCGCATTGTAGTCATTGCCCCCAAACTCCCCCACCACGAAAAGGGACTTGCCGAAGTAGTCCTTGCACTCTGCAATTAACATTCAACCAGTCAAGCATCATCTTCTGAGAAAATAATCTCAAGAAGATTCACAAGCTTCAGCGAAGGCGAATCGGTCCTTGACCTTGCTCCGATTTGCAGAGGGATGGCTTCATCTTCTGGAGCCAGCCGACCTGGGTGTTGATGGAGCCAGTATTCCAGATGCGCTGGTCGATGCCATGCGCCTTGAAGAAGGAGTACTCCAGCGCCGTCGCGCCGGTGATGGCGAAGTTGGCACCCTTCTTGAAGTCCTTGCCGTGCGCCTGCGATGGCGGCGGCAGCGGCAGCCCGAAATGCTCAGCTGCATAATTGAGCAAAGATGTCCATCAGAAAAGGGAGGGATCTTCACATCATACACTCTGCTAGTGCAAATCAGTAGCATTTCTGGTTTACTTTATCTTTGCAAAAAGAAAAGGAAAAGGGCCTCTAATTGACATCAATACTTTGCTCTAACATAATGGAGGCAGCAATAATTCACGTGCAAAGCAACAGCTCTTTTCCCAGAAGTTTTCTACCGCTCATTTTCATCTTTTCAAAAAAGAAGAAAATCAAATCATCCCTTTTGACTTGATTAAAGGTTAGCATCACCGAAAATAAAGAACAGGGGAAAAAAGGAGCAGCTCTTTTATCAGCGAACTTGAGTAGTCAATTTCATCTTTTTTTAAAAAAAATATATCTATTTTGACCTGATTTTAGCTTTGGTCCACCAAAAATAAAGAAAAGTGAAACAGAGTATGGAGCAAAGGAAATTGGGAGTTGGAGTAGAATACTGAGCAGGTCAATTTCATCTTGACCAAGGTCAGAGCATGGCCTCACACTCCAAATCAACACTTTTAACAACAAAGACATTTCAATTAGATATTATAATTTATAAAGTCTACATATATCACTTGACTTGGAGAAACGGAGTGGCCAGAGAAAAGAAAATAGATGCTGATGTTGGAAAGAAAGAACCGAGGAGGGGGAAGAAGCCATGGGTGGCAGGAGAGAGAAATGTACCGAGGAAGTCGACGACGAGGCGGCCGTTGGAGCAGCGTCCGGTGGGCTTGCCAAAGAAGGTCATCCCGTATGGCGGGCGCGCGGTGGTGAGCGCCTTGGGCGTGCCGTCGACGATGAGGTTCCCCGCGTCGGACAGCGAGTCGCCGAAGCTGAAGATGGCTTTGTACGACTTCTTGCTCCTGGCCCCGGCGCATCGCGGCGCCGCCGAGAGGCACAGCAGCGCTGCGACGACGAGCAGGGGAAGCAGCCGCGGCGAATGCGCGGGGACGGCGGCCATTGCGGGTGTCGGCGGGCAGCTAGCTAGTGGCGACGCGGCCCAACGATCATGTGCGGTAGGAGAGAGGAGAGAGAGAGAGAGAGGAGGGCAAAGTTGTTTGCTTGAGTGGCGCGTTGCTCTGCTTCGCTTTATATAGCTGCAGCTGCTGCAGCAGGAGCGAGGGAGTGAATGAGGTGGTGGTGGAATGGATTCTCGCAGAGTTTGCAGGTGCTGAGGTGTGGCTACAACAGTGCCACTACTTCAGGATGACGATCGATGGTGACCCGGAGCAGCTCGAAGTTTGTGGTAACTAACTACTATTAGCTGCAGCTATAGCTGATTAACTACAACTGCAGCGCTATTACGTTGTGTTTGAAATGTTTGGTCGAGATGTGCATAATCAGTTTTGCCATTCGTAGTCCACCTTAACCATTTTTAATCACGAGATGAATTTTCCGGCCATTGAATTACTAGCTCTAAAATGCAGGTGGATGTTCGTTTCAGGTTTGTTATCGAATGGGTCGAAAACATGGCCGTAGCTAATTTTCAGTAAGCCAACTTGGTTAAGAAACATAAATACATACATACATGGAGAACATACTGCTGTCCGAAAATTGCATCTATACCATCACTTTGAAGTCTATTTTCATCCATACCACCACCCCATGTCACTAACATATGAGCCCGGGCCCGTTTGTCATAGACACGAGTGATGGTATGGATGAAAATGGGCTTCAAAGTGATGGTATGGATGCAATTTGCCCTACTGCTGTAGTTATCAGGGAGGCCACCGGATCAAATCATAGAATACTAATATTTCACTACTCCTACTTATCTAGATGCCATTTCAGCAATGTTGATGCTTAAAAGTGTTGATTTGTTAATAACCTCACAACCTATAAGAACACAAGGATTAAAGTCAGCGGTGGAGTTAGAAAATGAGCAGTGAATGTGCACCAGTATAACAATATTACTGATAATGTACAATTAGACTAATACTTTATAAAATTTATATTAAATATTAAATTACTAACCGATGATATCTAAATTTTGTAAGATCGCCGGACATACTGAGAACACCCTAGCACCGCCAATGATTAAAGTAACTCATCCACTTCAAGCTGCACTGACAGGACGATAGGAGTGGTTTTCTATTCCTGGGGTAGATCGGGCCGATCATAATGAGATGCTGTTTTCTCTTTCTGTGATCCAGTGTCATTATGAAGTGGATCTATGCGAAAAACGTTCAACTCCAGCTGGGGCCGGCTTTTCACGTTTGGGAAAGAAAATTTTGTAACTTTGCGAGCAGCCGGAGGCTTTTCTTTCCTTCGCCTGGCCGGCCCTTCAACCGTCCATTCAATGCCCACCGAGCGTTTTAGCCTGGAGCCCTTGTTGTTTCCCTGAATTGCACAAACCTGTTCTCCGGTTGTTTCCACGAATTTGTTGAGCCTTGCTCGGCTCGTCTTGCCGAGCCAGTCTAGTCTGACCATCCATGGGGACTCTATTTAGCTCGTTGGGACTGGCAAGAAAAAAAAGGCTAAAAAGCACGAGCATTGATGTAACCATCAAACGAACTAAACGCAAATAACTGACCGATTCTTTGCTCGGCAAGGAGAGGCAAGCAGCCAACAAAGAATTGGAGGGCACAAAAAGTTCACTATTCTAGCAAAAACGTAATATTTTCTCTCTAAAATTTTTCCGTTTTAAAATTCCCTATATTTTATATGAGCACGGAAAGTTATATTATAGGAAATCATCGTCTTTCGATATTCGTATAGGTTTAATTGATTCATAAGAGCTTCACGACACTAACTCACCATTTTGGATGATACTAGCAGCTTCAACTCCAATCACAGCATGTCAGCTTCTTCTACCACTTTAAGACAACAAATATACTACTTTACAAAATAATACTATATTTGATGCAAAATGTCGCCTCAAATCTTAGAATGACTTGAACTTCAAAACCAAAATCAACTATCTAGGACGGCATATATTTTAGACCTAAAGGAGCAATAGCATTTCGGATTACGAACAGCATGGGAAAAGAATTGTGGAACCAGGAAAGGTGGCAGCAGTGCGTGTGGCATTTTGTCAGCTCTTTCTACGCACCAAAGGATTACATGGATCTTGTACAATTTGCGGAGAAGGTGAAGGTCCTGGTAGAAAAGTGATATGTTCATCCTTCAAGTCAACAAATGCTCCAATCCGATTCTTACTGGCCCATGTTCCATTGTCCCAATGCACCCCAGCTCATCCGGACCGGACATGCACAATGGCTACAGCCATTAAAGGCGCCGTGGCACCGCGGTTGTTGAGCCATAACTCTATTAGTTAGTTGGTCACAGCGCCGAACAACCAATGTGTCAACCAAGATTGTACTGCTAGTACCGTGTAGGTGTAGTACTTCTGTATAAATAGCCGAAGCTTTTTGCTGGAGATCACTGGGGTAAAACATAGTATACGAAACAGTTTTGGAGTACATGTCAGTTAAAAAAATAATATACAGCACTTGTACTTCCTTGGCAGTACTTTAATAGCGTGATTTTTTTTAAAAAAAACACCAATACAACTCGTATAAATACGCTTATATTCATATAATGTCTATATAAGATCAGATATGTAGAGCTTAAATATTGATGAAATCACTATCAGCCTCTTGCTATTATATCGCTTACCACCGAAAAAATTTCACCTTAATAAGATACACAAATAGCAAACATGAGATTTGGTGTAGAATGGATAGGAGCTACAGTTACCTCCACGGACCATTTAAGCTAAAGCTTAGTTCTCTTAATAGGGTGCAAATTAGATAGACATATGATCGAATATGTTATATACAGGGCCGGTTCTGAGGGAGTTGAACGGGGTCGCCGCCCTGGCTCTAAAACTAAGTGGTCCCTCTTTATGTACTTATATATATAATATATATGTCTAACAATTCGTATGATAATAAATAGAACTAAGCTCAAAATAGCAGGTAGGTCTAATAGTCTCTACAGTAGAATACAGGTGGTCTGGTTCTTTATATCCATAAAAAATCAAGTGACCTGCCTGCATGTCTAGTCTATTTGATTGTTTGCCTATTTCGTGTTTTTTTGGTCCAGCCAGCCTAGTTTTCTACATTCCTCGGAATCATGACTCCAAGGCGTTTCATATGTCCGCAGCTTCGATCGAGGACAGCATCAGCCATCGCCATATGAGTTTTCGTCAATGGTTTTCTCCTCTGTAGATTATACTCTACTTCAAATGGATCTGACCCTTACCAAGATCGCATGGTTAAAATATGAAAAAGTCTCTGCTCGCTCTAGTGATCGATGGGTCCGGCTCCGTTGCACGGTACGGGGACAGCTCCCGCGTGCGCCCAATCATCGCCATCACAAAACCCGACTGTTCACGCTACCAATCCGTTTAGCAGTAAGTAGCTGTCTACTAGCGTAACGTTTGTGCTGTGGTGTTGGCACCAGCGAGCAGATAGCTCCAAAGCCATACTATGATTGTAAGCTACCTGATGCATATACTGGGTGAGTAATTAAAGTTACACGCAGCAAGTTATACATAGACATACAGATACAACTGATTGAGTGAGTATCTCTACCTAACTAGCATGTATTAACGCAAGCATTCGTACGTATACTTCGATTCCTCATAATTTTGTTTCCGCGAGTATTTACAATAATTTTTTTCCGCAAGCATTTACGATAAGCTAGAATAACTTGGAATACATCTGATCGTCAGATGAAACAACCTAGAATATGTCCGCTCGGACACATTCTAAGTTATTCGAGTTTATAGTAGCAGACACATTTCAAGTTGTTTCAGTTTATCATAAATGCTCGCAGATTCAATCTAAAATATTGTCTTTGCAATTGATATATAAATATTTTGATGTTCAATGAGCCTATTTTTAATTTCGTTCCCAACTACTGAAATCTCGAGACCGCCTAGCTATATAACCAGTGAACAGGTCGAGTAGAAATATCGTGATATATCTGTGTCAATGTCTTAGTAATCCTTCTGAGAGATAGATGGAAGATAATGAGGAGGCGGGGGCATGAGTGAAGAACTGATCAATGAGATCGTAAACACAACTTTTGTTTCAAGACAAGGTTGGAAAACTCTTTGAACAAACCATGTGATGGTGGTACCGTGGTAGTAGATGCTTGTCCAAGTAATGCACGCTTTCCGAGACCCACACGGCCGGACACACAGATGCATGTATAAACCTTTCCTTCTTCCCGTATGTACGTAGAGAAAAGAATACCAGCACGTACAGGACTGGAAAAGAACCAATGCAAGAGAGATCTCAGAGTGCACAGTGGCTGGTGGGGTTCATGACGGATATGGTGCCTTGTTATGCTGTTTCCCCACCGTCGGATCAGGAGCACGTATTCTTTTGATCAGATTCATGTTTATCTACAAGTAAGTGCTTGTTGATGATAAATACCATCAGTCACCACACACCTACGTACGTTGAGGCCATGGATGTCTGGATCAAGTCATAGAGAAATCCAAAGGTGAGTTTTTTTTTTTGGTCACAGGAAAAATCCAAAGATGAAGTTGTTGATACTAGCTATATACATTGGACAGCAACGAATGTCTTATAAAAACTAACACTCCTTGCTGTGGATATCTAATGTATATATGCTAAAAAAACTAGTTTTTTATTTGAACATAAATATGCTCAAACTAGTTTCACACAACCAAAACAGAAAATAACTTTTAGAAAATAACGTAAGAGTACGTACTACCAAGAGTTCATTAGTACATGAATGATTCTGATAACAACATGGTCGTCCAGAAAATAGCTGCTACCAAACTATCGGAGGAAGCTCAAAGTACAAACAACTCAGTCCTTTAAAAATTTAAATGCATGCTACTAGTTACTACGGACCTTAAGTACTGATGGCCAAACTATTAAGGTCTGAGTGAAATAGATGTACGTGCTGTCATGTTCATTCTCAAGTAATAGTGCAGTACACTACTAAAAAATAAATTTTACTGCTAGCTTCAAAACTGATTTTGTAACTGATAGTAGGCAACGGATAATGATAGTTTCTGATTATCATTGTCAGTTGTGACCTCTTCACTGCCAGTACTTAGACCGGTAGTGATAGTTCTCGAATGGATATTTTTTTTTTGCTTGAATAAAGCAGGAAAAAAAATTGCACCCAAGAAACCCATGAGCCTGCATCGTCGTAGGTCACAAGTCAAACGATTTTCAAACAAAATACACATGCATGCGATTCGTAGAACTCAAACCCAAAACCAATATCATATGCAATCCTTTTGATATCTTTTGTCTAAAACTTCAAACAATTATTTGAACATCTAATGACTTCAAATACAAAAGTTTTCAACTATAAAGTTGTAGGTATAGTCGATGGCTACAAATTTCATATAAAGTTTATCCTCATCCAACTTCGTATGAAAAAATTATGAATTTTTTAAGATAAAATATCATCTATAATGAACCAATCAGCGATACTTAATGAACTATCACTGCTAGTTTATAGTTAGAATCGGCAGTGATAATTTAGATATCATTATCGGCCAGTTCCTAGACTTGGTATTGAAGCTACAATAGGATATTACTGTCGGCTCAAACCATTGATCATATTAGCTTATTCTTCTCATATGGCTTATGAATTGATAGTGGTATTCTATCACTATCGATCTGTTAGATATTGATAGTGATAGACTGATATATATGGTCCATTTTGTAATATTGCTAGGTTAAAACTAGCCATGTACTCCACCGTACAAATCAGACTGTGTGCCATCAGCCATAGAAAAATACAAGAGAAGTTCACTTGAACAGTAGTACTAGCAATGATACACTGTTATCTAAACAAAAACCTGCGGAAATTAATATTTGCATCCATGTGAGGTCAACCTAACTTGCATGCTGATCAATGCTGGGAGGAGACGAGAACATGCATGATGCATGCGTTGGTTGCAAACGCGACATGAGCACAAGTTTCCAGAGCATGTCACATGCAATGAGGACGGGGAAAAGAAGTGCATCATTTTATTTGTCTATTTTGCAAATTGGAAGACACAGATAAGGTACTACTTAGTGTGTGTATATATATATATATACATACATATATATATATATACATATATATATATATTTACTAGCAGTATCTCCAATGCGCCAATGCATACTACTGTCAGAAACTCGACGGCTAGTGTCATGTAGGCAAATTATTCTCCTACGGTTTGCTCAAGGAACTTCACATGGTCTACTTGGTGCAGAAAAGACAAGATAACAGAGCACACTCCAGAAAACACACCACAACCCATGCTGCACTCTAGAGTACAAGATAAGAGGAAGCAGATAAAAATGATAAAGTTTAAATGGCGCCATGAGTGAACTAAATCGCACGCGTTTTTTTTTTCATTTTTTTTTTCATTTAAGGCTCCGTTTGAAACAACGGAATTTCACGTCAAGCTTGTGGCAAACGCTTCAATTCTCACAAACAGTGGAAAATAAAATCGCCGTACCCCAACCGGGCATAAGGCTCTGTTTTGTAAAGGAGAGATTTTTTATATAAGTTTTGCAGAAATTACATATGAGACCATTTAATTATCACGAAACATGTAATTTTCCAGTGTTTCGAAATGTGTCGCCTAAAGGTATCAAACATCACTTTGGTTCAAATGCCAACAAGAAGTGACCATAAAGCGAAGCTCTGCCTGGGCTAGAACTAGCAAGAATATGTTCTCGACGAGATACATCGATCGATCACGTTGATTAGGTGATCAGTGGGCAAATTAAGTATGCACGATGCACCAGCCTGGAACAGAATCGGTTGCCCTACAGTAGCAAGCGATTCGGATCCTTCTCCTCGCGTGGGCGGTGGGCCTCCAGCACCAACGAAAAGCTGCGAATAATGCGAAGCAGTGCGTGGTTCAGCAGTCGCAGTAGGTGAGCCAAATCTATCAACCTGCAGCCCCTTTCTTGGCCCCTTGGGAACTTCCAAAATGTTGGAGGAAAAAGAAATGGTGATGCTGGGATTTATTGGGAGAAAAAATATGTGTTGGTTACAGTTGATATGGAAATGAGAAAGTGAGACGCAACTGGCAGAATTTTATTCTGAGCTACTGTGGTTTTGATCTGATCTGTTCTGAAGTTGGATTGGTTGCATGACGTGAGTTTGATTGGTGCTTTTTTGGGGAGATAAAGTTTGCTAATATAGTTAAGTGTCGTAATCAAGATTTGAGGTTGTTATGACGACGCAATCTCGATATTGTTCCTGGTTCCAAAAAGATTTTTTTGACGTTGTTTTCTTCACCTACACGAGTGGACACTAACTATTTTTCGAGAACATAGTGGACAATAATTATTGCCGCCAAGAAATCCCAAAAATTCTTGAAATTCTCACAGCTGATTGAATATCCTTGGAATTCACAACTGATATGTAGCGTTCAAACTCTCAAGATATTGTTGTTTAGTGGCGGCTAATCGACGGCCGACGTGGCGCTTCGAGCCGAACAAATGGCGGATGCAGTGGAAGATAAGTTGTCAGTACCATTCGCATAGTAGCGGAATTCTAACTATCCATCAGAGGGAACATATACAAGTGTCCAATGCCGTGTCCATTACCCTTCAAATCGAGGGAAGCCAAGTACCACTGCATCATAAAATCATCACACTTGGCCATCGATGCAATACAAGTGTCCAATGCTAGCTCATGAAAAAACACAGGTACTAATAATACTGACACTATCAGTATCAATTTATAATAAGTAACCAGCATTGATACTCAACTATTAGTGTTGGTTTTTGGTACAAGACGGTACTGATAGTCTCTGTATGAGTACGAGTTTTTTTATGAGCCAACATTGATGGCCCCTCCCCTTATATACAGAATCTAGCCGTTCACGATAACCACACAAATAATGTTATATACAACAAAATAAACATATATTCAAGTTTCACATACACGTATAATTATCTCAGCACATATAATATCACACACATACACATTCATTCACATCTCATCTCATTCATGCATACCTAATCATGTCATTTCACATGTCATCGACTAGAAACCATAACTAATATAAGTTCGCAACAAAAGTTCATAATTAACAGAAGTATGTAATAAAAGGGTAAGAAACGATATCATTCAATTGTTCTGGTTGACCAAAGACCCTGAACGACTCTTTTTACCTTCAGAAGAATCAAGTAACAAACTCCACAAGCTAATTGAAGGGGTGGCTTGCGAACAACACCATTTAAAAACATAGTACCACTTGGACTCTGAAATGACATGGTCATTGATGAACCTGCAGAGTTGTTCCTAAATTGCGTTAATTCTCTGCAGGATGAGGATACCTGTTTTCAGCTCGAGGTCCTGCAATTACTAAAATTGAAGAAATCAATCTATTTGAACACGAGTAGAAACTAAAAATTAATCATCAATATGTATACCACTTACCTTAGCTTTAGTAATGTTACTATAATTATTTGATCCATCCATGTATAAAGTCACATACATAGTAGCCTTATAAATTGTTGCCCTGGGCTAAAGCCTACAAGGAAATTCTGTTACGATTTTCTATTCCTTCCGGAATGGATAGTGACATCCTTTCCTCTTGATGTAGCGCATATACACCCTATACGTATGTGATTATTGACCGTAACTAGACTTAGATTCAATTAATTTGAAGTTTACTAAAGCATTAATGAATGATTAGCTTACCTTTGTAACAAGTCTATGATGGGTTAGTATTCGGCTACTGGACTTTTTTTATCGAGGACAACGATACTGTTATAGTCAGTCTGAATGACAAAGAGGGCCCACTGAAATCTGCACATATGTCATCGTAGGTAATTAGTTCTAAGTCCTAACGTCATGATGCTAAAAAAGAGTAGTAAAAATATGGAGGGAAACATGTACCCAAAGTTGTAAGGTATAAATATATATTTCTTTAATTGGTATGTTTGAATAAATTCAAGTGCATAATCCTCGGTTGCTTGTGGCAGGGTGGCGACTATCGTCTGGTTTATTTTCACTTGGTCGAGGAATCCTACTTCAATGATGCCCTTTTGACTGCATATATGTATCACCATTCTAAATACACAGTAAGTTAAGACATTCAATCTAATGGTACAAAAATTTATACTATGAATTATACATATGAGATACTTACAGAGTCCACAAACTAATGAGTTGAACGCCGAGGGCGTCTTGGTGGTAGAGTTGATACATTTCGTCAAAATGAATCCAGACTTCGCCATCCCCGTGGAGGAAATCACAATGTCTGTATTATAACACGAACATTTCTCTACCGACCTTCGACTGTTCCAAGCACCAGACATGGAATCTCCGCAATTGGGTTGTGAGCTCCAACAGGGACTCGACCAGTTGTTCGCCAAGCTTAAATTGCCATTTAGTTTGTGCCTTTTCAACCTTGGACTCATTATAAAGTGCTTCTTTTGTCATTACGGCATTAATTGGAAAATTTCTTTCTAATTCTTCCTGTTGTTCTAGTGCTCTTTGTTTTTTTACCTTCTTAATCGAAGCCTTCCTCAACTGTTTCTTACCCTTGCTGGATCAATAGCACTCTTCTCTAACTTAGTACGTTTGAAGTGTGCAGTGACATCGGCGTTCACTTTTCTTCTGATTTTCTCACCAGTTTTATCATAAGACAGAGGAGATACCGACTTCTTAGATGCTGATTGCTGCTTCTTAGATGCTACTCGCTATTGTGATGAAGTCGATTTCTGAGATGACATCAACTTCTGAGCTTGTGAAGGTGCTACCGACTTCTGAAGTGGGATAGGTGGTGGCAACGATGATGTTGAAGATCTTCTTGGTGGCTGTGGAGGCGATGGTGGAGGTGGAGATCTTCTGGGTGGCTGTGGAGGTGATGGCTGAGGAGGTGGAGATCTTCTGGGTGTCTATGGAGGCGACGATAGAGGAGGCGGAGATTCTCTGGGTGAGTCTGATGACTCCGAACTAGACCTAGACTCATTTGTGTGTTCGCCAAACAGTATGTCACTCTTGCGCCATAGGATATAATGGCCTACATTTTGAGAGCCTCGTTTCTCCTGCCTCTCTATGGTAATCCAACTTGCTTTTACGGTACTTATGTATTACACTGTCCATGTGTACCCTGACTTATCCCTATGGTATCGAATGACCATTGAAGTGGGTCCCTTCCACCCATTGCTAAGTAGGAATTGGCCTTAGAAGGCAACTTGATTTTTGGCTTGTTTCTATGGAACACAGCAACAAAAGTCAAACCAAGATGGATCTTATGGATGTCCTACTCTGTTGAACAGAAGGAAAGGTATGACTCACATAATTTCTAGGCGCAAAAGATAAACGCAGCGCAAAAGCTTTCCGTTCTTTTTTTCACTTGATCCACAATAGGGACAAAAACCTAACTTGGGTGCAAATACTTGTTAGCGGTGCACAGAGACAACTTGCAGCCAAATGCAGATGGTGAACAGGGTTATCCAACAACCCTACTTAGTGCTATGCTAAACAAACTGCAACCAAAAAAATGTGGGGCACGTGTGCAGGGATTAGCCTAACATGACACATGATCACTTGACTAGCAACAATACACTATCACAACTCGGTGCAGAACATAGGACAACAACGAAACTTGCACCAAAACACAAGAACTACTACTGGGCAAGAAAGAGATCCGAAAACAAGATTCAAATTATTGACCAAGTATTTAATTAAGAAAATTATATCATCGATCCAAAAACGAGACTCAAATTATTGAACATGGATTGAAGCTTTCGTTAACTATCTTTCTTAGGTCTACAACTATATCATCGATCTTTTTGATGGTCCACGCCCATCCATCAGTCATTGTTCTACAACCATCCAAAAGAAGCATGTTTTATCCAAATCTTATAGAAAAACAACATAAGCAACTTTATAAAGTAAATAGAATAATAGTATAGCAACACACTGTTATCCAAAAGTACAATTTTATTTAGCATAGCATTGTATTTCATTTCCAGGATAAATCATGTAACAATAGACAAACAATAGCTAACATATTTGGATAATCGATACCAATCCAGAACCATATCATCCTAGCCTAACAAAAACTGCAAAAGTGCACATTGCACAGTTGGTATCAAACAACATCTTAGTGACTTGAGCATAAGCTAATTGTACAAATAAAATTGCCACCCAGAAAGAAATGCACAGAGGCAGATAAAGCTCATCCTTTGATAACTCATCACTTATCAGGTATTCACCTTAGTTAAGCAAGAAAGGAACTCCTTTTCTGCTACAATGTAACAAACCAAGTAATACACATATCTAGTTACATTTCTTTCTCCAAATCCCCCCAAACTAACAAGATGCAGTGATGCAAATAAAGCTTTATTCTACAACAAAACCTCAAAACCCATAAGCAACTTTGTAAAACTCTTAAGTATATTAGTCTACAAGCATTTTCTTCCACATAAAGGCGCAATTTGCAACCTAAAACAACAACATTGCAACCTAAATATGTGTGCACATTCCCACATAAGGTGGAGGACCCAAAGGCATCTAGCAACTAAAATCGAAGATAGTTGCCATTTCTTAGGTCAGATGGAGAATTCTAAAATGGAATCAACTAGTTGACCCAAAATACTAACGGAAGCTAATTACCAAACCTTAGGATGATGTCAGCTCCGTGGGCAATGAGGATGGCGTCAGCTCTATGGGTGGCGTCTGCTTTGGAGACAACTCTAGGGACGACGTCGTCTCCGTGGGTGGCTCTGGGGATGGGGCGTTGGAGAGGCAGCGGGCCTCTGCAGACAACGGCGTCGGGGATGGGGACAGGGATAGCAGGGAGGCGGCCTCTGTGACAGGGACAGGGATGGTGGGGAGGTGGCATCGTCGACGGGGACGGGGATGGCGGGGACGGGGGTTGACGGGTAGATCTATAATTTATGTAGTACTTAATCATTTTTTTGGCAGAAACTTATGTAATGTATATTTAGGTTTGTAAATTATTGTATACCAGGTAATTTATTTTATATTAGGTTTATAATTTGTGTAGTACATCTTCATTACTTAAGGCAATGTACATGTTTATAAAGAATTCAAGTTTTTTACTTAATTAGATCTATAACTATCATACAATACCTTTATTTGTACTAATTAAAGAATAAATGATAGATGTAAACTTTTTACTTAATACAAAATAAAGCATATTCTTACTTAATACATGTCCTTGATACAAATTACAACTAATCATGAATTAATTATTAAGTCAAAATTGCTTTCATTTAACGATTATAGCTTCGTTATGATCGCGACGTATGTAGGTAGGTTCCTCGGTGTCGTCAATGAGAGGTAGGTCGACATTCTCTCTGAAAGGAGGCAGGTTGTCGAATTGATTGTAGTCTTCCTTGTTGACGACATCCTTAACACCGACAATCTTTCTTTTTCCTTGAAAAACCAAATAACGTTCCTCCTTGTTAACTGGATCCATGTCCTTTACATAGAAGACTTGAGTAAAATCTTTGGCAAGCACGAGTGGTTGTTCTCCGTATCCGACGAGTTTGAGGTTGATAGTAGTCATACCATACTTATCGGTATTCACTCTACCTGGGAGTCTGACCCATTGGCACCTGTCGGTGAATCAGGAACCGGGGGTCCCCGAATCCCGAGGCCAGGCAAGAAATCCGCCACGTGGCGCCATCCCGCGGAGTTTCCTCCGCGGGTAAAAAAGATTAAGTCCCGGGAGAGGGCGCTCGGGGCCGCAGTCAGTGGTCCCCGAGCACCCAAGTTCCCCGATGATCTGCGAAGTCTAAGTACCAGGAAGAAAGTGCTCGGGGAGGTATGCGGTGGCCTCCGAGCATCCAAGTCCCCCGACAGTCAGGAAAGCTAAGTATCGGGAGAAATGTGCCCGGGGCTGCGAGCGGTGGCCCCTTGGGCACCCAAGTATTCCGAGGATCCATTGAAGGAAGTTCCGAGAGAGAGTGCTCGGGGCTGCGTGCAGCAGCTCCCAAGCACTCGGTCCCCCGAGGATCCGTACAAGCGTGCCCGGGAGGGAGTGCTCGGGGGCTATGAGTACCTCTACGTCGCCATCGACAAATTCACCAAGTGGCCGGAGGCGGTTCCAGTTGTCAAAGTGACCAAGAACACGGCGCTCCAGTTTATCCGCGGTATCACCAGTCGCTTTGGTGTCCCGAACCGGATCATCACCGATAATGGCACTCAGTTCACAAGTGCCCTATTCGGGGACTACTACGGAGACCTCAGCATCAAGCTCTGCTTCGCCTCCGTCGCTCATCCTCGGAGCAATGGGCAGGTCGAGCGCGCTAACACAGAGATACTGAAGGGGCTCAAAACCCGGACCTACAACGTGCTCGCAAAGCACGGGAAAGGGTGGATCGACGAGCTGCCTGCCGTGCTATGGGCCAATCGGACTATGCCAAGTCGCGCTACCGGGGAGACTCCTTTCTTCCTTGTGTACGGCGCTGAGGCGGTTTTCCCCTCCGAGCTCACTCTAGGCTCCCCTCGGGTGCATGCCTACTCTGAAGGCGAACAGGAGCAGCAAAGGCACGACAATGCCGACTATTTGGAAGAGCGCCAGTGGCGTGCCGTCGTCCGAGCAGCCCACTACCAGCAAAGCCTGCGGCGCTACCATCAGCGTCACATCCGGGCCCGATCTCTCGAGGTGGGGGATCTAGTTCTCCGACGCGTCCAATCGCGCGAAGGAAGGAATAAACTATCCCCTATGTGGGAAGGCCCCTTTACCGTGATAGGTGTCCCGCGAGAAGGCTCCTTCCGGTTGGCGGCAGAAGATGGGCAGCCGCTCCCCAACGTGTGGAACATCGAGTACCTGCGCAAGTTCTTCCCGTAGATGGCCATGTTTGCAGGCTCAGGTCAACCAGGCCGGGGGCTTCCCCCCTGCCCAAGTTGACCGGGGGCTACCACTAGCTGGGTAAGTCACCCAACCTCGTAAAAAAAAATTTGTCAATACAATACATATATCAATGAGCCGTTCTTTTTTCTGGATTCCATATGTTTAATCTATCTGGTGAGATGCTCGATTGTTCGAGAAAAGTTCGCTCTCTCATTTTCCACGTTGATAAAAGAATCCCGATCGGTATGCGCGCGGGCAGTTGCCGCTGACTTACGTCTGTCGTGGTAGGCTGTGGTGTTCGGTGTCGTGGCAGGCTCCCGGGCATCACCGAGTCCTTGGGGTTCTCGGGTAATCCTATCACTCGAGCTGCTCGAGTAGTCCGGAGCCTAGGCCCTAGGGGCGGGTTGTCGGTGCTCGGTCTGGTCTGTAATACTCGGGCGCCACCGAACCATAGGACCTCTGGGTTATGCCTCTGCCTGTTTCTGTCCGCCGGTCTGGGTATTCGATAGGTCTCGGGTCGAAAGCAAGAGCAGTCTATAATGAGTACCGCACTAACAGAGCGCACCAAGCAAAGAATTTCTCTATTTTCCTCAAGTCACAGACCGACAATCAAAAGCAAAAGCAGCTCGACCGTGAGGGCCTCAGTGCCCAGGCCGCTGCTCGGCCCTAAGGATCCTCGGGTGGTCCTACCGCTCAGGCATGAGTGGTCGGGATCGCCTGACCCCGGGCTCCCCATGCGCCCCCCAATGCTCGGGCGCTCCAGCCGCGGGAACCAAGTTCTCGGGCACCTCGAGCTCGGAGCGCATGCCTCTCCTGGATCGGTTGGCCGAAAGGCTGACAGCTGTCTGGTGAGTAGTTAAATTCACATGAATTTACATTCAGTAATATATTGTTCCCGAGTTCTTCTCGGGGGCCCTCGTACTCTAATCTGTTCGGAGAGATGGTCTCCTCGCGCACAAAACCCTGCCACGTGTCCGCTTTTTCCTGGAACGACAGAACAGACAGTAGAAAGGTGTACCGTACATACGGCAATGTCTGACCGAAGTCTTTCATGGTGGTCATGGTGTTCGGTCCGCTTAAAAGGCCCCGGGCACTACTGAGCCTCTGGGGTTCTCGGGTTTCCTCACGGCTCGAGCTGCTCGAGCGGTCGGGAGCCTAGACCCTGGGGGCAGGCTGTCGGTGCTCGGTCTGGTCCGTCCTAGCCCAGGCACCACCAAACCGTGGGGACTCTTGGTCGCATTCCCGCCCGCACGTGTCTCCAGTCTACCTGTTTGAGTGGTCGTAAAGTGGGAAAGTGTTCACTGGTCATGGCGTGCTCCATGCTGGATCGATCTATCTCCCGAGCAAGGAAGTTCGTGCCTTTGTCTTTTGACTTAGCTGCTACGGACTCGCGAGGGCTCGAGGGTTGAAAGCGCAGAGAAGACCTCATTGCTCGGGCAACGAGTGGTCGGGGCGACTTCGTTTTCGGGGAGGGAAAGGTCGGGCCCGGCCTGACTGAGTACTCCTCGGGGCATCAAGTGAAAGGAACAGAAACTTCGTCAAGCACTCAGAAGAACACTAGAGTTGCGACCCCAAAGAAAGGCTTCCATTATATTCACAAGAAAGGACAACTATTCTGAGGGATCACTCCCATATTTACATCAAGTCAAAGAAAAAGAAAAATTACAAAAAGCCTAATCTAAGTAGGAGCCCTCGGAGGATAGCGGGGCCTCCTCGCCGCTGCTCCCCGGGTCCGGAATCGGCGGTGCCTCTCGTGTGAAGCAGGCTGCCACCTCGGCGGCGGCGCCTCGAACTACCTCCCGGGCGGCCTCCTCTTCGGCTTCGACCACCCCTTCCCGAGCTGGTTCCAGCGGGAAGTTCAGGTCCCGGCTTCGGTAGCAGGCCAGGACATGCTCGGCCACCGCCTAGGCCAAGCCTCGTCCTTCCCGGGCGGCCAGCTCCTGGATAGCCTAAGGGAGTGCCTCGAGGCGCTGGCTGATATCTTTGAAGCAAAGGGCAAAGCGGCCGATGCCCGTCCCCTTCGACTCCACCTGGACTCACCCGAGCCCGGCCAACCTCACAGACCTCCGTGCTTGCCGAAGGACGTCTTCCATCATCAGCTTCACGTTGGCCTGTTCGTCTTGGTGGCCTCGAGCTCCTCCGTCATGCTCTGCAGCCGCTCCTCGAGGCTCTGTCCCCCGGCCGCGCCGGCCGAGGCGGCGCCGGGCGCTTGGGCTTCGGCCCGCTTCACCCACTCTGCAAGGGCGGAGAGGGCCTGCTCGCGGGTGGTCAGTTCTGACTCCCACTTGGCGGCCTGCTCCTCCCGAGCAACTGAGGCCTCCAACGCCTCGGCAGCCTCCGTCTCTCGGCGGACCAGCAGCTCCTCCTGGGCATCCAGGTCCATCGCCGTAATGCTGACGTCGGTTTCGCGGATCGTGACGTCCTCCTCCCGGCGCCGGAGCTCCTCCACCTACTGCTGAAGTTCGTCACGGCTCTGCTCAACCTCGCCTCACTGGCGGGCCAAGTCCGCCTGGGAGGCTTCCACAGTCCTCTCGAGGGGCAGGACCGTCTCCTCCCGCGCCTGCACCTGCCTCTCCCTGGCAAGTGCCTCGGCAGCTTGCTGCCGCGACGCCTCGGCCAGGCGGGCAGCGTCCTCCTGCTCCTGCACGGCCTCCGTGCGAATCTCTTCCAAGGCCTCTCGCTCCGCCTCCAGCGCGCGCCGCTCGCTCTCGTTGGCAGCGCGCGCCGCGACGACACGGGCCTCAAAAAGGCGCCTGCCCTCGGCAAGCCGCTCCCTCTCCACGGCAAGGGCGACGCGGCTCTCCTCAAGCTGCGTCCTCTCCCCCGCCACGGCCACCTCCAGCCGCCTGATCACCTCCAGGGCGCTCCCTAGCATGTCTGGGAGGGGTTCGGTAGGCCGGCTAGGCGACAGCCGGGCGCTGGGTCCCCTGCGAGCCCCCTCCGAGGGGCTCGGGGTCCCTGAAGGCTGCCTTGCTGGCACCGCCCACGATGAGGTCATCCGCCCCACGTTCGATGCGCTCGGGGTGGGCTCGGCCGACGCCGGTTCCTGGGGCGCGGCCTCCGCCATCGGCTCGGGGCTGGCCGGCGCCTATGGCTCTGCCTCAGCTGGCGCACTCAGCGGCTCTGGCTCCACCGGCACGCTCGTCTCAGGCGTGGGGGCTGGAGCCGGCCTCGACGCCTCCGGCCGCCCTTGGTCTCCGACGACACCCGTAGGCGGCCTGCAGAAGAAAAACGCTGTCAATCTCCGAACTCTCTCCGGGCAAGGCATGCTCAGAAAAAAGGGGGGAAACTTACGCAGGTTTGGGTTTCCGGTATTGCCACCTTGATTTCGGGATCTTGTATTCCGGGCCCGACGGCCTCGGCCCAGAATCCTCCCTCCTCTTCCGCGGGGGGTTCTGCGGGGCTGCCGTGCGATCTCCGGGCTCCAGACCAGACCCAAGTAGATCAAGGTCTGGTTCGAGAACCGCAGATGCCGCCCCAGCCGACGGCTCCGCGCTGGACGATTGGCTGTCCCGGCCTCCCTCCTTCTCGCGAGGCGACAGCGACGGTGGGGACGTCGGCGTAGGAATGAAAGTCCGGGGGCGCCTCCCACTGTCCCCGGCGCTGTCGCCGCCCCGTTGCCAGCGGTGCCTCCTTCTCCGGCTTGGCGGCTGCTGCCTGCAGCGGCCCCACAGCTGGCCTACAGCCTGCCGCCCGCGGCGCCCAGGCCACTGGTCTGCGCCGGACTGCCTGCGACCTCGTCCACCTCGCCGGCCGCCTCGTCCACCCCGGGAATCTGGATGGTCTCGGGGTTCCGGCGCCCTGTCCGGTCGACCAGCCCCTGGGCGTCGAACTCCGACAGCTTCGCTTGCAGCGCCACCCGGTCCGGGTTGGCGCAGAGCACTAGCTCCTTCCAGGGAAGCTCCGCCCGACTCAGGTCGTCCACCCCGATCACCACCCGGAGCAGGCCCCTCAGCGCCACTCTGTCCAGGTCCCACTCCACGCCGATCTGGGTCCTAGTTATGTCCTGAGGGCCGGTGTACAACCAACAGGGCTGGGCCCGCTCCCACAGTGGCGCCAGGCGGCGGCGCAGGTAGTCCGCCACCACCATCACCGAGGTAAGCCTGGCTTGGTGCAGGAAGTCGATGCGCTCTAGGACCAGCTCCATCCGTGTGTCCGCCTGCGGCGGCACCTCCCAGGTCGCCTTCTGGGGCTTCGCCGCCTTCTCCTGTAGGTTCAGACGGTCATGGGGGCTGACGTCGACGTAGAACCAGTCGCGCCGCTAGTCCTCCCACTTGCTCCACAGCACCTGGGGGATGTACTGCTCCCCCAGGCTATCCCGCAGCCGGAAGTTGCAGCAGCCGGTGACATCCACGGTGGAGAAGCCCCTCTTCTTCCCGGCCGAACGCAGCACGAAGAAGTGCCAGAAGAGCATCACCGATGACGGCACCCCCACGAACATCTCACAGAGGTGGGCGAAGACCGCCAGGATGACGACGGAGTTGGTGCTGAGGTGCACCAACTGGATCACGAACGTGTCGAGGATCTGAAGGAAGAATGTCAAAAACGGCGGCACCAGCCCGGCCGCCACGAAGGAAGTGAAGAGCACGATGCGCTCTGGCTGGTTCATCACTGGCGGGAAGCTCACCGGCGTCACCACCGAGGCCCCCCATTGGCCCTCGGGCACCATCAGCTTCCGCACCTTGTCCGCCGCCTCCTCGTTCACAAGACGGGACTCTGGCAGCACGCTGTCGGGAGTCTCATCGCGGCGGCTTCCTCCTACTCTCGACATCTTGTCAGGGTGGGGGATGACCTGGACGGTGGGGGAAGAGGGGTGCTCTGATCGCCTAAGGAAGGTCTAGGGCTCAGGAGCGCAAGAAAGACGAAAGCTTGATCGCAAGATGGCATAAAGAGGGGGGCAGTTCGCTCCCCTCCTCCTTTTATACCCCAGGGAAATTCAAATGTCGCCTGCCGCGACGTGCTCGGTGGGACGGTTTCCTTGGGCCGCGCGGGTGTCAGCAGTTGCCAGGCGTATTTTCCTCGATTTGCATGGTTGCCACGCGTGCCGTCTGCCTCTTTATCAAGCGCCGCCCGTCCCGTTAGCACACGCCTCGGGAGTCGGTTGGACGCGCGTCCGTTCGGCTCCCCGTTGGGTCGTACCAGAAGCCCGAGCCGAAAAGGCCACTATCTAAGAGCGCGTCGCGTGGCGTCAGTACTGGCTTCGGCCTCGTTGACGACGAAGGGCCCATCTGCAGTCTCTGGGCCACCGCCTGCCAATGGGCCTGGGGGCTGGTGTCGGTGAATCAGGAACCGGGGGTCCCCGAATCTCGAGGCCAGGCCAGCAATCCACCACGTGGCGCCATCCCGTGGAGTTTCCTCCGTGGGGTAAAAAAGATTAAGTCCCGGGAGAGGGCGCTCGGGGCCACAGTCAGTGGTCCCCAAGCACCCAAGTTCCCCGATTATCTGCGAAGTCTAAGTACCGGAAAGAAAGTGCTCGGGGAGGTATACGGTGGTCTCCGAGCACCCAAGTCCCCCGACGGTCAGGAAAGCTAAGTACCGGGAGAAATGTGCCCGGGGCCGCGAGCGGTGGCCCCCTGGGCACCCAAGTATCTCGAGGATCCACTGAAGGAAGTTCCAAGAGAGAGTGCTCGGGTTGCGTGCAGCAGCCCCCGAGCACTCGGTCCCCCGAGGATCCGTACAAGAGTGCCCGGGAGGTAGTGCTCGGGGAAGTGAACAGTACCCCCGAGCACTCGGCTCCCTGAGGATCAAGAAAGGGCATTCTTGGGAGAGAGTGCTCGGGGAGGTGAACAGTGAACCCCGAGCCCTCCGTTCCCCGACGACTCAGAGAGCCCCCTGACAGTGGCCCCCGAGGGGCCCACTGATGAGGTGACAGCCAGTCAAAGGCCCAAGGCCGCATTTAAAGAGCGCGCGTGGCCTGTCACCTCCAACTGCTCCCGCCACGCTCGGTGTCAGTTCCTGCCACATTCTGGCAGTTGGGCGTGGGGTCATTAAATGCACGGGTCCCATCCCGTGCCATCCGGCCCGTCTCGAGATAACGTCGTAAGGGCCGAGGCGTTCCGTCTGCCACGCTGCTGTGGCAGGAGAACAAGACAGGGCGGGCACGCCGGGCCACTCTGCGGCTGCCCGATGGGCCCTCTCCACGGCGCCCGTTGCCAGTGCATTTATGGTGACGGATGACCGGGCGTGGGACGCATTTTCCACCCCCGGTCACCTCGCACAGAGGCTATGATGACGCCCTTTCCATTTATGGTGTCTTGGAACTCGGGCCCCCTCCCGTTCGGGGCACACTACTGCTGGCGGGTATTTAAAGCAGCCGGCAGCATGGACAAAGAGAAGAAGTTTTTGAAGCTTTGAAATCTCTGAGCAAGCTCGACAAGTTAGACAATCCCTGAGAAGTTTTCGAGGTAGCGAAGAGAAGAGAAGATCGAGAGCACCCAAGGCCAGCAGATACACGCAGACTGAAGAACAAGGAGCCCCAGGCTCTAAGATAGATAAACATTCTTGTAACCAGCAACATCCTTGAGGGACTTCCTCAAGGCATTTATATTATCCATACAGGAGTAGGATGTTACGCCTCTGTGCCCAAGAATATCATCCCAATAGTCCCAATACGTGTTTTGTGCCCAAGATCGGAACACATGCCTTTCCAACATAAGCAATTATAACCAAGCTTAATAAAGAGCAAGTAATTAAATTATATTATAAGTTCTTAATCATTTACATGTTTAATAATTTACAACAAAAAGAATATAGGAGGATACTAAAACTGATCAACTCCTAGCCAAAATAGAAATTAGACACCGAAAACAAAAGCTAAAGACAGCAAAAGATGGGTGAAGTCATATGCTAAAGACCCCAAAAGCGTGACCTCCGAGTAGTTGCCTACTCATTTCCGCCGCTAGCATTGGCAAGCGTAAAGTGGCCAAACACCGCTTCTTCCTCACCTGCAAAACCTGTAGAGCAGTTGAATACGAAGGTACTCATAAAACTTAATCCATATAGGGTACATATAAATAGCCCAACTCCAAGGGATATACATTGGGCCATTAGCATGGAAACATGCCACAAAGTTGATTAAAACATATGCGCCCACAGCCTAGACACAAATGTATGAGCATCTAGACTTAACCAACATACCCTTCCAAACATGTAACTACCAACCTGAACATAAATGTAAATGGAACCATAGTAATACATCAATAGCCAGTCATCAATATTACCCAACATACCATCCACACTACCATCCAACATTCGTAACTCTAGAACCATAGTAATACATCAATAGCTAGCCATCAACATTTCCCAACATACTATCCATACCACCCTTCCACATTCGTAACTCTATGATCGATGCAAATAGATAGAAGCATGCTCATGATCGAGAGCGCGGCAATTCAAATTGTTTTTACACCCTGCAGGGGATACTCCTTTACCTACATGACTCGAGGACCAAACAGCTCCCGTGTCCACACAGGCCCATGCGAGGGGTACTTGTGTCAACCTTTCCCAATAAGTCTCAACCGTTTGATCATGCGCCGTTAGGTGCGGGGGCCATATAGAACTACTCCTGGAGCAAACTGGATACCCCTAAGAGCCCGCCCACTCACACCATCGACTCGCACGCCAAAAGGCCACAGCTACAAAGGTATTCCGCTTATCGTTCCCATATGCGACATGTAGTAAGTACGGAAAGTCTAAAGCCATCTGCACTGATGGACTGTGCTTAATCGATGCAAAGCGGTCTATGATGCCTGGACTCCTCTCCCAAACTACCCTGAGGAACTCCTCCAGGGCAGAAGACTCCCCTAACACCTCTCACATCTTGTCTCATCCTCACATGTCATCCCACCATCGACATCATGATTAATATTCATTAATAATAAGTAAGCCCTAAGCTCGTGAACAATGGTTGAACCATTGCTCAACTTCTATCGAGGATCTATGCATTGCTAAGCATTATAAACAACTTTCAAGTTAGACATCAACAATGTTATCAAGGCTACAAGGATATGGATCATCAAATAACCAAGGTAGAACAATACATCACATAGGTTCTACCCATATAAGCCCGATATCGACTCATTGAACATGCAAACTTACATAAAGCATAATTTATCAATTTTAGACTCCACATTCAAAACAAAATGTGCAATATGCTTAGATGCTTGTCTTGCTTCTCTGGGGTTTGCCTGATACTTCCCGCATAATGCTCACAAAACTACGGAAGATTGGCACTGCCTTCCCTCGCTCGTACTGGCGGCGCAACAACCTCTAAACGAATCAAAATGCAATGCATAAAAAAAATGAACGATAGAAAAACACGCAAAAGATGCATGCTTGAAGTATAACAGAGTGCCGAGCTTCAAAAACTTTGCAAAAGACCGCTAAGTGATTAGGGTTATAAATTTTGAAACTCCGGACAAGGTAACCTAAGTATACCTAGCTTTAACATGCGGGCGATCAGACTGACATATAGGGGGCGGTCTGACCAACGGCCAACAGAGAGTTTTGGTCTCTGACAGTCTGACCGTAGGCATGGTGGCAGTCAGACTTCCCACCAATGGACAAACCAAGCCAAGTGGTGGTTAGACTCCTGTATAAGTTTCCAACTCAGTTTCTCTGGTCCCAACTGGTGGTCAGACCAGCTCTAGCGGCGGTCAGAACACCAGACCTTGCCGGCAGCGTCTTTATGGGGTTGTCAACGACGATTCTGATGAAACCTTCAACAACGAAGGGTACCAAAATGCTCTATGGGACTAGTGGAATGTTTATGAAGTGATTTGGACATCATTCACTAAGCTAAACTTAAAAATACCCCATAGATTGGATCTAGGCTAGGTTGAACTTGGGCCTAAATGACACAAGGTTGGAATCAAGCTCGAGGACCAAACAACCCACGTGCCTACACAGGCCCACGCGAGGTGTACTCGTGTCAACCTTTCCCAATAAGTCCCAACCATTTGATCATGCGCCGATAGGTGCGGGCGTCACCTAGAACTACTCCTAGAGCAAACTGGATACCCCTACAAGCCCGTCCACTCACACCATCGACTCGCATGCCAAAAGGCCACACCTACAAAGGTATTCGGCTTATCGTTCCCATATAGGATATGTAGTAAGTACGAAAAGTGCTAAAGTCAACTGCACCGATGGACGGTGCTTAACAGATGCAAAGTGGTCTATGATGCTTGAGCTCCTCTCCCAAACTACCTCGAGGAACTTCTCCAGCGCAAAAGACTCCCCTAACACCGTTCACATCTCGTCTCATCCTCACATGTCATCCCACCATCGACATATTGATCAATATTCATGAATAATAAGTAAGTCCTAAGCTCGTGAACAATGGTTGAACCATCGCTCGACTTCTACCGAGGACCTATGCATTGCTAAGCATTTTGAACAACTTTCAAGTTAGACATCAACAATGTTATCAAGGCTACAAGGATATGGATCATCAAATAACCAAGGTAGGACAATACATCACATATGTTCTATCCATATAAGCCCGTGCAAGCTTACACAAAGCATAATTTATCAATTTTAGACTCCACAATTCAAATCAAAAGGTGCAATATGCTTAGATACTTGTCTTGCTGCTCTGGGGTTTGCTTGATACTTCCCGCACAACACTCACAAAACTACGGAAGATTGGCGCCGCCTTCACTCACTCGGACCGGCGACGCAACAACCTCTAAATGAATCAAAATGCAATGCATAAAAAAAATGAACGACAAATCAAGCCAAGTGGCGGTCAGACTCCTGTATAAGTTTTCAACTCAGATTCTCTGGTCCCAACTGGTGGTCAGACCGGCCCTAGCGGCGGTCAGACCACCAGACCTTGCCAGCAGCATCTTTATGGGGTTTCCAACGAGGATTCTGATGAAACCTTCAACAACGAAGGGTACCAAAATGCTCTATGGGACTAGTGGAGTGTTTGTAAAGTGATTTGGACATCATTCACCGAGCTAAACTCAAAAATACCCCATGGATTGGATCTAGGATAGGTTGAACTTGGGCCTAAACAACACGAGGGTGGAATCGAGCTTGAAAACAATGGAGAAATGATAGGGGATAGCTCACCTCAGCTTATGGAAACTTTCTATTGGATTGGAATGCTTCAGGGAGGCACTGATTTGTAGATCGGGTCCCGGAGTGATGGTGAAGCTTGGGGTCAATGAACGGGTCTCCGGTGAGGGAGAGGAGAGGAAAAACTTGAGGAAGTCCTCTGGGAAGCTCATGGGAGTTCCCACCTCCGATCTTCGACCTTTGAACGTGATGAGTAGAACTCTCTTTCTCTCTCTAGGGTCGGGTGGAGAGAGGGAGAGTGAGAGAAAAGTGAGAGGGAGAGAGCAAAAGAAAGTGATCGATCCACTTAATTCGAGCCTCTGTGTGCTCACTATCAGACTGCGAGCTCAGGCGGTCAGACCGTGGAAAATCCACATGGTAGCGCACCTAGCAGTCAGACCGTGGGTGACACCGGTCAGACTGCGAGGGGGTTCTTTTGCTGAAATTTTCCTAAGTCTCCCCTCATCATCCTCCTTCTATTCTTTTATTTCTCGAAAGTATTTAGGGGTTCTCCAAAGTACTCTAAACCATCCCTAAGGCATTTGAGACATGTTTAACTAGTTTTTGATAGACAAACACGTGCAAGCACATGCGATGACGATTATGCATGCCTAAATATGTAATTAGCATTTTGGGACGTGACAAACCTCCCTCCTTAAGAAGAATCTTGTCCCAAGATTTGGTAGACATAGGGAGAAGGTGCTAGCGATGAAATGGAAAAGAATTATCCGCTATTGGGGAAAGAATCACGTCAACCTTCATTGATGGAACGAAAAGATAGCCATCAGGCCTCTCTGTGGACTGGCGGTCAGACCGCAGCTAGGCTCGGTTAGACCGTTACTCGGTTAGACCGTGGAAATAGCAATTAAACCAAAATCTATAAGAAGAGTTTTGGGCTCCTGCAGTTAGACCGACGGTGTGGTGACAGTCAAACTGCCAACCAATGGTCAGACCGTCTAGGGAGTAGAGAGTTTTGAGTTCCAAACGACACTAGCAGTCAGACCAGCAAACCAACATCAGTCAGATCACTAGGAGCATGACTCTCCCGATTCAGTGGTTTTTTGGCCCAAACCCTTGGAACAAAACTTCTATTCAACATAGCGATGAATATAGACATGTGAGAAAAATATACGTTTTGTTCCAAGGGTTTTTAGGCACAAACCTTTGGAACAAAACTTCTATTCAACATAGCGATGAATATAGACATGTGAGATGTTCTAATGTGCAAAAATTACAAAAGTATATATAAGTTATCAAAAAGTTTGGGATATTTGGAGCGGATTTTATCCTCACGCTCCCAAGTCGCTTCATCTTCTGTGTGTTTTCTCCACTGGACTTTGATGAACTGAATCGAATACTGCTAAGTTTTGCGTTCCGCATCATCCAAGATTTTGGATTGGTCGCTCATAATATGGAAGATCCGACTACAACTCTTGGTTTGAAACTTCGATCACTTTTGTTGGCACTCAAAGGCATTTCTTCAATTGCGACACATGGAAGATATTGTGAACGGTGGAGAGGGATGGAGGCAATTCCAACTGATAGGCCATCTCTCCACGCTAGGCAACAATCTGGAATGGTCACACATATCGAGGTGCTAGCTTTCCTCTGACTTGAAAGCATCGAACTCCTTTGAGTGGAGAAACCTTAAGATACGTAAAGTCTCCAATCTCGAACATAAGTTCTCTCTGGAGGCAATCCACATAGCTCTTCTGTTGTGATTGAGCCGCGAGGAGATACTTCCGAATAGTCAGAACATGCTCTTCTGCCTCCTTGACCAAAGCGAGGCCTAGAAAATCTCATTCGCCGGATTTGAACTAATTCAATGGCATTCAACATCTATGGACATAGAGAGCTCCATACAAGGACATCTCAATACTTGATTGATAGCTATTGTTGTATGAGAACTCAGCGAATGGCAAGCATATCCTCTAGAATCTAATTCACCCATATGTGAGAGCACAAGCTCGAAGCATGTCTTCCAGAATCTAATTCACCCTCTCCGTTTGACCATCAGTCTGGGGCTGGTAAGTGGTTCTATAGAAGAGCTCAATTCCCATAGCTTCATGAAGGATCCTCGAAAAATGAGAAGTGAACTGAGTGCCTCAATCAGAAATGATCTTCTTCGAAATCCCATGGAGGAAAACAATCCAAGTGAGGTACAATTCCACATATTGCTTGACCGAATATGTGGTCTTGGCAGGGAGGAAATGAGCGGACTTGGTCAATCGGTCCACAATGACCCAAATCGTGTCATAACCTTGAGAAGTCCTCGGCAATCCAGTAACAAAATCCATTCTGATGTCCTCCCACTCCAGGAGGGAATAGGCAAAGGCTGGAGTGTACCGACTGACTTGAGATGTTTGGCCTTCACCCTTTGGCAGACATCACACTTAGCAACATATTAAGCAATCTTCAGCTTTATGCAAGTCCACCAAAATCTGGGCTTGAGGTCTTGATACATTTTAGTACTCCTTGGATGAATGGATAGCAAAGAGTCATAAGCTTCATCCAGAATTTAATTCCTCAATGCGTCGACTCTCAGAACCACTAGCCGGTTCCCAAACCACAAGACACCTTGATCGACCTTAGAGAAACAAATAGCCTTGCCTTCCTTCATTTTGTCTCAGATTTGGGCCATGCCCTTGTTATCCTTCTAAGCTGCTTTGATGTCATCCAGGAGGGTAGATTTGATCTCCAAGTTTGCAAGAAATCCCTCCAGAACCATCTTGAATCCAAGCCATCAAAAATCATCACAAAGTGTGGTATTCCCGGGCTTGACCATAATGCAATAGCATCAAGCCTTTCGACTCAGTGTATCGGTGACCACATTCACCTTGCCGGGATGATAATGCACTTTCAGCTCATAATCCATGATCAACTCGAGCCATCTTCGCTGTCTCATGTTCAGATCGGCTTGAGTGAAGATGTATTTGAGACTTTTGAGATGCGTATAGATATGGCACAAATTGCCTAACAGATAATGGCGCCAAATCTTTACAGTGTACACCACTGCAGCAAGCTCTAAGTCATGGGTTGGGTAGTTCTCTGCATGGTGCTTCAACTGACGTGAGGCATAAGTCACAACTCTGCCCTCCAGCATAAGGACACATATGAGGCCTATACGGGAGGTATTGCAATAGATGTTGAAACATTTGTCACTTCAGGTTGAGCGAGAACAGGAGTGGTCGTGAGCAGTTTGTTTAAGGTTTGGAAAGCTGACTCACATTAACTCGACCACTCAAACACACTCCCTTGCTTCAACAGCTCAGCCATTGGCTTGACAATCTTGGAGAAATTCTCGATGAACAGGCGGTAATAGCCCGTAAGTCCGAGAAAACTCCAGATACCAGTGACATTCTTAGGTTGAACCCAATTGAGCACATCCTACACCTTGCTCAGGTTAACTGCGACACCATTTTCAAACAACACATACCCTAGAAAAGCAACTTCCCTGAGCCAGAACTTGCGCTTGCTGAACTTGGTATATAGTTGGTGATCTCGAAGGTGGCCAAGTACAACACGGAGGTGCTCTGCATGCTCTTCCTCAATCTTGGAGTATATAAGAATGCTGTCAATGAAAACCATGACAAACTTGTCAAGTTCCTCCATAAACACACCGTTCATCAAATACATGAAGAATGTTGGCGTATTCATCAAGCCAAAGGACATGATAGTGAACTCATAAAGCCCATAGCGGTTATACAAAGCTGTCTTTGGAATATCCTCTGGTTGGACCTTGATTTGATGATATCCCAGTCTCAAGTCAATCTTCGAGAAAACCCAGGCACCGGCCAATTGATCGAACATAATATCGATCTTGGGAAGTGAATACTTATTCTTAATCGTGACCTCATTCAGCCGACAGTAATCAACACACATCCATAGAGTACCATCCTTTTTCTTCACAAAGAGTGCCGGACATCCCCAAGGTGAGGAACTCAAGTGAATGAAACCCTTTGAAAGCAACTCTTGAATTTGTTTCTTCAACTTGACTAACTCATTTGGCGGTATCTTATAAGACTTCTTCAAAATTGGGACCGTTCCAGGAAAAAGATCAATTGAGAATTCTGCCTCTCGGTCGGGCGGAATTCCTAGCAACTCTTCTGGGAAGACATTAGGAAATTCACAAACATCTCAAAAGATCCGTGGTTGAGATGACTTTCAGGGCATATAAGCAAGGATGGATCTCCTTAAGCTTCAAATAGACTTGGGTGATGAACATGTCATTAAGAGTGACAATCCTATGAGCACAATCAATAACGGCCTTATTTTTTGGCAAGCCAATTCATTCCCAATATGACATTTACTCCTATAGCATCTAGCAGGATCAAGTTTGCAGAAAACTGAACTCTCTCAATTAGAATCTCAGCCAAAGGAACAACATGGTTGGTTCTCAACATAGCACCAGGTGCATCAATATGATAAGAGGAAGGTAAAATCTTGGTGACCATGCTGTGACTCGAGAGTAACCCTCCTTGACAAAAAAATGAGATGCACCAGAATCAAAAAAGCACAATTGCAGAGCATGAATTCACAAATAACATACCCATCAACACATTGTCTTCCTCATGAACTTCCTCGGCGCTGGTGTAGCGTACTCGGCCATGCTTAGGGATGTGCATAGCTTAGGAGGCTTGCTGAGGGGGTTGGGCTAACAATGATGGCCTTGGAGTAGTCACCATGGCTCCTGGCTTTGGATAAAGGCAATCACGCGCATAATTCCCAACACACCTACAGTTGTAGCACGGGTCTCCATGGCCACCAGTCAAACTTGCTTGAGAACCGATGGGTCTCGAAGGATTTCCTTGCAAAGCAGAGAACGATGGATGTCGCACTATCCACATCGGTCGTTAAGCAATCGAAGCCGACATGTGAGATGGTGGAGGTTGACTCTCCATTCATGCACGTTGAGAACTCCCGCCCATGGCAGGTGATGGGACACTCTTGTGCTTCTTCTACTCCTAATGGTTCTTTAGCTTGAATTCCACTGTGAGAGAGATGCTCACTAATTTGTTGAAGTTAGTGAACTCATGCGCCGATAGCCGGCCTTGCATCTTGGAGTTAAGGCCATTCACAAAGTGGTATTGCCTCCGCTCATCAGTGTTTACCCCACCCTGAGCATACTGTGTAAGGTGGTTGAACACCTGCACATACTCCATCACCGATCTGCCTCCTTGCTTGAGGTCCATAAACTCCCACCTCTTGATCTCCATAAGGCCCTTAGGAATATGAAAGTCAAGGAATGCCTGGCGGAACTCCGCCCAAGACACCCGGTGATTGGCAGGGTGCATGGCCAGAAAGTTGGAACACCACACGCCGGCCACGCCTTGGAGCTGATGGGCGGTGAAGAGCGTCTTCTCATGGTCCTCGCACTAAAGGAGTGCGAGCTTTTGCTCGATGGTGCGACGCCAATGATTAGTGTCGATGGAGTCTTCAACACGCGTAAAGGTAGGCGGTTGGGTCCGTAGAAAATTTGAGAAGTCATCTCAGCGCCCGGCCCCACCTCCTCCATGAGGGGTCACGTTGTGCACGAGAGCCTCGAGGAGCGTTGTCTTGGCTTGACGGTTTTGTTCAATCTGCATCAGAACATGTGCCATACTCGGCGGTGGGGACAGGTTATTCTCATTGGAACCCTAAAGAAGGTCTCCGACATTTTGGGGGATTCTCATCCTGTTATGACTATAAGATGAATATTGAAAAGTCAAATTCAAACTTAGTATAATAGCATTAGCCGGATATCATTTACTTGGACCCATGACACAGCGTATTTGGAAAAATGCATGCACATGAGCTATAGGAAATGAAAGTATGCTCAATTCTTATCTACACGTTTCTCTCTCGAATACATCTCTCCGCAACAAATATCAAGATCACAGACATTCATACATACAATAGTTTTCGATCATCACCCTTCACGCTACCTTTTATTTCTCGCGCGAACGGTGTGAGTTGCACAAGCACCGTTTTATACGTTGTTGCCAATGTATTCATGTCCCGTACCATCGCCTTACAGGACACCCTATGTAATTGCCACATGGGTAGACGACCATATCTACCATCGTACGGTGGATGTTCATATGTTATTGCTAGCGTATTCACTTCCCGTACAGCGACGGAACACACCAGACCCCTACCTCGTAATAGTTGAGCCCTCGATATTTACCACCTTCAGGGTCCATTCCGTATCTTTTTAGTCGACGCAACATGATTCATGACAAGGAACATCACAATACGAAACTAAATGACATGAGCATCGCACACAACAACGCATTACACTTAGGGGTATAATATGACAAGTTCATACATATTAATCATGATGAGGCGTAAAGGAAACTTTGTGGGTTGCTTAGTGAATTTAACACTTTACTAACCCAGGTTTAAAGTGTTTTTAGACTACTTAATTAAACTAGGCTCTGATACCAGCTGTGGGGGAACCGTCAAAGTAAAATTCCAGTTACTCACCAAGTCGATCATTTACATAATCACGACTTCAACGATTAATTAGAATATCATCCCAGTAGTCCCAGCACGTGTTTTGTGCCCAAGGTTGGAACACATACCTTTTCGACATAAGAAATCATAACCAAGCTTAATAAAGAGTGAGTAATTAAATCATATTACAAGTTCTTAACCATTTACAATCTTAACAACTTACAACAAAAGGGATCTAGGAGGATACTAAAACTAATCAACTCTTAGCCAAAAGAGAAACTACGCAGTGAAAACAAAAGCTAAAGAAAATAAAATATGAGTGAAGCCATATGCCCTTAGGCTTCACCCCAAAATTGAGACCTCCGAGTAGTTGCTTACTCATTCCTGCCGCTAGCATCGGGGGTCGTGAAGTAGCCAAACACCGCCTCTACCTCACCTACAAAACCGGTAGAGTAGCTCAGTACGAAGGTACCTGCAAGACTAAATTCATACAAGGTATATATAAATAATCCGAATCCAAGGAATATGAATTGGGCCACTAGCAAGGAAACATGCCACAAGGTTGATTAAAACATACATATGTGTGAGCATCAAGACTTAACCAATATACCCTTACAAACCTGTAACTACCAACCTGCACATAAATGTAAATAGAACCATAGTAATAAATCAATAGCCAGTCATCAACATTACCCAACATACCATCCATACCACTATCCCACATTCGTAACTCTAGAACCATAGTAATACATCATTAGCTAGCCATCAACATTTCCCAACATACTATCCGTACCACCATTTCACATTCGTACTCTACGACGAATGCAAATGGACAAAAACATGCTCATGAATGAGAGCGCAGTAATTTGAATTGTTTATACACCCTGCTGGGGCATACTACTTTACCTACACGACTCAAGGACCATACGACTCCTATATAAGTTTTCAACTCGGATTCTCTGGTCCCAACTGGTGGTCAGACCTGCCCTAGCAGCGGTCAGACCACTAGACCTTGCTGGCACCATCTTTACAGGGTCACCGACAAGGATTCTGGTGACGAAGGGTACCAAAATGCTATATAGGATTAGTGGAGTGTTTCTAAAGTGATTTAGACATCATTCACCGAGCTAAACTCAAAAATATCCCATGGATTGGATCTAGGCTAGGTTAAACTTGGGCCTTAAACAACACGAGGGTCGAATCGAGCTCAGAAACAATAGAGAAATGGTAGGGGATAGCTCACCTCACCTTATCGAAGCTTTCTATTGGATTGGAAGGCTTAGGGGAGGCTCTGATTCGCGGATCAGTTCCTGTAGTGATGGTGAAGCTTGCGGTCGATGTACAGGTCTCCGATGAGGGCGAAGAGGGGGAAAACTTGGGAAAGTTATCCGAGAAGCTCATGGGAGTTCCCACCTCTGATCTTCGGCTTTCGAACGCGATGAGTAGAGCTCTCTTTCTCTCTCTATGGTCGGGTGGAGAGAGGGAGAGTGAGAGAAAAGTGAGAGGGAGAGAGCAAAAGAAAGTTATCAATCCACTTAACCCAAGCCTCTGTGTGCTAGCGGTCAGACCGTGAGCTCAGGCATTCAGACCACGGGAAATCCACATGGCAACCCACGTGACAGCGTACCTGTAGGTCAGACCACGGGTGACACCGATTAGACCACAAGGGGGTTCTTTTGCTGAATTTTTTCTAAGTTTGCCATCATCATCCTCCTTCTATTCTTTTCTTTCTCCAAATATTTAGAGATTCTCCAAGTGTTCTAAACCATCCCTAAGGTGTTTGAGACATGTTTAACTGGTTTTTGATAGACAAACACGTGCAAGAACATGCGATGACGATTTTGCATGTTAATTACATAATTAGCATTTTGGGACGTCATATAGTAGGTCTCTCTGTTGACATCACGGTCGTAGGCATCAATACGGATACCACTATTTTGGTTAGTATTCTTGTTGTCTTGCGCTCTCCTATAAAATGTATAGTTGTTAATGTCGTATGCTTTGTATGTATGAATCGTAGTTGATGAGCCATTAGCCAGCATTTCCAATAGTGCATCATCTTTTGTATTTTTATCCATCATGTCTCTAGGTAACTAACTACTAAAATAATCTATGTGCTCTCTTGCAATCCAATCCTCAGACTTAGTTGGATTTGTGGACCGTAGCATTGGCACGTGCTTATTGACATATGGGTCCACTACAATGGATTGTTGCAAAGCTATGAAATGTGCTTGGGTGAATGAAACTTAATCATTGGAACGGTCTGTATTAAGACCTAGCGTCCCTTTCCCTTTAAGCCTTCCCTCATTGCAAGATACATGCTTACCAATTGCTTTCAGATCCATGTAGTTGACGACAAACTCAATGACCACCTTTGTTCCCCAACCTTCAGCCATGCAACCTTCCGGTCGACCTCGGTTACAAACATATTTCTTCAAAACTGCCATGACCCTTTCGAAAGGATACATCTGATGCAAAAACACGGGACCAAGATACTTTGTCTATTGCACGACGTGAACAATGAGATGGGGCATTATGTCAAAAAATGATGGAGGGAAAATACTCTTAAGATGGCATATATTATGGACCATGTCTTTCTACAGCTTTGTTAGTTTGCTCGGATCGATGACCTTCTTTGAAATTGTGTTGAAAAATGAATACCACTTTATGATTGTGTCGGTGAATCAGGAACCAGGGGTCCCCGAATCCCGAGGCCAGGCCAGCAGTTTGCCACGTGGCGCCTTCCCGCAGGGATCATCTCCGCGAGATACGAAAAGACTAAGTCCCAGGAGGGGGTGCTCGGGGCCATGAAAAGTGGTCCCCGAGTACCCGAGTTCCCCGATGATCTGCGAAGACCAAGTGCTGGAAAGAGAGTGCTTGGGATCATGAACAGTGGCTCCCGAGCACCCAAGTCCCCTGACGACCAGAAAAGCCAAGTGCCGGAAAGAGAGTGCTCGGGGTCATAAACATTGGCCCACGAGCACCCAAGTACCCCGAGGACCTAAGGAAGGTAGTTCCGGGAGAGAATGCTTGGGGCCACGAACAGCGGCCCCCGAGCACTCGGTTCCCCAAGGATCCGAACAATCAATTCCGGGAGAGAGTGCTCAGGGCCGTGAATAGTGGCCCCCGAGCACTCGGTTCCCCGAGGACCAAGAGAGGGCGTTTCCGGGAGAGGGTGCTTGGGGATGTGAACAGTGACCCCCGAGCACTCGGTTCCCCGACGATCCAAGAAGCCCTTCGTCGGTGGCCCCCACAGGGGTCCAGCAGTGAGGTGTTAACCAGTGAAAGGCCCGATGCCGCATTTAAGAGGGCGCGTGGTCTGTCACCTCCAACTGCTCCTGCCACGCTCGGTGTCAGTCCCTGCCACATCCTGGCAGGAGGGCGTGGGGACATTTAATGCACGGGTCCCATCCCGCGTCATCCGGCGTGCCTCGGGATAGCCTTGCAAGGACCAAGGCGCTCCGCCTGCCACCCTGCTGTGTCTGGCGAACATGACCGGGCGGGCACGCCGGGCTGCTCTGTCGCTGCCCGGTGGGCCCTCTCCACGGCGCCAGTTGCCAATGCCATCATGACGACCAAGACAGGGTGTGGGGCGCATTTTGAACCCCCCGTCATTTCGCGCAGCAGCCCATGATGACTGCCTTTCCATTTATGGCTCCTTGGAACTCGTACCCTCCCTTTCGGGGTACGCTACCGCCGGCGGTATTTAAGAGAGCCGGCGGGCACGGACAAAGACACGACTCAAAAGGGCTCAGAGACTCGGATACACATTCTCAGAGGCTGAAAAATCCAGAGCAAAGACAGAAGAACACCTTAGTACAAGCACATAAGCTGAGACCACCGAAGAACAAGGAGCCCGAAGCTCTAGGATAGACAAACATTCTTGTAACCGGCAACATTCCTGAGAGACATTCTCAGGGCATTTATAGCATCCACACAGGAGTAGGGTATTACGCTCACCGCGGCCCGAACCTGTCTAAAAGTCCCTCCAGTGCATTTACTGCATTCTGCATTCGATCCTTCCATCCCACCTGCCATCGCATTTACACCCATTTATTTCTCCCGCAAACATATTCAGAATCATCCCCCCGGCCGAATCTCAAAAAGGGGTCCCTTCGGATCCCTGCGATAGGAGTTCACGCTCCGACAGATTGGGTCTCAGACCTGATCCGGCAGATTGCCTCTAATTGTAACAACAAGCAACTGTATCATCATCATGTGGCAATCATGGGACTTGATGCCAACTAACTTCAAAGTTTTCATGTTCACTAATCTCTTTACATTGGAGGAGTAACCGATCAGAACTTTGATTCCATGCAAGCAACTACACAGGCTGATCTTCTCTTCCTTGCTCAAGGTTTAGCAAGCCGTTGGAAGTTCGTTTGCCCTGTTGCCTAAGATTTTACGATGCAGAATTTTTCTTAGCTTCATATCTTCCAGGTCCAACCATGCATTGAATATATCTTTTGTTTTGCCATATTTGTCTAGTAAGGTACAAATCAAGCTGTCAAACACGTTCTTCTTCACATGCATGGCGTCGATTGCGTGTCGGACCATCAAGTGCTTCCAATAAGGTAAGTTCCAAAAAAATGATCTCTTCTTAAACATACGAGCAAGTTTTCCAGCTGGGAATTTTGTACTGTCTTTCCCCTTTCAAGGACAACTCTAAGATTCTTTACCATCTTATATACATGCTCCCCATTGTGAACCTTTAGAGCTCGACGAGTCTCCACTGTCCCGTCAAAAGCTCTTTTATTCCTGTGGTATGGGTGATCCAGGCGCAGAAACCTACGGTGACCCATGTAGACCATTTTCTTACAGTTCTTCAGCCACAACCCCTATGTTTCATCCAAGCACCATACACATCCATTGTAGCCTTTTAAAGTCTTTCCCGATAGGTTAGCAAGAGCAGGCCAATCATGGATCGTTACGAACATCATTGCGCATAGTGTGAAATGCTCGCGTTTGTATTCATCCCACACCCGTACGCCATCTTTCTATAGTACAAGGAGATGTCCAAGCAATGGTTGGAGATACACATCGATATCATTGCCAGGTTGATTTGGCCCACTGATTATCGGATCTCAAGCCATCTGTCGGAGTCTGGTCCCACCATTGCTTCTGTATAGTACTTAGGCTCATTATTGTCCAACATAATATATCACACTGCTTCGTGGTTAGGAACATAAGCATCTCAGGTGCACAACTGACCCATTCCGACCGATGTGGGGCTGGTGTCTCCACGGCATGTTCCGCAACATCTAGTTGTGGTTCAGTAGGAGCTAAAACGTTTTCTAATAGTTCCTAAATCATTTCGAGTTACACCGTGCTCCTACTAACTTTCTTTAAGAGGAACTCTTTCTCCAGAAAAATACCATTTCGGGCGACAAACACTTTGCCTTGTTCCCGGTTATACTATCATTTGGTTTTGCTAGGATACCCCACAAAGAAGCATTTATCTAATTTAGGAGTGAGCTTATCAAACGTCAAACATTTTACATAGGCCTCACAACCCCAGACCTTACGAAAAGGCAATACAGGACGCTTCTCGGTCCATATCACATATAGCTTCTCCTCCATAGACTTAGATAGAACCCTATTTAACGTGAAAACAATAATTTCTAGAGCGTATCCTAGAAAGACAATGGAAGATCAAATTGGCTCATCATACATCGAACAATGTCCAACAAAGTACAGTTCGTCCGTTTAGACACCTATTTCAAGAAGGCATGTCATGCGAAGTCAATTGTGAAACAATTCTATGTTGCTTTAGATGACCACCAAATCATGTCTCAAGTATTCTTCTCCACGATCCAATTGCTAGAATGTAATTATCTTGCCTGTATGATTTTGTATCTCATTCTGAGGAGCCCACATACAGTTGTATGTACAAGAGCTAATAACTCAGTTGCCTTTCTCCTAGATCGGTGAAAATAAACTTAGTCATCTTACCAAGTAAACAAGATTCGTATATGTCAAATGATTCAAAATTAAATGAATCTTGAGGACCATCTCTATGGAGGTTCTCCATGCATCTCTTATTCATATGACTCAAGCAACAATGCCAAATAAAAGTGGGGCCAATAAATGTTATAGATTCACATATCCTTAAAATTCATTCACCAATGGATCATGACTGGACCAAGTTGCTAGAAAGCTAAATAATATTTGTCCATAATCCTGTACTTCCAAAGCAGTTTTTATAGTCATAGTCAAGTTAAGGTCGGAATAACAATTGTTCCATTCAAAACTCTAAGGATAATAATGAAGCTATAGTGCCAATCGGCCAACACAACAACCATTTGCTATATTGATGCACATATACTTCATATCTTGCCAAAAACTCCAGTTTGATTCTAGTACCAACTACCCAAGACTTACAAGAGAAAATGGCAAGATCTAAGTCTATATCATTGGTATCTAGGGCTAGAAATCATACTTCCCTTCCTTTTCTTCAGAACTTCTAAGTAATTCTGGTTTCCCTTTGAGCTATCATCGTATGATTACGGCTCTTTAAGTGCTATGCCCCACTTCCTGAACATGTACACAAGTGAGGCTTTCATGATCAAGTATCTTTTAGCCAAGCTTGGTTCTCCACAAAGCAATATGCCCTCCAATCATGAAGTCATATTCAATGTGAGGCAATGGACATAAAGTGAGTAATCATGGTGTTTCTCATAAACTCCTTGAGTTACAAGATAGCATCTTTGAGCTAGTTCATCAGGACAAGAACCTATAGAACACATCATTTGCATCATTGAGCGAGAACAATTCTCAATTCAATATCAATCATCACAATTTAATCCGAAAAATGTAAGGGTAACTAATTCCAAAATTTACAACAAAAATATTAGCAACGCTTCAACACTATGTTTGTGTATATCCTCCAATAAATAATTTATCAGAAGATACTCCCACTGTATGTTTTGAAACCGTTTCTCTCTAACGCCATACAACAGGATAAGATCCATATTCAACTTGGTTCTAGCGAGCTTTGGCATCACAGCTAGAAACCTAGGTGACATAGGTAAGCAACACATTGCTAATCATATCTTTATGTGACTCTTGTTTATTGGGTGGCATCCAATGCCCCGGCACCGAACACCATGCCCCAAGGCCAAAACCTTTTTGATAGCTTGTTAAACCAACACTATACGTGTAGATGTCCGACATCCATCCTAACTGGTTAAGATAAATAATGGCACCCACCTTCAGCAGACCTACCAAACAATAATCAAAACCTATGTAGGTGCAGCTATTGGAAGGACATCAATTACTCTTAATTTTTCTGAGGGAAGCTATTCTATCATGGTAATCATATCCACTGCATATAAATATGAAGGGATAGTATGACAGGAACATAGATAAAAATCAGAAATAAATCATATTAACTGTAACATAGTATGGCCCCTTCACATGATGATCTCCATCGCCATGGTCCCTGTCATCCGAGTCATCACGCTTCAAGTATCCATAATCATGTACTAGTCTATTACACCTAATAGCACTCGTCAAATTACATGAGAAAAGGAAGCATCACAGGTCAGCACGTAGGGTGTCTAAGCATTCCGTCTTTCTTGCACCCTTCTGCGTACCATCGTATCAACTCGACATTAGCTTTGTTGGCAAACAATCACTTAAGATGGGAGATTATATGGAAATACAAAACTATCTTAGCGGGGGGGGGGGGGGGGGTCTTTTATCCTTACTCTTCTCCCCTACGTCATCACTATCAATATAGTCAACCATCTCTGTTGCAAAACAACATGCAGTCATTTCGACATGCATGTATTTTCTCTACTTTCAACCCCCACGGGCAGATAATCTGCTTGCCGCGGTACGTGTTTTTAGGCAACTAGTTGCCCTCTGGAAGCAAGTCCCTCAAGAATTGTAACAACTCGTTGAAGCCCTTATTAGACCAACCATTGCTAGACATTATTTGTAGTTTGTAGCAATATCGGCACAACATGCAGCTTGTTGCGCTCTTTCTTATAGCCCAAGAACACCGGTGTTTTATAGTCCTCCATCATACGCTGGAACTTTTCATGTTGCCTATCACTAGTGAAGTCTCCCTCCGCATTTCGTAACATTTCGGCTAGGTCATCAGCATCATTGCCGATAAAAGTATCTTTGAACCCCTGCGAAACCTCCTCATCTTCACCATGCACGGTCTAGCACATATAGCCAGGCTTTAAACCCCTGCGAAACAAGTGTGCACGGATCTACTTTATGCCTGAGAACTACTTTTCATTCTTGTAATCAACGCACGGACAACATATATAGTGATCATCACGCTTGTTTTTTGGCTTTCTGTACCCCGCTGTAGCCCTTCAAAAAGAATCCATTCCATGAATGAACTCTAGGCCATGATGGTCAGACTTGTACATCAATGTCTGATCCATCTGCAAATTTATGATTATCATTACGTTTTAGCAATCAACAAAAACCAATGAAATGATAACCATGTAATATTTCAAAATGCACATCTAATTTATTGAATTACCTCGCATCTTGATTGCTCCATGTTAGATGGCCCATTACCTTTTGGCACTTGGTTTGGGTCGAAAGACCCACCTTCTAAATACTACCATGTCCACTTGCGACTAGCCATCCCTACAGTATAATATTCATATTCAATATGTTGACCTATTTAGAGGTAATTTTAATCTTTTTTAATTATTCACTACTAGAAAATTGGAGCTAGGTTTTAATATATTTAGAGGTGATTTTAACAATTTTTTTCTTAAATCACTACTATAAAATTAGAGATCTAGGTAACAATAGCATAATCGCATACTTTCAATGAGAAAAGTAGCCAAAAATAAAAACTAGATCATCTCTATGTGCCCTACAATGAGAAAATTGTAATTTTTACTCAATTAGAGCTCAACTATAAAGTAGCACGGTGTTGTGGCACGACTCGACCCATCGGAAGGGCTTTTTAGTTACTAATGATTTGCTTACATGCTATTTTTATTCAATAATTAAAAGAGGGGGTGCAAACTAACTCATATAAAGGAAGGGCTTAACATGACAATATGTATTTTTTATGTGCAAGGTACATCTAGAGAAGTCTTAACAACAATATTTTTCCATTTTATGTTTTTTTATTAATTTCTGTAGAAATTAACAAAACGTAAATGGTCAATTGAAGATTAACTAAGAAAATTTGTTAATCAACTATTTCATGACTTGATGGTAGTTTTTTTATAGAGTATGATAAAAGAAGGTTAACAAAGTTGGTGTCATCATTTTTGGATTTCTCCTTAATTAGTTATGGAATTAATAATTTACAGCATAATTAATAGAATAAATGGATTTTAGTACACTTTTCAGGAGTGTATGTATTTTTAATATGTATATCACATCAATGTGAACATAACAAAATTAGTTTCACCCTTTTCCGATCTCTAATTATTTTTCTACGCATTTTATAATCTTTCAATAAATTAAATAGTACAAAAGATATTTATTTCATCATTTCTCTATTATTTCAAAAATCTAATTAACCTCAAATACTTTTCTTACCTAGGTCTATCTAGCCTCTCTCTGGATCTTGGGTCTGCTTGACCGAACTATAGTAGATGGGAGGGGATCAGGTTTGACCGGCCACCGGCGATGAACGGCGGGGAGGTCTAGCCGGGGAGTCGTAACAGGAGGACCAGCGTGAGGAGATGAATGCATTTGAGGGGTCAATGCTGACATGCATGCCGGCGAAAGGGCACGCCAATGGCAATGGCAGCGGTGACATTATGAGAAGATGACGACAGCTTGATCCGGCGAGGAAGAGAGAAAAGGGAGGAGTGCATGAGCTACTTAAGAAGGAGGGGGATGTCACCACGGGTTTGGTCTGGTCGGAGAGTGGCTGGAGGTGGCTGTGACCGTGGACGCGGAGGAGGAGCTCGAGGTGTTGGGGAACGAGTAGGCTACATAGTCTAAAACAAAAATTTTCCACCGCTTTCACCTAGAAAATGATGCAAATAAGAGATCATAGATCGTTACCACTTGACACGCAATGCAGTGGAAGAAGAGTTAGAGTAGACCGATCCAATGTCGTGCGCGTTAAACTCCTCGAGTAGCTTTTTGATCAGATCCGTGACCAACCCCACGCAAGTGGTCACGATCCTCGACCAGCTCCGAGTAGGTGGTCACACTCATCAACCAACTCAGAGCAGTACCAACCATGGGCCTGTAATATGAACTGGCACTGATACTCAATATCAGTACCGGCACATGGTTACTAGTTGGCACTGAAGTATCAGTGCCGGTTTGTTCTAAGAGCTGGCACTGATACTGTGTGTTAGTGCCGATTCAACTGCTCGATCGTTGATCGAGCATGAGAAGTTATGAACCGACAATGATACTTCATCAGTCCTGGTTCCATCATAATCGGCACTGATGGGGCGACACAGATGACTGTTTCTGTTGTAGTGTATGTGTCGGAGGATTAACTCCAGTCGCAGGGATCCCGAGAGACCCCTTTTTAGAGATTCGGTCGGGGGGATGATCCTGAGTATGTTCGTCGGAGAAATAAATAGGAATGAATGCAACTGCCGGTGGTGGTTGAATAACCTAGTGCAAAAAGAAGTAAATGCACCGGAATTTAGACAGGTTCGGGCCGCACGGGGGCGTAACACCCTACTCCTGTATGGATACTATAAATGCCCTAAGGAAGTCCCTCAAGGATACTGCTGGTTACAAGAATGTTGGTCTATCTTAGAGTCTGGGGCTCTTTGCTCTTCGGCCTGTCTCGTGCTGTTCACTTCTCAGCCGTGTTTCTCTTGTGCTGTGTTCTTGTCTATGCTTGTGCACCCTCTCTTTTTTCCATACTTTTCCAGGATGCATTCAGCTGCTTTCTTCTGTGCCGCCGGCTGCTTTAAATACCCGCCGGCAGCAACGTGCCCTGAACGGGAGGGAGGGGGTACGAGTTTCGAGACACCATAAATGGAGAGGGCGTCATCATTTCCTCTGGGTGAAGTGACCGAGGGTGGAAAATGCGGCACACGCCCGGTCATCCGTCACCATAAATGGCCTGGCAATGGACGCCGTGGAGAGGGCCCACCGGGCAGCCACAGAGCTGCCCGGTGTGCCCGCCCTGTCTTGTTCCCCTGCCACAGCAGCGTGACAGACGGAACGCCTCGGCCCTCACGACGTTATCCTGAGACGGGCCGGATGGCACGGGACGGGACCCGTGCAATTAATAACCCCACGCCTCTCTACCAGAACGTGGCAGGAACTGACGCTGAGCGCGGCGGGAGCAGTTGGAGGTGACAGGCCACACACGCTTTTTAAATGCAGCCTCGGGCCTTTGACTGGCTGACACCTCATCGGTGGGCCCCTCGGGGGCCTCTGCTAGGGGGCTTTCTGGGTCGTCGGGGTACCGAGAGCTCGGGGTACTGTTCACCTCCGCGAGCATTCTCTCCCGGGCACACTTGTACGGATCCTCGGGGAACCGAGTGCTTGGGGGCTGCTGCACGCAACCCCGAGCACTCTCTCCCGGAACTTCCTTCGGTGATTCCTCGGGATACTTGGGTGCCCAGGGGCCACCGCCGGCGGCCCAGGGCACATTTCTCCCGGTACTAAGCTCTCCTAGTCGTCGGGGGACTAAGGTGCTTGGGGGCCACCGTACACCTTCCCGAGCACTTTCTTCCCGGTAGTTAGATTTCGTGGATCATCGGGGAACTGGGGTACTCGGGGGCCACGGACTGCAGCCCCGAGCGCCTTCTCCCGGGACTTGATCTTTTCTCACCTTGCGGGAGAGACTTCGCTGGATGGCGCCATGTGGCGGATGGCTGGCCTGGCCTCGGGATTCGGGGACCCTCGGTTCCTGATACACCGACAGTATGGGAGTGCAGAGGCCTTGTGGGATAGGAGGAGTACGTCGCAGGGGCAGATGGCTACATGCGGAGCATGAGAACCTAGTCCACCGTGGGAATGCGGTGGTAGTGTGAGGAGTGAGGACAGGAGTGACCGAAGCAATCAAACAAAGCTAGGGTTAGATAGTTAGCAAATATCAATGGGCTGGATTGGGCCGCCTAGGAAGTGGAGAGTATTGGGTCAACCAATAGTGCTTACTCCCTCCGTTTCGCAATGTTTGTCCATGGCCTCGGGAGTTTCAAATTATTTGTTTATTGCGGTAACCAAAGATGCTTTATGGTCTATTTTCCTGTTATGCCCTTGAGTGTATGCATGCATTTACTCTAACACTGATGAGTTATTTACTCTCATCCTTGTATTGATTAAGGGTAGCATGGTCATCTCACTGTATTTTTTACTCGATTTTAGTATTTCTTAATTTATACGTAATAGTGGACACGGACAAATATTACGAAATAGAGGTAGTAATAAGTATATTGTAGGTATCCAAGAACAGATCATAAAATCCCGTGCACCCATTGCTTCTCGGGTACCCTACCTGTTGTGCCTATGGGAAAAACTCAAACCTATGCCACGCCCATCGGGGTGCGGAATCCGTAGGTAGGATTGCGATGCTTGCGGGCCAGCCTCGATCCGTCCAAAACGCAACGGACAGTACCAGCACTTGGACACATGGAATGGAAGGCTCGCCTCCGTGGAAAGCAGTACGTCAGAAGTCCATCCGTCCATGATCCATCTGCGTAGACGGTGATGCGTTACTTGGTAGGGCAGGAGCACGTGAAAAGCCCGGCCACTGCAACCGTGTAACCTGCTAACGAAGTGGTCCACACGAGCGAACACGGTGGGCCGTGCATGCGCGGATCGACAACGACAGTCGAACGACGCATTCAACCTAGGAAACCGTGCTGGGTCGACTCGACAACGACAGTCGAACGACGCATTCAATCTAGGAAACCGTGCAGTAGACGACTTCCAGTTTGAAATTTTGCGGAGAAGTAGATGCACATCGTGCCAACGTCGTGAATTTCGGCCATATTTTTTCATGCACTTCTAAGGCTGCAACCGTGCGCAGGGAGCACCTAACCCGCTGGGAGCACTAGATATGCTCTCGACCACCAGCGGGTCGTTTCTCCTCTCGCCTGATAGATCAAACTGATGAGCACATCATCGGATGACCGGAAACACCGATGATCCCCGGCCCAGTCCACAGATTTTTTATTTATGAAGCGCACGGCAAGAGAGCTGCCGTGGATGAATTAAAAGGAGGAGGAAAAGCAAATAAAAAAGTCTTACATAAACATGCCAAGAGTTATAGGATAGGTGCACAGTACAACTACCCTACAACTGTGCAGAAACAATAACACCGAAGAGAAAGGCACGCCCTACCTCCTTGGCAGCAAACTCTTACAGACAACAGAACACCCTCCCAGAACAAAGGAACAGAAAGAAGAAAAGACAAATAAGATCACACAGAATTTCTCTGATTAATGTCTTCTTTAATTAATCTTGCAACCGACTCCGCATCAAGGGCTTTTTCTTAGAAGACTCGACGATTTCATCCTTTCCAAACATACCACCAAAAATATATTACCCTTCAGTTGAATTCCTTTCGATTTTCTTTGGTAACTTTGCATCGTGCTTCTTGCCACCACTTTGTTACCGTGACCCACTGTGAGAGGTGTGCCACATGGCTCCACCCTAGCCAAAGCAATATATGCTATCAAACTTGTCTAGTAAAGATGCAATATTTTACCAGATGCATGCAATCTTCATTTGTCACGTTACATAGCTTGCAAACTTTATAGTGAGGCCAGTTTTTCTTAGCATGGTTTTCCACCGTAAGGATTTTCCTTTGGATTAGGAGCCAAGCAAACGTTTGGCACTTAGGCTCAGTCTTCGCCGTCCTAATTGGCATCATGTTATATCTCTTGGAAGCCCCAACAAACTGAAAGGTGTAGGCGCTCTTTGTGGTGTAGATCCCATCCGGTGTCCATCTCTATTTGATTGAGTCCTCTATATCAAGTTGTAGGTGGATCTCCTGGAGCGAATTCCACAGGTCGACAAATTGATGTAATTCTTCTATTGTGGTTAGAGGTCGTAAGTTTCGGATCCAGTCCTCATTGTGTAACTCCCTGCAGACTGTTCTTTTCTCTCGCTTAGCCAGCTTGTATAGATCAGGTGCAACCACCCTCGGCACCATACCGTTCAACCAGCTATCATTCCAAAAAATAGCTTTGTTCCCATCTCCTATTGACACCTCTGTGGACACCATGAACAGATCTTTGTCGATGGGATTACTCGGCAACGAAAGGTTGGCACATGGCCTCTCCAAATCAGTCCACTAGTACCACATCCAATGAATACGAAGCACTCCGTCAAATTTCTCGATGTCTAGAATTCCCAGCCCGCCGAGCTCCTTTGGCCTTGCAGTGGAGTTCCAGTTGACCAGGGAGTGTGCGCCGCTGACCTGCTCATGCCCCTCTCCTCTCCAAAGGAAGGCCCTTTGGATATGGTCAATTTGCCTCGCTAGCCATTTTTGCAATGGGAAAACCGTCAGGTGATAAGTGGGTTGGGATGACAGCATTGATTTGACAAGTATTTTTTTGCCTGCAAGCGAGAACATATGACCCTTCCAACCTAGAAGTCGTCCTCCCAACTTGTGTAGGAGAGGTTGGTAATCAACCTTCTTCAGCTTTCTTATATGAAGAGGAAGACCGAGGTACTTGCAAGGGAAATATTTAATGTTTCTAGAGAACTTAGAGCCGACCTCCTGAAGGTCTAAGCCTTGGCATCTAATCGGATAAATCTCTGTCTTGGATAGATTGGTCAGTAGCCCAGTGCACTTACCAAAAGCCAGCAGGATAAGGTTGAGAGCTCACATTTCTTCCTCGTCTGGGTTAGTAATGATGGCAGCATCATCGGCATATAAGAAGCATCAGAGCTTAGCTTTTGTTGGGAGAACAGGACGTAGAATGCTTTGATACCGGCCATCTTTACAAGTTGCTGCAAAGGGTCTATAGCTAAGATGAATAACATTAGGGAGAGTAGATCTCCCTGACGAAGTCCCTGCGCATGATTAATGAATTGTCCTGGCTCACCATTAAGCAACACACGAGAAGATGCCGACGCAAGGAGTTGCGAAATCTAATCACACCATCTTTGGCCAAAGCCGAGAGCAGTCGTGACCTCAAAAAAGTGAGCCCAGCTGACCGAATCGAAAGCTTTCGATATGTCCAACTTCACAAAGAGGGAAGGCATGTTCTTCCTTTGTAATTCTCTGATTACGCTTTGGATGTAGACAAAATTGTTATGGATGCATCTTCTTTTAATAAAGGCACTTTGGCTCCTTGACAAAGGATCATTTAAATAGGGGGCGAGCTGATTGGCCAATAGTTTTGAAATGACCTTTGAGAAGCTATTGATAAGGCTTATTGGCCTGTAATCGGTGACCCCAGTCGCGCCCCTCTTCTTTGGAATCAACACTATGTTTGTGTCATTCAGGTAGTGAAGGTTCTTGCAACGCAGATCATAGAAGGTTTGGATCGCTTGCATGAAATCCTCCTTAATAACACTCCAGCATTTCCTGTAGAACAAACCAATATAGCCGTTGGGGCTTGGTGCTTTTTCTGGCAGTATAGCTTTGATGGTGGCAAGTACTTCTTCCTCCTCGAAAGGGTCTTTTGGGTCGAGAAGATCCGTATGCTAATAATTTAAAGCCACCCAGCGCCCACTCCTGTCATTTGGCCATGCTAATGTGGTCCTTGAAGAAGGTAAACAACTTTGATGCCTTATCCACATGCATGGTGATAGATCCACTTTCTGTTTCCAGTGTTTGAATGTAGTCTTTTCTCCTTCTTGTGTTGACTTTCAACCAAAAGAACTTAGAGTTAGTGTCACGTTTTTTTTATCCATGTTAGACGTGGATGTTGTCTTAGCCGGGTTTGCTCAATAGCCACCAGCCCCAGCGTTTTCTTTTTAAGCTACTTCCTGAAATAAATCTCCTCTGAGCTCATAATCCTTTTTTTTCTTCTGCTTGATCAAGCCGCAAAATCATGTCTTGCACAATGGCTAATCGTAGTCTTGTGTCTCCAATAGATCTTTGCTTCCATGACTGCAAATTCTACTGTAGTCATAACATTTTGAAGTGGAGCTTTTTCATTGCGTCAGGAATATCCCTCGGCTTGTTCCAGCTTGCTTGCACCGCATCCATAAACCCTGGCATGTTGACCCAGAATGATTCAAAATGAAAGGAATTGTTTTTCTGGCGTAGCTCATTTTCTTCTATCATCAACAAGCAGTGGTTGGATCTGTTAAAATGACACTGTGTGCATGAAGGCATTTGGGATTCAATTCCTAGTCTATGGTGTGAAAAGCTCTATCGATGCAGGTGAGCACTGGGTTTTCCTGTTGGTTGAATCGACTCAGTGTAGATGCGGGTTGCACCCTCATACATTAGAACCATCTCATATAGAGCCTCGTGAGCATGTATACGGACCCTGATCCAGGTGCGGCACTTGGAGCTATCAATAAAGATTAGAAGCCAAAGACTGAATGACCTTCTACAAGAAGGTTTTAAGACCGGATCTTGAATGACGAGATCCTGATGGGAATATGCCATGGCTTTGCTTCTCATGCTACTACTTAACCTTCTACAAGGTGGGTTTGCGGCACGATATTGCCCGGTGGGATCATCACGGTAGTGCCACCCACATCGTGTGCTGTCAGAAAGACAACAAGCCATAGCTTTCCTTTGCAAGGTGACGGTTGGTTGACCCAAAGATCATATCTTGCTACGATACATTGAAGTTACTTCTAGATTGACTATAGCGGAAACACATTGCATGGGCAGCCAGGCTAGCCCCGGCCACTCTTGCTCTTCTTCTTTGGTTGCCTGGCACCCTTGTCCACCAGGGATGTAATTGCCTCCATTGTTGGTTTATCCAGCGGATTTTCAAACTTCTGCAAGTATTCCTGCAACAGATTTTGATCATTAGAAGCAAGGGGCGAGAGGTCTTCGAGTTTCTTTGCTAGAACTTTGGTGGCATGTTGCATAGTAGATTTCCTTTGGTTGTTTCTAATTTTTAGGCGCTCGCTACTTCGAGTAGGCGTGGCCACCAGTTTCGCAGTTTCTATTGGCCTTAGTAGGGACGGCCTTGGGCTGCTAGGTGGCAAGGGGATGATCTGCTCATCAGGTTGACATGTGAAATGTTCAATAAAGTAGGAGCAATCTTGCATCTTGTCAAAAGTGTTGACGTTGCTGAGGCTCAGAGTTGGACCTTGCATAGCCGGTGATAGGCAGTCCATTGAGGGATGGGGCAATTCATCCTACATCATCACCATGACTCTGTCTTACTGTTCAAACTGCAGTAGTGGCACAATGGGGGTAGGGGTAGTGAGGCTGCCATTGGGCTGGCCATTGTCAAAGTGGAACCTCTAGTATCAGCAATGTCGCAGGAAAAGTGATACTCATCCAACATTGGGTCGTGATGTTGTCCCAGTGTGTAATCCACCGATGCACCTAGAGGAAAAGGGTAGAAATCAGCAGAGGACTATGACCGTATGCACCGAGAGGACATCCAATTCTTCAAATTGCTCATGATCATATGCAATGCAGAATGGCCAACAGTAGCGACCAGCAACACGAAAGAGACCCAACGACGTACTTTGAGTCTTTTCTTGTGCTCGTCCTTAAAACCATGAAGGGTTGTGCTTGGCAAAGGTGAAGGGGACGCGTGTCCGGAGTGACACCATGAGCCATATCCGAGTGCCGGCGCCCCTCTTGGGTGTGACTTTATGCTTCCATGACATAGTTAGGAACCTCCCAACAAGGGCAGGAGAGGCGCGAGGAGGGGGAGCAACTGCGCTGACTCCGTATGCCATGCCTGGGACTGTGGTCATTGCCACCCTCTACGTGAACTAGGTGTTGTCTATTATCAGAACGGTGTCTGCGCGTCAGCGGGGCGTGCTAGGCAACCATCACACCATCAGGGACCTTGTATCCCCAATCTAGGATGCACTCCCATCTTTGATTGCTGCCTGAACCTTAGGGCGGGTTGCCAATGAGGAAAGCTAGATCGTGGACCACCTCAAGATGGATGTCGCACATATACGTATGGTTCCTTTTAGGCATGATGGGAGCATCGTAATGTATCTCCACTTGGGGCAATTGAAAAGACGTCAATGACAGCTCTCGATCCACATCAAGCACAGAGAACCACACTAAATTCAGGATCTTACTGGGATTCTTACACCAGGCCCAAAGGTCATAAGACCTGATACACTCCTGCCTCTTTGAATGCTCTTCAACGTAATGCACTGCGTAGCATTTTTCGATTACCAGCACTGCAATTTCTTCAAAGAAACAATCTACAGGCAGACCTTCAATCCGAAGGCGCACATGGAAATCGAATCTGGTGGACTGAGCGAATCTGCGCTTGCTCCAAGCCGCAATGCAGAAATCATAACCATTAAAAGAAAGGTTGTGGGAACGGACCACCTCGTCGTGGATCTGGCGATTACTGAAAAGGATGAGAAAATCCTCATGATAGTGATTCAGCACCTAACACTCATGCGCTCGGACCCCAAAGGCAGCAACCAAGGCATCAGAAAGGTGATAAGCCTTTGTGGATGACTGGGCGCCAGCCAACCAGCAGACAACCGCCCTATCAATCAGCTTCTCCATTTTTCGATTGATGTTCTCTGTCGCCGAGACGATCACTTCTCCTCCAACGGTCATGTTGCAGGATCACCTGGGAAAGCAACCACCATTCCTCATAGGATCTTCTTTGTTGTTGGGATACACAGACAGCTTGGACAAGAGAGCTTCCTTATAACAAAAGGTGGGCTTGATTCTCTAACTTGTGTTGCTTGCAACTGCAGGAGCCTAGGGGCAAGGCTTGGGCAAGGATGCGTTGAAAGGCTATGGGGTGCTGCTTGGTGGCCTGCATTTGGGGTAACCCTTGCATTCAAAGGAGTGATGGCTGGAGCAACGACAGGGAGGCTCGCGGCAGGAGGCATCTTTGTGGCCAGTGGCGAGACAATTCAGACACTGACCACAAACTCTGATTAAGGAAGCTCTTTTGCTGAGCTCACAGTTGGGAACAGAGAGTAGAGAATTGGATCTGTGCTTTCTCTATCAATGCGATGGTTCCACTAGCTGCCAGGCTTCGTTGGGAGTAGTATCTTCGCAAGCTCGAGCCCTACGCTCTGCTTCCCTGGAGGATTTGGCGTAGGAATTGTTCTTGTAGCCTTGTCCATTACCCTAAAGATTGCGTGCGGACAACAACCTCAAACCACATGTTTGAGAGCTCCAACCTAGGCGAGTGTGGAGCGTCGAGCTCCTGATGTTGCTATCCTCTGGACTACTTCAACGCAGGAGGTTGGATCTGTTCTGAACTTGTAGGTGCGAGATTGCCATGTCGGGCCCCAGGTAGGGTCATCGGCCGCGCCAATACATTTTGCCGAGGGGCCTTGAAGTAGGAGATTTTGCAGCTAGGGGGGGGGGTGTCGTTGATGTTTCTGCAGAACTTCTTCTGATCTGCAGTCTTGACTTGAAGGCCATATGGCTCTCTACTTGCTTCTTCGATCGCTTCCGTGTTGCTCCTGTGAAGAGATTACCAATGATGCCTTCTTTACTCCCTCTGCAGGAGCACCGTGAGCAGACCGGGGCTTCCTGGTGGAAACACAATGAGATGGCTCAGACCGGTGTCCCTGCTCAGTTGCCTAGCCATGGTCGTCCGTCGTGCCCTCCTCCATCTCCTTGGGAGGAATCAAATCCGCATCTTGAGACGACGCACACAGATCTAACTGGAAGTTGGTCACTTGCTCTCCCGCAGGGCTGAAGAACTTGACGAAAAGGGCATAATTCGATGGGAGGACTGAGGAGGATAGCTGGAGGTTGAAGATCTCTGGATGTGAGGGCGAGAAATTGATGAATTATAGGTGGATTGATGGATCTAGGCGGTGATTTGTGGAGTCACCTGTAGAGCTGCTAAAGGGTCTAACAGCTCCATCTTTCTATTACCAAGGTCAGATTTATTGATCCCCAGTCCACAGATGAATGCTACAGAATTAAACAACATACAGTGGTTTTGAATTATGTGCATGGTTTAGGTATTTCGCATCAAGTACCCTGCAGAACTCCTATGGTCCAGGTAGGCCTAAACTCCACATACCCACAGGCATAACACCCTAGTGTGACCAACCTCCGGCACGGGTCACCAACGATCGGTGACAATCCAAGGGAAATCAAACAAAAAAGGAAGAAATGAGAAGAACATGCCGGGTGTCTAGAGCGAAGCTAGCCGGCTTCCACTCGCCAATTCAAATATCACTTCATCGTTAACCAATTACATCTCATCCATTAGTTTTTATACACCTCACCGTGGTCCCAATACGACTATCAATGGGCTACACACACACACATCGCACGATCTCATCCGCAGGATTTCCCGCTCGCTGAGTTCTTCACTCCCTCTCATCTTCAGACTCACGTTGTCGAATTTTTGTCAGTCTTCTATCGCCGGCCAATAGACTATCACATTCCCCTCTCCTTCAAAACTGGCTTGCCCCCAAGCCGGTGAACTGGGAAAGCGACGGCGAAGCATGTCCAGATCCTCCCAAGTAGCCAGATTTGCATCCATATCTTGCCATTTAATGAGCACTCGGACAATTGTCGAACGACCCCTTTTGATCAGTTTGCGGTCCAAGAGACACTCCGATTGCTTCTGAACCTACAAAACAACAACAGGTGGTGGCAAGTCGGTTCTGACCACCGTCTCTGGGCTGATCGCACATTTTAACTGAGACACATATATCACAGGATGGATCTGACTAGTATCTGGCAATTTCAGTTTATATGTAACAGGGCCAACGCAAGATTCAATTTGGAAAGGGCCATAATACCTGAACGAGAGTTTTTGATTGGAGCGATGAGCTGCTGATGATTGGATATAAGGTTGGAGCTTCAAGTAGACTTTCTCCCCAACTTGAAACTCTCAGTCAGAACGATGTTGATCTGCTTCTTGCTTCATCCAGTTATGTGCTCTCTCTAGGTGTTGATGCAACAACTGATGCATAACTTCCCTCTCCTTCATCCAAGTTACAAAATCAGGAACTGTGCAATCATCTGAAGCTGGAAGGGCAAAGTGGCTTGTATCCATAAAGCTCTTCAAAAGGAGTTGTACCCAGTGCTGTATGATAGGAGATATTATACCAATACTCAGCTAGAGAAATCCAATGAGACCATTTCTTCGGATAGGCATGAACTGCACAGCGAAGATAAATTTCCACACATTGATTCACACGCTCAGTTTGTCCATCTGTTTGCAGATGATAGGAGGAACTGAGTCTTAATTCAGTATGAGAAAGCCTGAATAACTCCTACCATAATGTTGGTACGATCTCGATCTGAAATGATCGCTTGTGGCAACCCATGGAGCTTGAAGATCTGGTTAATGTAAAGTTTGGTGACTTGGAGAGCTGTAAAGGGATGAGTCAATGGAAAAAAATGTGCATACTTGCTGAACATGTCGATCACCACTAAGATTGTGTCATAATTGGCTGAGCGAGGCAATCCTTTGATGAAATCCATAGTGACAACATTCCATGCCTGATCTGGAATGTTTAGAGGTTGAAGAAGTCCTGGTGGTGCCACTCGTTCGGTTTTGGCTTGCTGACAAACAGAGCAAGCTTGGACATAGTCTTTGATCATCTTCTTCATATTAGACCATGCAAAGATGCGTTTGATGCGATGATATGTTGCATAAAAACCTGAGTGGCCACCCAAGGCACTGTCATGGAGGACGGAGACAATACTTTTCTATATGGCAATATCATTCCCAATCCAAACACGACCTTTGAAACGAAATATGCCATTCTGTAAAGTAAAGTCAGGGTGAGATGCACCGGTAATGATAGCTCTGTCAACACTTGAGCTATGTTAGGATCATTGGTGTAGCTGTTGACCACTGTCTCCAACCATGCCGGAAGGCACACAATAATGGCCAACACTTCAGCAGACACTGAATGTGAACGACGAGAGAGGGCGTCGGCAACCTTGTTGTAATGATCATGCTTGTATTGAATCTAAAAATTCAGACCCATCAGCTTCGTCAAAGCTCGTTGCTGAATTGGTGTGTGAATCCGTTGCTAGGTCATGTGAATGAGGCTGCGATGATCTGTTCAGATGATAAACTCAGCATGTTACAGATATGGGCGCCAGTGGTCTACTGCTAGGATCATTGCAAGACATTCTTTCTCATATGTGGCCATACCTTGATTGCGTGGACATAGAGCCTTGCTGAAAAATGCAATGGGGGCTCTTCTTGCATGAGAACGGCGCCTATGCCCCAATTAGAAGCATCTGTTTCCACAATGAACCTTTTAGAAAAATCAGGAAATGCCAAAACTAGGGTATTAGTGAGACGCTGCTTGAGATCTTGAAAGGCATATTCAGTTGTTGGAGTCCACACAAAAACTGAGTGTTTCTTAAGTTTATCTATCAGAGGCTTGCTGATCAACCCAAAATCCTTGACAAATTTTCGATAGTAACCCGCCAGCTCTAAGAAATTGCGCAATTCTTTGGCATTTGCAAGTAATGGCCATGTCACAATGTCCTTGATATTATCATCAGGAGATACATGTAATGTTGAACAAAAGTACATTTAGTCAGCTTCACCTTCAAACCATGGTGTCTGAGAATAGTGAACACTTTTTGTAAGTGATTCAAATGCTCCTCCAAGGTGTGACTATAGATTAAGATATCATCGATAAAGACCAAAACCCCTTTTCGCAGCATTGGAGCAAGTATCTCATTGATGGCATTCTGAAAAGTGGCCGGTGCATTGCACAATCCATATGGCATGACCCTAAATTCAAAGTGCCCGTGGTGAGTTTGAAAGGCAGTTTTAGCTTCATCCTCCTCTTTCAATCGAAATTGTTGGTAGCTGGCTCTGAGATCGAGTTTGGAAAACCATGCAGCACCCGCAAGCTCATCAAACAATTCATCAATAACTGGGAGGGGGTACTTGTTTTTCACTATCAAAGCATTCAAATGACGGAAATCAATACAGAATCACCAAGTACCTTCTTTTTCTTGAAAAGTAAAACCGGAGAAGAAAAGAGGCTTGTGCTAGGCTTGATCAGGCTAGCCTGTAGCATCTCTGAAACTTGCTTTTCAATCTCCTCTTTTTGCTCGGGAGTATATCAATAAGGTTTGATGCTGACTGGATTGGTGCTAGGCATAAGCACAATAGAGTGATCCGAAGGCCTATGTGGTGGCAATGCCTTCGGCTCTTAAAAAATATTAGAGAAAGTCTAAACCAAATGCTGAACTGTTGCTGGTATAGCATTGTTAGACTCAGTTTCAACCAATTCAGCCAGAAAAACTAGATGTTCAACTGAATTTTGTTGCTACAATTGTTGTAACTGCACTGTAGATAAGGGTTGACACTGATCCATTTTGGGCACAATTCCTTGCAATGAGATCATTTTCCCCTTTGACTCGAATGATACACATTTGCAGTCCCACTGAGTCACCATTGGGCTATGATTTTCTAACCAATTCATACCTAAAATGAGATCATAGCACCCCAAAGGCAAGATTATGAAATCAGTATTGAATGAGTGACCTTGCACCCACCATTCACACTGAGGAATCATAGAAGTACAGCTCAAATAACCACCATCAGCAATTTTGATTGTCATATCTGGAATAGTCATTTTTTTGTGAACTATCTTGGTAGCAGCGTGGGAATTGAGAAAACTATGTGAACTGCCCCAGTTAATCAGGATTAACACTTCTTGGTCACCAATCATACCCACTAGATGAATAGTTCGAGCACAATCAGCTCCTTTCACAGCCACTTGAGATATAGCCATGAAACTGTCTTTGACGGATTCAGTTTCAGTTTGAATTGAATCCACTGCTTCCTGCTCCTGTAGCATTTCCAACAGTTCCTCAACTACATGGAGTCGCACTGTGGGGGCGCATTTGTGTTGCTGACTCCATTTTTTACCACACTTAAAGCACAGACCACGAGCATGGCGATAAGAACAATGTGTGGTCAACTTATCTTCAGATGGACGGCGATCCGGCGCACGAGCGCTATCCAATCCTCGTCAATCACCTGACGACACCTTCATCCGTACTCTCCCTTGCACGACCACCACACCCACCACTCGGGCAGGCATCCGAGTGGTCAATTGTTGATCTCCCACGCAATCATTCCGTCCACGAGATCGAACGCAGACCTGCTCTTGCAAGGAAGCCAAAGCATATGCAGTATCCAAGTCTTTCGAGCGATGAAGAATGATCATGTTGCGGATATCATCTCGGAGGCCATCAACGAACCTGGTAGGGAAGAATATTGGATCAAGCGCAGCATTATGTGCCAGGATGGAGTGCATCACAGGTTAGTGCTCCCCGGATGTTTGCTGCTTCAAATCAAACATCTGATGAATCAAGTCCTGATACTGCTCACGCCTGAAACAATGACACAATTGCTGCAGAAATCGTCCCAATCCCCAATGTTTTTCTGAGCTTGCAGCCAAATTGCAGCAGGACCACTGAAATGGTGTGAAGCCACTCGAACCCACAATTCTGAAGGCACAACATAAACTTCAAAATAGTCTTCACACCTTCTCCTCTAGAATTGGGGATTCTCTCCATCAAAGCAAGGGAAATCCAGTTTAAAATGAGTGCTGATTTGAGACGAATTACTAGGAAAGGAACTGGATCAGTGGAATCGATCATGAACTCTATATGATGCAGAGAAGGGAGTATGCCCTGCATGAGGCGCACCTGTGACTGGGGTGGCCGTGGGAGTGGCGTGCACCCCAGGCGTCATGCCCCACTGATCATGACAATTGCCGTGGCCAGATGGCCCAAGACGCAAATCCAATGGAGTTGCTCCTAGCAGAGTAGTGCTTGCCGATGACTTCGCTGCGATCTCATGGTCGTGGCCGCTCGCAAAGGCTGAGATCGTCGGGTGCTTCTCGATTTGCTCCACTTGCTGATGAAGAGCGTCGACTGCCTGATGCAGATCCGTCACGCGTGTATCCATTCCCGGTCACCATTACTCTAGCGATTGCTTCAACGCCTCCACATGCTCCTGCATCTACTGGTGCTGAAGGCGATCTTCGTTGTACATCTTGAGGAACGCGATGAACTGCTCCTCCATGGTGATGGTCTTTTATTGCTGTTGCGATAGGTAGCGCGACTTGGTGTAGGGGTTCTCCACGATGGCGAACGACGGCGGAACGTGGGAATATGGAGTCGACGATGAGCGGCGGCGGAAGGTGGTGGTGGTTGGGTAGCAGGCTCTGATACTAGTTGTGACCAACCTCCGGCAGGGGTCGCGGCCATCAGTGACAATCCAAAGGAAATCAAACAAAAAAGAAGAAACGAGAAGAACAGGTCGGGTGTCCAGAGTGAAGCCAGCCAGCTTCCGCTCGCCAATTCGAATATCACTTCATCGTTAACCAATTACATCTCATCCATTCGTTTTTATACACCTCACCGTGGTCCCAATACAGCTATCAGTGGGCCACACACACATATCGCGCGATCTCATCCGCAGGATTTCCCGCTCGCTGAGTTCTGCACTTCCCGCTCATCTTCAGACTCGCGTTGTCGAATTTTCGTCAGTCTTCTGCCGGCCGATAGACTGTCACACCTAGGTACATCGCAGATGTTGCCCTCGTTGGGTGTGTGGGTTTGGCAAGGCTAACGACTGCGCGAGCTCCATTCGCTGTCGTGGCCGAGCTTTAATAGTGAGCCGAGAACCGAGAGCCGAGAGGTACACGCGCGGCCACACCCCAGATGGTGGCAGCCTCGGTGGCGGTGGGTGCCTGCCGGCTGCTGGAGTGCTGGTGCTGGGGGGGACCAGCGCTGTGCACGTACAATATGAAGCACTCGGGAAGCATCTATCTAGTACAGAGTACTAGTAATATCTATCTGCATCTGCGTCCATATCGAAGGGGGATGGATAGATAGATGTCAAGTACCAGTACTGCATGCAGGGACCAGGGTCGGAACAACGCATGGTAGCTTCTGTCGGTCCATCCCGGCAATATAATTGGACGTACTAATGTTGCTTCAATTCTGCACTAGCGGAGCAATACCCCTTAATTGCTTTGTGGGTTAAACTTTGTACTAATGCTAGTGTCTGGCTTGAGAGAGCACCGGCTGCATGCATTGTGCCCGTATTAATCTATGCGATAAAGAGAATGGTGCCGTAATAGGTACAGTACTATGCATACATCCATCGGTTTGCATTATTGATCTCTCCCTGCCGAAGAAAAAGTAGAGAGATCGGCATTGAACTTATATATGTGCTTGTGTTCTCCCTCCAAGAAATGATGAAGTGCACATGCCATTAGAGAATGCACACACACTACTTCATTCTCTTATCATTAAGGGAACATTAAAAGAAAGAAAGGAGGAGAAAAAAACACTCTACAATGGGTACCCTATATAGAGAGTAGGGAATAAATTACGTCTTAGTCTTACGAGAAGACGTAAGGACCAGAGCTCAAATCCCCGGCCGACCAACCTTTAACTTTATTTAGGACTCAACCAACTGAGCTAACACTCAGTTCTGTACAACGGTACCCTATATGAATCAAATGATTACTTCAAGGACGGTAAATAGGTGTATTAGGCCCATGAATTTGAGACACTTTACTTTCTGGATGCTTCGGTTTAGAATGTTTTGCACACGTACGCCATTAACAAGCACAATCCCTGGCTGGCTAGCTGATGGCGCGATGCCATGCATGACAGCTCGCTCAATGCTCGTGGAGCAACTGCTCCCTGGACGCACGGCTGTACGCCGTTGCACGGACACTTTCCACACAGTCTGTTGACGTGAAAAGTTACCATGTCAAATACCTAGCATCACATATGCAATCCGTAGCACCACACATAGGACGCTCAACAATGAAGATAACTATTGTGCTTTCATGGTAACGAGCGACCGATTTACAAGCAAACCGGCAAAACATAACTAACCCGGTGAGCAACACTTGGAAAACCCAGTCTGATACTACGGCGATAGATCTTCATTAGCAAATCACACATGGGAGAGACCCTGTCAGGGTATGGTCAACCAGCGGCTTAACCTTGGTCATCGAGATCAAGAATGAGTAGCAGTAGGAGGAGAAAGAAGGAGGAACAAGACTACATGAGCTAGATAGAAAAATAGTTGATACATATTGGTATTTGATTGATTGTTTTATCTTTCAATTAGCTATGACTCTTTTATATTTAAAAGGTGACAGATCTTAGCCGTACAGGATTAAAACTCTTAATTCAAACTAAACAAGACTTACAGATATGAGTCGGCTATAACACATGAGTCTAAACTTCCTATAACTAATATATCTTTCCTATTCAACCACATTAATTCCCATATATTTACCCAAGTATCCTTTATTGCAATTCGGTCTTCTTCGATTCCACTACATTTTTTATCCGAACATCTGTCCGTATTACCTAGTCGTGGTCGCCACTACTATTCACTGATTGGGTACTGTTCATCTAAGTTGGTGGTACTGTTCATCTGGCCAAAAGTATTGTTCATCTGGTCGGTGGTATTGCTTATCTGGTCAGAAGTATTGTTCATCTGGTCGGAGATACTGATCGCTACAATGACGAATATAGATGCGAAATCTTATCATCAACGCATGCCCCTTATTTTTGGTAAAGCTAGCATACCCAAAAGTACTTTCATGTGCAATAATCATGAACAGCCTGATATCTATTTTCAGTCATCACTTAGGACGATGATAAACAATGTGTCAGCTATGTATGCTCTTAGGGAGATGATAAATAAACATCGGCCATATATCTTATGTTCTCCTAATAATGTTTGTAATACGGTCGTAACAGCCGATCCTATGTACCTTGCTTTGACAATGCCTGACTAAACTGTAAAGATTCATAAAACGATATCCAAGGATCACACCAAAACAATGGAGAATAACCAATATACCTGGGCATAGTTTCCACGATGAGGACATTGGTGGAATAGGTAATAACATAGATGATGTGGCTACCAATGGTTTTGATGATTATGTGGAAACCTGAGATTTTGCGGTTGTTTCCTGGATCCCGTCGCCTTCAAATTTGCCTCATGGGTAGTTCTAACCATGTCAAGGACATGCTTTCGATTAGTCACATCAGTTGTCTTCTCACTTTCTTGCTTTGGACCTGAACTAGAACACACGCATTCGACTGCATCATTTACCATTGAGCTACTGGACCTTTCCTTTTTGCTAAGCCTGACATTAATAATTCTTCTTCTACGTGTTGCTTTTCCCTGTCCCATACTAATGCAGGAGCCCGAACTAGATGTGTGTTTGGCTTGATCACATGAAGCATGTGCATGTTTATCAGTTGCCAACATAGTTCCTTCAATTGAATTCACACTTATTAGCTCATTGGGTACAATAGTCAGCTTCTCATCTCTTGAAGGCAAATATGAACTTTTGTCATTGTTACCATCCCTTTTAACACGATAAACTTGTTTGATCACTTTCCTCTTCTTTTGATCTCTGAACCGATTTCTTTAATCAAAACGATCATCTCTAGGATGAGTCAAAACGATCATCTCTAGGATGAGATAGTCTATCGAACACCGGTGGCCTAGATGTTGTCCACCCTAGATGGAATGACTCAAAGGGCATCGGAGGTGGCGTCCATGGACCATACCAGCCCCATAGTGGACAAGCAGGAAATATCATAGGAAGAGACCCCACGGCATGGGGATTGGTGGCCCAAAAGGAGGATACAACGCTGTTGCATGAAAACCTTCTAATCGCCGATCCTGACCAACAAACTCATGCTTTGGAGGTGATCTCGGTTGCTTAAAATTACCAAACCAACCAGCAGTACTTGGGCCGGCTTTCTCCCTCTCATACTTAACTAGAAGCTGTTTGAATGTCACCTTCGGCTTTGCATTTGGTACAACTCTAGCAGTTGATGCTTGAACATTAACCTTAGCTTTAATATTTTTACTACCTTTAGGACCCAAACCACCTTCTTATTTTTGTCTATAATATTGCAAGCTTTACTAGTTATATCATTATCAATCTTGCTAGCCATTGTCACATTCTTGCCTTTGGTTTCATCAGCCTGTTTTGGCCAAATCCACACCTTCTTGTCTTCACAATTTAGCATACTTACAAGGAGAGATTGTTCTACTCTATGCCCCCTTCTCTAGATGAATTGCAAAATTCAATCAACCTTTATTAATAGCCGATTGTATTTGCCGGTAAAACACATTGCAATTACTAGTACTACGAGTAAAAAAGTTATGCCACTTGCAATATGAATGCCCTTTCAACTCTTCACATGGAGGTATAACATGATGATCAAATAATCTGATATGTTTCTTTTGCAGTAAAATATCAAAAATCTAATCACACTTGTTAAAATCAAATGTATACCTTTTCTTTCTTAGCCGATTCTTTTGTAGAGATTGTTGCAAAGCTAAACAAACAAATGGTTCAGATTTGATATTAAACCACTCGGCTACACATTCACTTGTACTCATCTTGTCCGATATCTTAGAGTTATTTTCTATCATATTAATATCGGTCTCTTCAAATTTCAGCCTCATCCTTGTATCTCTAAACCCGAAATAGTCACAAAACTTATGCCCCATTAGAGATCAAATATAGACCGAGTTTAAAACAAGTAAAATAGCCCATATAAATGTAATGCCTGACAAAGATGATGATAGGAATAATTCTAACTTAAACATATTACTATTACTAGCCTTCCCATATAATGTAATAATTAGTCCAACAAATCCCGTAGCGATTCTACTATCCTTACTCATGAATTTTGCAAATTCTATCATTTTAAAACCCTGCAGGTATGGGACTACATTATCAAAATCATAGTACGGTCCTCTATATACAGATATTGCATAATCAAGCTCTATTTCAGATTTTCCTTACAACATACTACCAATTTGTTTATTCATATTACTTTCTCTACTGAATCTTTTAGAATCATTAAGTATAGAATCACTAAAAGATTTATCTATCGAGACTATAAAATTAGATTGGGTACTAGATAACGTAGTTGCAAATCATACCTGTTTCAGCAAGGTATTAATGGATGGAAACTCTTTTATCTTAATGAAACATTGCTTTGTTTTCCGATAGCACGAAAGAAGCTCCTTCTGATATTCTTACAATTTTGCTTCAATCGCGCTATGATCTTCTTTAGATAATTCATCAAGTATAGACATACTACCACTATTAACATCAGTTATGGGCATGACCGAAACACCTTCATCTCGGTCTTGATCATCAATTGTTTTAGCGTGAAATTTGGACAGTAACACTATAGCTTCCTTTATCTCAAGCGTAGCCAACAATTCAACAATAGTCGGCCTTTGTTCTTTAGCTAAGGCTAGCTCCTGCTCTTTATTAGAATTATATCGTTTCTTCAAAATTTCATCAAATTTCTCCCAAAAAGCTACAGACATTATATCCGTTTTGGCTCCTTTTCCAACACCAAATTGCCCCCTAATACTTTTACTCTCTATTTCTTGCTTGGCTATAAGCCGAGTAGGTTTGGAACTAGCTTGTTGCTTTGGGGTACAGATATGTCCTTGTGACGTATCACACGAATATGATGTTGTGGGCTGCACATATAGTGCATTTTATTGGAAAACCCTAAAATAGGTTCCCAGCAATGAACTACAAGGAACACCAGAACTTTGGGTTGGAGTGGGAGGCAAACTATATGGTACTGTGTTGTATGGAGGTATACGCATACTTGCTGAATTTTTATTTATTCAGCTATAATCATTAGTAACATATGGAGCCAAATTAGATGCATTAGGTGTTGCATATGGTGCTAAAAAAGTATAAGGTATAACCTCCATTATAGTAACATATGGTGTAGCATATTTGTCACGTCCCAAAATCTGTAGTCACGCAATTAAGACTAATTATGTGTCATTAGCGTCGTGATTAATTTCAAGGTAAATTGTTTTGGCAGATTAGAGAAATTTGTTTTGAGTGAATCGGATGAGAGAAATAAATTCAGGAGAGAAAAGAATGAATTTCACAGTTAAAATGGACTTCTTTCTTTTACATGTGGGACCCACCTAGCTGGCTGGCCCCACACCTCACTCACTCTCCCTCACTCATGTACAGCCAGTTGCTCCCACTCCCTCTCTCTCGTAACCTCACTCCCACTCGAGCAAGCAAGGGGAGCAGCCCACTCTCCCTCTCCTCTCAAGTTCTTTCTCTTTCTCCCTCAAATCCGCCCCCAAGAACATAGATTTGAGGTGAGTATGTGGTATCCACACGATCTCTAGCTCATGAGTTGTGCATCCCTCTAAATTGTTTTGGTTGAAGCATGAGGAACACCCGATTTCTTCATCTCCCGGACGGATTTCTCCATTTACTTCATCACCCAACGGTTACCAACCACCACAAGCACCGTGGGTAAGTTAGGCTTTCCCCGGTGAGAATGCGTGATTTGGTTGGTCGATTTCGAGATAGAGTGAAGTTCTAGGGTTCTTGAGCTTTGGAGCAAAATGAGGATTTAGATGAGATATGAGTTAGGAATAGCATTTGCTAGGTTGGTGAGTAAGTTCTACACTCATTTGGAGCTCGCAACATCACATCAGCCATTTTCCCTGTAAAGAAATGCTTTCTGTAGAACTCCAGATACTCAGGAAAATTGTCCGGAGACTCCGCAAAAAATCGCGGAGACTCTACAGCTACTCTTCATCAGGCTTTTCTTTTTTGCTAATAGCTTGTAAAATTCATAATAAATTCTCCGTAGATCTAAAAATTATGAAACCAATTTTTTTGGTTTCATAATAACCTCCTCTACCTATTAAAAATATCCACATCCATGAAATAGTTAATTAACTTTCTGAGATAAATTAATTATGTTAATGCTTCATTAATTTACTGTTAATTATTTACAAGTCAAAAATTGGTGAATCCAACTTTGCTAGTCCTCTTATGATTTGTTCTAGCTAGAAAAAATGTTCATGCATTATAAAGCCTTCTTTTCCTGACATTTCTTTATATGCATATGGTGGTATATATTGTTGTACTTCATTTATGCTCATCATTGCACACGTTCTTCTTTAGTGAACAAAGAACCGGCATGTAACCCGGCAGTGGTTGAAGGCGACGCCAATCTACCAAAATTCTACGAGTGTTGCATGGGTAGCATTAGACGGTCACCTGAGCAGCATGGCAAAAATCTAAGCATATTTCTCCCAGTACTTTGGATCATATGTGTTTAATGTGATAAATTACGCTTTATGTATGTTATGCATGAGTTTGAGTCGATGTCGGGTTCATGATGGATAGAACCTATGTTGATGCGCTAATTCTTCTGTCTTGATTAATTGTTGATCCGTATTGTCGGATCGAATATGCACAAAATATCCAATCAGAGGAGGTGAATGATTGCGGAAACCAAATTAAAAGATTAACTCACATAAATCAAAACTCGATTAAACTAGGAATTCCACTCAAAAAAGAATGCACAAGCGCTAGTAAAAATAATGTATAGAAAGATCTGCTAGTCGGATTGCTCTCAAATTTGGTCAATAGAATCTAGATTTAAATATGAAACTAACTCAACAAGTATCAAGTAAATCAGATATGTGGATCAAAAGTTATTTCTGGTCAAAGTAGATTGTGTCAACATGTATCAAGTAGATCAAAACTTGGTCGAGTTGACAAAAAGCTACTCGAGAACAGACCAAATCAACTCAAAATTTTCTCAGATTAAACACTAGATATTCTAGCAAGGATTTGGATAGATTAAACAAAGATGAAACTTCATAGACACATAAAATTAACTGAAAACCAAAACCAAACATGCAAAATATAAAACAGAGAGAAAATTCTGATTCAACAACTCATCAACTTACAAAACTTGATTTCCATTGCATAGATGAGTTTACAAGATGCCTCTCCAAAGAATCCAACAAGGATTTTCACGAAATCCCAAAACAGCTCTCTCTCAAGTTTCTCTATCTCTCTGCTGCATTCTGCGCTCTTACTACCCAATACAATAGACCTCTTTATTTATAGGGTAGCCACATGCACAAACGTGACCGAATTGAACTACACCTCCCTATCGTATTCAATCTGGTCTCTATCCTCCTCTAGTTAAAATAGAATGCACAAGCTCTAGTAAAAACAATGTGGAGAAAGTTCTGCTGGTCAGATTGTTCTCAAATTTGGTCAACAAAAACTACATTCAAATACAAAACTAACTCAACAAGTATCAAGTAAAGAATATGTGGATCAAAAGTTATTCCTGGTAGAAGTAGACTGTGTCGACCAGTATCGAGTAGATAAAAAATTAGTCGAGTTGACAAAAAGCTACTCGAGAACAAACCAAATCCACTCGAAATTTTGTGAGATCAAACACTGGATATTCCAGTAAGGTTTTGGATCGATTAAACAAAGATGAAACTTCATAGACACATGAAATTAACTGAAAACCAAAAACCGAACATGCAAAATATAAAAGAGAGAAAATTTTAAATCAGCAACTCATAAACTTACGAAACTTGATTTTCATTGCATAGATGAGTTTACAAGATGCCTCTATAAAGCATCCAACAAGGATTTCCAGGAAATCCCAAAACAACTCTCTCTCAAGTTTTTCTATCTCTCTGCAGCGTTCTGCGCTCTTACTACCCAATACAACAGACCTCTCTATTTTTAGGGTAGCCACACGCACAAACGTCACCGAATCAAACTACAACTCCCTATCATATTCAATCTGGTCTCTATCCTCCTCTAATCATAACAAGAAAAACAACTTCCGCTAATTAATCTAATTAGCCAACAACTCTTACGTAATCGTGCATGCACATCTCCCATACATACATGCATATACGTAACCAACTCAGAGTCTGTCTCAGACACTAACTCTTGTCTCAAGTCAAGCCACCACACAACTCCCTCCTGCGTGCTCGGACTTGAATACGAATTAGTCTTCGTGTCCTCTCACTATCAGATTGCCTCTTGCGTCTATCACGAAGCCTTGTCTCAATATGCATTATTTTCTCAGCTCGAACACCCCTCATGACATCCTCGATCACCATGACCTCAGTTCCTCCTGAACCTAGTTGCCGAACCTCAGTTCCTCCCTGAACTTAATTCATCGATCCGTCATCGACCACGTTCGCCTTCGAGCAACACCTGCACATGAATCAAACAACAATCGAGTACGAGCACAAGTCCTTCCCAACTTGACTCAAGATCGGTTCACGCAAACACCACGTAAACTCCAAGCAAAACCAACACGCTAACGTAAGTATACCCAACTAATGATAACGCATTAAACCAACTATACTATCCAAGCATATCTTAGCAACTCATGAACATCAATAAATGTCATTATGCTAAATCACTTTGTTCTGCACAATTTCATCAATCAAATCAATTTTTCATCACATGATCTTACAATCTCCCCCTTGATGAAAACATTGGCAACCCTCATATGAACATTGGCAACCCTTTTAACAGACATGATTTAATTTTAAAAAACAAACACAAAGTAAAATCAAAAGATCAAAAAATCCTTTGATGAAAAAATTCTCTCCCCATTTAAAGCAAAAAAGAAATCAACATGAGCAACTTTCTCTCCCCCTTTGGCAATGATTTCATCAAAAATTCAAAAGAGATAATCAAATCTTGTTATTTCAATCATTTCAATGAGCATAAGAATTCATCCACATATATAACAAATATTCGAACAAGCCACACTATCAAGAATACTTGCACCAACTCGTCTACACATATAAAAATATAGTGCGAGCACAAGTTATCAAGTATAATTAATGATTTATTTTTAAGGCATGGTCTTCCAATCTCAATCACTCAAATCCTCAATTTATATGCTATCAAAAATATGAATATCAAAAGTATGTCATTGTTTTGATTTAAAAAGACATATAACAATATGCCAATTTTTATATCATGAACTTCTCATATTCTTTTGCAAGGAATTATATGCACCATTAGTCTTATTCTATCCAACCATGCCAAGCCTATGTCAAAAAGACAATCAGAAGCTTAAGACAATGATTTTGGCCATACATGACTTCTTCCAAGTTCATATCAAAGTGCAATGATAAGCAGTCTCGAAAAAAGAAGTGCGACAATGCATATTTCCTTGATCTTTTGTCTATCGACTATTATTCAGTATTTTTTCATTTCTTTGATTCTTTCACATATAGTATTTTTTTTATCAAAGATCAAAGTAATCAAGAGAGGTTAATCCTGAAAAAAATTAATTCAAGTTGTCGTTCGATTTAAAAAGTTAGGACAAAAACTACACAGTTACACATGTAGATAGAAAAGTGCAAAAACTACTATGTAGCATAAGCACTGGCTTCAAAAGTCACATATGTATCAGATATGATGCTCATCATATTTTATTGTTTTCTTATTTTTATAAACTTCGACAAATTCCAAAGATATAAGAACTCCTCCTCAAAATAATCCCATAGGATGAATAACACCAAGTTCTCCTCAAAGAAAAGTAAACCGAGAAGAATCCAAAGGTTTTGTGAAAATATTTGCCAATTGTGTTCAATATTCACACGAAGAAGTTCAATGTTTCCTTTTTCAATATTGTATCTAAAAAAATGAAATCTAATATCAATGTGTTTAGTCAGAGAATGTTGCACATGATTTTTAGCAATACTTATAGCACTAGTTATCATAGAAAAGTGGAACACACTCTAAATTAACCTATAAACTTTAAGTGTAGCAACTATTGAAAGAGTTAGTGAACAACAACTAGCAGCAGCTACATATTCAGATTCAGCGGTAGATTATGCAACAGAGGACTATTTCCTAGATGACCATGCAACAAGAGAATTACCTAAGAAATGATATGTACCAGATGTACTTTTTCTATCAATTCTACAACCTCCAAAATCGGCATCAGAAAAAGCTCTTAAGCTAATAGATGAAGAAGCAGAAAGCCAAATACCAAAATCTTGAGTTCCATGAAGATAACTTAGAATCCGTTTGACAGCTTGTCGATGTTAAGCATGTGGAGAAGCTTGAAATCGTGCACACAAGCATACAGCAAATTGTATGTCTCGCCTTGAAGCGGTAGATACAAAAGTGATCCAGTCATACTTATATATTCTTTCTAATCAACTGGCTCATCATCTTCATCAGGATCAAGTGTTGTTGCTGCTCCAATAGGTGTCATGATCGGCTTGCTATTTTCCATCTCAAAACGTCGTAGCAGGTCTCATATATACTTACTTTGATGAACAAAAGTACCTTCTTTGGTTTGTTTGACTTGAAGTTCCAAAAAGTACGTTAGTTCACCCATCATACTCATCTCAAATTCCCTGTTCATCGTTTCTGAAAACTGGGACACCAAAGTATGAGAAAAACAACCAAAGATAATATCATCTACATAAATTTGGATAAATAGTTGAACATTACCATGCTTGAGCACAAACAACGTCTTGTCCACTTTTCTCATTTCAAAACCCTTTTCAAGCAAAAAGGTTTTAAGCCTATCATACCACGCCCTAGGGGCTTGTTTTAAACCATACAAAGCTTTAGACAACTTGTATACATAGCTTAGATATTTAGAATTTTCAAAACCAGGTAGTTGCTTAACACATATCACTTCATTTATGTAGCCATTCAGAAAAGCAATTTTGACATGCATGTGATATAATCTAAAGCCTTTAGATGTAGCAAAATCTAAAAGAATTCTAATGGCTTCTAGTCTAGCAACCAGAGCAAAAGTTTCCTCAAAATCTAGCCCTTCTACCCGTGTAAAATCTTGAGCTACAAGTCTAGCATTATTTTTTAACAACAACACCATCCTCACTTTGTTTATTTTTGAAAAGTGATTTAGTACCAATAAGTGTATGACCGGAGGAGGTGCGACAAGTTTTCATACTTTGTTGCGTTCAAAATTTTCAAGTTTCTCATGCATGGCATTGATCCAAGATTCGTGAGTTAATGCATATGAAACATCTTTGGGTTCAAAAGAAGCAACAAAAGCTGAATGAGCATAAGAATTAGAATCAATAAACCTGGAACGTGTGACTCGCTCATGCAAATCTCCAATCATCTGATCAGTTGGATGACTCCGCTGAATATGCAAAAGAGCTGTCACTCAAGAAGCAATCTCTTCTTCTCGTTCAATACACACAGATGATGTAGTAGCTTGAGGATGTCCAACTGTAGCTGAAGTGATCGAACGTGTCAAGTGATATATAGCTGATTGTATCATTAGAATTAAAATCTCAACCTAATAGATCTCATTATCGTCCACAAAAATGCTCTCGAACTCCCCCTGAATATGTGTACCTGTGCTTGCATCACTTGATCTAGTTCCAGGACTAGTCTCATCAAAAGTAACCTCAAAGGTTTCAACAATTTTGTTAGTCTCCAAAACAAGCACTCGATAGCCATGAGTATGAGCAGGATATCCAAGAAAAATACTCTCTATTGATCTGGACTCAAATTTATCCAAATTTCTAGATTTCAACACAAAGCACTTGCAGCCAAAAACTCGGAAGTGAGATACACTAGGCCTATGTCCAAATCACAACTCATATGAAGTTTTACCCAATTTAGATCTCAAGAAAATATGGTTTAAAACATAACAAGTAGTAGATGTAGCTTCAGCCCAAAATTTTCTAGGAGTAGAAAATTCATCTAACATGGTCCTACTCATCTCGACCAAAGTTCTATTCTTTCTTTCAACTACACCATTTTGTTGAGGAACTCTAGGTGATGAAAATTGATGTTCAATAGCTTTCTCAGCACAAAGTGATCAAAAAAGAATTCTTAAATTCTGTTCCATTATCAATTCTAATCGCTCTCAAAGATCCTGGGAGATCAATAGACAATCTAAGAACTAAACTTCTAAAATAACCAAAATCTTCATCCTTAGATGCCATAAAGTAAACCCAATAATATCTAGAGTAGTCATCAAGAATAACAAGCACATACCATTTACCTCCAAAAGATTGTACTCTAGAAGGACCAACAGTATCAAGGTGTAAAATTTGATTGGCTACATTTGTCATAACCATGGTAATAGGTGGATGTGAACCTGAATGCATTTTACCATGTCTACAAGAAGAGAAAACTAACTCTCTATCACCCTTAAGCTTAGGCAAGCCACGAATAAGATCTAAACCACTAACTTAAGTGAGATGATCTATACCAACATGACCAAGTCTACGATGCCAAAAGAATAAATCTTTAGAAATATTAGCAACAAGACATCTAAGCTTAGAAGAAGGTAATGCATCAAAATCAGCCTTAAAAACTCTTCCAAAAAATGAAATTAAAAAAACCAGATCACCTGTAGCATCTAATACTTTACATTCAATTTTCTTAAAGCGCACCTCAAGGTCTTCATCAATCATTTGAGAGACAGAAAGCAAGTTAAATTTCAAGTTTTTGACTAAAGCAACATCCTTGAACATAAACTTATCATTTACCTGCACTGTACCTTTTGCAATAACTGAGGTAGAGGAAGCATCTCCAAAAGTAATACTTTCAGCACGAGATGCACGTACAATAGAGGAGAACCAATTTTTTTCACCAGACATGTGGCGTGAGAATCCGGAATCGACTAGCCAAATGTTCTCCTTCCTCACTCAAGAAGCCTACAAGTAAAGAGTAGATGTCGAGGGCTCAATACTAGAGTTAGTAATAAAGCTTTTAGGAATCCAGTACTGAGTCACTTGACCAATGACACGAGTAGGCAAAACACGAGTAGCTCGAGTAGACTTAACTCGAGAACCTCGAGTGAGTTCAACTCGAGAAGCTCTAGTAGCCAAGAGCTCTAATAATAGTGAGTGCATTTGTAATCTTAACTCAAGATACTCGAATAGGTTCAACTCAAGTTACACGAGTAGTAAAAAGTGATGACTGTTTCACCTGAGACACAAAATGAAGTGCCACAACCTCACGAGGGATAAAGCGTGCCTTTCGCAAATTAGACCTAGCCTTAGATTTTTCTTTCTTTTGTTGTTTAGCTAGTTTTAAAAAAAAAATCTACTAAATGTCCATCTCTACCACAATGAGTGCAAGTGTACTTAACTCAATGTATGGATTTTGAAGAAGAAGCAACATTTGCATTCATTGTAGAGGCTAAAAATCCAGGAAACTTAAAAACAACCTTCTTAGGTTCAGATTCAACAAGAGCTTCAAATTTGCCACAGTCAAGAGCTCTAATAATAGTGGGTGCATTTGTCTTAGAATGAGCATAGGGATCAAAACCTAAACCTTGTTTATATGTACTTGACTTAGATGAATCCAAAATTAGGTTCAGATTTTTCTTTCCCTTACAAAAAAGTTCTAAAGTTCCTTTTAAGTAATCAATCTGTCTAGAAAGAGCTAGGCACTTATCACAAGCAACACTTATGGGTTTCTTTTGTTTACAACATTTAGAACATGAAAGAACCTCATGAGTAATCATGTTATGAGCTATTTGAGAAACTCTAGTATTAGTATCATGCAACTTCAATTCAAGAATTGAGCAATTAGAACAGGAAATTGAATCATGCAAATGAGACATTGAACAACTTGCATTTTTAACATATTTGCAATTTAACACAATAAGTTTCTCATTTTTCTCAATTTCTATTCTAAGTTTCTCAAGAGTAGAAGCATGAACATCTCTAAGAGAAATGAGCTCAAAATAAATTAAGTCACATGACTTGCAAACAACATCATCAGGAATTAAAGTCTTAAGTCTTGCAATTTCATAATTAAGTTATTCAATTGAAACATCATGTTTCTTAATTTTCTTGTTACGTTTCTCTAAGAGTGTACCAAGATGAACAACAACATTTGATAGATCATGATAAGTAGGTAATACCTCATTACCGTCACTGTCAAGTTCATCCTCAGTTGAGCTTTCTTTGTTGCTTGCCATGAGACACAATCCAATCAAATCACGCAATGTCTTGCTCTTAGATATTGTGTCATCCTCGTTGCTCTTTGAATCAACATCATTCAAATTGACTTGTTCGAGCGCTGAAAGAACTCGATGCACAACATTGCGGTTGAGAAAGCTCTTTTTCTTCTTATTGTTAAGCGATCACTTCTTTTTCTCCTTCTCCTCTTTTGATGCTTTATCTGCAAGCTTAGAACAATTGGAACAAATATGGTTGAGATCACCACATTCATATCATCTTTGAGGACCTCCACTTCCTTTCTTTTTCATATGCACATTCTGCAATGCTTTAGAAAACCGAGTAGAAAGTAGTGCTAAATCTTCTTCAGGAATCAACTCAAGCTGATCATCAGTTAGTGAAGATATAGAAGATAATGAAAAACTTGATAAAGAGGATTCAATATGAGACATGTTGGGTTGAGAGACCAAGGTAATTGATTTATCAACATTCTTCCTAGCAAAAACATCTAGCTCATGAGTTTTCAATTTAGAATAAAGTACATCTAATGTAAGTGAGCTCATGACAGTAGATTCTCTAATAGATGTAACTTTCATCTCCCACACTGAGATATCTAAAGCTCATAATAATTGACGTGCATTCTAAGCATCAATATATGTAATATTAACAGCACACAGATTACTAAGAATTTTATTAAACTGAGCAAAGAAATCATCTAGTGACTCACCAGGCTTCGTCTCAAAACGCATGTAATCTTTCTTAAATAAATCTTGACGTACCTCTTTAATAGTATTTGAACCTTCAAGATAATCACAGAGTGCTTTCCATACCTTGTACACTGATTTGAGATGTATTACTCGATCGAAGTCGCCCCTTCCCAAGCTTTGGATGACCAAGTTCCTTGCCTTGCTATTCGCCTCGACATGAGACATGTTCTGTGCCATCACTTCATTATTCTCAAGGACCACATATGGCTTGTAGAACTTCTCCCAGATTGCAAAGCCCCATGCTTGAATGTAGGCCTCCATATTCGCCTTCCAGAACTGAAAATTAACTCTATCGAAAACACAAGGTTTTGTGGAATACCTATCTGAAGCTATGTTTCTAATTACCGACAGAGATCAATTAGAAAGGATTAAGACTCTGATACCAATTGTAGGATCGAATATGCACAAAATACCCAATCAGAGGTGGGTGAATGATTACGGAAACCAAATTCAAAGATTAACTCACCCAAATCAAAACTCGATTAAACTCGGTATTCCACTCGAAACAAAATGCACAAGCTCTAGTAAAAACAATTGTAGCGAAAGATTTGCTAGTCATATTGCTCTCAAATTTGATCAGCAAAAGCTAGATTTAAAACGAAACTAACTCAACAAGTATCGAGTAAATCCGATATGTGGATCAAAAGTTATTTCTGGTCAAAGTAGACTGTGTCAACCAGTATCGAGTAGATCAAAACTTAGTCAAGTTGACAAAAACCTACTCGAGAACAAACCAAATCCACTCAAATTTTTCTCAGATTAAACACTAGATATTCTAGCAAGGATTTGGATGGATTAAACCAAGATAAAACTTCATAGATACATAAAATTAACTGAAAACTAAAACCGAACATGCAAAATATAAAACAGAGAGAAAATTCTGAATCAGCAACTCACCAACTTACGAAACTTAATTTTTATTGCATAGATGAGTTTACAAGATGCTTCTCTAAAGCATCCAATAATCCCAAAATAGTTCTTTCTCAAGTTTCTCTATATCTCTGTTGCGTTCTGCGTCCTTACTACCCAATACAACAGACATCTCTATTTATAGTGTAGCCACACGCACAAATGTGACCGAATCAAACTAAAACTTCCTTTCATATTCAATCTGGTCTCTATCCTCCTCTAGTCACAAGAGAACAAATAACTTCCGCTAATTAATCTAATTAGCCAACAACTCTTACGTAATCATGCATGCACACCTCCCATGCATACATGCATATTCGTAACCAACTTAGAGTCCATCTTAGACACTAACTCTTGTCTCAAATCCAGCCACCACACGACTCTCTCGTGCCTGCTCCGACTTGAACACGAATTAGTCTTCACGTCCTCTCATGATCAGATCGCCTCATGCGTCCATCGCGAAGCCTTGTCTCCATATGAATTGTTTTCTCAGCTCGAATGTCCCGTATGACATCCTCGATCACCACGGCCTCAGTTCCTCCTGAACGTAGTCGCCGAACCTCAGTTCCTCCCTAAACTTAGTTCGTCAATCCGTCATCGACTATGTTCGCCTTTGAGCAACACCTGCACATGAATCAAATAATAATCGAGTACGAGCACATGTCCTTCTCGACTTGACTCAAGATCTGTTCACGCAAACACCACGCAAACTCTGAGCAAAACCAACATGCTAACATAAGCATACCCAACTAATGATAACACATCAAACCAACTATACTATCCAAGCATATCTTAGCAACTCATTAACATCAATAAATATCATTATGCTAAATCACTTTGTTCTACCAATTTCATTAATCAAATCAATTTTTCATCACATGATCTCACAATCTCCCCCTTGATGAAAACATTAGCAACCCTCATGTGAACATTGGCAACCCTTTTAACAGACATGATTTGATTTTAAAAATCAAATGCAAAGTAAAATTAAAATATCAAAAAATCCTTTGAAGCAAAAAAAAATCAAAATGAGCAACTTTCTCTCCCCTTTGGCAATGATTTCATCAAAAATTCAAAAGAGATAACTAAATCTTGTTATTTCAATCTTTTCAATGAGCATCAAAATTCATCCACATATATAACAAATATTCAAACAAGTCACACTATCAAGAATATTTGCACCAACTCCTCTACACATGTAAAAATATAGTGTGAGCACAAGTTATCAAGTATAATTAATGATTTATTTTTAAGGCATGGTCTCCCAATCTGAATTACTCGAATCCTCATTTTATATGCTATCAAAATATGAATACCAAAAGTATGTCATTGTTTTGATTTAAAAAACATGTAAAAATATGCCAATTTTGATATCAAGAACTTCCCATATTCTTTTGCAAGGAATTATATGCACCATCAGCCTTATTCTATCCAAGCATGTTAAGCCTATGTCAAAAAGATAATCAAAAGCTTAAGACAATGATTTTGGTCATACATGACTTCTTCCAAGTTCATATCAAAGTGCAATGATAAGCAATCTCGAAAAAAGAAGTGCGATAGTGCATACCTCCTTGATCTTTTGCCTATCGACTATTATTCGGCACTTTTTCATTTCTTTGATTCTTTCACATATAGTATTTTTTTTAATCAACGATCAAAGTAATCAAGAGAGTTTAACCATAAAAAAATTAATTCAAGTTGTCATTCGACTTAAAAAGTCATGACAAAAACTACACAGTTACACATGTATATCGAGAGTTACACAGTGTTTCTCCTGCCCGGATGTGGAGTTCCCCTGGGTAGGTCAGGAGAGGAACCCGGACACCGTAACCGCTTTTATCGTTTAAGCATCAATCGTTGTTGCAGTTGGCTTTAGCACTTTTTGTGCTTACTACATGTCGCATATGGGAACGATAAGCTGATTACCTTTGTAGTTGTGGCTTTTTGGCGTGCAGGTCCATGGTGTCAGGCATGAGGCCGGTTGGGCATCCAGTTTGCTCTGGTAGTAGTTCTGGATGACCTCCGCACCTATCAGCGTATGTTCAAATGGTCTGAGCTTATTGGAAAAGGTTAACATGAGTACCCATTGTATGGACCTGTGTGGTCATGCAAGCCATATGATCCTCAAGTTGTGTAGGTAAAGGAGTACCCCCTGCATGGTGTAAAAATATTTTGGAATATCGCACTCTCAGTCATGAGCACGCTTTTGTCCATTTGCAGCAGTCGTAGTGTTACGAATGTGGTTTGGTAGGATGGAGGTGATGAGATGGTTCCTTTACAGATGTTATTACTATGGTTCCTTATACTTTTTGTTCAGTTGATGTTTTCAGGTTAGATAGCCATGTTGGTCCTATATAGTTGCTCACATATGTTTATGTCAAGTTTAGCTTAACCATGTGGTGTTTTCTTGCTAAAATCTAAATCCATAATTCTTAGAGTCGGGCTATTTATAAGTACCCACTATGGGTTAAGTCTTGCGAGTACCTTTGTACTCAGCTACTCTACAGATTTTGCAGGTGAGAAGGAGTTGGTCTTTAGCTATTTCGCGCCTACCGAGGGTGGTGGCGGGTATGAGTAGTGCATCCTACTCTGAGGTCATGTTTTTTGTGATGGAGCCTAAGGCATATGGATACATCCTCCTTTTGTTGTATAGTTTTTAGTCTTCTGCTACGTAGTTTCTTTTCTTGTTAGGAGTTGAGTGAATTTTTACCTCCTCCTAGCTATCTTTTGCTGTAAATTGTAATAACTTGGTAAATACTTAAGAATTTGTAATTTAATGTTAATTCCTTGCTTTTTATTAAGTTGTGTTGTGATGTTAAATGTTGGAAATGCATATGTTCCGATCTTGGACACAAAACACGTGCCAGAATTACCGGAGCGGTATTCTAATTAATCGTTGAAGTTGTGATTAGGTAAATGATCGATTTAATGATTAATTAGAATACTGTTTAGATGGTTCATTACAATATAATGGTTCAAAATAATTGGCTGAATGATCAGCATTACTGTGACCATACATCTTATCCATTGGCGTACTTTGTTGGTAACCATAAGCGGTGAACTCATTGCCGATGAATTACGATAGACCATTTGTTGTTCTATACTACTAGAATTATTAACATATAATGGCTCACAATAATTAGTCGAACCTATCATCTCAATTCGGCCATAATGATTGTTTGTCAGTATGTTAGTTTATGATACATTAGGTAGTGTAAGTATTACCGATTACTTAAAAGAAACATGCTCATGTTGTATGTTGCTAATAGGATTGAAAATTGAAGCATGCATATTATTTTGTATTGGCTGTTGCATATTATCAATATGTTGTAATTGTAAAACTAAAGATCTAAAACAATTACTCAACGCATAATCTGAATTTCTAATCGATGCATTAAATTCATCAAATACAGGCATTGTAACATCAACAGGCCTATTCATTGTATTTGCAAAATACTCTGGTAATGTATTTATAAATTATACCTTGAGTGTGACGTAGATAAATAACGTAACGATATTGTTGTGATTGATTCCGAGTCCATAATGTGTCATGGTCGAAAAAGATGATCCCTCAGTGGACAGTCTGGAACAATCGGCGTGATAAAAGTTCCCATAGAAGCAGCACACAGCATAAAAACCGCCTTGCAATGGAATGAGCGGTGGCACGCACGAGCGATAGGCAGCGGCACGTAGCAGCAGCAGCACGCATGCACGCGCAACAGCATGCACGTGACCAGGCATGCAACAAAACACGCAGCAGCAGGCGGTAGATTGATGTGCTACAACTTTTGGATTGGAGAATCGGCCACGTTTAGCTTGAACGAGAGTGCTCAGATAGAAACGATTGATGCGGCCTGCTCCTCGACTCGGTTCCGGCGATAAGCGGTGTACTGATTGAAAAATCATGCCGTGACAAACACAATTTATGCTGAGCAGAACCAGCTAAATCGGTGAGAACCACTGATTAAAAGATAGCCGGCGACGAAAAGTATTTAATGAACTCTAAGTTTTATGGCCGGAGAAATCGATTTCTCAATAGAGTCATCAAAAAATGTGTTGACACGAAAAATTACTATACCAAACACTAAGCACCTCGTGTACAATCCATAGCACCACGAGCAGAGGGTTCAATAATAAGGATAACTATGGCACTTTCACGGCAACGAGTGACCGATTTACGAGCAAACCGGCAAAGGATAACTATCCCGGCGAGCAGCACCTGGAAAACCCAGTCTGCCACTACAACAACGGACCTTCGTTAGCAAATCACATCTAAAGGGATCTCGTCAGGGCACGATCAGCCTGTAGCTTATCCTTAGTCATCAAGATCAAGAACAAATAGCAGCAAGAGGAGGAAGAAGGAGGACTACATGAGCTAGCTAGAAAAATAGTAGATGCATATTATATTGGTATTTGAACAATTGTTTTATCTTTCAATCGGTCATGACCCTCTAATATTTAAAAGGTGATAGGTCTTAGTCGTACGAGATTAAATCTCCTAATTCAAACCAAACAAGATTTGTGATATGATTCTGCTATAACATATAAGTCCAAACTTTTTATAACTAACATATCTTTTCTATTTAATCACGTAAATTTCCATATATCTACCGAGTATCTTTTATTGTAGTTCATCTTCTTCAATTCGACTACGTTTTCAATCCGCACATATGTCGGTATCACTTGATCGTGGTTGTGGCTACTGTTCACTAGTCGGTACTATTCACTGATCAGCTAGTTCACTAATCGAGTACTGTTTACTGATCAAAGATACTATTTACTACTATTTATCTGATAGGAAAAACTGATCACTACCATAATCACTATAGTTACGAAATCTTGTCATACACACAGTCCTACACGGTGCGCCAGATGCTCAAATCCACCCGTGTGTAAGATTGTAATGCATTCGCCCAAAAATAAAGTTCACATGGCCACCCTCGAACAAGGCCTGTCAACATTCTGGCCCATTTAGGCCTGGCTCGTCGTTCTCGCCTGATTGGAACCTGGCCCACGTACGTCGTCGTTTTCTCGTTCAATCTTCTTCGGCCTGGTCCAACAACCAACATGCATGCATGCTTCATGTGTCTCAGTTTCAGCAACATCATCATGCACGTACAACATCTTACGACCTACGGTGACTTCGTTAACGCACGTACAACATCATTCACGCATCGACACAGTGAGCCATGCATTTTTTTTACCACAGCAAATTTATTTCGACGTGTTCAACCATGCAGAGAGCAAGCTAGCTAGCTCGCTGCTGCTGGTGGAACAAATACTCCGTACAAGAAGGACGTAATATTACAAACTGCATGTACCAGACGAGACACAATACATGCACGGCCATATAACCACGCATGCTACCCACTACCATGCATGCATGCATGAGCACGTGCACGCCACCACTCTTCCTCTTCCTCTTTCTACGGATCAGTCGACGACGACGGCGCCATATCGCCGTGGTGTATCGGGTCCGACCCGCCGGGCACCTCTCTCTTCACACCGCCGTCCCCGCTGACGACCTGACGTGACGTTGCCAGTGCGACACCGTCGCGCCGCGTGGACGACGCCAGCCTCGGGCGGCGGCCAATGAACTCGCGCTGCTGCTCCCAGTAGTGCACATTGCCGGTGCCATGGCCTCCATCGACACCGGCAACAACAACCTCACCTCTCTCCAGCTGCATCCTTGCCGCTTCCGGCGTCGAAGCGAGGAGAGCGCAGACCAAGAAAGCCGACATCGCCACCATGACCATCCTTGAAGCCATCTTCAGTAGATTAAGTTGTTAACTGTAACTACAGGTCTGTAGCAAATACAACAATGTTCCAGATAGATATTTGTCGCACAGGTGGTGATGTAGTCGATCAGACACATGCAGTGGAACGCCCTATATATACACACCGATTCGAGACTCGGAAACAGGGAGGAAGAACCATTTTAACTAACCTAACGTTAATTTGTCGGCAAAGCTGTGGTTCGATTGAAAATACAACGGCCTTTTGGAGAGAGGAGATGCGAAAGATAGTGGGAGTCGCTTCGGCATCGCAACGATCTCCATGGCCACTTGCAGACGAGTCCAGGGATGGCAGTTAATCGTGGGTATCCTGAAGGATTTGTTTAGTGTAAACTAGTGCAGCGCCCTCGTTATCCTGTCGAATCCTTGTTCGCTCATGGACGCCAAAAGGAGAACTTTGATGGTAGGAGGTGAGATATATATGTGTCAGAAAAGGTAGCTAGATTGACTCTGATAATTTACATGCACCAATACACATTATCTTTGACTGCCACCGATCGAATCTTATTGCATTAAGAAATGTGTATGTAACCATTAGTTTCAGATGTAGCTGTTAGATATAGGACTAGCTCATTATATTTAAGAAGAATTTTAAATAAATCTTAAAAGCTCAATTAAATAGAGATGGAGGGAGATCAATTAAAAAAAGAGTTGTCTCCTCCATTCATTTGGTATGTGTAGATAAGAGGTCTACGAGAACACACACATGCGCTTGCTCATCTCTACTACTATAGAAACAGTTTCTAGAGGCGGGTGGTAACCAATTTCTACATGCATTTAGTCATTCGCCTCTGGTTGAATGATGTGAAAATGAACGATTTTCATAGGCGCAAAAGAGACCGCACGTGGAAACCTAATACTAGAGGTGGTTCACTTAAGGAATTGCATATGGTAATAGGTTTCTACATGCGGTTTCTTAAGCGGATCATCTCTGGTAATTAGTCCTTGAATCGATATTTTTTGTCTGAAAAAACTGATTTTTTTGCCCGACCAGGCACACCCCCACCCTACGGCTGTGCCGTCGCAAGTCACAATTCACGAGTCACACAATTTTTCAAGTGAAATATGCGCCTGTGCAGTTCGTGGAACTGGAACCTGGGATCTTTGAGCTCACACGATACGTCATTACCATCATACCATAGAAGTACTAGTGATACTAATAACATATGCAATCCTTTTGATCTCGTCTATGTGAAACTTTAAACAATTATTTGAATATATAAATGACGTCAAATGAGAATATTTTCGACTACAAAGTTATAGATCTCATCGACGGCTACAGTTTTCATATAAAATTTATCCCATTCAATTTCGTATGAAAAAATTATGAATTTTTTAAGATAAATTATCATCCATTATCAAATGTGATTCATATAAGGAACTGCTTGTGGTAATCATCTTATTTCTAGAGCCTCTAAAAATAAATTTTTACACATGCGATTCATATAAGGAACCACTTACGGTAATCTTCTTATTTCTAGAGCCTCTGAAAATGACCTTTTACAAAGACGGTTCACATACGGAACCGCTTGTGGTAATCATCTTATTTCTAGAGTCTCTAAAAATGATCTTTTACATAGACGATTCATATAAGGAACCATATGTGAAAATCATCCCATTTTCAGAGGCGGTTCACATAAGGAACCACACTTAAAAATAATCTTTTCTTAAAAATGATCTTTTACACAGCTGATCCACATAAGAAACCACTTGTGTTAATCATCTATTTCTAGAGCCATTGAAAATAATCTTTTACATAGGCGGTTCACATAAGAAACTGTTTGTGGTAATCATCTCATTTCCAGATAGTAGTCGTAAGTAGCCACCAGTGAAAATTTATTTCCACATGTGGCCCGAAACTGCTGGGTGTGAGGATCGGTGACGTCCTAAGATGGGGGTGAATTAGGACACTTAAAACTATTTCGGCTCCGAAAACAACACAAGATAAACTTATATCAATTTATATCTAAATGTGTTTTAGGTTTATATAGTGTATGTACTCTACCGATCAAAACACTTACAACCTATCTAAGAAGGTAAATTACAAGTACGTAAATGTGGAAACGTAAATAAGATAGAGAGAGCAAACTCAGTACAAGAATTTTTTTTCTCGTGATATCGATGGCATGAATGCCACCCCTAGTTCACGTTGGAGCTCCACAAAGGATATACTCCCCAGTCGGCACCCGGTCATAGCCTTTAAGCTACCGAGTCACAAAGACAAGGCCTCCACTCGGATAAGCCACCAAGCCACCAAGGCAAGATCTCACCACTAGCCTCTCTTCCGGTTCCTCGCCGTTGTGATCACTTTGGAGCTTGAACCACAAAGGCAACGGTCTCTGTGTCCCCACACAATCGCCTTGCCGCCGCTCCACACCAAGTCAGCGGGTCAACAAGCTTGTCGGTGAGTCACCAAGACTTCAAGGTGCCGTCGTACCAAGAAGTACACTATTGGATCACTCCTTGATCCACTCCCTAGGCAACAATCACCTAGTAACTTACTCTCTAGGCCTAGAAGCACTAATCACTCACTAATCTTGTGCTTAATCGTCTTGGATGATCACTTTAAGCACTTTGGTGGCTTGGATGTCTTGTTAGGTGTATATGAACTTCTCTGGACTCCAGCATACTCAAATGACTAAGTGGAGGGATATTTATAGTCTGAAACTCGCGCACTAGCCGTTAATCCAACGGCTCTAAAAAACTATTAACATCGGATGATCCGGTGAGAACAGTAGTACTAACACCGGATCATTCAGGGAGTACACTCTCACAAACTAGCCGTTGGAACCCCACTCAATCCTCTGTGAACACCGGATACTTCGGTGTATACTCCACCTTCATCACCAAACTTTCCAGTGAATAAACCTTAGCCATCCGAGCCAACATTTTCTTTGTGTAAATTGCTCTGGTGTATTCTCCGGTGCACATCACTTCATCACCTAACCATCCCGTGTGTTATCCTCAGTCAACCGAGCTAATGCAACCCTTTTTGAAAAATATGCTCTGGTGTACAAATCTTCATAGCACCGGACCTTCTGGTGAGGTCACTGCATTCTCCTCTTTGTGAACAATGCTCTGTTGCGTGCAAATATCTAGAGTACCAGACCATTCGGTGTAGTCATTTCTTCTAGTACTTTTTCCAATTCAACTAAACTTTGTCCCGGCTTCGGTGGCTTCTTCATGTATTGCATCCATTAGACCTACTAACATATATTCTTGACAAACATGTTAGTCCCAATGACTATGTTATCATTAATCACCAAAATCATAATTATGGCCTAATAGGGCCATTTTCGCTACACAGGGACCTGCTCAGACGGTTTGTCATATGAGCCGCTTGCGGAAAGACATCCTAGGTGTCTCGAAAAATAATTTTTGTAGTAGTGTTCGCCAGGCTATGGCGGGCGAAGGGCGTGGGTGCACGACACCTACATGGATGGTCTACCGAAATCGGATCAAGTAGTTTGCGCAGGTGCGGCCTCCTTTTACAATTTTATTCTTTTGCTACATGGGCATATATATATGTATTTATATATATATATATATATGGAAATTTTATCGGCTATGAATCCATTCGTGTATGCCTCAACCACGCGGTTTTCTCTATATATACTTGCCAGCCGCAGTCATAAAAGACACACACAATTAGTATTTTATCTATTTCTCTTTGATGCGCCACCAGAGGTAGTATACTCCATCCCACTATGCCAGTATGCATCGGCAATAGGGAGAGCAAGTCTCCGAAAACCGTTGTCCTTAGGATCCTGTACCGGGAGAGGACGAATGTGGTTTTTAGGAAGCATTTTACGTGATTTCTTGTGATATGCTTCCTCGTCGCCATCAAGCGCTCGTGTTCTTCTTCTTTGTCGTCGTCATTTTCTGCATCACCATCAGGGGAGCTTATGTGTCTCATATTGTCGATCGGTACATGCGCTATGATTAGTCTCTATTTAGTTATATATATACCATGTTAGGTAGTTCTGTGATTGTCAGTGAATCAGGAACCGGGGGTCCCCGAACCCCGAGGCCAGGCCAGCAATCCGCCACGTTGCGCCATCCCGCGGAGTCTCCTCCGCGAGGTAAAAAAGATTAAGGAGAGGGCGCTTGGGGCCATAGTCAGTGGTCCTCGAGTACCCAAGTTCCCCGATGATCTACGAAGTCTAAGTGCCGGGAAGAAAGTGCTCGGGGAGGTATACGGTGACCCTCGAGCACCCAAGTCCCCCGACGATCAGGAAAGCTAAGTACCGGGAGAAGTGTGCCCGGGGCCGCGAGCGGTGGCCCTCTGGGCACCCAAGTACCCTGAGGACCCACTGAAGGAAGTTCCGGGAGAGAGTGCTCGGGGTTGCGTGCAGGGGCCCCTGAGCACTCGGTCCCCCGAAGGTTCGTACAAGCGTGCCCGGGAGAGAGTGCTCGGGGAGGTGAACAGTACCCCCGAGCATTCAGTTCCCCGAGGATCAAGAAAGGGCATTCTCAGGAGAGAGTGCTCGGGAGGTGAACAGTGACCCCCGAGCACTCGGTTCCCCGACGATTCAGAAAGCTCCCTGACAGTGGCCCCCGCAGGGGCCCACTGATGAGGTGTCAGCCAGTCAAAGGTCCAAGGCCGCATTTAAAGAGCACGCGTGGCCTGTCACCTCCAACTGCTCCCGCCACGCTCGGTGTCAGTTCCTGCCACATTCTGGCAGAAGGGCGTGGGGTCATTAAATGCACGGGTCCCATCCCGTGCCATCCGGCCCGTCTCGGGATAACGTCGTAAGGGCCGAGACGTTCCGTCTGCCGCGCTGCTGTTGCAGGAGAACAAGACAGGGCGGGCACGCCGGGCCGCTCGGTGGCTGCCCGGTGGGCCCTCTCCACGGCGCCCGTTGCCAGTGCATTTATGGTGATGGATGACCGGGCGTAGGACGCATTTTCCACCCCCGGTCACTTCGCACAGAGGCTTTGATGACGCCCTTTCCATTTATGGTACCTTGGAACTCGTGCCCTCCCGTTCGGGGCACGCTACTGTCGGCAGGTATTTAAAGCAGCTGGCAGCAACGGACAAAGACAGGCTAAGAAGACCAGAACAGGCAAAATCTTTGAAATCTCTGAGCAAGCTCGACAAGTGAAAAAAAAGGTTGGAAAATCACAGAGGAAGTAAGTAGCGAAGAGAAGAGAAGATCGAGAGCACCCAAAGCCAACAGATACACGCAGACTAAAGAACAAGGAGCCTCAGGCTCTAGGATAGACAAACATTCTTGTAACCAGCAACATCCTTGAGGGACATTCTCAGGGTATTTATAGTATCCATACAGGAGTAGGGTGTTACGCCTCCGTGCGGCCCGAACCTGTCTAAACACCAGTGCATTTACTTCGTTCCGCACTAGATCGTTCCACCCCATCGGCCATCGCATTTATATCCATTTATTTTCTCCGGCGAACATATTCAGGATCATCCTCCCGGCCGAATCTGTAAAAAGGGGTCCCTCAGGATCCCTGCGACGGGAGTTAACTCTCCGACAGTGATGTTCGTGTTAGCAAATATATTCGAGTGTTACATACGTAGTTCTGTTATCTATATATCTAGTTTGAACTATCGCTATATTATGTTTTTATTTATCAGTTTCTGTTCATGACTTATTTAGAAATTAAATTAATTTAAAAGTGCGTGTTTATCTAACAGTAGTTATCGGTTCACAAATTGTATAGTTTAAGAGCCACTTGACAATACATTTATACATACAATTTATGTACATGATCGACGCCGCCGTACGTGGTTGCATGGTGTGGTGGGATTCAGATGTTCGTGCGGATTCGATTTTAGTGGGGTTAATCCGTTAGGGAGTGCTTTGCATGCATGACGCGACGTCTACGTGGTATCTTGATAAGACGACGTGAAAGAGTTATCGTCTCGTCAGCACTGCATGATGTTTGACAAGATCTAGGTAGCTAGTTAATCTTCAGCGCCTATCTGCGGCAAAATGCTGTTGGTGAGGCAGAGTGGATTGGTATGAATGGCCATTGCCCGCTCTGGACTTTATGGTCTTTTTTTAAGTATAGCTGAAATTTATGGGTTTTTTTTAAAAGTAACTTTTGCTGAAATTTGTTTGAAGTTTTTTGCTTTTGGTTGTTGTCTTTTATAATTTTTTTTAAATTCTTAGTACATAAAAAATCAAAAAAGTTACTCTAATTTATTAGTTTTACATTTATTTCATTAAAAATCAGCTTTTTAGTTTTTTCAAAAACCAACTATAAAACTAGTATGTTTATTTTAACTTTTTGTTTAAAAAAAACAATAAACTGAAACAAACCGGACCTAGAGTATCCCAAAGGCGAAATGGATCTCGTCCCTATCTGATTCGATAGTTCATCCAATGCAAAGTTCCACTAACAACAGATGAAAATGGAGCTGATCTCACATGACAGCATAGCATCTACAGCTGAAATATGTATCCATCCAGACAAAAAATAAACGCCGATAGATATTCGCACACACGATTGTATTGCAACTGCAAGCAGTGGGTGACGGATCCAGGGTAAATTTAGTTCTCGTGAAGGCAGTGGCGTGAAATTCGGCAAACAAAAAGACATTCTCATGGAGGAACCATCTTTAGTCTATTTTTATTCTCAAATAGATATCGCTTTATAATGCGTGCAATCAAGTTTTAAAAGTTTTGACAGCCAAATATATATAAAATTTGAGTATATTTTTCAATGAAAAACAGTTTCACATATTTATATTTTTAAAATAAATTTTTAGTAACATATATTTAGAAAAAATGGCCAAATAATAATATATATTGGAGACTGTGTCAATGTGTAGAATGACGTACATAAAAAAAATTAAAATAATTTTTACTAACATATATTTAGTAACAAATAGTTCGTTGTTTGCTATCTACTCCAAGAAAGATAGAATTTTCCAAAACTACACTACAGTCGTTAAAACTATCACAAAATTATATTTTCTTCTCTTTTATTTTACAAAACTATACTTATTTTGAATCACTTTATTACAAAACTACACTTCTTTTGATTTAACTATAAAAAAACTATATTTTCCCCTTCATATTTCACAAAATCACACTTACTTTATATCAATTTATCACAAAACTACATTTCTGTTACTGTGAACAGATATAACAAGATAGGACCATGAGCCATACTTATCGGCTTCAGCCCTCACCATATGCTGAAATAGCCGATTACGTCATGTCACAATTACTTGCCAAGTTAGCAGATCCTACATGACATTTGAGCATATTCTCTTAGAAGCTATCGATTCGGCGCGAGTTGAATTCCTGGGCATAAAAAAATGGCGTTGGTGGGGGTTGGTGTGGCACCATTTAGCCACACAAAGTTCAAACAAATGTAATTTAATTGTTTCTTGGTGGCAGTTCACCAGCGCCAATTTTTCGCGCCCAGGAATCCAACTCGCGCAAGATCGGTAGGTTCCAAGAGAAGGAGCCCTAAGGTCACGTAGGATTTACTAATTTGGTAAGCAATTGTGACGTAGCGTAGTCGGCCACGTCAGCAAACAGTGAGGACCAAAGCCTGTAAGTATAATATGTGGATCCATCTTATTAGATCTGTTTACAGTAACAGAAGTGTAGTTTTATGATAAAGTGATGCAAAGAAAGTATGATTTTGTGAAATATAAAGGGAAAATTGTAGTTTTGTGATAGTTAAATCAAAAAAAGTGTAGTTTTGTGAGAAAGTGCTGCAAATTAAGTGTGATTTTGTGACATATGAGGGAAAAATTATAGCTTTGACGATCGTAACGTAGTTTTGCGAAATTTAATCATAGAACTATATGGAAGACATAGTTTTTTTCCTGATTGCTTGGCAATATAGAGGCTCATTTACAGGTCAAATTTTATGCAAATGGTAACAAAACGGTTAGGAATAATTGCGATGCATACTTTGGAGAGAAGTATAGAATAATTATAGAATAATTATGAGACTACAAGAGGTTAAATATATATTTTTGATGAGAGACTAGGGGAGTGTCCCAGAGGAGAGATTTTCGATTAGAAAAAAGAGTCTCAAAACACGGCACAAAGAGTGCCAACAGGAAAAAAGAGAGTGAATTATACAAAATATCAGGTTTTAGAACCATATTGTCATATTGCACCAGGTTTAAGCATTTGTTGCAACACCAGGTTTTAGCAACTGAATAGGATGGATAGCAGCCGTAGAAGCTTTCATAATTCACCCGTCCTTACTACCAAATTGATTGAATCTCTCACTTAGCCACTAAACTGATTGAAATCCAAATGGTTAATTTGAAACGGACTGAAGACTTGCATTTTGGTCATATTAAGATAAAGGTCACCTAATGATTGCTGCAGAACAAATAGTATAGTGTAAGTAAATTATGCATCTGTACAAAATTAGCAAGGACATGACAAAAGGGTAATTTTGATTAGACTATCGAGCATTGTGATTATTTGTACATAAGATTTGTTGAATCCCATCAAACTATAGCAATTTTTGTTGCAAATACATATATTATATTTTGACCCAACTAACATGTCATCTACTCAAAGCCAGGATATCAACAAGCTTGTGTGTCTACCGAGTGGGCCTAAGCTTGTTGAAGCTTTGTAAGAGGTAAAAGGTGGCGCAAAACGATAATTCTTGGGTTAAAACCTAGTGCATGGTGCAACTTAATCTTTTAAATGGTACCGGGATCATTATTTAATTAATGGTACCGATCCACAACTTAAGTAACTTTCAATTATTATATTTTCATTCTTGATCAATGAATTTAACAAATAAAGGCCATCAGGATTCCCAAGCATAGTAACATATCTTTTGTAGTTAGGGTTGACATGAACATTTCTTCTAGACATGATGTTGGTAGTATTAAGTCTGTCCATATTGAGCACCCGATGGAGCAAAGAATTTTATTCTTGGGATGCATTTTGATTTCCAGATCCACTGGAGAGGCTGTGGACATGCCACATTGTGAAAAGGTCATTTTGTAGAATCTCAGAGCAGAGTAAGTTGTGTTGCCCTATTTAAATACCCTTGTGTCATTCTCAGCCTCATCATGATGGATGTTAGCTAGCTCATTCTGGAGGGAGATAAATTCCTAATATGCTCATTCTCGGATGACCTTTCTTAATTTACACCTAACATGTCTCTCTTCTAAACTTTGGACAAGATCATATACTTATGAAGAAATTACTGATCCTAAGATTTATACTAGGAAAGTCTCGATACACAGCAGAAGGAAAAATGCAAGAGAATCATATGCGACATGGCTGCCAACACGCGAAAACCACTTATCAAACTGGCTCACGGATAAAGGGGACACCGTTTGGACAGTATGATGATGCCTCTTTTCGAGTTCTTTTTTTGGGCGGTGTGATTGGAGTTCGTCGATAGTTGAAGGTGTTAAATTGGACTTGACTTGCTTATGAATTCTCCTACGGTTTGGATTGGGAGAAGATTGCTAGCTCGCAAAAGTTCACCAATCGCCAGGCCATGACTGCTGGACTCAGTTCGACGTTTCAATCCATTTTGCATTTCCGCACTACTACAGAATTGGCCTTATATGTCGGCCCATCATTGTCAGTTCCTAATAGGCCGGCAGTAATGGAGCATCACTGCCGGTTCATAAGCCACGCGGGAAGAATCAGCCATCGTGGCTTAGGAACCGGCAGTGGTAACGGTCATCACTACCGTTCAATGGATTGAGTCAGTAGTGATGCCCTGCTCCCTCATCACTGCTGGCTTAATCCACCGACCAGCAGTGATAACATATATAACATCACTGCCAGTTGGTTAAATGAGCCGGCAGTGATGTCCCGGCTATATAAAAGCCGCCCTCTCCTTCCGCAAGCTCGAGCACAACAGAGAGGAGCTTTGTTCTTACTCGGTGACGGCCATTTTTGCTCACCAGGATCTTGATGACTTCAAAAGTTTGAGGAATCCTCTTCCAAGGTGTGTAACTTTCTCTCCAATCCATTTCTATTTGAATTTTATTTGCTAAATTGCTCTAGATTTTGAAATGATGGAGATGAACCTATAGCCATGATGTTTTGAGACAATGTAGATGCAATATACCTCATTTATGACATGAAAGCTTCAATTATGGTGGAAAGTGTCTTTATTATTGATTTACATTAGCTATATGTATGAGCATATTTATTTTTGGTTTTTAATGAATTAGAAAATTTAGCCATGATATTAAGGTATATAGCAAACTCCAACTATATTTTTTATATTTTAATTAATTAGCAAGCTCCAATATAGGTATGAGCATATTTATGGTTTATTTTTAATGAATTAGAAAAATTAGCCATGATATTTAGGTATGTAGAAAGATTCAATTATATTTTTTCTATTTTAATTAATTAGCATGTTCCCAATATGGAAACTTTATGTATGAGCGTATTTATTTTGATTTTTAATCAATTAGAAAATTTTGCCATAATATTTAGGTATGTAGGAAGATACAATTATATTTATGTATGAGCGTATTTATTTTTCATGTTTTCTTAATGAGTCATAAATAAAGTGTTGAATAATAAAGAAAATTTTTAGGGATGACACCAACAAATACTCATCGGAAGCGGACACGAAAGCATGCAAAAGGCAGCTCCTCCAACCCGGGCCAATTGCCAGTAGGAGATGACGAGGTAATTTATTTGTTGGTGATCACAAAATATTCTAGATGTTATCAATTTTGATTTACAATAATGATATAATTGTACATGGACAGTAGATGGATGTACGATGCGAGCCGTGTGAGCGCAGAGTACAAGAACGATGTGAACTGTTTCCTGGTACAAGCCGGAGTACACCGGTTCCGAAATCTAATCTTAGGGCTCCTATGTTCAAAAAGAAATCTGTCTTTTATGACTTAGCATATTGGCCAGATTTGGTGGTTCAACACGCAATTGATATCATGCACACTGAGAAAAACGTGTGTGATAGCTTGATTGGTATTTACTAAACATACCTGATAAAACAAAGGATACACTCCAAGCATGAAAGGACCTAAAATGTTTGAAACTCAGACATGATCTACATCCCGAAGAGATGAAAGAAGGCAACAAATATCTTGGTCTTGCGAGCTACAATCTGAGCATGGTGGAGAAAATTGCAATGTGCAAGTGCTTGCATGGAATCAAAATTTCATCTAGTTACTCTGCCAACATAAAAAGACTAGTAAACATGAAAGACTTGAAATTAACTAGCATGAAGTCTCATGATTATCATGTGCTGATGACCCATATGCTTCTATTTGCAAATAGAGGAATTCTACCGCCGAAGGTCCGAAACCTAATCATAAAACTGTGTTCATTCCTCAACGCGATATCACAGAAGGTCATCGATCCGACCAAGCTAGATAAGTTGCAAGAAGACGTGGTCAAGACTCTATCCCAGATTGAGGCGTTGTTCCCTCCATTGTTTTTAATATCATGGTTCATCTCATTGTTCACATTGTGAAAGAGATACGTTTTCTTGGCCCTGTGTTTCTGCATCAGATGTACCCTTTTGAGAGGTTCATGGAAGTTCTTAAGAAATATATTCGTATCTGAAATCGGTCGGAAGGCTGAATGGCTAAGGGCTGGGGAACAGAGGAGGTCATTGTTTCTGCATCGACTACATGAATCTCAAATCGATTGGTGTGCCTGTATCTCGCCACGAGGGGAGGCTACAGGGGAAAGGGACGATAGGTGCAAACGCCCCGTTTCAGTCATGCAAGCACATTTTGCAGTTCTACAACAATCAGTTGTAGTGGACCCGTATGTCGAAGAACACCAGAAGATGCTACGTACCAAAAACCCAGGGAAGTCCGATGTTTGGATCGCACGAGAGCACAGAGATCATTTTGGTGCTTGGTTACGCAGACAGGTGATGCATAAGCAGATAGAGTGTGCTCACATTCCAAGGATATGACATGAATGGCTATACATTTTATACGAGAGCTCAAGATAGTAAGAGCTCCAACCAAAATAGCGGTGTCCGTATAGATGCCTATGACTGCAATGGAATTAGGGAGACCTATTATGGATTCATAGAGGAGATCTAGGAGCTCGACTATGGAGTGTTAAAGGTTTCTCTTTTCCAGTACCAATGGGTCAAACTCCTAGGGGTGTGAAGATCGACAAGTACGGTATGACTACAGTGGACCAAAAACTCATTGGATACAGAGAAGAACCATTTGTACTTGCGAATGATGTTATGCAGATCTTCTATGTTAAGGACCCGGACCCGGACCTAGCTAACAAGGAGGAGCGCCACGTGATTCTTCAAGGAAAAAGAAGGATTGTCGGAGTGGAGAATGTTATTGACAAGGAAGACTACAATTAATTTGATGCGCTACCTCCTTTCGGAGAGGACGTCGACCTAAGTCCCATGGAAGACACCGACGAACCTCCCTATGTACATTGTGATCATAATGAAGGGTGAATCGTTAAGACAAAGTATCTAAATTGTATTAATTACTATGTATGAATTTGTTTTAGATGCAATTATACCTCACTTTTGTTATGGAAGGTTCAATTTGTAGTGTATGGTGGAAGATATATTTATTATTGACCATATTGATTTTTGATTTTAGGTATATACAAAAATTAATTTTGGTATATAGCAAGTTCAAATTTAAATAAAGCTAGGTCAACTTAATGTCAATAAATATTGATAGTACAAACTCAATTGAAATCACGTGAGTAGCGCAGCGGTTTGTTCAGTCTTACTTGGTGTAGGGGTTGGGTTCGAGTCTCTGCACGTGCGTACAAAGCTAAAACAAATTTTTTGCACCCCGTGGTACCAGTAATGAAAGGAGTTTCACTGCCGGTGGACATATTGGGCCGGCAGTGAAACTACTTTGACTGCTAGTGTACTTATTAAGCTGGCAATGAAAGTAGTTTCACTGCTGGTTGTCCTAGTGAGCCGGCAGTGAAGGTACCATTTCACTACTGGTGGTCATATTGAGCCGACAGTGAAAGTTCTCACTTATAAAATAGCTCGACGCCCTGCACCCTTTGACACTTTGAAATTTTTTTCCGTTTCCTGTGATGTCCGCCTAAACACCTCCCGACACCGAGGAGCCCACGTCGTCGGAGGTCCACGAATCCGTGCCCGCTGTCTGTGTCCTCCTCGACGCTATCATCCTCCTCCCCGCCGTCGTTGCTGTCCTCCTGCCCGGTGCCATTCCCGTCCTCCTCGACGTCATCATCCTCCTCCCTGCTGCCATCGCCGTCCTCCTCTCCGATGCCATTCTCGTCCTCCTCCCTGACGCCGACCTCGTCCTCAGTCCCCAACACCGCCTTCCTCGAAGTCGCCTGCCTCTACATCGCCACCCCGTCCCCGAGGTCGCGTTCCTTCACGTGGCTGTCCCCGTCGCTGTCATCCCTGAGCTCTAGTACATCATCGCGGTGATTACTCCACTACCCGCCGTCTCCCTCCACCTCCCAGACGGTGTTTGTGGTTGCTGTGAAGTGATAGGTACTGTGAGGTTAATGGTTGATTTGGTAATTGAGTTCTGGCTTCACCACTGGGTGGTTTAGTCAATTGAAATTGAGCCAAGTGAGCTCGGTTCTGGTGTTTAGAACTTTGGTGCTCAGGCAATTGATTGGTGGTGGTGCTGTGTTAGAGGTGCTTATTGACTGTATTGATTTTGCCTTTAGCCCAATTGCACTGTGAGTATTTTGGTTTTCTCCTCCCTTTCATTTCTGCTCTCTGGATGGCTTGGTGATATGCTCTGTGATGATCAAATGGAACATTGAGGTTGGGCTAGATGTCTAAGTGTAATAGGTGTTAAATCTGTTTGTTCTCTATTGTTGGATCGGCACAAATTGCCCTGATAGTAGTGGTGCATTCCATTATTCAATCCCTGTGCTTATTGTTAGTAATATGTATATTGCCAGTTAGGCTTGATTCCTGACTAGGAGCTGTTGTATTTGTTGATTCATTAATCTTGTTTTGATTGAATTCTGGAGGAGCAGGAAAACCTTTGGTACTGCTCTGATATTTTTCTACTCGGTTAGTGTTTGTTTCTTAAAGAGTAATCCTCTCCCTGTCAGCTTTTATGTCTAGCAGCATTATCCAGGAAGAAAGCTCAATTTCAGAGAATATTGTTTTTTCAGTTTTACATCTAGTTGTAATCTTAGCTTCTAGCCCAGCTTGTGATGTGTCAAATGGACAATTAGGGAGCAAAATATTGTAGTCCTGGGACCAATTGTTATATTTATCTGAGAGTAATTTTATTCAAATATTCATATGTTGTTCAGTTCATTATCGTGCTTGATGGAAGGTGATTTTGCTTCTGTACTTATGGCACTTACGTGTATGTTCATGTTCATTGTATATGAACTACTTTGTTTCTTGATTTTTATATTCGGATGGTCCTCAAGCATATTTTGCAGTCGTAAATAATGAAATGAGATAATTATTTACCATACATATGACTGCAAAGCTCGATTGGGATGGTTATTACACATGCACCTTGCACGTCTTTGCACTATCCCAGTCGAGCTTGCGGTCGTATATAATTATCTCTATAATCTGATGTGGATCAATCAAATAATAAACACTTTGTTGGATGGTGGTTGTATATGATGGTGGTGACTGATTTTTGTTTTTGTTTGTTGCTTTTCTTCTTACACCCTAATGTATAGATACTGATGCTATAGTTATTTTTGTACTGATCAATGCACCCTAACGTATAGATATTGATGCTATGCTTATTTTTGATATCATGCTCTCTACGGAGAAGCAATCATTTCTTTCGAAATACAATAAAATAGTGACAATAATGATATGGTTCGAGGCCATATTTCTTTATTACTTCTAGAACTTTAGTACTGATTTTCTTTTAGTAAAAAAAAATTTTTAGGCCAACCTCAAATAGGACGTCCAGCTCATCTTAAGAGAAGCTACTATCTGAACTAGTAGGACTGGCACATAAATGCAGACTTGAGAAGAATGTTTTCTCTCTGAACATGTAATCAATATTGAAATCCTAATAAGGTCATTTGCTAGAGCCACTAAGCCTAATAGTTTTTTGCAAGAATGTTCTTTTGTGTTAGGGTGGTTTGTAGTATATAATTTTTTAATATTCTTTGAAATTTTGGACTGCTAGGACATGGTATGTTATTCATCGTGCTATGACCTAGTTGTACAATATGCCACCGGTGTGTCAAAGACATGTAGGATCAGGTCCCACTTGTTATCCTCACAATGGATGGCATATCGTAGAACCATCACTTATTCAGTTGTAAATTATAGATTTTTCCATTTATTAAGGAATGATATGAATTACTATGTATGATGCGAAGTTAGTATCATCGAACTACTCTTGGACACAATGGCCTTCCAACGATGATGCGAAGGAGGAGCAAGAAGTGGTGTCTCGTAAACGTGCCCAAGGGGAGGAGGATGAGAGGCTAGCCCGTAAACTGTGCACTGTGGATGAGCAAGAAACAGTATCCCGTAAACGCACCCAGGAAGAGGAGAACGAGAGGGTGGCCCGTCAGTGTGCTGTGAAGGAAACCGAAGGCTCAAAACCTAGAGGCGTTTAGGCTTTAGACTTCAATGCCTTTGACACGTCGGTAAGCCTGGAGCATAGGCGACGTTGTGGTTGATCAAGCGTTGCCAGGTGCTCCGCTCCACCACCATCGGCCCCCTGACATCCCCGGACGTACTCACGCCATCAATTGTCAGTGCAGGGACGAGGTCCTCGTCATGAGAGAGGTAGAGGGATACTGAACTGTTTCAATTTAACTCACTTTTCAGGGGGTGACTTGTAATATTGTGTGTTTATCGATGCCTGACTTGTAATATATGTTCATTACTATGTATTAACAAAAGTGTTTTTATTATTGGTTTACAGTAAATATATGTATCATTGTATGCATGTATTGAGAGAGAGATGAAGAGATTGAAGGGAGAGAGAGAGAGTACAGAGAGGACAGAGAGGAGGACTGTGGAGGGGGGAGAGGGAAAACATTACCGGCTTAAACCTTTGGTCGGCAGTGATTCCAACAAATCACTGCCGGCCGAAGGATATATCCGGTAGTGATGCCAGAGAATAACTGTCGGCTGAATCTTTTAGCCAGCAGTGATAACCCCTTCACTGTCAGTCCACCGAACGAATAGTGATAGTCCTCGACTATCACTGTCTGTTGCCCACTGCCAGCTCCAAAACCGACAGTGAAGGAGGTTTTGAAGCCGACAGTGAAGCGGTTTTCTGTAGTAGCGCCGTACTTATGCCCATAACTATGTCTGCATGTATATTACAGATTTACAGTGTGCTCGCTGCACACATTTAATTTGGAGTGTACATCTACGTTGATGCTTATTTCTTTTTTGGGAAATTGATGTCTCTAATTTTTAATTTCTTGAATACACAAATAGACCCGATCACGTGCAGGTGCCCGCTGGATAGCATTTTTGAAAAACAAAATAAAAGAGACGTGCATACGCTCTTTCGGGAAAAAAAAATCATTTCGCAGTGACTTGGTTTGCCTGCTCTTCCAAACATATAATGAAAGTAAAGTTTTCATGTGAATACCAACGTACCCGAGAATTCATTCTTCGATCAACACAGGGTAGTTTCATTCATGCAATGCAGACGCATGCATGCATGCACCGATAGATTAGCGATGTATCTGTTTTCAGTCCGAAGCATTTATTTCGATGTGTTCAACTCTGCAGAGAGCAAGGCTGAACAATATTGCCAGAACATCCAGTACAGCTGTAGCAACAAACACCCAATGCATGCACGTACATACAACACCCTCGCAGGCAACCCAACACTGCCATGCATGCATGAGTGCGTCGCTACTCTCCCTTCCTCAATACGGAGCAGGCGACGGGGGCGGCCGTCTACCGTGGTGCGGAGGGTCTATCGGGTCCGACGGACCGGGCGCAGTTCTTCTTCTGCTGTCTCTATTTGGAGTAGGCACAGGCGACGGCGTCGGCCCAGGGTGATGTATCGGGTTCGGCCCGCCGGGTACCAGTCTTTTTCCGTCGTCTCCACTGAGGGCCTGTTCATAAGCGGCGTCAACAACCTTACCTATCTGCGACACAGTAGCCGCTTTGGGCGTTGAAGCGAGGAGAGCGCAAACCAAGATTGATGCCATGGCCACCATCGCCATGCTTGGCGCCATCCACAACACAATCTTGTACTAAAATGAACTACAAGTCTGAAGCTAACGGTTCTTCAAATATTTATCGCACAGGTGGTGGTGTTGGCAGTCGCTCGCCCATATATATATACACCGAGTCAAGACGAGGAAGCAAGAAGAATCAGTTTTAAAGTGGGTCAATTCCTCGCTCCTGTTTTCAAGGCAATATTGATGAACTGCCTAAGAAAAAGTTTATCTTTCTGTTGTCAAGGCAATATTGATGAACTGCCTAGGGGAAAAAATTATCTTTCTGTTTTTAAGGAAATATTGATGAACTGCCTAAGAAAAAGTTTATCTTTGAGGCATGGGTCAATTCCTCGCTCCTGTTTTCATGTTATAACGGGTGCTCCGCTAAACAAGACCTAAGCATGGGATGCACTGAGCTCAGGCTGGATCAATGAAAAGCCGATTTATTTTGGGCTTGGCTGCTTCGGCCCAGTCCTAAAATCGCACTAGGTAACAAATATCATGCCAGCCCCGAGGCAGGAAGAAATAACGTGCTTCGCTGTGCCGTTCATACTATAGTGCAAATAGAGGTGCATAGGGAAAAATTACATGCAGATGTAATTGAATAGTAGCACATTATACATATTTGTCATCTAAAATTATTGTTTCGTAAGAAACATGTAGCAAAGTAAGGATTAATAGAAATTCTAATTTGAAAAAATGAGATCGTAAGGATTTTTTGGCCAGTGATTAAAGTTTTCGGAAGGAGATGTTGAATTTCTCTTATCCCACTTGTACGTGAAAATAAATGGGCAAGATATTGTGTTATTTTTTAGAATTTAATAAATAGGTTTTTGAATTTTTAAATATCCGGAAACAGCTACAATAGTGATACATAGGGTCTGTTTGGCAGAGTTCTCAGAGCAGCTTCCCGGCTGGAATCAGGGGAAGCTCTACCAAACAGCAGCTTTCAACTTTTAGCTCCCTGAGTGGAATCTGTAGGAGTGATTATCTGAAATGAACTAGAAGTTAGGGAGCTGAAAAAAACAGCTTCTCCTGATTCACTTTCCGTAGAGAATCACTTTCTCCATATATTTTATTTTAAAGAATCACTTTCAGCCACAGAATCACTTCCTCCAGAGAATCACTCCCCACAGAAAATTTGAATCAGGGAGAGCTCTATCAAATAGACCCATAGTGTGGCACACAATATGCACAGTGATGCTACAGTTTTACACAGTATTGCTACCATGACCGAACCCACACCCAGATACAGGTGCTACATTGAGTTAGAGGGGCTCGTCAATCTAGACCTTTAGTGCCTGTTTAACAGAGCTCTCAGAGCAGTTTTCTGGCAGGAATAAGGGGAGCTCTGTGAAACAGCAGTTTTCAGCTTTTAGCTCCCTGAGTGGAATCCGTATGTGTGATTCTCTGAAATAAACTAGAAGCTAGGGAGCTGAGAAAAGCATGTTCCCCTGATTCACTTCTCGCACAGAATCACTTCCTCCATATAATTTATTGTAGAGAATCACTTTCAGCCATAAAATCACTTCCCCCAAATAATTACTCTCCGTCGACAATTTGAATAAGGGAGAGTTCTACCAAACAGACCCTTAGTATATAAGATACTAGTCTAATTGGCGCACTTACACCGCGCTCATTTTTATTTTGTTGCAGAGAGCATGACAAAAGAAGACTAAAAAATTAAGTTTACAAATTTTGAACATTTCAATTTTTATTATAAATTTATCAATGTTTAAAACATTCAATTAATTATAGAGAAAACAGTAGTACTTTTATGCATGCACATAGTTTTAACATGCAGATGAAAGTAATACTAACTAAAAAATTTGTTTCAATTTTTTTTTGAGTTTTAGATATATATTCTTTGCATTTTAGATTTTTTAGCCGATTTATCAATATAACTAATATTCATCTCGACATTTTCCTGAATTTTTCAAAAAACATTACATGTGTATGTATGTATATATATACATATATACCCAGTACTAGATCCTACTGCTACAGTAACCTACGGTACTAGAGGACCTGATGGGTCGTCGAATTTTGGTTTGATAGTATATGTTATTGATTTTGGTGAGGCCTGATTTTTTTGAATGTCACCTTGCTGCCTAAACCCATCCGCAGCAGCCAGCGGGCCTAACTGGGCCTGAAAGGCCGTCGAATCTTGGTGGGATAGTATATGGTGAGGCCTGATCTTTTCGGAATGTCACCTTGCTGCTGAAACCCATCCGCAGCAGCCAGCGGGCCTAACTGGGCGAGCACAACTTGGGCTGAGCCTGGGCCGACTCGGGCTTTTTTGAGAAGTTAACACTTTCCTCCCCTTAGCTCTTAGGATGTTTAGAGGCAAGAGCGTTAGTTTAGATCCCAACCGTTGATTGATAGATTTAGGAAATGGTGGAAACAATTGAAACCGGCTGGCTTCTCCAAAGTTAACACGTCATGGTCATATATACAAAGAACGCGTGAAGGAGGCAATCGATTGACTTTCTACTCCTATTATGTAACCCGGCCTCACTACGATATCGATTCTTCCTGTATGTGGCATCTTAGTCGTGTCAGGCAATTGATTTTCCCAAATATGCATCGTTATCATACATTCTAAACAATAGTATACATCCTTGTGAGGTATGCTATACTATATATTGCCACTTACATGGTTGTACAGGCATTTGGAGTTTTGTAACTTCACACTAAACGACCATAATACACGCACCCACATAAAATAATCGGTACTTTATGCTCTTGTGTATGAGCAGGATGCAGTTATCACGTAAAGATTATATAAATTAGTACCTTCCCATACTTTAGTCGTGCTCACGCTAACAGTTAGTATACATTCCTGATTTATTATTTAGAAAATTAGTCGATTAGCCTACGCAATTGCGTGGCTAGACCTAGTTAGACGACCATTTTATCATATAATTCTAACTGATATGGTTAAAAGTGTTACTAAAATTATCATACAATTCAAATGTATGTATCAACGATACAATCATATAAGCTCTAATTAATATAGCACCACCAATCACATATAAGTTGTTTTTTTAAATTTATTTTCCTTTGATTTATCTGAATAAAGAACCGTTAAGCTTATCTATTTTTATAATGCTTTATTAAGAAAAAAAAATCATTTTACCACCCTCAAATATCACTGTTTATCCAAATAACTCCCAAAATTTTGTTTGGTCTGCTTGACACCTCAATTATTGAAACCGGATCACTTAGCCCATCGAGCGGTTTTGGCTAGGTTGTTTTACCACTTTGGATGCCACGCCATCTGATTTTGCTAACGTGAATGGTGCTAGAGGGTGGTTTTGTCAGACAAGCTTCACCGATGGATTAGTGGTGCACATGTGCATGACAGGATCGTGGGCGGCTGGCGCTGTCGACTCCAACCGTCCCTCACCAGGTCGCTAGCTCGGCTCGCCCTCACGAGGTACAGCGGGGGCCGAGCATTATGTTGATAGCCAAAAATGATATGATTTGGGTTTGTTTAGTGTCGAATAGTGAATTTATGGTCGTCGGACTATACGATGAGTTAATTTAATTATTGTTAAAAAATATACTCTCTATAAATTAGTCTGCTGAGACAAGTAGTGAACGTCGAACTGTTAGATGGGTTAAATCAATTATTGCCGGAAAAACATACTCTATGTAAATTAGTCCGATGAGACATGAGGTGAATGTCAAACTATTCGATCAATATAGTTTAAGTTTGTGTCGAAAACATATTCTTTGGACAAATTAGTCCAGTGGTACATCCGGTGGACATTGAACTATCTGATGTGAACAAAGGATATTTCATACAGAAAAAATATGTTCTCTTGAAAAATAGTTTGGTGAGGTATTTGATGGACTTGCGGATTATTCGGTGTGTGCAAATAGGATTTTTGTTGAAAATTTGCTCTCTCGAAGAAATAGCCCAGTGTGTTATCCACGGTATCGTCGGACCATCCAGTGATGCTAAATCAATTTCTTATAGAAAGTTTGCTCTCTACAAATATTAGTCCGAAGATAAAATCTAATAAGTGCAATTCGAACGTCCGACCATCCGACGTGTATAAAAAAAGTATTGAGAGTTGAACTCACCGGATGTTCTGACGCTTTGTAAATTGCCTTCACCGGACCATTTGATGTTCAGTCTGAGTCCGACTCGTGTTGGATTCGTAGATTTATTCGGATTTTTTTTCTCATTTTTAGCCGAACAAAGTGTGTTTAGGGATAAAATAGAGTCATATTTTGATTCCCTAGGATCGAAGATCATGCCTTCTTTATAAATAGTTGAGAATAGCGGTCGATTGCAAACAATAACTCAGCCAATCACAACAATTACATCTATTTTCGTTCTACTTAAATTTCCCGTACTTTGACGTTTCAATCTATTTTGCATTTCCGTACTAATGCTCATAACTAAGTCTGCATGTATATTACAGATTTACAGTGTGCTCGCAGCACACATTTAATTTGGAGTGTATATCTACGTTGATGCTTATTTCTGTTTTGGGAAATTGATGTCTCTAATTTTTAATTTCTTGAATACACAAATAGACCCGATCACGTGCAGGTGCCCGCTGGATAGCATTTTTGAAAAACAAAATAAAAGAGACGTGCATACGCTCTTTCGGGAAAAAAAAAATCATTTCGCAGTGACTTGGTTTGCCTGCTCTTCCAAACATATAATGAAAGTAAAGTTTTCATGTGAATACCAACGTACTCGAGAATTCATTCTTCGATCAACACAGGGTAGTTTCATTCATGCAATGCAGACGCATGCATGCATGCACCGATCGATAGATTAGCGATGTATCTGTTTTCAGTCCGAAGCATTTATTTCGATGTGTTCAACTCTGCAGAGAGCAAGGCTGAACAATATTGCAAGAACATCCAGGACAGCCGTAGCAACAAACACCCAATGCATGCACGAACATACAACACCCTCGCAGGCAACCCAACACTGCCATGCATGCATGGGTGCGTCGCTACTCTCCCTTCCTCAATACGGAGCAGGCGACGGGGGCGGCCGTCTACCGTGGTGCGGAGGGTCTATCGGGTCCGACGGACCGGGCGCAGTTCTTCTTCTGCCGTCTCTATTTGGAGTAGGCACAGGCGACGGCGTCGGCCCAGGGTGATGTATCGGGTTCGGCCCGCCGGGTACCAGTCTTTTTCCGTCGTCTCCACTGACGGCCTGTTCATAAGCGGCGTCAACAACAACCTTACCTATCTGCGACACAGTAGCCGCTTTGGGCGTTGAAGCGAGGAGAGCGCAAACCAAGATTGATGCCATGGCCACCATCGCCATGTTTGGCGCCATCCACAGCACAATCTTGTACTAAAATGAACTACAAGGCTGAAGCTAACGGTTCTTCAAATATTTATCGCACAGGTGGTGGTCTGGCAGTCGCTCGCCCATATATATATACATCGAGTCAAGACGAGGAGGCAAGAAGAATCAGTTTTAAAGTGGGTCAATTCCTCGCTCCTGTTTTCAAGGCAATATTGATGAACTGCCTAAGAAAAAGTTTATCTTTCTGTTGTCAAGGCAATATTGATGAACTGCCTAGGGAAAAAATTTCTCTTTCTGTTTTTAAGGAAATATTGATGAACTGCCTAAGAAAAAGTTTCTTTCTGTTGTCAAGGCAATATTGATGAACTGCCTAAGAAAAACATTATCTTTCTGTTTTTAAGGTAATATTGATGAACTGCCTAAGAATAAGTTTATCTTTCTGTTGTCAAGGCAATATTGATGAACTGCCTAAGAAAAAGTTTATCTTTCTGTTGTCAAGGCAATATTGATGAACTGCCTAGGGAAAAAATTTATCTTTCTGTTTTTAAGGAAATATTGATGAACTGCCTAAGAAAAAGTTTCTTTCTGTTGTCAAGGCAATATTGATGAACTGCCTAAGAAAAACATTATCTTTCTGTTTTTAAGGTAATATTGATGAACTGCCTAAGAATAAGTTTATCTTTCTGTTGTCAAGGCAATATTGATGAACTGCCTAGGGGAAAAAATTATCTTTCTTGTTTTAAGGAAATATTGATGAACTGCCTAAGAAAAAGTTTATCTTTCTGTTGTCAAGGCAATATTAATGAACTGCCTAAGAAAAAAATTATCTTTCTGTTTTCAAGGCAATATTGATGAACTGCCTAAGAATAAGTTTATCTTTGAGGCATGGGTCAATTCCTCGCTCCTGTTTTCATGTTATAACGGGTGCTCTGCTAAACAAGACCAGAGCATGGGATGGACTGAGCTCGGGCTGGATCAATGAAAAGCCGAATTATTTTGGGCTTGGCTGCTTCGGCCCAGTCCTAAAATCGCACTAGGTAACAAATATCATGCCAGCCTCGAGGCAGGCTGGGTTGCCTTGTGATTTTCTCGTTGTAAAATATATAAATTAAATACTAGGCAGAAATGTGCTTCGCTGGGACCGTCCATACTATAGTGCAAATAGAGCTGCAGAGAAAAAAATTACATGCAGATGTAATTGAATAGCAGCACATTATACATATAAGATATACTAGTCTGATACAGGTGCTACTGTGACTGGGAGGGGCTCCCCCATTTTAGACCTTTAGTATATAAGATATACTAGTCTGATTGGTGTGTCTACGTCACTCTCATTTTTATTTTTTTGCACAGAGCATAACAAAAGAAGACTATAAAATTTAATTTTACAAATTTTGTACATTTCAATATTTATTTATAAATTTATTAATGTTTAACACATTCAATTAATTATAGAGAAAATATTAGTACTTTTATGCATGCACATAGTTTTAACATGCAGATGAAAGTAATACTAACCTAACAAATTTGTTTCATATTTTTTTTGAGTTTTAGATATTTTTCTTTGTATTTTAGATTTTTCAGCTGATTTATCAATAACTAATATTTATTTCGATATTTTTCTGAAATTTCCCAAAATAAAAATTACATGTGTAATTATATGTATATATATACGTGTACATATATATATATACACATATATGTATATGTACCTAGTACCAGATCCCATGACTACGGTAACCTACCGTAGCAGAGGGTCTGATAGGTTGTCGAATCTTGGCTAGATAGTGTAGGTTATTGATTTCGGTGAGGCCTGATTTTTTCGGAATGTCACCTTGCTGCCTAAACCCATCCATAGCAGCCAGCGGGCCTGACTGGGCGAGCAAAAATTGGGCTGAGCCCGGGCTGACTCGGGCTTTTTTGAGAAATTAACACTTTCCTCCCCTTAGCTCTTACGATATTTAGAGGTAAGAGCGTCAGTTTAGATCCCAACCGTTGATTGACAGATGTTGGACTTGGTGGAAACAATTGAAACCGGCTGGCTTCTCCAAAGTTAACACGTCATTGTCATATATACAAAGAAAGCGTGAAGGAGGCAATCGATTGACTTTCTACTCCTATTATGTAACCCGGCCTCACTACGATATCGATTCTTCCTGGCATTTTAGTCGTGTCAGGCAATTGATTTTCCCAAATATGCATCGTTATCATACATTCTAAACAATAACATACATCCTTGAGGTATGCTATACTATATATTGCCACTTACATGGTTGTACAAGCATTTGGAGTTTTGGAGCTTCACACGTCAAATGACCATAATCACCCACCCACACAAATAATCGGTACTTTATGCTCTTGTGTATGAGCAGGATATAGTTATCACGTAAAGATTTATATAAAATAGTACCTTCCCATACTTTAGTCTGCCCACACTAACAGTTAGTATACATTCCTGATTTATTATTTAGGAAAACTAGTCGATTAGCCTACGCAATTGTGCGGCTAGACCTAATTAGACGATCATTTTTGTCATATAATTCTAATTGATATGGTTAAAAGTGTTACTAAAATTATCATACAATTCAAATGTACAGTATTAACGATACAAACATTAAGCTCTAATTAATATAGCACCACCAATCACATATAAGTTGTTTTTTAGAATTTATTTTCCTTTGATTTATCTGAATAAAGAGCCGTTAAGCTTATCTATTTTATAGTGTTTTATTAGGAAAAAAATCATTTTACCACCCTCAAATATCACTGTTTGTCCAAATAACTCCTAAGTTCTGTTTGGTCTATTTGACACCTCAATTATTGAAACCGGTCACTTAGCCCATCGAGCGGTTTTGGTTAGACTGTTTTACCAATGTGGATGCCACGCCATCTGATTTTGCTAACGTGAATGGTGCTAGACGGTGGTTTTATGACAAGATCGTGGGCGGCCGGCGCTGTCGACTCCAACCGTCCCTCACCAAGTTGCGAGCTCGGCTCGCCCTCACGAGGTACGGCGGGGGCCGAGTATTGTGTTGATGGAGAAAAATGGTACGATTAGGTTTTTTTTAACGCCGAATAGTTTATTGTTTAGAATTTGTGGTAGTCAGACTATTCAATGAGTTGAGTTAATTATTACTTAAAAACATACTCTCTGTAAATTAGTCTGGTGAGACATACAGTGAATGTTAAACTATTTGGTAAGTTAAGTCAGTTATTATCGGAAAAACATACCCTATGTAAATTATTCGATGAGACATGAGTTGAACGTCAAACTATCCGATCAATATAGTTTATGTTTATACCGAAAGCATATTCTTTGAACAAATTAGTCTAGCAGTACATCCGGTGGACACTGAACTATCCGATGTGAACAAAGGAGATTTCGTGCAGAAAAATATGTTCTTTGGAAAAAACAGTCCGCTGAGGTATTTGATGGACTCGCGGATTATCCGGTGCATGCAAATAGGATTTTTGTTAAAAATATGCTCTTTAGAAGAAATAGACCGATGTGTTATCCACGGTATTGCCGGACCATCTAGTGATGTCAAATCAATTTCTTATATAAAGTTTGCTCTCTACAAATATTAATCCGATGATAGAATCCAGTGAGTGCAATTCGAATGCCACACAATGTAGTGTGTATAAGAAAAGTATTTAGAGTTTAGCCAAGTTGAACTTACCAGATATTTCGGTGCTTTGTAAATTGTCTTCACCGGACCATCCGGTGTTTAGTCCGAGGCTGACTCAAGTTGGATTCGTAGATTTGTTCGTATTCTTTTTCTCATTTTTTGCCGAACAGAGCGTGTTTAGGGATGAAATAGAGTCATATTTTGATTCCCTAGGGCCAAGACCATACCTCCCTTATAAATAGTTGAGGGTGGGAGCTGATTGCAAACAACAACTCAGTCAATCACAATAATTGCATCTATTTTCATTCTACTTTACTTTCTCACTTTAGGGTAGTTTTAGGGTAGTTCTTCGCTGCAACTTCTAATCCCCATGATTTGAGTGGTAGTTTGTGAGGAATCTTCCAAATAGTATTCTAATTAATCATCAGAAAGATCATTATTCATAATCACAATATTGACAATTAATCATAATACCATCCCGATAGTCCCGACACAAGTTTTGTGCTCAAGATTGGAACACATGCATTTCCAACATAAGCAATCATAACCAAGCTTAATAAAGAGTGAGTAATTAAATCATATTATAAGTTCTTAACCACTTACAAGCTTAATAATTTACAACAACGAGATATAGGAGGATAATAAACTGATCAACTCCTAACCAAAAGAGAAACTAAGTAGCGAAAACAAAAGCTGAAGATAGCAAAAGATGGGTGAAGCCATATACCCTTAGGCTTCACCCCAAAAGCGCGTCCTCCAGACAGTTGCCTACTCATTCCTGCTGCTAGCATCGGCGGGCGTGAAGTAGCCAAACACTACCTCTTCCTCACTTGCAAAACCTATAGAGTAGCTAAGTACGAAAGTACTCGCAAGACTTAATCCATATTTGCTACATATAAATAACCCGACTCTAAGGACTATGCATTGGACTATTACCAAGGAAAAATACCACAAGGTTAATTAAAACATATGCGCCCACAATCTAGATACATATGTGTGAGCATCTAAACATAATCAACAACAATACAAATATACTCTACAATAACCAGTTGTACATAAAAGTAATTGGAACCATCATGAACATATATTTAACATGAATCATCTCTACCATGACCAACATATCGAACCACAAATCACAACTCGTGACACTACGATGGTGCGCATGGACAGAAGGCATGCTCATGACCGAGAGCATGACAGTTCAAACTGTTTTTACACCCTGTAGGAGGATACTCCTTTATCCACATGACACGAGGACCATTCAACTTGTGCCACCCGCTAAAGTGTACACAAGGGGTACTCGTAACAACCTTTTCCAATAAGCCCCAACTATTTGGATCGTGCATCGCTCGGCAGAGGGATATATAGAACTACTCCTGAAGCAAATTAGATACCCCTACAAGCCCGCCCGCTCACATCGTCGATGTTCAGGCTCAAATGATCACAGCTACAAAAGTATTCGACTCGTCTGACCATTAGATCAGCATGTGGTGAGTACGGTAAGTGCTAAAGCCAACAGTCAATGTTTCAAAGATACAAAGCGGTCTACGATGTTCGGGTTACTCTTCCAAACTGCCCTGAGGACTCCTCCTGAGCAGAAAACACCCCTAACACCACCCACATCTCGCCTCATACTTATCACTCATCCAACCATCTCAACATCATAAAAGTATTTGTAAACCATAAGTGAGCCCTATGCTTGCGAACAACGGCAACATCGTCACTCGATTTCTACTAAAGACATATGCATTGTTAAGCATGTCGAACAACTCTTATGCTAGACATCAACAACATTACTGAGGTGACAAGGATGAGGATAATCAACAACTCAAGGTATAGGATATGCAATTCAACATAGGTTCTACCCGAATAAGCTCAACACTTGACTCACTAAACTTGCGACATACATAAGAATAATTTATCAATTTTAGACTTAATTCAATAGAACAGAGGGTGCAATATTCTTAGATACTTGCCTTGCTGCTCTATCAGTTGCCTGATACTACCCGCGCAGAACTCACAAAAGTGCAGTAGACCAGTGTCGTCATTCCTTGCTTGAACTGTCGGATCAACGCTCTCTAAAAGAAACATGGGTGCAATGCATAAATAAACGAACAATGCAAAAAGGATGTAATGTGCATTCTCAAGTAATAGTAGAAAGCTACAACTTCAAAACATATGTGAAGGATCGCTAAAGGATTATAGTTTTGAAGTTTGAAACCCCGGATAAGCTAACCTAGCCTCACCTAGCCTTCACAGGCTGGCGGTCAGACCGACCTTGGGGTGGTGGTCAGATTGGTGGCTAGCAGAGAGTTTTGGCCTCTGGTGTTCTGACCATAGGCATGGTGGTGGTCTGACCGCCCACCAACGGTCAGATTGGCCCAAGTGGATGTCAGACTCATGTATAAGTTTTCAACTTGGATTCTTCGGTCCCCAACTGGTGATCAGACCGGCCCTAGCGGCGGTCAGACCACTATACCTTGCTGGCAGAGCTTTTGTGGGGTTGCTAGTGAGGATTCCGGTGAGACCTTCAACAACGAAAGGTACCAAAATATTCTATGGGACTAGTGGAGTGTTTTTAAAGTGAACTGGACACCATTCACCGAGCTAAACTTAACATACCCCATGGGTTGGATCTAAGCTAGGTTGAACTTGGACCTAAACGACATGAGGGTCAAATCGAGGTTGGAAACAATGAGAAAATGGTAAGGGATAGCTCACTTCAGCTTATGAAACCTTTCTATTGGATTGGAATGTTTCGGGGAGGCTCTGATTTGCGGATCTGTTCCCAGAGTGGTGGTGAAGTTTGCGGTCTATAAACAGGTCTCCGGCGAGGGAGAAGAGGGGGAAAACTTGAGAAAGTCCTTCAGGAAGCTCGTGGGAGTTCCCACCTTTGATCTCCAGCCTTCAAACGCGATGAGTAGAGCTCTCTTTCTCTCTCTAGGGTAGGGTGGAGAGAGAGGGAGAGTGAGAGAAAAGTGAGAAGGAGAGAGCAAAAGGAAGTGATCGATCCACTTAACTCAAGCCTCTATGTACTAGTGGTTAGATAGTGAGCTCGGGCGGTCAGACCACGAGAAATCCATATGGCATCCCATGTGGCGGTGCACCTGGCCGTCAGACCGCGAGTGACACCGATCAGACTGCGAGGGGGTTCTTTTGCTGAAATTTTCCTAAGTCTCCCCTCTTCATCCTCCTTCTATTCTTTTCCTTCTCCAAGGCATGTAAGAATTCTCCAAAGTGCTCTTAACCATCTCTAAGGTGTTTGAGACATGTTTAACCGGTTTTGGATAGACAAACATGAGCAAGCACATGTGATGACGGTTATGCATGCCTAATTACGTAATTAGCATTTTGATGTGACATAGTTCTTTGTCAATTTGCTCGTAAATCATCCAGGTGGCAGTCCTCAAGGTTGCCGGTCGAAATCCGTTGCTTGTTTGCTTGTAAACAAGTCGTGTGTCGCTGCGAAAAGCGATAGTTATATAGGACGGATCCATGTGTTGCGTGGGATTACCAAATTCCTTGACAAACCAAATTGGTGACTCCGCTAGGGAACGATGGTTCTCCATCGACATCTTCACCTAGGGTTTTGGTGATTTCACCCGCTGCAATTTTCTGGTGCGCCATGTCTCAAGAGGGAACCGAAATCAACACCAACAACATTATCTCACCGACGCTTGAGGAGCTTACCGAGGAGGATCGCCAAGCTATTGAAGCTCAAAAGTGGAAGGTGGAGAAGATGATGCTTGCATACTACCAGAAAACATTTCAAGGTGTCATCAAGAAGAGCCATCCTACGTCGATCGTCCACGCCAAGCATGAGGTAAAGACCAATATAAGTTATTCCACTCATGATTTACAAGAGAACGTTGCACATATGGTTGATCAAGCTATTGGTGCTGCTATGTTTAATAATTCTAAAACATTGGTTAAAAGTCTAGATCATGTGCTATCTAGTCGTGTTAGGGCTTTGTTTATTGAATTGCAAGATGGAAAAGGTAAAAAAATAGTCCCAATTGCATGATGCTAGCACTTCAAATTCCAATGGTAATGACCAATTTCAGCAAGTAACTTTAGGTTCATCGGCACAATTTGTAACACCTTTGCATACACAACAAAATATTCCAATGCAACAAAACCAAAACCGAGCCAATTTGGGTTTGGCCAACATGATGACACTTCCATGTAATACATTGAGTACTAGCAAACCGGATGTCTCTTCATTTGTTTTTCTGGTTCCAAACACTTCATCTAGCATAATTAGTTCGGCTCCACAAGCGGTTAATAGCCAAGGTAACAAAATTTCATCAAGCATGCCACTAGTTTCCTACAACACCGTGGCATATAGCACATCTCCTATACCCCCACAAGGTACCGGCGTACGTTATGGTCCATTGCCGGATACTTATTTTAATGTGGCGTCGCAAAATACTCCACATATGCAGCCCATAGTCTCGCACTCCCATGATACACCACAACCACAACCTTTTAGGCTATAACCATATGCTAATGTGCCATCAAGTCGGCCTATGGCCGAAACACTCTTGGGGCTTGAAAGCATCAAAGAGTAAATGACTAATATTTTAAGGAAATATTTTGGGGTAGCACTTAAAGGTAAATCACATGTTAATCAAAAACCATACCCTGATTATTATGACACAATTCCATAGCCTCATGGGTTTAAAGTCCCTGATTTTATTAAATTTAATAAGGAGGATGGTAGAACCACAATGGAGCACATAGGACAATTTCTTACGTAATGTGGTGAAGCCGGTGGTAGTGATGCTTTAAGATTACGCTTATTTCCTTTGTCACTTTCCGGCAATACATTTACTTAGTTTACTTCGCTTGCACCTAACTCTATTCATACATGGGCACAACTTGAGCAAAATTTTATGAATATTTCTATACTGGAGATATAGAGTTGAGATTAATTTACTTAGCATCGGTTACACAAAAGTATAATGAGCTTGTTTCTGAATACATTAGGAGGTTTAGAGATACTAAGAATCGATGTTTTAATGTAACTCTCTCCGGTAGTGATCTAGCTGAATTAACTTTTGATGGTTTGCATACACACATCAAAGAAAGGTTAGAGGGGCAAGAATTTTCAGATTTGAATAAAGTATTGCAGCGGGCTCTAGATCAAGAAAGTAGTGCCAAAGAGCATATAAAAAGTTCAAAAAATTAGTGAAAAACACAAAGTGGATCATCCAGGTGTTAATGTAGTTGAATATTAGGACGATTCATCGGATGATGATAGTGTAGACATGTGCGTAGCTGAGTGGGCATGGAAGTTTAAATCTAAACAATTTGTATGCTCCACGTTAAAGCCGACTCCACAAAAGAATCGGCAAGAAGAGATGAAATTCACATTTGATGTCACTAAATGTGAAAGGATATTCAATCTCCTGCTGTAAGAAAAGCAAATTAGTTTGTCTCCTAATCATATCATTCCAACACTTGAGGAGATTAAGAAGCGTGCGTATTGTAAATGATATAATTTGTATTCTCATGCTGCTAATGATTGCAATGTCTTCCGTCGATAGGTTCAATCGACCATTAATGAAGGAGATTTAAAGTTTGCTGAAAATTCTAAGATGAAGCTTGATAGTGATCCATTATCTGTTAACATGATGAACTTTGAAGGGAATTTTTTTTTTATTCGGCCATCTCAAGCTGAATTGACTAAAGGCAAGAATGTGATCATTAGTGAGGATAATGTGAGGCCAAAGATGATCAAATCTAAAAGTCCAGAAGTAGGCTGTTGGAAGGTAAATGAAGACAAGAGCAAGGTCACTAGGAAGCTTGAAAAGACAAAACCTACATTTAGTGCACTTTTGACTAAATATGAGAGTGGCAAGGCTGGCTAAAAAGGAGGCAACCGACCAAATACTCTTAAACATTCAAGATCACCTCCGAAACATGAGTTTAGAGGGAGGAAACGACAATGGGAGGACAATATTGCAGCAGCTTCATTTCCTCCTTTTGTGCCACCAATGCCTATGATGTGGGGGCTTTCTCCTATGGTGCTTCCTCCGTGTCTTCCATGTGGTTGGTGTGGACCTTGGGTGTCACCTACTATGCAGTTTGCACCATTCCATCTAGGGTGGATAACACCACGACCTTCGTCATTTGATCGGTTATCTTATTCTAGACAAGACCAGTTTGGTTCAAACAATTGGTCAAATGATGGGAGGGATAGAAAGGAAATTAAAAAGGTATATCATGTAAATAATGCAAGAGTTTCTAGGGAAAAATTAGATCTGGAATAGAAGGGAAAATAACCGGTTGTTGATGAAAATAAAGTGCAAAAACAATCAGCTAATGACGTTTTGGTAGGTAGCAACAATGAGGGAGTTGTAGAGGTGGTTGGTACTGACCTTGGAACCAAATTGGCGTCTCCTACAGCAGCACCACATCTCATGGTGCCAAGGGTTGAAGAAGCCACTTCTAGTGCTAAGCCGATCAATAGTTTAGACGATCGGAAGATTGAAAGAAAGATGTCCTTGCTACCTGGGACTAAACCATTGCCTCGATGGTGTCCGAGAGGTCTCTCACACTCCCAAAAGAGAAGGATATAAAGGCTATGCAAGCAAGAGTTGAGAGAAGTTCAAGTTGAAAAGGTGAGGGATCAAGTGTTTAATGAAATTAATTGATGTTGCCTGCTCAGAAAGAATAGAGAGTAAAGCAACTTGCAGTGCCTATTGTGACACCTAGTGATGATGAGGATGACATGCTAGAAGACTTTCCAGTAATTAGAGATGATACTCCACGTCATGATATTATGGATGTCAATATATTTTTTGTTTTGCCTTCGGAGTTTTGAGCGATTGATGAAGATGTTGCTCAACTAAATCTTGATCCAAAGGAAGCTATATTTGAGAAGCCTAAAGAATCGAACCAACATTTGAGACCATTATATGTTAAGGGACATATTGATGGAAGGTCGATTTCTAGGATGCTAGTGGATGGTGGAGCTACCGTGAATTTAATGCCATATTCGGTTTTCAAGAAACTGAAGAAGGAGGACAACGAACTCGTGAAGACGAACTTAGTGCTTAATGGCTTCACCGGTGATCCTACAGGGGCTAAGGATGTGATTTCTATGGAGCTCACTATTGGAAGCAAGACGATGCCTACGGATTTCTTTGTTGCCAATGTGAAAGATAATTACAACATGTTATTAGGACGTGATTGGATCTATGCAAACCGTTGTGTACCTTCTAGTTTGCACCAATTCTTGATTCAGTGGATAGATAATGAAGTAGAGGTTGTCTATGCGGATACATCGGCTTTTGTTGCTTTAGCCGATGCTTTCGTAGATTGGCAACACGGGATTGTTCAATGTTTATCCGGTCAAGATCTCTCGGGTTATGATTTTCTTAGTGTTACTAGAGATGGTTTTGTACTCGTATTTGTATAGCCGATTTCTTCATCTCGACTTTGCAATGTAATGCATAAATGAATAAACAAAATAATTTAGATTGGTTGCAACAACGTGTGGAGCAATATCGGTCTAAAAAGAACGATATTTGTGAAATTATTGATGATTTTGATGAAGTAGAAAAGCTAGGACAAGGTTTTTTATCAGCCAATCCATTATAAGCGGTAGATATAGGAGATGATACTATTCCTAGGTCGACATTTGTGAACAAAAATATGCATGATGTTCAAAAAGGCAAAATAGTCACATTGCATAAGGAATATATTGATTGTTTCGCTTGGAAAAATCATGAGATGCTGGGACTTAGCCATGAACTTGTAGAGCATCAGCTTCCTATAAAATCAGGTTTTAGATCTCACAAACAAACGGCTAGAAAGTTTAATACTAACATGTATGGGCGGATCAAAGAAGAAATAAGTCGGTTGCTCGCTGCGGGGTTTATTCGTCCTTGTAGTTATGTTGAATGGATATCCAATATTATCCCGGTTAAGAAGAAAAACACCGGTAAGTTGAGAGGTATGTATTGCTTTAGAGATTTAAATAAAGCTACTCCTAAAGATGAATATCCTATGCCTATTACCGATATGTTGATTAATGATGCTTCGGGTCATAAAGTCATTAGTTTTTTAGATGGTAATATGGGTTATAATCAAATTTTCATGGCCAAAGAAGATATGTCTAAGATAGATTTTAGTTGCCTGGGTTTTGTTGGTTTATTTGAGTGGGTTGTCATGACATTTGGGTTAAAGAATGTCGGTGCTACTTATCAAAGAGTTGTAAATTTGATCTTTCATGATTTACTTAGTGTTATCTTAGAGATATACATTGACGATATTGTCGTCAAATCTATGGATAGTCATTTAGCTAATTTGCGTTTAGCTTTTGAAAAGATATGTCGGTATGGTTTAAAGATGAACCCATTTAAGTGTGCTTTTAGTGTATCGACAGGTAAGTTTTCGGGTTTCATAATACATGAGGGAGGCATAGAGATAGATCCCAATAAGATAGCTGCTATAGAAAAATTTGGCGCGCCAAAATCAAAAAGGGATGTACAAAATTTGCTAGGAAAAGTTAATTAATGCGGTTCATATCTAACTTATCCGGCAAGGTTAGTGCGTTCACTCCTATACTTCGGTTGAAAAAATAAGCCAACTTTAATTGGGAGGTAGACAACAAAAAGCCATTGATGAGATCAAAAAATATTTATCATCGCCCACCATGTTGAGGGCGCACAAAGCCGGGATTCCATTTTGGCTATTTGTTGCTGCATAAGAAACAGTGATAGGTGTTGTTCTTACGCAAGAAAGTGAAGGCAAAGAATGTGTGATAGCTTATTTAAGTCGGTGTCTCTTGGATGTGGAAACAAGATATGCTTTTGTTGAAAAATTATGTTTGTCATTGTATTATGCATACACTAAGTGGAGACATTTTTTTAGTACTTGTGTGGTTGCGTGCCAAACCGATGCTATTAAATACATGTTGCAAAAACCGATTTTGACTGGTAGAATCGAAAAGTGGGCGTATGCTTTAATTAAATACGATTTGGCTTATGAACCATTAAGATCTATGAAAGGCCAAATTGTTGCTGATTTTATTGTTGACCATCGCATTGATAATGATACATCGGTTAGTATTATTAGTGTGTGTCCATGAAAACTATATTTTGATGGCTCAACTTGTAGAGAAGGTCATGTTGGTATTGTTTTAATTTCATATAGAGGTGTTGTTTTTGAAACATCGGTTCGTTTAGAATATTTTTGTACCAACAATCAAGTTGAGTATGAAGCTCTTTTGTTAGGTTTGCAAATTCTAGAGTCCATAGGTCTTAAACATATTGAAGCATTTGGTGATTCATTATTGGAGGTGCAGCAGGTTTCTAAGGTTTTTCAATGCTTCGATAGGTCACTAAATAGCTATTTAGATAAATGTTTAGGTATCATAGCAATTTGGTTGATTTCACCATCACTCACATATCTAGAGAAGAGAATGATTTAGCGTTGCAAGCATCCATTATAGAGTAAGTAGAGGGATGTTCTTTGTGTTAGAAAGATCGTTGTTAGCTTGTGCTAGTGTTCATTTGGCCGAACAGCAAGAAGGGAGTACGGTTTTGCCCCAAAAATCAGATTTGCCTACACTTGGTGATTGGAGAAAGTTGATAATTGAGTATTTAGAAAATCCTAGTTCATTGGTAGATAGAAAGATTAGGTGACAAACTTTAAAATATGTGATGTTGGATGGTGAATTATATCGCCGAACTATAGATAGGTTGCTTTTAAAGTGTTTGGGTTCAAAGCAAAGTAAAATTACTATGGGTGAAATACATGAAGGTATTTGTGGTACGCATCAGTTGGCTCACAAAATGATGTGTATGTTAAGGAGAGCTGGTTTTTATTGGCCGACGGTGTTTGATGATTGCTCGAGAAATTCAAAGGGTGTGAAGCATGTAAAAAGTTTGGTGATATACAATTAGCTCCTACTTTTATGTTACATCCTATTATCAAACCATGGACGTTTTGTGGATGGGCTTTAGATTTCATCGGCCAAATTTATCATTTGTCTTCCAAATGTCATCGCTTTGTTTTGGTTGCTACGGATTATTTTACGAAGTGAGCCGAAGTCATTCCTTTGAAGAACATGACACATAAGGAGGTAATCAAGTTTATTTTGAAGCATATTATTTACAGATGCGATATCCTGCAAACTTTAATAACCGATCAAGGTTCTTTAATTTCTCATCAAGTGCATGAATTTATCGAATCATTTAGAATTAAGCTTCTTAATTCCTCACCATATTATGGTCAGGCCAATAGACAGGCCGAGTAAAGCAATAAAACATTGATTAAAATCATGAAAAAGAAGATAGAAGAACATCCAAAAAAGATGGCATGAAGTTTTGAGTGAAGCATCATGGGCTTATCACATATCTAATCATAATGCTACCAAAATCGCTCCTTATGAGTTAGTGTACGGAGAAGAGGCTGCTTTGCTTGTTGAGGTAAATCTTGGTGTGTTGAGAGTTGCATGACAAAATAACTTGTCGGTTGTGGATTATTATAATGCTATGGTAGATAGGATAGATGATCTCAATGATGAAAGGCTTAGAGTTTTAAGAGAAATTGAGGACAAATTGAGAGTAGCTAAAGCCTACAATAAAAAAGTGAAGGCAAAATCGTTTCAAGTAGGATATTTGGTTTGAAAGACGATTTTACCTATCGGGCCTAGAGATAATAAGTTCGGAAAGTGGTCTTCTACTTGTGAAGGTTTTTTTAAAGTTGCAGAAATCGTACCCGAAAATTCGTATATGTTGCAATATATACAAGGAGATAAAATGCCTAGAACTCTTAATGGGAAATATTTGAACAAATACTATCCAAGTGTTTGGCAAGGCACTTGAGAAGAGAGGTAAGCTTACATAGCCGGTGTAATTTACCATCATCCTAAGAAATATAGTTGTGCATGGCCGATGCAGTCATCATTGCCAAGAACATTTGTACATGGCCGATATATTGTTTGTATCACCCTAAGTCATAGCCTAAGGTAGATAATGAGATATTCATGAGTATACTGCAAAAGAGTGTTTTTTGGCACGCAAACTTTACCGAAAACATGGGTGCATGTGTTGATAGCCAAAAATGGCATCACCTAGGTTTTTTGTGAATGCCGGATATTCCGGTGTTGAGAATTTGTGGTCGTCGAACTATCCGGTGAGTTGAGTCAATTATTGCCCAAAAAACATACTCTTTGTAAATTAGTCCGGTGAAACATGTAGTGAACGTTGAACTATCTGGTGAGTTAAGTCAGTTATTACCGGAAAAACATACTCTCTGTAAATTAGTTCGGTGAGACATGAGGTGAACACCGGACTATCCGATCAATGTAGTTTAAGTTTGTGCTAAAAACATATTCTTTGGACAAATTAGTTCAGTAGTACATCCGGTGGATGCCGGACTATCCGATGTGAACAAAGGAGATTTCATGCAGAAAAATATGTTCTTTGGAAAAAAGTAGTCCCGTGAGGTATTTGATGGACGTGCGGATTATCCGGTGAGTGTAAATGGGATTTTTATCAAAATTTTGCTCTCTGGAAGAAATAGTTCGGTGTGTTATCCACAGTATCATCGGTCCATCTGGTGAGACTAAATCAATTTCTTACAGAAAGTTTGCTCTCTGTAAATATTAGTCCAGCGGTAGCATCCGGTGAGTGCAATTCAAACACCGGACCATCCAGTGTGTATAAGGAAAGTATTTAGAGTTTAGCCAAGTTGAACTCACTGGATGTTCAAGCGCTTTGCAAGTTGCCTTCACCGGATCATCCGTTGTTCAGTCTGAGTATGACTCGAGTTGGATTCGTATATGTGTTTAGATTCTTTAAACGTTTTTGGCCGAACATAGCATGTTTAGGGTTAGAATAGAGTCCTACTTTGATTCCTTAGGGCCAAGACCACACCCCCTTTGTAAATAGTTGAGGGTGACGGCCGATTGCAAACAACAACTCAGTCAATTGCATCTATTTTTTTCTACTTTACTTTCTTGCACTTTAGGGTAGTTTTAGGGTAGTTCTTCGCTGCTACTTCAAATCGCTACGATTTGGGTGATAGTTCTTGGTCGATTTGCTCGTAAATTGTCTGGGGGGCGGTCCTCAAGGTTGCCGGTTGAAATCCTTTATTTGTTTGCTCGTATACAAGTCGTGTCTCACTGTGAAAAAAGATAGTTATCCAGGACGGATCTGTGTGTTGCGTGGGATTGCCAAATTTCTCGCCAACACGTTGCATCTTGGGCGGCCAAAATAGCGGCACTGTGCAGTTGAAGCCAAGGTTGCCGCGGTGATCAGCTGCGGATCCAACAGGGTTGGGGGTGTTCAATCCCTCCCTACCTGTTGGTATTTTATGAAGAGGAAGGAGAGATAGGATGTGGAAAAAGATGAAGATGAGGTTTAGGGAGGAAGGAGGAGACGAGCCCTAGCAGTCCATCATGCGTCCGCCATTGACGGCGATAATCATCTCTGTAAGTAGAGTTCTTGTAGGGAAAGCTTCGCGTGCGAGGGGAAGGCTCTTGAAAGGGATGGCTAATAAGCAGTAGTGGTGAGGGCATATCTTGCAGCGGTCAAATGAATCAGAAAATTTCAGAAAACTTTCATAAGAAACAGAGAAGAATTCGAGCACCGAACAGAGAGCGATTCAGGCGTTGAGCAGAACTAGATTCGATCTCTCCCTGCAAGTCTGTAATGGGTCATTACAAGCACGATATGAGGTGGGTCACCATTGATGCTCCTCCATTGCAGCAAAATTTCATCATTAGGGTTGAGAGGGAATTAGAATATGAGAAAAATGGAAATCATGTATGCACGCATAAATCTCCAGCAAACAGTTATACTTTGATTGCATAACTACAATCTGCCACAAAAGAGCAGAATAGTAGGGCATTTCAGAGGAAAAAGAGGTCCACCCCAGTACTTCCCGTGGCAAAAGTTCTCACAGATTTGAATGTTCTTGAGTACAAAAAAACTGCTTTATGGATTTCACATAAGTGTACCAATGCACAACTTCTTATTCCACTAGATTAAACATCTGCTCAGTGACAGATACTGCTTCTGTGGTGAGATTTGTCAAGATATAACAAAAGGGTGCAAAATTTCTCTAGACTTGTTTCTGTTTCTTGTAAAAATGCAATTTCTTGTTCCCATGATCTATCGAGAAAGAAAGAAGTAGTAGATTTTGCACCTGCAATGGGGAAGGCACAGATTTATTATATGCATGTCACAAAAAGCACTAGGAAGAACATTTAATAAAAAAGAAGTGTTGGATACATGAACTTGTAAGAGCAACTGGCTTTTTGCTTGTAGGTCCAAACCGGAAAGGGAGAAAAGATGAAAGCACAGAGCAATTTGAACCTATGACCTCCTGATGTTGATGACACTCTGAAAGCCAGAGAAATAAAAAGTTGCCAGGGCCATAAATAGCACATGCTTTTACATTCTATCTAAAATGCTTGTAAATGCCATCTAATTTTTTTTCACAATTGTGACTACTTAAATAAAAAAAATAACACAAAAAACAATTTTTGACTTAAATTGCTTTTCATACATTAAAAGTTGCTTTAACAATGTAATTGAAATGCTTCGGAAACATGATCAGGGAAAAAGTAGAACTCCTTTTTTATGTTTGGGTGAAATGTACACTCTAATAAAAAATGCACCTAGCATACGCTGAATGTAAAAACCTCTTTTAATATGAAGCTAATAAAATGGCAATGTACATCATACCACATATAAATTTAGATATTAATTTATCTGATGGGCCGTATGTTCACATGTAACGCCTAATTATAGAAAAAACACTTGTAACTTGCATATGAGTTCCATCGTAACAATATTTGTGTCGGACCCCTCCTTCGGGTCACCTTGTGCAATTCAAACCAGTCCCTGGATCAGTAGCTGGTACGCATATATTTCCATTAGAAGTAGACATCACCAACTTTTCTATTCTTAAGTGCAGACGAAACCAACTTTTCTATTCTTCATCTTCTCCTTCGATGAAGTCGGCCTCTGGATCATCTAAGTCCATCAATAGCAAGAGTGAGTATATAAGGTACTCAACAAGTCCTACCAAAAGGGACACATTAGATGTATATGGGTAGATCAAGAATAAGACTGTAGAGTCTTTAGGTTTTGCAGAAAGGTAGTTTTTGATGCAAGGTTCAATTTGCAACGACTATCTTAAAAGTATTTTTGAGGATAACACATAAGTCAAGCTTATGGGGGGTCGTCGGCCCTGGGGGAGATACTTCCATCCCACCAGTTCCCACACTTCTTTTGTCGATGGACACATAGTCCAGGATACTTAAGGCACATAGCCAATCCTTTTTGAAAACATGAGCATACTGCCCACTCACATGCCAAGGAGGTACTCACGCCGAAAAGCTAATCATTGTGATCGAACCATAGCATGTCCTTGACCGAGGACACGGCTATTCGGATAGGTTTAACACTCTGAAGAGGTTATACACTTTACCCACAAGATATGCGTAGACTCCAACCTTAGCAACTGGTGAAACTATTATAACGAGATGCAACGACCTCACAAAGTAGTCATAATATTCACCAATGGGGCACTAAGATACCAGGGGCCTTAGAAGATCCACAGGAAGGACCACTTAGCAATCCCAAAGCTCTGAATAGCCTTAACAATATCACCAGCTGGACCTTGGGTTACGTACTACCCAAGTCTTCTCTTGGTCCCCATTGTCACTACCATCCTCTGAGTGGGTACCGAACTAAGTTGGAGGGGTTAGGTCAAGTCCTGCCCATTCAGGTCATGTGGTTGTACAACTGGATGCTAGGTAGATGTCATAGCGAACCGGTCCTTATACGACTGAGGTAAGTGTCTCCCAGTAAGAACACCATAAAGGCAAACCTTGCTCCAAGGTAGTTCCCACCTTTGTGGGGTACCTTACTCACCCTCCGTCAACAACACACTAGAGTTCTCCAGGAACACAAATATCGCACGCACAAACACCAAGCACACAACACTTCATATTTTTGAAAGGGAATGATTAACATATGTACATATCTTGATTCTTTCTTTTGAGCAAAGCAATCCTAACCATGCTAGTAAACAAGCATTTATCCAAACAATCATTATAGTTGATGTTGGTGACCTTCTAGGGTTTCAGCGGAATAAAGGTAACAATATCAAGGCATGGTATAAACAAGCTAGGTCACAACTATATTAGCATATTCTTTAAAATTACAGTCATTAACTTAAGCATGCATATCCCTATAATTTGAAATAAGGGCTCTACCAGTTGTATTTGAAAACATAGGATCATAATCAATGGTGTAGGACTTGCCTTCGTTGAAGTCCTCGTCCACTACTTCTTCAAACTCTGGAACCTCTGTGTCTTCCTAGAACGCGCCTTCCTCTAACAATTGTAACATACGACAAAAGTGCACACATAAACAATCAATCAAATAATTATATTAAACTAAATAAATAAAAAAATTATAGAATTGAAATGATTGGGTATATCTGGAATTTAGATGAATATCGATGGAAGAATCATCGAAAACGGAGTTAGGACAGAGGAGAAATGGGCTTCGGAAGTTTTGCCGGGAAAGAAAATCAGAAAAAAAGAAAAGGAGGGAATATGCCTAGAATATTCCAGTTTTGGAATCGGCTCGGCTCGGCTCGGCTCAGCGGTCAGCTCAGCAGCTCGACCAAGCCCACCTGTCAGTGAGGGAGAGAGAAAAATAAGGGAGGGAGAGGGGAGCTGGCCCGACAGACCGACAAGGAGAGCGAGCGGGCGCGGGAGAGAGAGAGGCGAAGGGGCGACGGCATGGCACGGTGGAGACGCACCAACGAAGGACAGCGGTGGGCTTTGCTGACCGGTGGAATGAGGCGATGGTGGTCGGATCCGGCCTCGGTGGGGGCAAATCTGGCCAGTGGGGGGGCAAGGGCGTCGGCCTGTGACGGCGAAGAAGTGGCGGCCGACGGCGGTGAAGAAGGTGGCTAAGGTATGCTTCTCTGGGGGGGGGGGGGAGGGAGGGGGGAGGCGGTGGAGCTCACCGGCGGCGGCTTCAGAGTGATGGCAGTGGCGGTGCTCGGAAAGGAAGAGAGGAAGGCGGTGGAGGTGAGGGAGAGGGGTGATACTGTGCGGGTGGGGAAAAAGAAGTGGCACTGTTCATATTTATAGGAAGGGTGACGGCGGCTGCGCAGAGCGCGAGACGAGGCGAGGCGTGGGGCGCAAGGAGGCGACGTGTGGTGTGAGGTTTGCTTGCGATGTGCGGCGACGAGACGGCGCGGCTTGGCGCAGCGTAGAGCAAGAGCGGCGCCGGTTCAAGGGGGGAGAGAGAAAGAGAGAGAATTTTTTTTCTTTTTCTTTTGGGAGAACACAGGTGTGACAATTTGACTGGTTGAACTAGTGAGGTCATAGAAACGTTGAGGCAAAAGCCTACACAAATATAACTCGATTCCACAGTTCTTTTATCCACAAAACTACCATGATAAGCTTTAGAGATTCTATATGCTTAAGTTTTATCAACTTGTAATTGTTGAGCCCCCAAGCTAAAAAAAGAGTAATGTCAACAAATGAGATTCAACGTAAATACCAATTAATGTGCTCCAGAACACAACAATCACAGCTGCACAGTTCACATCCATCTAAAAGGTCATACACGTATTGATAGTAATAAAGGGACTGACCCTTTCAAATTTCCACTCTTCAGCTTCGATCTCTAAATTGCTTTATTTGAATAATACCAATCTGAAATAAAAGTACAGTAAAACCCACAAAAGATAGCTGGCCAAAAAAAATCTAGGCACATGAAAGCATTGAACAACACACTGCTGGTGTGGAATTAGGAAACACCTCGCCAACACGGGTCCGTCAAGGATACTTGTTGCTTTTCACAGCGACATGCGACTTATTTACAAGCAAACAAGCAAAGGTTTCGACCGGCAACCCGGATTGCCGCTCGGATGATTTACGAGCAAATCGATAAAGAACTACCACCCGAACCATAGGGATTCAAAGTAGTAGCAAAGAACTAACCATGTTTGGCCAAAATCGCGAAAGAGATCCGAACAAATCCTTGAATTCGATTCGGTTTCGGACTGAACACCGGATGGTCCAGTGAGAACAAACTCTAGAACACCGGACATCCGGTGAGTTCACTCGGCCAAAACTCTAAGACTCGATCTTACACACCAGATATTCCAACGTCACATTTATACTCACCGGAGTATGTCACCGAACTAATATTTGCACAGAGCAGATTTTTTGCAAAGTTTTCCTTTCGAATGCTACGGATGATGTGGCGATCATCAAAGGCCTCACCAGAAAATTTTCACAAGAGAATATTTTTTCGGCTAAAGACCTTCTTCTCACCGGATAGTCCGATGATACCCCAGAATTTCCACATGACCATTTCTTCCAGAGAGCAAGTTTTCGACGCAAATGGACCTTCTACACACCGGATAGTCTGGCGTTTTCACTAGATCATTCACCGGGCTATTTTATATAGAGAGCATGATTTTCTGCACCAAATTCTCATCCCACTCTCCGGATCGTCCGGCGTTCAATGAGCCCCTCACCAGACTATTTTTTCCAGAAAGTATGTCTTCTGGCCGAAATCGAACTATAAGCACTGGATAGTCAGGCGATGACACGGCATTGATCACCAAACTATCCGGTGTATAAAAAAATCGGGCCGTGCCATTTTTTGCGATCAACACATGCCCCCCTATTTTTGGTAAAGCTTGCACACCGAAAGATATTTTTACACAGGATAATCACGAATACCTCATCTTATACTCTAAGTTATGACTTAGGGTGATACAAACAACATATCGGCCATATGTGCATGTTCTAAGGGCATTGATATTCACACCGGCCATGTACATTGATATATCTTAGCACGATAGTAAATTACATCGGCCATGTATAGTTACCTTCTCAAGCATCTTGCCAAACGCTAAGATAATATTTCTTCAAGTATTTCCCATTGATAGCGCGAGGCACCTTGTGTCCTCTTTGTGTGTCATGTTCTTCAAGGGAACATCCTTGATCCACTTTGTGAAGTAATCCGTAGCAACCAAAACAAAGCGATGACCTTTGAAAGATGAAGGATGAATTTTGCCGATGAAATCCAAAGCTCATCCTCGGAACAACCATGGTTTGATGATAGGATTCAACATAGAAGCAAGAGCTAACTGTATATCACTAAACTTTTGACATGCTTCACATCCTTTGTAATATCTAGAGCAATTATCAACCATAGTCGGTCAATAAAATCCAGCTCTCCTTAACAACCATACAATTTTGTGAGCCGACTGATGTGCTCCAGAAATACCTTCATGTACTTCACCCATAGTAATTTTACTTTGCTCTGAACCTAGATATTTTAGAAGCAACTCATCTATGGTTCGGCGATATAATTCATCATCCAACATCACATATTTTAAAGCTTGACCCCTAGTCTTTCTATCTACCGATGAACTAGGATTTTCTAAATATTCGATCATTGGCTTTCTCCAATCACTAGACATATGCAAATCTGATTTCTTTGAGCAAAACCGAACCTTCTTCTTGTTGTTCAGCCAAAAGAACACTAGCACAAGCTAACAACAGTTTTTTTAACACACAGAACACCCCTCTATTCACTCGATAACCGGATGCTTGCTGCGCTAAATCATTTGCTCTCATATTCTCTTCTCTAGATATGTGAACGATGGTGAAATCATCAAAACTTGATATGATATCTAAGCATCTATCTAAATAGCTATTTAGTGACTCATCAAAGCACTGATAAACTCTAGAAACTTGCTGCATCACTAATAATGAATCACCAAACACTTCGACATGTGTCACGCCCATGGACATTAAAATTTGCAAACCTAACAAAAGAGCTTCATACTCGGCTTGATTGTTGGTACAAAAGTATTCAAAGCGAACCGATGTTTAAAAAATAACACCTCTAGGGGAAATTAAAACAATGCCAATACCTTGACCTTCTCTACAAGCCGAGCTATCAAAGTATAATTTCCATGAACACACACTAATCAAACTAACCAATACATCACTATCAATACGATGATCAACAATAAAATTAGCTATGATTTGGCTTTTCATAGATCTTAATGGTTCATAAGCCAAATCATATTCAATCAAAGCATAGGCCCACATTCCGATTCTACCACTCAAAATCAGCTTTTGCAACATGTACTTAATAAAATCGGTTTAGCATGCAACCACACAAGTACTAGAAAGCAAATAATGTCTCAACTTGATGCATGTATAGTATAAAGATGAACATAATTTTTCAATAAACGCATACCTTGTTTCCGCATCCAAGAGGCGCCGGCTCAAATAAGTGATCTCATATTCTTTCCCTTCGCTTTCTTGTGTAAGAACAACACGTATTACCGTCTCTTGTGCAACAACATACAGCCAAAACGGAATCCCGGCCTTGAGCGCCATTAACACGGGAGGTGATGACAAATATTTTTTGATGTCAACAAATGCTTGTTGCTGTACTACACCCCAAGTAAAATCGGCTTCTTTCTTTAACCGAAGTATGGGAGTAAAAGCACTAATCTTCACGGATAAGTTAGATATGAAACACCTCAAATAATTGATCTTTCCCAGCAATTTTTGGACGTCGCTCTTTGATTTTGGCGCTCCCAACTTATCTATAGCTGCTATTTTGTTAGGATTTGTCTCTATGCCTCTTTCATGTATTATGAAACCTAAGAATTTGCCAACCGATACACCAAAAGCACACTTAAGTGGATTCATCTTTAAACCATACTGACGCATTCTTTCAAAAGCTAGACGCAAATCGGCTAAATGACTATCCATAGCATCCAATTTGATAACAATATCATCGACATAAATCTCCAAGATGACACCAAGCCCTTAACATACAATGGTCTCAAATGTTGGCTCTATTCTTTGGGCTTTTGAAATATAGCTTCCTTCGGACCAAGATTTAGTTGAGCAACCTCTTCATCAATAGTCCGAAACTCCGAAGGTAAAACAAAAACATATTGATATCCATATTATCATGCGGCGGAATGCCATCTCTAAGAATTGGAGAGTCTCCTAGCATATCATCTTCATCATCACTAGATGTGACAATAGGCTCTATGACTTACTTTACTCTCCATTCTTGCTGAATAGGCACCATTGGTTTGATTTCATTGAATACTAGATCTCTCACCTTTTCAGCTTGTGCTTCTCCCAACTCTTGTTTTTGTAACCTTTGTAGCCTCCTCTTTTGGGAATGTGAGAGGCCCCTATGACACCACTGTGGCAGCAGCTTAGTCCCAGGTAGCAAGGACTTCTCCTTTTCAACCTTCCGATCGTCTGAACTAGCGATCAGCTTTGAACTAGAAGTGGCTTCTTGAACATTTGGCGCCATGGGCTGTTGTACTGCTGTAGGTGGCGCCTCCTTAAGCTCAAGATCAGTACCAACCACTGATACAACTTCCCCTTTGTTGCTGCCACTTGATCTGTTATTAGCCGATTGCTTTTGCACTTTGCTTTCATCAACAACCGACTGTTTTTCTTTCGGTTCCAGATCTGATTTCTCATTAGAAGTACTCATGTGTTCTTCACATGATAGACTTTCTTAACATGTCTCCTATCCCTCCTATTATTTAACTGGTTTTTAGGATCAAACCGGTCTTGTAAGACGAGATAGTCTGTCGAACACCGAAGGTCGTGGTGCTGTCCACCTCGGGTGAAATAATGCAAATGGCATAGAAGATGGTGCCCAAGGTGCACACCAACCCCACAGCAAATATGGAGGACAAACCATCGGAGGAGACCCCCACATCATAGGCATTGGCGGACCGAAAGGAGGGAACGGAGCTACTGCAATATTATCCTCCCATTGCCTCCTCCTCCCTTCAAACTCACGCTTCGGAGGTGATCTTGGACGTTAAAGAGCATCAAGCCGGCTGCCCCTTTTTTGGCCGGCCTTGCCACTCTCATAGTTAGCCAAAAGTGTATCAAATGTAAGTTTTATCTTCTCATGCTTCTTAATAGCTTTGCTCTTATCTTCATTCACTTTCCAATGGCCAATTTCTGGATTTTTAGGTTTGATCATCTTTGTCCTTACATTATTATCACCAATGATCGCACTCTTGCCTTTAGTCGATTCGGCTTGAGACGGCCGAGCCAAGACCTTCTTCCCTTCAAAGTTCATCATGTTGACAGGGAATGGATCATCATCTAGCTTCATCTTAGAATTTTCAGTAAACTTCAATAGATCATTGGAGGATTGAATCTATCGACCTTGTTCCTTTCATTAATGGCCGATTGAATCTATCGACGGAAAACATTGTAATCATTAGTAGCGTGAGAATATGAATTATGCCATTTACAATATGCACGTTTCTCGATCTCCTCAAGTAATGGAATAGCATGATTAGGAGACAAACTAATTTGCTTTTATTGTAACAAGAGATCAAATATCCTATCACATTTAGTGACACCGAATGTGAATTTCATCACTTCTTGCCAATTCTTTTGTGGAGTCAGCTTCAATGCGGAGCACATGCATGGCTTACATTTGGACTTCCATGTCCATTCGACTACACACATGTCTACGCTATCATCATCTGACAAATTGTCCTCATATACAGCTACATTAACACCCGGACGATCCACCTTTTATTTTTCACTAAACCTTTGAACCTTTCTATGTTCTTTGGCACGACTTTCTTGAGCTAGAGCCCGCTGCAAAACTTGGTTCACATCTGAAAATTCTTGCCCCTCTAACCTCTCTTTGATGTTTGCATGCAACCCGGCAAAAGCTAACTCAACTAGATCTCCATTGGAGAGCGAAATATTGAACCTCAACTCCGTGTCTCCAGTATAAAAGTATTCATGAAACTTTTGCTCAAGTTGCGCCCATGTATATATAGAATTAGGTGCAAGCGAAGTAAACCAAGTAAATGCATTGCCGTAAAGTGATAAAGGAAATAAATACAAACGACAAGCCTCGCTACTACTGGCTTCACCACATTGTGCAAGAAATTTCCCTATGTGTTCCATTGTGGTTCTACTATCCTTTCCATTAAACTTGACAAAATCAGGGACCTTAAACCCACGGGGATATGGAATCATATCATAATAATCAGGATATGGCTTTTGATAAACACATACCATCCCTTTAGGTTCTACCCCAAAGTGCTCCTTCAAAAGACTATCCATCTCCTCTCTAATGCTCTCACATCTAATAGGTTGTTCGGCCATAGGCCGAATAGGATTTGCACTACTTTGTGGAGGCACTACGGGCTGTATATGTGTAGTATCTGGTGGAGACACATTGAAGTAAGTATCCAGTAATGGACCATAAGGGATGCCAGTACCTTGTGGAGGTATGGGAGATGTGCTATATGCCACAGTATTGTATGGATCTAGCGACATGCTTATTGAAATTTCAGTAGCTTAGTTATTAGCTACATGTGGAACCAAACTAGTTATGCTAGATGAAGTTCTTGGAACCGGAAAAACCAATGATGAAACCTCCAGTTCACTAGTATTCAATGAATTAAATGGAGGTGTCGCCACATTAGCTGAACCCACATTGGTCCAGCTTTGAATTTGTCGAATCGATATGTTCTGTTGCATAGGTGTGGGTGTCATTGACTGTGCCGATGAACTAAATAGAATATGTTGAAATTTGCCATAGTTATTAGGATTCGAAGTGCTAGCATCACATGACAAAGGCTGTTTCAATATGTCCTTAATGGTTTGCATGTTGTCCTTAATGCTTTGCACGACAAAAGCTATAGAATCACAACGTCTATTAAGAGATTGATCTAAACCCTGAGCTAAAGCATCAATTTATTACTCACTGCAGCTCCTAAGGACTGATCAATCGTATGCACAATGTATTCTTGCAAAGCACGGGAAACATCACTTACATTGGGCTTTACCTGAACTTGGTCGGCGAGCAGTGGAGAGTCTTCTTTCTAGAACACGCCATGCTGAGTCTTCACATAGCGTGAAAGGAGTTGTTGCCAATGTTGTTCCACATCTGCGTCGAGCGCCAAACGCGCCTCTTCCGGCAACTCATCGTAGGACACCATTATGATGTTGTCTTTGTCGATTTCCGAAATAGACATGGTTAGGGTTTCAGAATTCGGCCAAGAGATAGCCGAAAAAATTTGTCCCCGGTGGAGTCACCGATTTGTGTTGGCGCGAAATTGGGCAACACCTCGCCAACACGGGTCCGTCAAGGATACTTGTCGCTTTTCGCAGTGACACATGACTTGTTTACAAAGAAACAAGCAAAGGTTTCAACTGGTAACATTGGGGATCGCCGCCCGAATGATTTATGAGCAAATCGACAAAGAACTGCACCTGAACCGTAGGGATTCAAAGTAGGAGCAAAGAACTAACCCTAAATTACAGGAAAGTAAAGGCAAAACAAAAAGTAGATGCAATAAATGCGATTGATTGATGGATATGCAATCCGCCTCCACCCCTCGACTATTTATAAGGGGGTATGGTCTTGACCCTAGGGAATCAAAGTAGGACTCTATTCCAACCCAAAACATGCCCTGTTTGGCCAAAATCATGAAAGAGATCCGAACAAATCCACGAATCTACTTCGATTCGGTTTCAAACTAAACACCGGATGGTTCGGTGAGAACTCTAGAACACCGAACCATCCGGTGAGTTCACTCGGCTGAAACTCTAAGACTCGGTCTTAGACATATCAGATATGCCGATGTCATATTTATACTCACCGGAGTATGTTACCAGACCAATATTTGCAGAGAGCAATTTTTTTTGCAAAGTTCTCCTTTTGAACGCACCGGATGATCCAGCGATCATCAAAGACTTCACCGGACAATTTTCACCAGAGAACATTTTTTCGGCTAAAACCTTCTTCTTCTCACCGGATAGTCCGGTGATACCATGGAATCTCCACCGGATCATTTCTTCTAGAGAGCAAGTTTTCGGCGCAAATAGCCTTCTACACACCGGATAGTCCGGTATTTTCGTTGGATCATTCACTGGACTATTTTATACAGAGAGCATGATTTGCTGCACCAAATTCTCATCCCACTCTCCGGATAGTCCGACGTTCAATGAGCCCCTCACCAGACTATTTTTTCCGGAAAGCACGTCTTATAGTTGGAATCGAACTATAAGCACCGGATAGTCCGACGATAACACAACATTAATCGTCGGACTATCCGGCGTATAAAAAAAATCTAACCATACCATTTTTTACCATAAAAAAAATTACACAAGCAAGGCATACCCCCAATCTACCTAATGGCAGCACGCGGTAGTGAACCTGGCCGGAGCAGGTCGCACGGCGGCTAGCGAAGGTGACATCGTGATGGCTCCATCCACTGGAAGCCGGTGGAAAACTAGAAGCAAGTTATTGCATCTCCATAAGCAGCCTCGAGAATGGTGCCAGCGACATCACGAACATTCATCAACTCTTTTCTTCTTGTTGCCGCCGCTTAAGCCCTCTGGATGGCTCCCCTCTCTAGTGGTGCCGGGGCAACCCTCTTGGCCTTCTTCTTTCTGTTCTGCGCCTCCATCTCCACCAGCGCCATGATGGCCTCGATAGTCACCTTGAATAATGGACGCTCGAAGCGCTGCACATAATCAGAGATTAGGTCTTCATTTGATGATTGCACAGGCGATAGTTTATTGGAAATAAACTCGCCATGGTGTGTTCATGGTGTGTAGAGTCAGTGCGTTGTGTGCATCCTGTCAGGTCGTTCAGGTCGTTCGAGTTGATGATCGCGAGCGCAGGGGTGCTGCAGAGCGCGTGGTCGGAGTCTGTTAGAGGAGTGGTGTGCGTGGCACATGATTTTTTGGAGGAAGCCACGTCGTCTGGGCTAGCGTGTGGCTCACGGCGACGTCGAGCGGGTCCTACGGATCATGGCGCGAAGGCCGGGCGTGGAGGTTAGCTTCGTGGTGTCCCCGGCCTATATGTTGCCCTGTGCTCCTCGGTGTTCTCGGCGAAGTCCAGTGAATAACAGTGCCAAGATACAGGAGCGATTGGCTCCGCGGCGTTCATCGCCGGAAAAATCTTCTGTTCATCGTCTCCCTCGCCGGCGCTCTGTGTTCATGAGTGTGAGTGAGTTCCTGGGCGAAGCCAACATTTGGTACCAGAGCGAGGTTGATGACGACACCATCACGGATCGGGGAAAGCTCGGAGAGCTCGAGGGCTGGTGCCGCCGTGGAGCGCGTCGTCACCAACTCCGGCGCCGTGGAGCTCCCGCTGCTAACTCGGACCAACTACCATGAGTGGTCCTTGGTTATGCAGGTGAGCTTGGAGGCGATGGAGTTGTGGGACGCAGTGGAGGTAGTCACCAAGGAGCGCGCCAAGGATCGGCGGGCGCTGGCCGCCATCTTGCGCGCGGTGCCACCGGAGATGAAGGCCGGGCTCGTCGTGAAGAAGTCAGCGAAAGAAGCGTGGGAGGTGGTGAAGGCGATGCGGGTCGGTGATGACCGCTTGAAGTCTGCAAGTGTGCAACGTCTCATGAAGGAGTTCGAGAACGTGGCGTTCCGCGACGGGGAGACCGTCGGCGACTTCGCGATGCGCATCAACGGGCTTGTCGCCAACCTGTGCGAGCTTGGCGAGGCGATGGAGGACAGCCGCGTGGTGAAGAAGATCTTGCACGTGGTCCCGAATAAGATGAAGCAAGTTGCGGTGGCGATCGAGATGCTCGCGGACATCAAAGCCATGTCCGTTGAGGAGCTCGTCGGGCGGCTGCAAGTGGCGGAGGAGGCTGACGCTGAAGAACCCGCGACGGACCACGCCGGGCAACTGTACCTCACTGAGGAGCAGTGGGAGGCGCGGCGATGTCAGCGAGGCGGTAAGGAGCAGGCGTGCAGCGGTGGTGCGCGCCGTGGCGGTGGTGAGAAGGGCGGCGGCCATGGTGGGGACCATGGCGACGACGACGACGATGGCGACAGTAGCACAAGCTCGGGGCGCGGTAAGAGCCGCTACCGAGGAAAGTGTTTTGACTGCGGGGAGCGCAGACACATGGCGAGGAACTGTCTGCGGAAGAAGAAGGAACAGGCGCTGCTCTACGACGTCGACGAGGAGCCGACGCTGCTGTGATGACGAAGTGCGCCATGTCGTGTTTAGGGGGAGATTTTTGGAAATAAACTCGCCATGGTGTGTTCATGGTGTGTAGAGTCAGTGCGTTGTGTGCGTCCTGTCAGGTCGTTCGAGTTGATGATCGCGAGCGCAGGGGTGCTGCAGAGCGCATGGTCGGAGTCTGTTAGAGGAGTGGTGTGCGTGGCGCATGATTTTTTGGAGGAAGCCGCGTCGTCCAAGCGAGCGTGTGGCTCACGGCGACGTCGAGCGGGTCCTGCGGATCATGGCGAGAAGGCCGGGCATGGAGGTTAGCTTCGTGGTGTCCCCGACCTATATGTAGCCCTGTGCTCCTCGGTGTTCTCAGCGAAGTCCAGTGAATAACAGTGCCAAGATGCATGAGCGATTGGCTCCGTGGCGTTTGTCGCCGGAAAAATCTTCTGTTCATCGTCTCCCTCGCCGGCGCTCTGTGTTCATGAGTGTGAGTGAGTTCCTGGGCGAAGCCAACATAGTTCACCAAGTTTTTTAGCTAGCACTTCTTTTGCCATTTGCATAGTGTCTTTTCCTGGAGTGTTTTTATTTTTGTTTGCTAGCCAACTACTACAGCATGGAGTCTGTGGGCTTGGTTGTGGTGTCACTGTTGGTTCTTCGGTGACAGAGGGATCAGGTAGGATAGCAGGCTGTGGCTGCTGGGTTACAGAGCATATAAATTGATCTATTGAAGGTACTTCTGTCGTAGAAGGGGTGTTGTTGTTGTTGGCAGCCGGCATGACTCTTTCATCTTCGACGTGATCCTCGTCTGCACCCGGGTGGACGAGCACTTGGCCACTGTCCGGGTTCGTCAGCTCCTCTTCCTCGTGCTGCATCCACTGGAACGCTGCCTGAGTAGCAGTGTACTCAGGTGATGAAACTGGTGAGTACTCCGGCGTCACCCTGCTCGCCGCCTGCAAAAGGGGGTCAATGGTTGGTTCGAAGCACATGGGGTCAGAGAGTAAAGACTGCATCCTCAAATTGGTTCTGTTGTTGTGGACTGAGGCCTGCAACATGACACTACTGTCCTCCGTGAGTAGCTTCCCAGGCTCCTGGGCCCTGGCGATGCTTGTTCAGCTTTTCCCTGGAGGTGGCCATTTCCACGGCCACCAGTGAGGCGAAGCTGACGCGTCTCTGGTCTATCTTGTTCTTGGTCTTTTTCATTTTGGTGACGGGGCCACGGTGTGGTGGGCCGGTTCCACCATGCTTCGAGATACAGGGCTCCTGATCGGCGATGGGCTCTCGTAGCAGGTGCGGCGGCCATAATTCCTGGTGTCACTTCTGCCATGGCTGTCTCCGCCCCTGTCCGCATAATCCCGATCGTCACGGCAAGGGCGCATGAGGCCGTGAGCCGGGACCAAAGAGACCTGCTCCTGTGGTGCCTAGTGCCACGACGTTTGTGGGCGTCAGCCTCATCATCCCTGCCCCGACGTGTGTCGCCCAACCTGCAGTAGCGTGTCTGTGGCACGACCACGATGTCGGCTTCCACCCCGCATCCGGCTCACCATAGCGCCAGTCCAGGACGCGTTCCCAGCGTCGGTTGGGGTTGTCATGGTTTCCAGGATTGTCGGTGAGGAGGTTGATGTTGGAAGGAATCCTGCGTCGAAATTGTATCTGCATTTAGCTTGTTTTCCTAGCTCGTTTTCCGTTCTTCGTTGTTTGCATGAGCATGTCTGCATGTCGCGGCATGCATGTCGAGCTCTGGTGTTTCCGAAGCGAGTCAGTAGGAGTAGAACGCGCGGCAAGCTTCGACGTGCGGGATGGCGCACGTCGCACGGAGCTCTGGTGCACGATTAAGTTGTAAGCTTTCCTATTTAAGCGGAGATGAAACAAGAAAAATGTCGCAAGATTCACCGCGGCACAAAAGCTCTCTCGCGTTCATTTCTGGAGTGATCAGGTTGCAGCTGACATTTGGTACCAGAGCTTCATGTCGGCCCCCGCGTCCCGTTCTTCCGCGACCCCACGCTGACACGGTCGGCGGCATTCACTGTCGCCATCATGGCAGCGCGGGCGGCAGATGGTCGTTCAGAAGGTCATCAAGGAAGGGGGTGTCGTCACCTACCCCACGCTCACCCGCTCAAATTATTCCGATTGGGCGGTGTTGATGCATGTGAACCTGCAGGCTCAGGGTCTGTGGGATGCCGTCGACACCGGCGACATGCCGTTCCACAAGGACCGGCAGGCCCTCTCGGCTATTCTGAGAGCCGTCCCGTCGGAGATGCTTCGGCCACTCGCCGAGAAGGACAACGCCAAGGACGCATGGGATGCCCTCAAGTCCATGCGAGTGGGAGCTGATCGCATGCGGGAATCGCGAGCGCAGAAGCTTCGCCAGATGTTCGAGTCCATGCGATTCAAGAACGGCGAGCTCGTAGAGGATTTCAGCCTCCGCCTTCAGGGGGTGGTGAGCGATCTCCGCCTCCTAGGTGAGGAAATTTCTGAGGAAAAGGTTGTTCGCAAAATTCTTCGCGTCGTCCCTCGTAGGTACCGTCAAATTGCAATGTCAATTGAAACACTCGTCGACCTCCGCACTCTCTCGATAAAAGACCTCACTGGCCGGCTGCACACTGTCGAGGACCGAGGGGATTCAGATGATGAGGATGGCGGCCAAGCCCTACTCACGGAGAAGGTGTGGATGACCAGGTCTGGCAAGCACAATGTAGACTCTTCCTCGCGCGGCGCCGCGGCCAGAGTCAACGCGGTGCACTCCCGCTCACGCGGTCATCGCGATCGCGGGGAAGACGGAGGAGGAAGCGGTGTGAAGAATGTGCCACTGGGCCACTGGGCAAAAGACTGCTGGAAGGCCAAGCGTGATCGCGAGAAGCTGGCCCAAGCAAACTTGCTCGTGGCCGAACCACAACAGGCCGACAGCTATGACGAGCCCACCTTGCTGATGGCACAGTTTTGTCAACTGGAGCCCTCTGTCGAGCTTATGGCCTCCAACGGTCCTCTCCATCTCAACGAAGAACGGGCACTCACCATGCTCCGAGAGAACGACGATGAGTCGGCCGATCCAGAATGGATCCTAGACATAGGGGCTTCAAATCACATGGCCGGAGCTCGCGGTGTCTTCTCCGAGCTCAACACCTCCATCCACGGCACCGTGAAGTTCGGCGACGCGTCGCGCGTCCGCATTTAGGGCCACGGGACAGTGCTGCTTGCCTGCAAGAACGGCGACCATTGCGCACTTACCGGCGTCTACTACATCCCGAAGCTACGAAGCAATATGGTGAGCCTCGGTCAACTCGATGAGGCGTGCTATAAGACAGAAATCGAGGACGGGGTCCTTACCCTGCGCGACCCCCAGCGGCGTCTCATCTGTCGAGTCCGTCTGTATGTGCTGAACGTCGACATTGCACAACCCGTCTGCCTCGCCGTGCACAGCTCTGAGGAAGCCTGGACCTGGCACGCCAGGTTTGGGCATCTCAATTTTGACTCACTCCGTGCGCTGGTCCGTCGTGGCATGGTACGCGGGATGCCGGAATTGGAAGGCGTGAATCAAGTGTGCAACAGCTGCCTCATCGGGAAACAGAGGAGGTCGCCGTTCCCTGCAGCTGCAAGCTTCCGAGCCTCGGGGTGCCTCGATTTGGTTCACGGGGATATCTGCGGCCCCATTTCTCCGGCTAACCACGGCGGTAAAAAATATTTCTACTGCTAATTGACGATCTGACTCGCTATATGTGACTATACCTGCTGGCGGCAAAAGGTGAGGCACCGGCGGTGATCAAGCGGTTCAAGGCAAGCGTTGAAGTAGAGACCGGCAGCAAGCTTTGCGTCCTCCGCACAGATCGCGGCGAGGAGTTCAATTCTGTGGATTTTGGTCTGTACTGCGCGGACGAGGGTGTCGCTCGACAACTGAGCGCCGTATTCACCACACTAGAACGGTGTCGTCGGGCGTCGAAATCAAATTGTGGTGGCAATGGCGCAGTGCATGATGAAGGCCAAGGACATGCCGGGAGAGTTCTGGGGAGAGGCAGTGACCACCGCTGTGTATATCCTAAATCGCTCGCCGACGAAAAGTGTCTGGGACAAGACTCCCTATGAGGCGTGGCATGGTCGGACACCTGTCGTGCATCATTTCCGCACATTCAACTGCATCGTCTATGTCAAGGAGGTCAAGCCACACCTGAAGAAGCTTGACGACCGCAGTAGGGCGATGGTATTCCTTGGCTACGAATAGGGCTCGAAGGCCTATCACGCATATGACCCCATATCCAAGCGGGTGTGTGTCACACGCGACACGGTGTTTGACAAAGCGGCGGCGTGAAATTGGGGGCAATCCGGGGAACGCGTAGCAACCTGTCCATCAGGCTCGTTCATCGTGCATTATGAGGTGACTGAAGCTGCCGCCTGCTCTAGTGTGGTTCCGAGTGCTCCTGCGCCGGCATCGCCACTACTGGGAGCGACGCCGCCAATCACCGCACCAACTCCAGACCCCTCAACCGAGTTCGCAACGCCGCCTACTACCTCACCAGATGTTGATGATGACAATGACGCACCTCGGAGATTCAGGACCATCGCAAACATCCTCGACACCACGATGCCAGTGGAGCTCGAGTCGAACGAGCTGCACTTAGCTGCTACAGAGGAGCCAAACACCTTGGCCGAAGCGGAGCAAGACGAAAACTGGCGTAAGGCAATCAGGGAAAACAACACCTGGAGCTACGCCAATCTCCCCTCTAGCAAGCGCCCGATTGGTTTGAAATGGGTCTACAAGCTGAAGAAAGACGAGACCGGTGCCGTGGTCTGACACAAAGCACGACTGGTGGCGAAGGGGTATATTCAGCATCATGGGATTGATTTTGATGAAGTTTTCGCTCCAGTTGCAAGGATGGAGTCAGTACGACTTCTGCTCGCTGTCGCTGCTCACGCGGGCTAGGCAGTCCATCATATGGATGTGAAGACGGCGTTCCTGAACGACGAACTGGAAGAGGAGGTGTTCGTCTCCCAACCGCCGGGATTCGTCGACACCGAACAACCCAACAAAGTACTCCGTCTGCACCGCGCGCTCTACGGTCTGCGTCAAGCTCCTCGCGCTTGGAACGCCAAGCTGGACGTGAGCCTACGCGAGCTGGGATTCACACGGAGTGCCACAGAGCACGCTATGTACACACGTGGCGACGGCGACGCACGTCTGATCCTCGGCGTCTACGTCGACGATCTCATCATCACTGGCACTCGAGCGGAGGAGATCTAGAGATTCAAGGGTGAAATGCATACCCTATTTCACATGAGTGACCTCGGGTTACTTAGCTACTATCTCGGCATCGAGGTCCATCAAAGCGCCGACGGCATCACCATTACCCAATCAGCCTACGCATTGAAGTTGCTCAAGATCGGTGGGCTAGAAGGATGCAATCCAGCTTGCGTCCCCCATGGAACCCAGGCTGAAGCTGTCGAAGAACTCAGACAGGCCGGAGGTCGACGCTACCCTGTATCGCAGCTTGGTGGGCAGTTTGCGGTACCTCGTGCACACACGTCTAGACCTCGCATTCGCTGTCAGCTATGTTAGCCATTTTATGGAATCCCCGCGAGATGATCACTACGCAGCAGTGAAGCACATTCTGCGCTACATTGTGGGTACATTGCATTTTGGTTGTCATTTCAAGAATTTGGGGAAGAAGGAATCGCCTCTGCTGGGATTTTCGGACAGTGACTTTGCCGGAGACGTAGATGATCGGAAGAGCACCTCTGGAATTGTGTTCTTCCTCGGATCAAGTCCAATCGCTTGGCAAACTCAGAAACAAAGAGTGGTTTCGCTTTCTTCCTGTGAAGCAGAATACATCGCTACCACTAGCGCGGCATGTCTGGGTTTTTGGCTGGCACGGTTGCTGGCCGAAGTCCAGGGAAATGATCCAAGGGTGACTGTACTCAAGGTTGACAACAAATCAGCGATCTCTCTGTGCAAGAACCCGGTGTTTCATGATCGAAGCAAACATATAGACACCAAATTTCACTACATCAGGCAATGCATAGAAGAGAGACAGATTGAAGTGGAGTTCATCCCTTCGGACGAACAGGTTGCAGACATCTTGACGAAGCCGCTGGGGCGTGTGAAGTTTTGTGACTTTCGCAGCAAAGCAGGCGTAGTTGAGATCACTGGTTGACGACAGGATTAGGGGGAGATTGTTGGAAGAAATCCTGCATCGAAATTGTATCTGCATTTAGCGCGTTTTCCATTCTTCGTTGTTTGCATGAGCATGTCTGCATGTCGCGGCATGCACGTCGAGCTTTGGTGTTTTTGGAGCGAGTCAGTAGAAGTAGAACGCGCGGCAAGCTTCGACGTGGGGGATGGCGCACGTCGCATGGAGCTCTGGCGCACGATTAAGTTGTAAGCTTTCCTATTTAAGCGGAGATGAAACAAGAAAAACGTCGCAAGATTCACCGCGGCACAAAAGCTCTCTCGCGTTCATTTCTGGAGTGATCGGGTTGCAGCTGACAGTTGAGGTCCTGGACGATATGGAGATGGATGAGCATTATTGATGCCAGTACGTCTTCATGGTGAATGACCACCTGAGGGAGCAGAATCGATGTCTGTGGCAGCTCTGAATCCAGGTTGGCAATGGACAACCAAATGATCTTCGGAATTAGACTGGGACGCTCCCTGCACCTGGAATGCTCCTCAACAAAGTGAGCTGCACATCTCCTGCCAATAACCCTTGCTGCCACCTCCTCGTTCCATGCGTGGACAGGCATGCCCTCGATACGAAGGCACATGTGAAAGTCAAAACGAATCGCTTCTGCATACCTCATCTCTGTCCATTCTGCAAAACGGAAGTCCCGGCCGGAGAACGGCAGCCGGTGGTGCTGCACCACTGCATCCCGGTGTCTCAGGTTCTCAAAGATGATGAAGAAGTCCTCCGGGTGGTGGTTGAGATCTGGCACTTGTGCACCTTGATCCTGAATTCCTCACTGAGAGCGTCCGCCAGTAGCAGTGGCTCAGTGGGTGGCCGGTTCCCCGCCAGCCAGCAAACCACCCCTCTGCTTAGCAGGTAGTCTCGCCTTCTTGCAATGGCGCCTGTTCCAGAGACCACAATGTGGTCCTCCAACGGTCTCACCATCGGGTCCCCTGGGAAAGCTGCCGTCGGAGATTCCTTGGTCGAGGTCTGCTGCACGATAGGCTGATTGTGCTGGGAGATGTTCGTGAGGGTTTCAAGACAGGAGAGCTTCCTGGATGTGTGTTTGTAGCTCTGTGGTGGCTTGGCTAGGACAGGCTGGTGATGGTGAGCTTTTGCTTGTGGGTAATTCTCAGCATTGTGTCACGATCCTTTTGCACGAATGAGATTAGCGATTATAGGGATGAATAGTCATTTTAACAAATTTTTTAAAAATCGCTAGCTTTTTTCTATTTGGATCATCCAACGTATCTCAAAACTCAAACGGAAGTAAAAATAGAGACAAATTTTAAAAAGAAAAAATTGAGACAACACGACTCCACGGATGATATATATACCATAGGTTCTATTTAAGATCAATCCATGTATCTTAGTACTTGAAAGATCACAACTTACAAAGAAACAAAAAAAGATGAACACCAAGCAACGAAACTCTTTAAGTTGATTGTCTAAAGGTAAAAGAATTCAAGACTCTATCACATAAGTGTGCGTATACGAATTTTATGACTCTAGCAATAAGAAGAATGACCTCACAAGGTATTGAAATTTCAGCCAAAATCAAAACGAAAATAAAAAATAGATAGCGAAAAATTTGCAAACTTGCAAGGGAACCAATAGAGAGAAACAAGAATAAGGGGAACTCAAGCATATGCAAAAACATAAACTTCATTACTCAAAGATATCAGTCCTATTTATCATTCAAAACTCTCACCTATTACACAGATTAAACACTCATCATTCTCTCCTTTAAAATCCAAACTCTAAGCTCTCAAATAGGTGGCATAAGGGGCTCAAGTGACTGGTTCCCACTCTCTCATAGCCATACCCTTCTATTTATATGCCTAGAAAATTTGACCTCTAAGTTTCCTACCATTTTCTAAAATACCCCTCTCATATAGTACACTTCTACTTAACAACAAGGGCATTTTGGTTCATTTTCTTCTCTATTTATCGGACGGTCGCGGCGCCTTCACGATCTAGCTTCGCCTCAATATAAGCTTCACAATGGTGCGACATACTCCTTCAGTCCTCCCACGGTTTTGAAGCCAAAAAGCGAAACAGTCGGCACGCTTCTCAAAGCGTGACTCGCCACTTTGCTTACACCTTAATCAAGCATTTCAATATCGACGTGTGTACTCTATCATGTAATCCTGATCGCCGGCAAGTTTTTTCCACTCCCGATCCCTCGAGCCGCCTTGTCACTTGCACTAGCATCCCCTTCGTTTGACTTTATCAACACGTTGTCTCCATCTGCCTTCCATACTTGCTTGACCTCCACGTGTTCAGTTAGAATCACCATTGACTTCACTTGGCCTCTTTGAACGTCTAGCACCAAGCACTCAACTTAGCCCCGATCATCCCACCGTCGATCGTCAAGTTGCATCCATCACCTGCACACCAAGAGACAAGCAATCACATATCTCTAACTCCAATTCTAGTTATTCCATAATCAATATACTCAAATAAAATCCAAAAAAATTCAAATCACATCAAAGCTCACACAAAACCGAAGATCATCAAGCCAAATAAATACTAATGTCAATCACTCATCACAAGTAAACCAAGACATATTTTAACTTATTTTATCAATCTCCCCCTTGATGAGTACATTGACAACCCTGAAAGCACAAAGATTTTGGTTTGAAAAAATGAAGATAAGCTCATCCAAGTAACAAAAACTCGAGAAAGAGCAAAATATGTCACTTGGCATAAGAAAGGTTGCAAAAGCCCTAAGGGAGGACCAACAGTGTCCATAGGGAGAAGTTCTCCCAGTCGTTCAGTCATCACCAGATTGACTAGTGGGTGAGAAGCGACAACCATCTTGCCATGCCGAAAAGGAGCACAAATGAGGTTCTTCTCAAACTTGAGCTTAGGTGATCCTTGGATCAAGCCTAGGGCACTTAAACGAGTAATCAAGTTAAAGCTCATATGCCATAGTCTTCTATCATTGGAGTTATCATCGGAGTTAGGAAAGTATATATCCATATTGTGTAAGTTTTGCGAGTAAATGCATTATGATTGGAGTTAGGAAAGTATATATCCATATTGTGTAAGTCTTGCGAGTACATTCGTACTCAGGGTGCTTCCCCTATGTTGATGTAGGTAACAATGAACTTGTGTATGTATATTTCTATCCTGTCGATGCCAGTGATGAGTAGGAGTAGAGGAGGAATGTACGAGCTAATCTTGGTGGTGCCTTTCAAGCAATGGCACCATTGGCCTTTTGTTTTATTAAAATCTTTCTGCTGCATATGAAAACTCTGATACTAAGTAGAAACTGGACTTCTGAATGAGGTATGTAATAAAAGTTAAATATTTGCACTCTATGCATATCTTGTGATGAAACTATATTGTAAATGGTATATGCTATGATCTTGAATTTTATTGAGCATATATCGGGACTATCGGAGTTACTCTTGTTTTAATATAATAGTAGCTGGGATGGATGTTTTTAGTTAAGTGTGTTAGCACTCAACACGCAAATGATGGGTGTGTTCTAACTCTTATCTTTACAGACAATCTGCACTGTCAATTAAGCTGAGTGTAATTTGGATGAGTCTGACATTTTATTTTGTTGATGGTAGCCTAATTCATGGCCGGTTGATTAACCTACTGAAGAATCATATGACACGTGTAGAACATACATATCATGCTTGGATTTTTATTATATTTCTAGTATTATATATATATAGTACTCATGAAACCCTAAGTTGTATGCAGAATTTTAGAGTTCCTTCACAATATACCATTTGAAGCATAATTCATTAATTTGAATTTAGTTAAAAATGCATTCAAACTTAGCTAAAAAAAATTAAAAAATATAATAAATAATGTGTTCGAAAGGTAAAAAATGATGAAAAGAAAATGACCATCTGAAAACAAAAAAGATGGGATTGTTAGGTCAACCAATCAACCCCTCAATATTTTATTACCATCTCCTCACCATTATTTCAAGTGCGTTTCTTGAGAATTGAACTAAAGATCTAATACCTGCTAACCAAACCTCTTTCCACTAGGATAGCTTGGGCTTTATGCTAGGTTATCAGAATATAGCCCTTTTTACCTCTTACTTCATCTTTAACATAATAACATAATAACTTAGAAACACAAATCATACAAATTTAAATCATATTAACATAGAAATTGAAACCTTATATTTAACATAAAGACCTATCTTTTCATTATGAATAAAAGAAGATCAATACATATGTTAGCCTTCCATACTTAGCCTAGGCCTGCTCCACCACCTATCGATCCTGCCGCGCCACCACCTGCCAAAGGCCTGAACCCATGTGGTGGACCCAGATCATCAAGACGACCACCGATGGCAGCATGACTGCACCAGCTATCGTGACGATGCCCGCTGCATCATCATCTGGGTCCTCCACGTCTTCGAGGTGCTCCACAGCACTACGCCGAGGTCGTCTGAGTCAGCATTGCTGCCAACCACTTCAACATCGAAGCAACCACCCTCCACCTTTGCTAAGGTCATTAATCTTTCATTTGTACCATGTATATGGCACCGTTGTGTCCTGAAGTGCATTTGTCTTCTAGTGTTTCTGGTGACTACCAGCCTGACTTTTTAGATGAAGGAAGTACAAGTTCCAGCCTTTATACTAATAGGTTATCGAGACATCAAGGATATATACAGCTATTTTATAAATGTGAGCATCCATGCCGAATCTGACACTCAAACCTGGATAGGCAGGTTTGACCACAAGGATCCTAACCAATTGAGCTATGCTATAGCCCATAGTCACAGGGTTCAGGGTCGAAGGTGTTTTCCATCACCCTAGGACGTTGACTCAATTCGAGGGTAGGGGTTGAACAAGGTTGATGTCTCGATTATGGATGGGTCACCGCACCGTCGCACCCCTCACTGCATAGAACCCAATGGAGTAGTCACAAGAACCAGAGAGAGGGGCGGACCTTGACGACAAGGATGGTGTTTTAGTACTCAAAGGCATCATAGACCATGTTTTCGTCAGCCTCATAGGGTAGGCTACCAACATAGACCAAGGTCTTCTCAGCCACCACCATCTCCTCACAATCGCTAGCAAAATGCCTAGGGATTGGGTTTTGGATTTTGATGCCCATCCGAGCCTAGTTCCAGCAAATCCAACCACCCAGTGGGCCTAGCCACCCTGATATGTTCTCCCCACCTTTGACTCCTTATGTGCTTCCAGCTTGGGCCCACTCTGCCCTAGCGATGACCTTACCAGCGTGGGGAAGGAAGGGATCGAATGGGAGGGAACAGTAAGGTGGTTGGTGTGGCAGCTAGCTTTGGGGTAGGACTTAGGTGTGTGAGTGTGGAAAAGTATTTGTATCAGTGGCGGGGAGTGGAGCGGAGGCGACATGGTATGCTTGGACAAGAGGCAGTGGGATGGGATTTATACAGAAGGCAAGTGTAGAGGAGGGGAGCACAGGTGGGACTCTTGTAAAGAGGCGGCTAGTGCAAGGAACAGGAGGTAGTGCGCTGGTTTAGTGGGCTCTTGGGGCTTTTGTTTAGGCCAATTAGGATGACTCTTAGATTTCTGAGGATCGAAACCCTCGACCTCAAGCTTCGTCCTAGGATCATAGATCCAAAATCCTTAGGGTCACATACCACGTCATGAATTATCCTCCCAAAGAAGTATACCCCTTTGTACCACACTTCTGACAGGTGTTGATCCGAGTCCCACGACTCGGTTTCTCGACCTAGTCGACTCAGATTTTTGGTGACTATGTTGTACCTAGCCTAGATGAGATAACCAATGTTGATTGCATTACAGTTACTGAAATGCAGCAAGGGGGTTAGTGGAGGTCAGTGCTATGGAATCGGTAGTCTCTCTTTTTCTTTACTCGGTTGCCGTGAGCTGTGGTTGGCGTCATCAGACATGCTATGTACACAATGGGCCAGTGCTTCCATACATAGGAGCTTTGGGCAAAGGGTTGTTGCCCCCGTGACACTTCGACGTCGAGATTGGAACACTTCTATAGAACATGTCATCAGTGGCGGCTCAAAATCACCATCAGTGGTGGGTTTTGAACCGCCACTGATTACTCAGAACTAATAGCCATTGACTATCAGTGTTGGTTATAGCACCGGCATAGAAATTAATCATCACTGTCGGTTCGTGGATCCAACCGGCAATGATATATGGACTATCACTGGCCGTTGGTGAAACCAACCGACCGTTATCGGTGGACTATCAATTCTGGCTGGTAAAACCAACCGGTAGTGGTATTTGTTTCCCGCCCTTTGCTGATGCCACCAATAGCCTGCCCATTTTTAAATTTCGATCGTTTCTGCCAATAATGTAACATACATATAAATTTAATTCACAAGACGTCAAGTTTCATTACAACATATATACACAAGCACATATAAATTTAAGTCATAAAACATCAAGTCTCATAACAGCATATACATACCGCATACATGTCAAGTTTTATTACAATAAGGATGAGCAGTTTAAGATTTTTTGCTAATCGAAGGGTCTGAACTCTGTGTTTTTTTTGTTATATGAAGGTAATGAGATTGACCAGCCCAATTTCATGGTACTCCCCGGTTAGACTAATGAAATGGTGATTGATGAACCTGACAAATTGTTCTTAAAGCGCGTTGATTTCAATAGGCAATAGTCAATCTATGGCTAGCTTAAGGAGCTGCAGTTTCAAGAATTGAAGAAATCAATCCTTATAAACATGTATCGAATCTGAAAATTAGTCGTCAATATGCATGTATGTTTCCTACCTTAGCATTAGTCTCCTAGAGTGACGCGACTCTAGTGAATCCGTGAATGAATTCCATTACATAGGAATCACATAAATTGTTGCATGATCCCTGCTTCCTACAAGAAAAATCGTGTCGGACTATCTATTCTTTTGCGTATGCCTAGTGTGTATCACTCTTCTTAATGTATCATGTATACACTCTATACATGTGTGATTATTACTGTAAATAGACTTAGATACAACCAAATACAAGATTACAAGAGCAATAACGAAATAGTCGAGTTTACCTTTATAGCAAGTTAATGACGAATTAGTAGCTTTCTTTTAGATTATTTTGTGAGTCTAAGATAATAATCTTACTAATGTCTGGCTGGATAATAAGGAGGATCCAATAATAACTACACATATATCACCATAGGTTAGTTGGTCCTAATTCCAAACGTTATATTGCTCAAAAAGAGTAGTATATTTATGGAAGGAAATACATAACAAAATGGTAGAGTAAAAGTATGTTTTTCTTCCATGGTTGCTCCAGAATACACTCCAATGTATAGTCATCGGTTTCTTTTGATGTATCAGTGCCGATTTGTGATACGAAGTGGCACTAATAGTCGGTACGAGTGCTGGTTTTTAGCTGTTGCATCAAAGTTTGAGCGTAGAAGGTTAAGAACCGGTAGTAATACATTTTCACTGATGCTTCTTGCACAACTGATACTAATGAGCCACTATCTATAATAAATTCCATTGTAGTGAAATGCTTAGCAGCTACGAAAAGCTGGGATCCCAAGGTAGAAAAATAAGCCAATAAGTGACATAACATAATTAGTTGTATTTGTAAAAGGTGAGTAATGCCGTACGTATGTGCCAACGTGCATGTCACAAGGTACGTGCGATCCCAATTGGCCATATTTTCTCAGCTTGTGATCTATCTTCTGAATGGTTGAGAGATACCATGTCACATGGATGTGTACATTTGTTTTCGTGCAGCACATGCCAGGCATTCATTTCCACACCAGTTTCTGCCGGTTCAGAATATAAAACGCAAAGATAACGACTGCTTGTTTTCTACCTATGTGTTGCTTTGTCTGTACTTGTAGTAGGTATAGCTGGGTCAGACGATTATAAGACGAATAAATCAGGGGCGGGTTCAACAGGATAAGCAGTACTAGCTATAATCTAATAGTGCTATTGGCCGAAAAATATTAATAACCTGCTACCTGGGGATTCGCCAGCATGGCTGTTAACAATATTATTCATCATGTAGCTACAAACGATAAAGGCATCAAGCTTATCGATAAGTGCCAAGGCTGATTGCTAAATTATTCTATTGATAACGATTTAACTAGGCACTAGTTGTCCATTCTTAACGAACAAGAGGAATTCCTATATATGGATTCAAAATTGGCAAAGGTACCAAAAAAAAGATGGACATTGCTTTTACCCAGGGTGCGGATGACCTGCAAACATTTCTGTCTCTCCGCTTAGGCATGTGAACTCCACCTTCAAATAAGTTATCAGAATGAGTTGAGATATACTACTCAGCATCACACCGAATGCACGAAGATAAGCAGTGCTGCCTATAATATACAGATGCCCCAGCTTGGCTTCAAACAATACTTTATCACGTGGTTGCGTCTAAGAATATTACGCCACCACCATGGCTTCTTGCTAGGTTCCTGACTTCACTATTACAGAATCACGTATAGTTTTTTAAAGATCCATCACTAATAAAATACCCAAAAACAATATAAAGATATATATGTCTATAACATGATCAACGTCTGGGTATGCCAAAACTCAAAGACAACTTTTACAAATCTATTTGTTTCTATCATATAGACACATATGGAGTTTAGAAAAAACTCATCTGTGATATTATCACAGACAGTTTCTTGTAAGATCTGTATGTGTCTGTATGATAGATAAAGATGAATTTTTTGAAAAATTATGTGTAGTTAAAGACCCGGGTACTGTTTTAAATTTGACTCCGTGCTCTTCGGCTTCACACTACCCCCCATAAACACAAACCGCTCATCTCCCTCACTAAAGCGACGAGAAGTTCATCTCCTTCACTCTCCTCGTTGCCATCCAAGCCCCTTCCACAAAGATTTGTTAAGGTTTGTTTCTGCAAGCGAGGTACGAGATCTGGGCACCGAATCCCCTTCCCTGAACTGAGGTGAGTAGGGTTTGCATCACGGTTTTGTTAGGGTTTATTTTGATATGTGTGTTGAGGGTAATGTGGTGTTTGCGTGTCCTAGATCTGTAATGCCTTTGTTCACCAGTATCAAGCGCTTGGAGGCTGGGGTTGTTCCTATGGCCGCATCTGTGGTTCGGATGCTTGACATCGATTTTGGTCATGTGAAATATGTGTTCTTCACTGCTATGAAGGATATCAGTGTGGACCTAGCTTTTGCTATGAATCACGTTGTAATGTCTTTTATTCCCGATGAAAATTTCTCTATTGTTGTTCATCACAATGGAGATATTTTCGTAAACTGCAGGACTAGTTTAAACCATCATATCTTACATAACAAGAGCTGGCGATTTGAAAGCAATGTAGTTTGATTCTAGCAGATGATTGAGTTAGTTAAGATGGAGCCTGATCCGAATGATAGCGAGATGATGATTTGGTTGACATTATGGTGAATCATAGGCGGCTGAGATGATATCAATCCTCTCATCCTCCTTGAATACGACATCAATAATATCAACCATATCATCCTTCTAGAAAACGGCGTCAATTATGTCAATCATATTATCCTTCTAGAAGAACAGACGATATAGTTAGGAATTGTGTATCAGTTTATTTTTTGAACAACGTGTGCTGCTGAGATTGTGTATATAGAACAATGTGTTATTATGTGTTATATATCCATATTCTTATATTTATATATCTCTGTGATGTTCTTATGTATATGTCTGTGATATTTTTATTTGTGATACGTATATGACTGTGATGTTCTTATGTATATCATGAAGTGTGATGTATGCCGTATCATGAGAGCAGATAGGAAGCAAAATGGTTTCTCTGAGGGAAAATGTCACACCGACAATTTTTCAAAAAAAAAACCATTCATGACACTTTATACAGACAAGTTTTAATAAAAACCATATGCAATCCTTAATATTCACAGATGATTTTTCAGAAAATTTATCTGTGTGTAGCTATATTATAGACGTAGGTTTTATTTAGACCCGTCTGTGTGTAGCTCTTTTATAGACGGAGTTGTAACTATTTGTAACAAGCTCGATATCACAGATATTTTTGCAGAGATAGAACCCATTACTGTCTGTGATACGATTTGAAATCCAACTGTGATAATCCGTTCTGAGGTAGTGCTTCATCGCAAAGTAGCATTTGTTTTGGTAATGGAAAATCTATCTTCGCAAGTTTTCTTTTGTACTATAATGATGTAAATTATTGGTCTAAGTAAATGAAGGTAAACAAAATACAGTACATATGTCATAAATAAGTTCACACTACAACAGAACACCCTATTAGTGGCGGTTCAAAACCCTATCAGTGACAATTTTGAACCGCCACTGATTACTCAGTACTGATAGTTAATGACTATCAGCCGGATCTGGAACTGGCAATGAAAACCCTATTAGTGTCGGTTGCCTATCAGTGTCGGTTGTTAGCTCCAACCGACACTGATAGTCGGTTCCCGATTCAACATTTTTGAGGTTGAAAAAAGCAAAAAAAAATTCAACCAGAGACACCCGATTAGTCACTGCTCACCCGACTAAGCCCAACCATTTGCAAGTCACGCGAGTTTTGCTCGCATGCGGCAACCAGGACTCGAACTCACGAACTCGCAGCAGGTGCACGTGCGACCCCTCTAACCATCTCAGCTCTCGTTCGTTCATGAGTATAATACCAAAATCAATCATTTTGACATCTTCTGATAGATTATTTGAATGGCTACTTGAACATCCAAATGATATTAAATGAAAAATTTATCAACTACAAAATTATACATATCATCGAGTAGTACAATGTTCATATAAAATTTGTCTCCATCTGACTTTGTTCGAAAGAGTTCATGTCTAATCCGTACAGTGTTTAGTAAAATAGCCATAACTTTTGTATACGGAGTTCGATTTTGCTGTTTGACCTCTACTTTCCAAGCTAATGACGAGGCGCATCCAAAAAAAAATACACATCCTTAAACCTGTACTTTTCTTGACCTAAGAAAATGCTTAGAAAACCCTCGATAGGACCTCTAAAGCTTTTGGACAAAAACTGACCTTCTTTAATTTGCCTGATAATTTTTTAGATGTAGTGCTACATTTGAAAGTAAGTGTTGTGTAGACGTTTCATCCAACTGAGTTGCCAAACTTACGATAAAAATATTTGAATTTCCAATTTTCAACTTTATGGCCTTGTGTATGGCTTTTTAAATGATTCCTACTTGTTTTCCATTAGATCTAAGCCAAAAGTTTGTGGTCAAGTATGTGGCTCCCTCTATACCAATTTTGAATATTTCTTTGTGCATCTATATAGCTTCAAATAAAAAAGTGATCAACTGTAAATTTGTAGATCTCGTTGAGACCGAAAATTTTCATATAAAGTTTTTTTTCCATCCGGCTTCGTGTGAAAAAGTTATGATTTTTTTGAGATAAGCTATCAATCGACCATGGTGGTCAGCTGAAATATTGTTATGATTATTTCGGCATTTCAATGACATCAAATTAAAAAAAATCAACTACAAAATTGTAGATCTCGTCGGGAGCTATAATGTTCATATAAAGTTTTTTTCATCCGACTTTGTATGAAAAAGTTATGAATTTTTAAGATAAGTTATGATAGTAACAATAATCAGTAGTGGTTCGTGGCTAGAACTGATACTGATACATTAGTTGGTTCATGGCTGATTTATCAGTGTCGGTTCTTAACTCCTCAGTCGTTGTTCGCGCGCAAGAGTTTAAGAACTAGCATTGATATATCTTCAGTAACGATTACTGTTGAACCGACGCTAATGATACGTTACTTTTGATCCATTTTGTAGTAGTGTCATATTCACAATATGGCACGGATGCCCGACTAACAAGTGGGTCTAAATGTCAGCCTTGCACGAAGTGGCATAATGTAGAAGATGACCTTATTATATGGCATATTGTGGATTTTCTCCTGCATTTATTTACGGGGTGCACTGAATGCATGCCTCTTTCGTAGGCCAGCAAGTGTACTACTCCTCCATTTATTTACGGTGGCAATAAAAAATTTAACACATTTGTGGCTAGTAAGCAATTTTAGATTATCACAAGGCAGATATATATGCCACGGTATGAGCCTAAGCGCTCCCAAACAGTTTTTCGAGGCGCTTTTTGGCCATCAAGAGAGATGTCTTTGGGGAAAAGTTTTCATCGGCTTTTACGCAATTACGGTGTTCATAAGCACCTATGCGTGGTGTTTGACAAATGCCCGACGTATACTATACAATGTGTTTGACGATAGTTCGACATATGCTTTGTTGTTTGACAATATTGTGGTGTATATTATATCCGCCATATGTGATCAAAGCAAATGCATCGTAGGTGCCATGTTTGACCAAAGCACTCATCCGAAATATCAGTTAACTAAATAGTAAATTGGAATATGCACAGCCAAACTGTAAGCAAAATCTCGATTATTCAGAAAGCATGTATTTACAAGTCGTATTACAACTGACATTACTTTCATACGCATGGACTTAAGTTTCAACGACAATGACTAAGAAGTCAATATACCAAAAGCTACACATTTGCTACTGCCTTCCTTATGATGATTGTTACACAATCTCAGATAGGTGTCTAATATAGAAGTTACCTCGGTCAGTTTAGCATTATGAAGCCCACAAAATAATAACAACATCTCATCTCATATTATCTTTCACAAAAGAAAGGAGAGCCGGCATCAGTCTAACAACCTGAAAATTGAAATAAGAACATATGTAAGTATTAGTTTAATACTATAGTTGTTATTCAAACTGTTATCATCAGAGTGCAGTTCATATATTTTCATATGGCAAAGCGGTGCAACATTTATTCAAACAGTTATTGGCGTTCCATCCGCACTTTTGGCGTTCTTGTCTGGGCATGTAAGTCTTCCATATGCCACAATGTTGAAAGCAAGCTATGGTGAGCGCAAAGCAACATCCTTATTGCCATACGAAATTGAATGCCAACAATACTATAAAAAAACGCACATCTTAGATCACAAAAGTAAATTTTTCACAATAGTTTTGTACCTCTTGTTGATTTCGTTAGGCTACCTAACCCTTGCTAGGTTCTTGTCCACATGCATCCATGGTCAGAAGTGATGAATGTCGTCTCTCCCATTTGCAGTAGCATAAAAAAATCCTGGGCACCTTCAATAGGATCAGAACGATGAGGTCAGACCTGGGTGGCTTCAAGTCTTCGACATGTTCTGCACTTTACTTGGGAGACGAGCTTTTGCTATGACTAAGCTGAAATATAGCGACATAAAGTAGAAACAATAGATCACACTAATGAACTTCTTACTGGATTGGTCAGGAAAATTAGCTGCCAGGATTCCTTTTCACTACTTCCGATAGATCATAAATAACGACTTATTAGTGCTAGTTATACAAGAATCGTCACTGAAAATGTATCACTACGGGTTCTTAACCTCCCACGTCCCAAAAATAATTGAATTATTAAGAACCGGCACTAAAACCGACTATCAGCGCTGATTCATTTTACAAACCGGCACTGATGTATCAGTACCCGTTTGTAACACTAATCGACACTGATAGTCGGTTTCAGTGCTGGTTCATGCCACGAACTGCCACCGATGTGAACCAAATCCGAAATTTTCCATCAATGGCGTTTTGGCTCACCTCGCATCCGTTGGGCTCTAACCGCTCCACTCCTTATCTCTTTATCTCCTCCCTCTCTTTTATCTCTCCCCTTATCTCTTCCTCTCCCTCCCTCCCTTACTCCTACCTCCAAGGTGCTGCTGTTAGACTTCGGTGTTCATCAATTCACTAGCTCTAACATCAAGCATCCATTATTGCGGAAGCGTGAGGTGTACCAACGTTCATTGAGGCCATCTTTGTGATTGGTGAGGAAATGTAGTTGGTGCAGGTGCAGATGAGTTAGTGTAGACCGTCGATGGAGCCTGTGTGTAGTCGAGGTAGTGGTAGGCGGCTCGGTGAAGATGATAGGGATGCAGAGGAGCTTGGTGTAGTTGTAGAACATCAGGGAGAAGGCCGGCGGTGGTGTCGGTCTTCGCTTCGTTGGCAGCGCCCTAATGATTGTGTTAGCGTTTTGAGGTGTTGGGGAGAGACTAACGTCGCATGAACTGAAAAACACTTAGGTGCCGGCTCTCCCATATTTATTTTTGCACTACACAGAATGGGACTAAAACAAAAGTTTGTTTCTGCCTCCGATCATGGCGCATAGGTGGGCCTGGCCTCTTAGGACTTGGTTTGTTAGTTAGCCGAGATCAACCAACATTCTCCCCCTTTATCGTAAGGCTAACATCATAAGCCCACTCTCAATGAAACAGCACACCAAGGCAAAACATTACAGCGCCTAATTAAATACTACTAAAATCTAAATACCTATAGCATACCACTCCATCTCAAAATTGGAAATTCGTTAAGCTTAATGGGAGTTGGTTTGCTTTATGGTCCTCTTAATCCAGAATCATCGGCTTTCCAATAACCCCATGCCGGCAATATGATCACAAAAAATATGGGGTGATAAGCCTTTAGTTAGCGGATTCGCAAGCATTGACTTAGTACTTATATGCTTGTTACTTATTGTTTGATCCTGGATTCTATCTTTCACAACATGATACTTAATGTCGATATGTTTGACAGTACCACTCGACTTGTTGTTACTCGTATAGAAAACTGCGGGTTGGTTATCGCAGTATAACATAAGTGGCTTTGAAATGCTGTCAACCACTCTTAATCCCGGGATAAAGTTCTTTAGCTATACAGCCTACCAAGTAGCCTCATAACATGCTACAAACTCAGCTTGCATCATGGATGATACCGTAAGTGTCTGTTTGGAGCTTTTCCACAAGATAACTCCTCCAGCGAGGGTGAAAATATAACCTGACGTGAATTTCTTAGTATCCACACACCCTGCAAATTCTGCATCCGAATAGCCAATAACTTCGAGGTTATTAGATTTTCTAAATATGAGCACGTAGTTCTTAGTGCCTTGCATATAATGAAGGACTTTCTTAATGACTTTCCAGTGATCCGGTCACGAAAGCTAAGTAAGGGCGTGTATATAGTTGAGCATACATAATGCTTCCAACAGCTGAAAAATAAGGAGCCAACTTCATCTGATCAGTTTCATATTGGTTCTTTGGATATTGAAATGTCCCAAACTTATCACCCTTAACAATAGGAGCAAGAGTGGCAGCACACTTATACATATTATATTTCTTCAATACTCTGTCAATGTATGCCTTTTGAGATAAAACTAATACTCCTTTAGACTGATCTCGGTGAATTTTAATGCCAAGAACGTAAGAAGCTTCACCGAGATCCTTCCTATTGAAATTAGAGGAAAGAAATCTCTTGATCTCAAGCAGCATATCCTTATCGCAACTGGCCAATAAGATATCATCCATATAAATAACTAAGATGGTGAATTTTTCCCTTTAAACTTTACATAAATGCAGTTATTAACTTCATTTTCTTTAAAGCCAAAATTTTTAATGACTTTATTAAACTTGAGATATCACTGCCTAGATGCTTTCTTTAGATCATAAATTGATTTCTTAAGGCGACATCCCAAATGTTCATTGGCTTCCATGACAAAACCTTTCGGTTAAGCCATGTAAATATTTTCTTCCAAGTCAACATTAAGGAATGTCGTTTTTATGTCCACCTGATGCAACTCTAAATCATAATATGCTACAAGTGCCATAATTATTCTGAAAGAATCTTTACTTGATATAGGAGAGAAAGTTTCATTTTAGTCAATCCGTTCTCTTTGCAAGAAGCCTTTAGCTACGAGCTTTGCTTTGAACTTTTCGATGTTCCCCTTAAAGTCATACTTGGTTTTGAAGACCCATTTACAACCTACTGTTTTGGCTCCATCAAGGATTTGTACTAGGTCCCGTACATCATTATCGCTCATAGACTTTAATTCGTCCTTCATGGTATTAAGCCACTCAAGCGAATGCTCACTCATCATTGTCTCTTTATATGAGTTGGGATATTCTGTATTCCCTATGTCATTAACATCCTCATTCATGTAGACAACATAGTCATTCAAGATGGCAGGTCTCCTGTCACGCTGTGATCTCCTAATTAGTTCATTAGGCATTATAGGACCAGGATTGGGTACTGCAGGGGACTGCTAAGGCTCATCGTTAGGTGCATCATTAGGAATTTTAGAGACCTCAACAGGGGGTGCACTGACATTAATTTCTATGGAAGGTGCAACCACTTGGGGCATAGGGATGTAGGGCTCTTGGATCAGCGGTGTAGGAACATAAATCCGCTTTTTCTCGAGATCAACTTCCCTAAGATCTAGATCCCCATATTCAAGAAATACATCATGTCTTGTTTCAACAAACTTAGTGATCCTATTTGAACAATAAAAGTGATACCCCTTCGATCTCTCGACATACCCGATAAAGTGACAACTAACTGCCTTAGGATCTAATTTCCCAATATGTGGATTAAAATTTTTAGCTTTAGTTGCATAGCCTGACACATGCAAATACTTCAAAGAGGGTTTTCTTCTAGTCTATAATTCGTAAGGCGTTTTTAGAACTAATTTACTGGGAACCCGATTGAGAATGTGCACGATTGTCCTAAGTGCCTTCATCCATAGTCCAACTAGTAAACAAGAATAACTGCGCATACTTCACACCATGTCCATAAGTGTGTGGTTGCGTCGCTCAGCTACCCTATTATGCTGAAGTTCACCAGGTGTAGAATATTGGGCTACTATGCTATTTTTTTGAAGGAATCTGGCAAAGGGACATGGGATTTGCCCGTAAGGGGCATGTCTCCCATACTACTCTTCCCCTCAATCCGATCCCACTACTTTAATCTTTAGGTTGTGCTGATTTTCTACCGGAGCCATAAATATCTTGAATTTATTGAGAGACTCAGATCGATCTTTAATGGGTTAGATATAGCCGCAATGGGAGAAATCATCAGTGAAGGTAATGAATGAATCAAAACCATCCACCGATGTTACAGGAAAAGGGATGCATATGTCCATGTGGATTAATTCTAATAATCATGTTCTCCGAGTGGCTCTCTTCTTTATTTGCTTAACATATTTTCCTTTAATGCATTCTATGCAGTGGTCAGAGTCAGAGAAGTTTAAGGGTTGAAGAATGTCTTCCTTAATGAGACGCTTCATCCCCCTTCGAAATGTGGCCTAATGATAATGCCATAATATCAAAGAAGTCTCATTAATTGTACCTCTATTTCTCTTGTGACTTACATCAAAGACATTCATGGACATAGATGATTCATTAAGAGGAAGCATCTAAAGTTTGTCTTGTTAGATGGCAAGACCAATAACATCCGAATTGAACTTAAGGATGTACTTATTGTCTCTAAAATTATAATAAAAACCATCATCTTCTAACATCGAAACTGAAATGAGATTCTACCTCATGGTAGGAACATAAACTATATTATTCAGTCTAAGAGTGAAGCCACTATCAAGAACTAATGGAAGGGATCCAGCAGCTTCTACGATCCTACATCTTCTATGATCCTACAGCTTCTACTTCGCCTTCCTTTCAATTTGCCACTCTAAGACTTCGCTCCTCCATTCATAATTTTCTCGCGGTAACGTGCATAGTGACACCTAAGTCAATCAACCAGGAATTAAGGGAAAAATCAGCATAAAGAGATTCAACAAAGAATGTTATTAAATCATTACCCTTCTTTGTGAGCCACTTCAAGAAACCAATGCAGTCTTTCTGGTAGTGGTCCTTCTTGTGGCAGAAGAGGCATCCATCATCCTTAGATTCTTGAGAGGCAAGAGCAGAAGGAACATGTGCCTTGGGCGCCCTCTACATTGCCTTGTCGTGCTTAGCAATCAAATACAGCTTTTTCTTAGAGTTAAAATCTCCTTAGAATTTCCTTTTGCTCCTAGGGCTCCTAACTTGATTAACAAATTCTTTCTTTTCAGCCCTCAACCTATCTTCCTCTTGGACACACATCGCGATCAAGTCGCTCATGGTCCATTTCTCCTTATGAGTATTGTAGTTAATCTTAAAGGGAGAAAATTCAGGAGGGAGAGATGTCATAATAAAATGGATAAGAAAACCATCCGAGATTTCCATTTCCACGCTCTTGAGTTTGGCAACCATGTCTGTCATCATCATAATGTGTTCTCTTATGCCATCAGACCCATAATTGTAATTAGTGTTGAGGAGCTTCTGAATCAATGTGCTGGCATAAATCTTGAAGGTGCCTTCGAATTGCTCCTCCACGGATTCCAAGTACGTCTTAGCTTTTTCTGAGGTTGGGATTGCTCCCCGTATAGCTTTTGAGATCGAGTTCCTCATAACCATTAGTGACATGTGGTTGGACAGCTCCCACTTCTCAGAAAGTGCATCATAAGTTTTCTTTGATTCATCATAATTTTTCACGCCAATGGCAAGAGCAGTGGGACCGTCAGTCGTAAGTGCATATTGAAGGTCCAAAACTCCAAGAACAACAGTCACCTTAGCTTTCCAAGTGGGAAAATTATTCTCCGTGAGTTGCTCTATGCCATCAATTGTGGTGGCAATTAAGGAAGCGTTGAGAGCTCAAGAGAAAAGTTGGGCCGCATTAGAAATTTATCATGAATAAATTTTCACGAATATAACCCTATGTTGGTCTAATTAAAATCATGCAAAAATTAAAATTAAAACTAAGCCTCATCACCTTTGGCAAGAAAATGGAAAAGAATTTGAACTAACACATAAAATGAAGCATAATTACAATGAACTTTGGTCAGAAAGTAATTATAAGCCTACCTAAAATGATCGTAAAATTTTCCAAAAAATCCTCCCGGTAGTTCCAATTCATCGAGAGAATTAATCATAATTTTTTGCATTAATCATCACTAATTTTGGACCATAATCTAGTGCATAAATAGTTAAGCATTAAAAATTTACTAGATAAACATTAGAAAATGTGAAAGCCCAAAACATAAAGAAAACGGTCCAGCCGGCCTATTTGATCGCCCAACCCAGCAATTTGCGCGTGCTTACATGTGGCCCACAACACGAACAGTGGACCAAAGCTAGCCCAGTCTACCAGCTCGAACGTTGCACGAGCCCCAACCCTCCGTGCCAAGCACCGGTTCCTAAAACCCTAATTTCATTTCTCCCCTTCCTTCGCGATTTCTCCACCCGCACCTAAGAAAACAATAGCTCGTGACTACTCTAGCAATGGCAAGCTACTGGCCCAAAAGTGAGAGCGAGAGAAGAGTAGAGCAGAGCTAGTGGAGAGAACAAGAAGAGGGTGCCGCTACGGGCCTACCCGCCAGAGCGCACGTGCGACTGAGGTCACGCGCACCTCCATCGGTTGGAGCTGTGGTGTTGCCCGTATTGATGGCGCGCACAGCGAGAAGAAGTGCTAGGCGCCAGAGCTCTGGTGTGCACACACAAGAGAGAGATGCAAGATTCTGAGGAAGATCCGCATGGAAGGAGACTGTCGAGTCGGAGGATCCGTGTGCGATCGAGGGATAGGAGGGGGATCCTGCTGGAGAAGAAGAATATGAAGCTCCGACGGGCATGACAGAGATGAAGAGTGCCCAAAAATTGTGAGTTCCCCATTCTATCTTGATTTAGAGTTTTGATTGGGGGGGGGGGGGGTTTGCAGCTTAGGCTTTTGGGGTTGGGGAAAAGGGGTTCGGATTTCGGGAATTGAGGAATTTTTCTTAGGTTTTTCATTAGGGTTCTTTTGGATTCCCCAAATTCCACTCCTTCTAAGTGCTACTCGAGGCTTATACATTCCCTAAGGCTCCCAAACCGATCCAAATAGCACACAAGAACACACATATATGCATAAAATACATCTAATCTGAACCTTAAAACCCCTAATTCATGATTGGGGTTAAGTAAGATTAAAATTGGGGTTAAGTAAGATTAAAATTGGTCAAATAGAGACATAAACATCCCAAAAACATGATCATGCACATTAATCCGAGCCTAATGTGAATTTAAGACATATAATTGATAGTTAATTGATGTAAACTAAAACCAATTAGGCATATTTGATCATAAAATTACATCACCCGAACACAATCTAACATAATTAAGGTCAAATGGGCTTGATTAGAGGCATGTTTGGCTCTGATACTGATTGTTGGACTTAGGTGTTCATCAATTCACTAGCTCTAACATTAAGCGCTCGTTATTGCAGAAGCGTGAGGTGTACCTACGTTCGGTGAGGCCATCTTGGTGATCAGTGAGGAGATGTAATCGGTGTAGGCATATATGAGTTGGCATAGAACATCGGTGGAGCCTGCGTGTAGTCGAGGTATTGGTGGCCGGCTCGGTGAAGATGATGGCGATGCAGAGCTCGGGGTAGTTGTAGAACGCTAGGGAGAAGGCCTGGCCCCTTAGGACTCGGTTTGTTAGTTAGCCGAGATCAAACAACAGCTGCTCCTCCTCTGACCACTCCTCCGGTGTGCCGCCGCGGTGTCCTGCGTGCTGCACCTCCCCTTCATTGCCGCCGAGGCCGAGCACGACCGCTTCCCACGTGCAAGGGGAGTGACGGTCCCGGGAGTAGACAACGAGGGGAGTGGACAGCAAGGGGACGGTAGCCCTGGGAGTGGCTGTTGCGGGAGTGGACAGCGAGGGGAGCGACGACCCTGGGAGTGGCGGAGAGAGGAGTTACGGCCTTGGGAGTGAACGACCCTTCTGCTGTGTGCTATCGTGGCAGTCTTCGTGTCACTGCACATTTTCTTGTGCAGAGCCGAACTGTGGCACAACAGCGGCAGCAGAGCACGCCAGTGGTGATGGTAGCCGAGCCAGCTTGATTTTGAGCCGGCTCTCGTTTCTTTTTTTGGCTCCCTAGAACACCTATCATGGCCGATTCTAGAACCGACAGTGATAGGTACTGATCATCAGTACCGAGTAAAGACTGCCGGTTCCAAAATTGGCAGTGATAGGGTTTTAGAATCGGCAGTGATCACCTTTTTGTGGTAGTGTTTATGAAACTTCTAGTTGAGGATTCTTGGTATATTCAGATATATTCTCGGTCGAATTCATTAATGATCAATAGCCAATTGAATTAACAAACCATGTTGTTGCAGGAGAACTATATATCACACAGGGCACGTACGTTTGGAGAAATATTAGGTGTTAGCCCCTCAATCCCACAGTGGACTCGTGTAACCATAAAGTACAAGTTTGCAAATGTTAAATAAAACAAGATTAACAATACATGATGGGGTAAGAGAGTTGTGTAACTCTTCAACATTTTCAAGAACGCCGTTATTTTTTTTAAAAAATGTAAAGCAAGAAAGAACGTTTTTAGAAACAGATGGCAGGAGTTTTACATATTGGTATAGAGAGAATAATGTTCACAACCATTAACACCTCTGGTCACACTTCGGTTAGAGAATACCGTTATTGCGATAAAAAGAATTGCTACAAAAGAGTCTTTGAGAAGATAAATTGCAAAAAACATCATGTTGGTCGTAAATGCTATTTAACGGATGCAAACCGGATTAGGACCTAGCAGGCTGAAGGAACATGGCGAGAAACTTTTAAAGATCCTCAGTATATTCTTGTCTTAAACAAATGATGTAATTAAAAGTAGTGGTGCCTTCCGAATATGCCAGTGATGCAAACTAGTTGCAGTTGAAAAAATGACGCTCACCATATCACGCATGCTTTAAATAATATTGCCCATGTCTTCATCCACCTCGACCAACACAACCCCATTCATGGTCCTGGACACTATGGGCTACTTCTGAACACCACCATGCCCCGTCTATCAACGCCATTTAACGTTCTATCCTTCAATACCACGTTGCCTAATTATCTTGGATTATACTAGCGTATAAGTTTTCTTGGTCAAGGTAGAACTCCGGGGGCATGATCGTCCCACAGGGATTGTGATGGAATTTTCTTAACGAATTTTGGGCCATAGGGTGTAACATGCTACCTTGGTTGTACAACCCCTCTCTTTCTCAAAAGGGGGATCGACTTTCTTAGACTCGCTCCATAATGTTTTACTTTTTAGAGTCGGTTGTTTTGTTTTCTCTTTTTCTATGTGTATCTTAGTTATGAAGAGATTAGGAAAATATTTTTTTCGATAATAAAAATTTTATTATCGGCACATCAAGATGATAAGAGTTAATAAAATTTTTATTATCGAAAAAAAAAACAACCCTTCTCTTGCTTATTTATTTTGCGCCTCTCCTTGCATTGACCCTTGAGTTACTTCTGCTGATTCATGATTGCAGACATACAGCTGGTGAGAGTAGGTTAAGCGGCTGCTGTTGTTGTGACGGCAATGCAACATGTGGTTTACGAGAGGGTACGTGAGGCGCTGCTAGTTGACTCCAAGATGGTTCAGCATCCGGTAACTAGGCGGATTGGCGTGTCTACGCTGCGTCCATTTTTTTTTATAAAACATGATAAATGAACACTAAAAAAATTATGTTTATTAATTTTGGTATCTCAATATTTATTTATAAATTTATTAATATTTAACATATTCATTTAATTATAGAGAAAACAATATTATTTTTATGCATGCACATAATTGCAATATGTAGACGAAATATGAACCTAACAAAATTTTTCATATTTTTTTAAGTTTTAGATATTTTTCTGTGCATTTTAGATTATTTCAATCGATTTATCAATATAACTATTATACTGTTCACTATTTTTCTAGAATTTCTAAAAAGAATATATTATACATGTAAATATACGAATATGTATATACATACATACACATATATGTACACATATACATACATAGGACCTACATGAACAGTAGCTACAGTGCCTTGGACCCTTAGAATCATTTTAATTCTTCAAGCTTTAATATATAGTATTGATGTGGATCGACTAAGATGTGCCCTCATCGAATTGCTCTGCCATAAGATCACGTCCAAGGGATTTTCGTCGCCAGGGAAAATCCCGTCGTGAAAGAATTTTCGTTTCCTTCAGCGCTTCAACGGTTTCCCTTCACGGTTCCTGTCACGAAAGGATTTTCAGGATCATTCCCTTCAGGACGGGATTCTCTCTCCTTTCCTTTCGTGATTTCCCTCGAAAGGAAGCTATTAGAGATGAGAGAAAATAAAAGGAATAGGAACGAGGAAAAGAATCGAGAAGGAAACAAAATGAAAAGAATATAATTAGAGATAGTCTAAGCATCTCCAGTAGCGCCCCCTTTATTCAATGGCAGAGGTATAAAAGCTTCAGGAGGCTAAATTTATTAAAAACTTGTGAAGGAGTAAAACAGATAAACGTGATGCTCCATACGAAGAACAACATACAGACTGCCGGTGCCCGTATTTCGTGATGCTCCGTACGAAGAATAACATACAGACTGCCGGTGCCCGTACCCGTATTTCAATGGGGCCCAGCCACAGAGCCACTAGTACAAAAGTTTCCAAACCTTGGTGATCTACCTGCAAAAGCAAGTGCCTTGTATTACAATCCTCTCTCTCTCTCTGAAGATCTATCTTGCTAAACAACTCGCAAATCCACCGAAAGAACTTCTGGCTAGGCAGGGTGTGTGTGCTGCAGCTGAACTTGTGCGCCGCCGTCGCCATGGTTCGGGGAAAGACCGTGCTGAAGAAGATTGAGAACACCACAAGCCGGCAGGTGACTTTCTCCAAGAGGAGGAGCGGTCTTTTCAACAAGGCCAAGGAGCTTTCTGTCCTGTGCGATGCCCAGGCCGGAGTCCTCGTCTTCTCTAGCACCGGCCGCCTCTACGAATTCTCCAGCACCAGGTGACGTTCAGCACTTTTTTTTTCCTTCTGCTCCTTTGCTAGCTGATTTTAAAGCGGAATTAGCAAAATGAATGAGTGTGTTGATTAAAGTTTATCCGATTTAAACTGCCACTTCAAGTGTTCGTTGCCTCTCTCTCTCCCGCTCTCTCTCTAATAAGCAAGAACGGATCGATCTCTGACCTCAAGAAGCTGTCAGCGGCACTTGTTACGCTTGATTTTCAATGTGCAAACTGGTTGATTGGTCTACTTTGCATCATTTCCACTTTATCAGTGTCTAGTATCTACTTTTCTACATATCAATTTTTTTCTATTCTACTTAGGAAGCCTAAGTTCGTATTTATCCTTTGCCTTTAATAGTAACAGCAATGGAGAATACACCATAGCTACAACGAGGAACTAGCAATTGCTAGATATATCACCCTTTGTGAGATATAGACATGTGTAACCACGTGACTACTGAGTTGTTGAATCTCATATTACCTCGATTTTGTGGTATGAATTTATAATTAGTAATCAAAGTGATTCTAATTGTTTGAGAAAATTAGCGTGATAGCTTATCATTGAGCTAGCCTTTGCTACAATGCTTCATATGATGCCTTTGCACCCCAATGTTCCAGCATGTCTTCTTTCCGTACTATACAACCACATTTATGTATAAGGAGCCTCCTCGTCCAAGAGCCCTCTCTTGTACTATCTAATAAAATACCTAAAAGCTACCACGTTTATCAGAAAAAAGAAAAATAGCTAGAAATTCACATGTTATAAAAAGATAAGGAAATACATCTAACAATCAATTCATTGTTAGAGTACTACTTTAATCATTTAGATTATCGAATATAGAAATTAAATAGATATTTAGTCAAACAAATTAAAGAAAAATATTCCATGTAAAATATGCATCTAAGAAGTTAATTTATAGATGGATAAATATCTATAATTAAAATTTCAGATTAATGGAACTCTAGGTTTCTAGCAAATTGTTTCTTCCTTTACAACTACTACAAGCTATAAATGTTCAGAAAAAAACGTAGAAATAGAGTACATATTAACAACGAATCAACTTGTCATTTAGTCGGACCAACTGATGACACATTGGGTTATAAGAAACACTCCATGTAAAATAAATGTCAAAAATGAAACATGATCTGTATGGAATATAATCAGGCCAGGAGTGCATTAGTCTTGCAAAAAAAAAAAAAAAAATGTCACTGCCTCAATCGAAATGGTATAATATAGAGTCTGAAAGTACTTCCACATTCACTTCAAACAAATCATGTAAGACACAGATCAGTAATAATGTCAAATGACAGCAATTATCCTTTCAAACCATTCCTGACATAATATGTTGGGAAAATTATAATCTCTAGAATATTCTATTTTTTCTCTCAGATTTACATGTTAAGATGATATAGCTCTTACAGTTCTAGCATGCTCCTTATAAAAAAGTTTATCTCTATGATAAAAATATAAAGAACTACACTATTGAATGTGTCCGATACATTTTAACGCTATCTCTCCATGTCTCTTCGTAAAGAAAAAGTTAAGTAATTATTTTAAAACTCACATCCTCTTATGAAAATTTGATTCCCTTGGCTCCGGTTGCCTTCTTACCTCCCACTCCAAACTTTACCTCTCTCCTCAGGGCACTTCTCTTTGAACAAAATTCGAACTGCCAGAGTGTCTTGCTTTCTTCCTTCAGGAAAACTCACTACCACAAAACTGCAAATGGGCAACGATCTATCTGTTTCGGTTGACTAAAAGCCGACAATGATACTATTATTAGCATCTATTCTCAGTACAACCATTACTAATAACATGGGAGTCAATAACCGACAATGATATATAACCCCTTATCAGTGTCGGTTCCAAACTCAACATAGATACAGCTGTGTCTGTTCTAGTTTAGAACCAACACTATCTGTTCTGAACAATAACTGATGAAAATATTCCAAATTAGAATTGACACATATATATTATCACTGCTGATACAAGGTTTGTAGTGAGATCTTCATAAGTTTATAATTTAATCAAACGTAATCAGATGGAGATGATCTTTATATAAAAATTATAGTTCTCAATGTATTGTTCAATCTATTGTATATGAAATGCAACCATCAGTGGTGTTCTTTGACTTCCATGTCGGCCAATTTGGTTCAAAGTTAGATCAACATATTAGGTAAATGGTCACCTCTATAAATGTGTACATAAGAACTTCGGGTTAAAAATCTTGATCAATCAGAAACACTCAATAGTAAAATATTTAGCATATACATATTATTTGATCAAAAGTACTATTATTCCACATTTGTATGCTTCTGGTTTCAAACTTATATAAAATATGAGTATTTGTAAAAAAGTTGGTCAAAATTCATTTTTTTTTTTTTTTGCAATCTAACCAGTAAAACAAAGGTCGAAAAGTGTTTTGAACCAGCACTGGAGTTCACTTCCAAATTACTATTTAAATTCGCTTGTATTTCATCAATTCATTAGAACCATTAAACAAAAAAACAAACAAATGTGCCACTTTCTTTGACCTCCCTCCAGGATTACATTATTAACAAAGGTATGCTTGCCATATAAATTGAAAATTGCTGAAGGGAACAGAAAATGTCAAATGGTTCAGCCAAAACCAATCAATGGATCTACTAGCCTTTTACTAGTTGGATATAAGGATTCCCTCCGAATCATAGAATGTTTATTCTGGGGTATATTAAAGTATCACATAAAAAAACAGAACTGTTTTTAAATAGCTCAATAGGAATTAATATCATTTCAAGAAGTGGGTTGACTAGGAATAACTCAAGCCTTAACACTTTTTATCATGCAGACTATGAATTATTATTACACTTTGCATTTGTACTGTTTTACACATCCAACTACAAATAGAGAGTGGTGTTTCATGTATATGTACTTGATAGACATGGAGGAATTACTTACTCTACTTTGGACGAAACTCTTGTCACTATGGAAAAAGGCTGCTCACAAAACAGTTTACATTTTTAACAAGCATTTTCATAAATGTACTATATATGGCATAAGTTAAAAAATATGTTTACCAGTAAAGTTTAGTAGATTTGTGTGTGTGTTTTGGGGTAGGCACCACGTGAAAAAAAGTCATTAGTGACAAGTGATAATCGGCATTAGTGACAGGTTCCGTACTCGTCACTCTTATTGCATCACTAATGATACGTCATTAGTGACGGGTTATAACCGTGACCCATCAGTAATGTTCAGTCATTAGGGATGGGTCATCAATGTGACTCGTCACTATTGACTGAACATTAGTGACGGGTTGTAATCTTGACCTGTTACTAATAACCGATTAACATTTTTCGTATTTTTTGGACACGAAAAAGGTCAAAAAAAATACTTTTTTTCACCTGAGCCATCCCAACGCAGGCCCACCCTATATGCCTCACAAGTAACGCTTTTTTTCACACTGTGTTCCATGTGAATCGAACCTGGGACCTCCTCCTCGTGTGTGTGATAGAAAACAGATATTTTATCCTTTTAACCTTCTTTACCGAAAGTTATTATGACACGTCATAACCATGAGCTGTCACTAATGACTAATTTTACCAAATTTCATCGAGGGTTATAATTTGATAGGTGACTGAGAGTGCATTGGGTAAAACGAGCACAACTTTTCGGACTCCGATTTCGATATTTTTTTGATTCTACGGACATAAAAAAAAAGTTACATCCATTTCTACCCACCTTTGTCGTGTTTGGAGAATTTGTCAATGCCAAAAAAGGCTTGGAAGATTGAGTTCTCGCTCCCGAAAGTTTCTTCACTATTTTTGAAACGCGTGTTTGTGTCCATAGCCGCCACACCTTACATCAAACTTGAGCAGAAATATACAATGATTTCTATTCTAGTGCTACTGAGGTGAAAAAAAAATAAGAGAAAAATAAAATAATATAAAAAATATTTGTGAATACCATCATTAATGACTAGAGTTAGTCATTAGTGACGGATTACAAGTTAACCCTTCACTAATGACTGGCATAGGACGACCTGTCACTAATGACTGGATCATTAGTGACCGGTCAAGTTGTGACCTATTACTAATTATTGGCCTAGGACGACCCGTCAGTGACGGGTCACAACTTAACCCGTCACTAATGATTGGCCTAGAATGATCCATCACTGATGACCTAGTCATTAGTGACAAGTCACAACTTGACTTGTCACTATTATCATCAATGACGGGTCATATTACGACCCGTCACTAACGATCAGTCATTAGTGATGGGTCTATATTTAGTCCCGATCAAAAGGGAAGTTAGTGACACGTCCTTATTGGACTCGTCACTAATAGAACATTAGTGACGCGTGTTGAGCAGTCGTCACTAATGTGGTATCTACTTTGTTAGTTTCTTACGTAGTGAGGGTGTGGGTGTGCATGGAAGTACATTATTAAAGAAAATTCGCTTGTTGTCTTTCTCCCATGTAAACTACTAGAACATATGTTTTCACTTGACATAATAATATGTTATACCTTTGTTTACCAGCATTATGGGATCGATAATCGAAAGATACAACAAGGCAAAGGAGGGCCATCAATTCATGAGTGCGAGCACCGAGTCTAAGGTTTGATGCAATACAGATGGAGGTTTTTTGTTTCACCAATTACTTAAACGTACATTAAATTTCATCTCCAAAATTACATGACATTGGGTGTATTTGATTATGTGCATAGATTCACCAAACTTAAAAAGACAATAATGTCATGACAATTGGTTAGTTTATTAATTATTTATGGTCATGACAAACATATAAGTATGGGAGAAAATCATATTTAATAATGCATGGATTTATCAAAGGCAGTTATATATAATGTGTTTTAATTTTGGGAAGAGTGCTGGTTGGCTGGTATTTTCATCAACCAAAAGTTAACAAAACAATACATCAGGGGATCGACAAGCATAACAGAGAATAGACTCACCTAACAAATAGTTTGGTTGATTCGAGCTCAAGGCACGAAAGTCATTGGAGTAGCCACCGGTTGAAAGTGATAACAAGATTAACAATCTGATATTGTGTGTCAGTACCGGTGATGACATAAGAGGTGGTTTCATTATGTATTATAAAAATTATTCGGATCAATTTAATAAGATAAATCTAAATCAATTTATATCTAAATGTGCTATATGTTTATCTAGTGTGGCTACTCTACTACAACAAATTTTGGCACCATAGGTACTAATCCTAGAAACTACACATGGCAAATCTCTGAAAAGAAAATGTAAAAATTTAAATAGTTCAATAAATAAGTGCATAATATAGTTGAGTTAGATAGCGCAAACTCCGCACGATGATTTTTCATGTGGTTTCGGTGAGTTGCTGTTCACCCCTATTCCACATTGGAGTCCCTCACAAAGGTCAAGCCCCTGGTTGGATAACTCTGTGGCTCTTGACATCATAGTTTCCCACATGCCAGCTTACCATCATCTTCACTATGGTAATGCTGCACCGCTCCAGCATAGGACACTCCTACTCTTGTGGCTACTCCACAAACTAGGACTAATACAAACCAGACTATCATTGCCTGTTCCAAACTAGCATCACCGCCAGTTTTGGAATTAGTAGTGAACTAGTGACAGTGATAATCATGGATATTCACTGCCCGCTCTAGAACCAGTAGTGATAGTAAGTATCACTGCTGGTTCAAACCTTGAATGGAAGTTATCACCTAACTACCACTGTCGGTTCATGCCTTGTACCGACGGTGATAATCCATCCATATGTGCAAAAATACTCTATAGGAACTCTTCAGCAAGAGGATCTGTCTCAAGTTGAGACAGAGACCCTATGTTGAAATGTTTGTGGTAGAGTATTTTAAATCTAAATGGATGGGGAAAACACAATTTGAAACAGCAGTGACAAATAGGCATGGATGTTGTAAAATTCCTCTACTAGGAGTTGTTCAGCTTGGGCATCTAGTCTCAAATCCCCATATGTTGAAGAGCTCCTGATAGTGCAGTTTTGCAGCATACGTTTTCCATCTTGCACTATCCGAAGCTGTCGAACTCGAGTGATAATAGTCAATATAAACGAATGGTGAAAATACAATTATTTTGAGGCAAATGTTTTTTTAGCCACTGGTTTAGATCATCTTATTGCCACAATCTTGAATACTCAACTTATTACCACTCATTTTTGGGCCTGAGGGGAGATGGGGAGCGTGACAGTGTGGCCGCGGTCGAGGCGGCTGTGGTAGGTGACGGGGATGGTGGTGAGGTTGGTGAAGGGCCCAAGGGGAGATGGGAGATAGGACAACACTGCCGCAGTATGTGACAGGGACGGTGGTGAGCTCGGCGACAAGCCCGAGGGGAGATGGGGTGGTGCGGCCATGGTAGCCAATAGGGACAGCGACGAAGTCAGCGATGGACCATGGGTAGATGCAGAATACAAGCCCGAAGGGTAGTGATGGTCCAAGTGGTGACAATGACCATCGCACCATTTTGACCGCTACCGCTCGTCGGGATGGATATTCTAGACGGGAGTGAGATGGAGAGTGAAGTGAGATGGGGAGTGGAGTTGTGAGGAACCATCCAAATTGTATTCAAATTAATCAAATTGGGCAATCATCCATTAATATGAGAGCTAGCACATGCCCACCTCTCGATGTGCCACGTGCTAACCCACATCTCAAAGCAACAACCACATCCATGAATGATTATGGTGAGTCCAATCTCGGTAGTCTCAGTATGTGTTTTGTGACCAGGATCGGAACACACACCTTTACCACAAGCTTCATCGCATCAAGATATAACAAAGAGTGAGTAATTCAAATATATTACAAGTCTTTAGAATTATTACAAATTCAACAATTTAAAGTACTACTTGTGGAATAAATTAAGAGGAGAATCAACTAGACATGCTCAGGCTCTCAACACAGACATGAACAAGCACTAGAGTAAGCTAAATACATCAAGTTTATATCTTAGTGTGTTAGTGCCCATACGTAGCTGAATAACATTTCTTAAAAAAAAGAGGTGGCGCTATTTGCCTACGGCACCACCGAGTCATCATGAGTAGCCCACCACTACTGTTTCCTGTCACCAACATCGGCAGGCATGAAGTAGCCATACACTAATTCGTCCTCATCTGCAAAAACTCAATGATAATAACATGAGTACGAAGGTACTCGCAAGACTTACTCATAGTGGGTACATATAATAACCCGACTCCAAGGATTATGCATTTGAAATAAGTAGCAATGAGTTGGCCACAAGGTTAAATGGATTTATACGGAAAAGCATTTTATTGACTCAAAAGTGTAAGCACCTAACATATCTCAAATCTTATGTTACCCAATCATGAGAACACAAGTATAAACATAACAAGCTCAATAATATGCTCTTTTTAACATAGACATACTCAAATTACTTCCCAACATACTATACAGCCCAACATAGGAACTCTATGATTGAAGCGGATGGACATAAGCATGCTAACCGAGAGCACGATAATTCTAATTGATCTTACACCCTGCAAGAGGTTAAATCTTTACCCACACAACTTGGACCCATCCACCTGGCTCCCGAGACAACCTTTCTCATACCCGAAACTACCCACCTGCGCTTGCCCCTATAATACCGGGGTTACCGCGAGTGTGTCCCGGACACCTCTGACTCCCCGCTACCTTCCTTCTCCTCATCGTTCTTCTCTTATGCATTAAAGGGCCACAAATCAAGTGTTAGCATGGCATATGATAATTGGCTCACTCACACATTTATTGAATATGTGGAAGTACAGAAAGTGTTTAAGCCAACGATAAATAAAGATCGGTGCTTAATTGATGCAAGTGGTCTATGGCATCTGGGTTCCTCTCCCGACCTGCTCCTAACACCACCAAAATGTCTTCTCATCCTCACCAACTCTCTATCCCATCATCATTTTCATTATGAGTAATAATTAAGCCCTATAACTCACGAACGATGGAACGCTCCACCGCTCGACTTCTACCAGTGACCTAAGCTTGCTAAGCACATTACATTCATTTAAGTTTGACAATTACATGGTACGACACCCCGGGTTATAATGGATCAAGATATACACAATGTCAAGGTAGAGGCAATGCAACAGGATAGGTTCTACCCACAAAACCTGATATCAACTCGCTAAACATGCATGGCATACATATAGCAATAATTTATAAAAATTAGACATCACAAGCTCCGAACTAGCTATGAAATATGCTTAGATGCTTCTCTTGATTTTCTGGTGCTTCTCTCACGTACACCTCCGGTTCGATATCGGCCTCGACTCCTTGAACCGTCGACATGTCACTCTGTAATCAATGGAATAGCACATCGAATGAACTAAGAGGTATGCCTATGATGCATGATATTGAATGAGGTGCAATGTGTCATGCCATGTAAGTATCTAGCTATCAGACTGGGTGATGTGATGGTCAGACTGTGGGGGTTGAATGGAGAATAAAACAGTACTACTAGCTATGACGGTTAGACTGGACCCATGGTGGTTAGACTGGCCACAGTTACAGTCTGACTCCTGACTATGGAGTCAGATTCTAGAACTAGCCAACCAAGTCCAACCCAGTGGCTAGACCGGCACAAGTGGTAGTCAGACCGCTGGTCCTAGCTAGTAGCACTCTCACCGAGGTTGCCGGTGAAGGCTCTGGCGATGTCGTTGACCAAGGGTGGTACTAAAAGGTTCTACAAGTCTAGGGGAGTTCAGTTTGGATGGTTTAGGCAACATGCAGGGGACCAAACTCGAGGACCCCATGAATGACGTACATGTGTTAGGGTGGTGCTCGAGTCTAAGCTAATGGGGATCTATTTGAGCTTAGGGAATTATGGGGAAACGGTCGGAGAAGTCTTACCTTGGTGTGAGGAAGCTTTCTAGGGGTTTGATTGGCTCCAAGGAGGCTCCGATTTGGAGATCGGACTCTGGGGTGCGACTCAGCCTTGAGGTAGAAGAAGACATAGGGGAAGCTTCTCTGGTGAAGATAACAGCGAGGAGGATCTTGGGGAGGCTTCATAAAGCTTGAGGCAACCTTCTATGTCGATCTCCAGCTGTTGTGGTGGTTGAGGTGGAGCTCCCTTCTCTCTCTCGGTTTTGGGTCGGGGTGGAGAGTGAGTGTGAGAAAGAGTGATGTGGTCGAGGGAGTATTTAAGTGGTGTTCTAAGCCTTGGTTGTCATACAGTGGGTAGCCCCAGTCAGACCATGGGCCGGACCCACTTGTAGACAGTTCTCCCTCCTTTCCCCCTTTTCTACCAATTCTTTTACCTTCCTTCCTAAATGATTTTGGGCTATTTAAACTACTTCAAAAACAATTCCCACTCATATTAGGGTAGAAATGTGATTCGCTTATCGATGTACCATTTCAAAATGATTTGAACACCTCAAATAAAAGCCAAAAACAATAAACATGCTATCATGATGCATATGCATGCTTTACGACTAGGTTAGGGTTTTGGGGTGTGACAAATCTCCCCTCTTAAAAAGAATCTCATCCCAAGATTCGGCATAATCAGGGGATACGGCGATGGGTTAAACATCGCCACAAAGCAAGAGATGGACACTTTTAGTAGGAAGACGTCCTAAGATGATTTGATCACTTGAAGTGAAAAAGATTTTTTCGTAGATGGAAAAATAAGATTCATCATGCCCCTTGAACATCATGAGTGAAGAAGTCATCAAAATAGACTTTCTGTGTGCTTGCGGCCATAACGTGGCTAGGCTGGCCAAACCATGGCACAACGGCGGTCAGACCATGGTCATGGCAGTTAGACCACTATTCGGACAAAGGGCATTTGCTCTGGTGGTCTCTCATGGTCAGACCGTGAGCTTGGTAGTTAGATCATTTGGATGAACAGAGGCCAAAATGGTACTGCACGCCTCTAGCGGCCAGACCAGGAGGGACGCGATTGGACTGCTAGGAGGTGTCTTTTCCTCCCGCTGAGATTTTCTAAGCTTTTTCTTCGGGGAAGATTCTTGATTAGCAAGATGATGAAACTATGATCCTATGAGATGTCCAAAATGCTTACAGTTTGCAAATAGGTCGGGCTATTCGGAGCGGATTCGATCCTATCGCTCCCAAGTAGCATCATCTTCCATGTGGTTAGTCCATTGTACCTTGATGAATTTGATGGAGCGACTTTGGGTCTTGTGCTCAGCTTCATCCACTATCTAAGTTGGACGTTTGCAATAGGATAGATCAGGTTGTAAGTGTTGGTTTGCCAATTCAATCGCTATAGTTGGGACTCGAAGACACTTCTTCAATTGAAAGACATGGAAAATATTGTGCATGGCAGAGAGGGATGGAGGTAACTCCAATTGATAGGCCACCGCTCCCAGTCAGACAATTATTTGAAAAGGGCCTACATAATGAGGCGCCAACTTTCCTTTGACTTGAAAGCATTGCATCCCTTTGAGAGGAGCAACCTTGAGATAGATAAAATCTCTAATGGTGAAAACTAGCTCTCATCGGTGATGATAGACATAGCTCTTTTTGACAGGATTGAGCCGCGAGTAAACATTTGCGAATGGTCTTGACATGCTCTTCCACCTCCTTGACCAAGTCCAGACCCAAGGAAGATCTTATGCTAGAATTGGACCAATTTTGCGGCCTTCAATATCTTCTTCCACAAAGTGCTTCGAAGGGAGATATCATAATGCTTGATTGATAACTATTGTTATATGAGAACTCCATAAATGGTAAGAAAATCTCCCATCTCTTTCCATATGTGAGTGCGCAAGCTCTCAACATGTCTTAAAGAATTTGATTAACTCTCTCCATTTGGCCTCCTGTTTGGATATAGAAGACGGTACTATAGAACAATTTGGTACCATAGCTTAATGGAGGCTTCTCCAAAAATGAGAGGTGAATTGAGTGCAACAATTAGAGATGATCTTCTTGGGAATTCCATGAAGGCAAACAATTCGAGAGAGATATAACTCTACATAGTCCTTTGCACTATATTGAGTCCTAACGGGAAGAAAGTGTGCAGACTTGGTAACGATAACCCAAATAGTATCATAGCCTTAGGATGTCTAGGGTAAACGAACAACCAAGTCCATGCCGATCTCCTCCCATTTCCAAGGAGGAATAGGAAATGGTTGGAGCATACCAACCGATTTTAGGTGATCTACTTTCATCCACTGACAAACGTCGCGTTCTGACACATATCGAGCAATTTCCTATTTCATACGAGTCCACTAAAACCTTTGCTTGAGATCTTGATACATTTTAGTACTTCTAGGATGAATGGATAAAAGAGAATCATGAGCCTCATCTATTATTTTCTTCCCCAACTCGGGGACCTTAGGGACCAAAAGTCATTTTCCAAACCATAAAGCAACTTGATCATCCACGGAAAAACATCTAGCTTTGCCCTTTGCATATTGTCATGAATTCTTCTCATGCCCTTGTCTTACCTTTTGAGATTCCTTGATTTGGTCAGGGAAAGTGGATTTAATCTCAATGTTGGCAAGAAATCTCTCTGAGACCATCTCAAGTCCAAGCCTCTAGAAATCATCACAAAGTATGGTAACTCCTGGCTTTAGCAAGAGACAATTGCATTGATCCCTTCGACTTAAGGCATCAACGACAATGTTCACCTTGCCTGGATGATAATGAACTTCCAGTTCATAGTCCTTGATAAATGCATGCCACCTCTTTTGTCTCATATTGAGATCAGTTTGGGTGAATATATATTTGAGGCTCTTGTGATCGGTATAGATGTTTCAAAGATTTTCAAGGAGATAGTGACACCAAAACTTTATGGCGTGCACCACGGCCGCAAGCTCTAGATCATGAGTTGGATAATTATCTTCATGGTACATTAATTGATGGGACACATAGGCAACGACTTAGCCCTCTTGCATGAGAACACATTTGAGACCTATGCGGGAAGCATCGCAAATAGATATTGAAGCTCTTATTCATCTTCGGTTGAGCAAGAACAGGGGCAGTAGTGAGCAGATTTTTCAAGGTTTGGAAGGATCTTTCACATTCATCAGACCACTCAAATTTATTACCCTCTTAAATAGCTCGGTCATGGGTTTGGTAATTTTGGAGAAGTTCTCAATGAACTGGCGGTAGTATCCCACAAGTCCAAGAAAACTCCAGATATTAGTGACACTTTTTGGTTGAACCTAATTTAGCATATCTCTCACCTTGCTTGGGTCAACTCCATTTTTAGAAAGGATATGACCAAGAAAAATGACTTCTTTGAGCCAAAATTTGCATTTGCTAAATTTGGCATAGAGAAGATGTCCACGGAGTCATTCGAGAACAATGCTAAGGTGTTCGGCATGATCCTTCTGGCTTTTGGAGTTGATTAGGATATCATTGATAAAGATTACAACAAACAAATCAAGCTCTTTTATGAAAACTGTGTTCATCAAGTACATGAAGTAGGACGGTGCATTGGTTAGGCCAAAAGATATGACAGTGTTCTCATAGAGCATGTAACACATAGAGAAGGTTGTTTTAGGAACATCCATCGATTAGATTTGGATTTGATGATAGCCTAATCTCAAGTCAATCTTGGAAAAGAAATGTGCACCAGTCAATTGGTCGAACAAGATGTCAATGCGAGGAAGGGGATACTTATTAATGATGGTGACAACATCGAGAGGGCAATAATCAATACACATCCATAAAGTGTTATCTTTCTTCTTGACAAAGAGAACCGGGCATCCCAATTGTAAGAAGCTCAGTCCGATGAATCCTTTCTTAAGCAACTCCTTGAATTATTTCTTTAACTCCACAAACTCATTGGGAGACATCCAATAAGGTCTCTTGGATACCAGGGCCATTCCGGGCATGAGCTCAATGACAAATTCGATATCCCAGTCAGGTGGCATTCCCAGCAATTCATCTAGAAAGACATTCGGGTACTCACATACTACAGGGATATCATTGAGGTCCATGGTTGCGGCACCTTTCAAGGAGTAAAGATGAGTATCACCCTCTCCAAGGTGAAGTGGGATCCGAACACCAATCGAATTCTTGAGGGAAATGACCCTTGGAGCATAGTCAATGAGCACCATTTTTGGTTAGCCAATTCATCCCTAAGATGACATCTACTCCCCTAGTATTGATCATGATCAATTTCACAAAAAAAAAGAAACTCCATCAATGAGAACCTTTTCCACAGGAATTATTTGATTATCTTGTAATTTGGTAATGTGTGCATCTATATGAAAGGAAGAGGGCAGTGGCTAGGTGACAATATTGTGGAGGAAGACATAATCTTCCTTAATGAAAGAATGAGATGCTCCAGAATCTAAAAGTATGATTGTGGGATGAGAAGTCATGACTAGCATACCCATAAGCACACCGTCATCCTCTTGAGCCTCTTCGGCGGTGATGTGATTAACCTGGCCATGCTGGGGATCTTGAGTATTCTTGGGCCTTTATGAGGTGGTTGCACAAGTTGTAGTGGTCTTGGAGCATTCACCATACCTCCTTGCTTCGTGAAATGACATTCATGCATCAAATATTTGGCATTCCAGTAATTGAAGCATGGCCCCCTGGGCCACTAGTTGCACTCCCTTAGGTGCCATTGAGCCTTGGAGCTTGTCCTTGAGATGGATGTCTCACCACCCACCTCAGCCATGGGGTAGCCGAGGCCCATACACAGGGTGGGGGAGGATTCTTCATGCGTGGACATTGAGAGCTCCTGCCTAATGAAGGTGGAAGAACCCTCTTACGCTTGTTCACTTCCTAGAGAATCTTCATCTTGTGCTCGACAATGAGAGAGGTGCTAACCAACTTGTTGATGTCAGTGATCTCGTGAGCCGATAAACGATCTTGCACCTTGTTGGAGAGGCCACTCATAAAGTTGTATTGCTTCTTTGCATCGGTTTTGATCTCTTCTTGTACATATTGGGCTAGATGGTTGAACTCATGTGATTATTCCATAATGGATTAACCATTTGCTTTAGGTCCAAGAATTCTTGTTTCTTAATATCCATCACGCCCTTAGGGATGTGGTAATCACAGAAAGACTCGCGGAACTCCGCCTAAGATACGCAGTGTTCAATAGTTTGCATCGTGAGGTTGTTGGTCCACCACGCACCGTTCACTCCTTGAAGTTGACGGGCAGCATCGAGATCCTTCTCATGATCCTCGCACTTGAGAAGAGCAAGTTTCTACTCAATGGTGCAAAGCCAATGGTCTGCATTGAGGGGACATCAATGCATGTGAAGCTAGGTGGATGAGTATAGAGGAAGTCTGATTAATCGTTGTGGCACCAATTAATCGTTGTGGCACCTGGCCCGACCTCCTCCTTGAGCGGATGTGTTACACACAAGGGCTTCGAGAAGTGTGTTTTGGCCTTAGCGGTTCTATGCAATCCATATTAACACCTCTGCCATGTTTGGTGGCAGTGGCGGTGGTGAATTGTGTCCATGGAGCCCCTAGGAACATTGCTCCCAGAATTGTCGTGAGTCCTCATCCTATCGCTAGGCATAGTTAGCAAACGACAAGGGCGAAAGAAAATGAACGATTGACTTCAATGCAGAAATTCAGACTAGGTCAGACCAAGGCAAGAGATTCTCATGAGAACATCATACAATAGGGGAGAATGCATGTTCCAAGATAAGGTGTAGCATGGGCATGAACATAACCTAGCTCACTGCTCACAACGCGTACTGTGCAAGTATCAGCAGTCAGATCGCAAGACTGGCAGTGAGACCGCTGGCACCGGTGGTCAGACCGCTGCCATGGTGGTCAAACCGCTGGGAGGTCTGTCGCTAGGTAGTAGCCTTTCCACCACATTCCACACATACCATATGTTTCAATGGCTAAATAAAAAGAGATCCAACATCCTCGATCGTCCTCTCAATATGTTCACGAGTACATTACACTTAGAAGCATAATATAGCTAATTAATCGTCTTATTGTCTATGAAAAGAAGCTACGCCCTATTACATGGTTTTTATCTCCAACTAGCCTAGAGCCAACTTCCATACAGAGCTCTAGCAAAATCCTTAGGAAATTCATCCAAAAGATGCGCTTAAGGAGATTTCGTGTCATCGGGAGCACTTGGGTGCGTAAGATACTGCGAATCACCTAACAGAGTTTCCCACATGATAGTTGACCTATAGAACCAGGGCACTTGCAACCCATTAGATGATCTCGCACCGCAACCATGAGGATGAGGTACTCATGCGCCTAGCATGATGAGACAGGGGTACCCTTCCATACAACATTATATGGCCCTCTTCATACAACACCTCATGGCTCACCAATCCACAACGCACATGCAATTCCATCTAAGGTTGAAGTTGATTGTAGCGCCTTTGCATCTCCCATAGTTCAGCCATGATGCAATCGTATAATTGGTTGAAGCAACAGACCGACTCTACCATGCGATGCTCACTTAGTGGAGCTGCGTCTGGAACTTCCTCAAAGATATTGACATTGTCGTCTCGACAAACGGGGAAATGGATGAATGGCCACCCATTCAGTATGGGTAACTCACCATGAAGGGTAGTCATCGCCTTATATGACACAACTTAATTCGCCATCTCTTCCGAAGATCCAGCTGCTTCAAAGTAGTGAGGATTGGCTCCACCTTCAATGATACGCGCTCGAGTGTCCACATTTGCCAGGTTGTCCACCAAGTCGGATCCAATTCCTCGAGCATACATTGTATACTTTGGTGCAAAGTTGAAATTCGCGTGCCAAAGCATCTCACGGAGGAGTGATAGAAAACCCTCCACACCCTCGGCACAAGTAGCCATCACCATGCTGAATGTGGCCATCCTTAACCCATTCAGAAGGAGAAGAGTTAGAGACCAAGATTAAGCATATTAACAACTACAAGGAGGTAAGAAATAGTCTTAAGAAGGCAAGAAATAAAATAGAGCACATACTTAGAATATAAAATTAAACTTCAGTGGTTATATTAGTGAGGTTGACATGTTTTATTTAATCCATATCCAAAGTACTTTAGGCTACTTCATTAAACCTTGCTCTGATAGCCACAGGAACTATCCAAATTGTATTCGAATTAATCAAATCAGACAATCGTCTATTAAGATGAGAGCTAACACATATCTCAAAGCAACAATTGCAGCCACGAATCGTTAATGCGAATCCAATCCCAGTAATCCCGGTATGTGTTTTATGCCCATGATCAAAATACACACCTTTACAACAAGCATCATCATATCAAGATATAACAAAGAGCGAGTAATTTCAATATATTACAAGTATTTAGAATTTTACAAGTTCAACAATTTAAAGTATTACTTGTGGAAAAAACTAAGAGGAGAGCCAACTAGACATGCCCACGCTCTCAACACAGACATGAACAAGCACTAGAGTAACCAAAATACATCAAATTTATATCCTAGCATGTTAGTGCACCTAAGCATCGGAATAACATCTATAAACAACAAAAGAATTGGTGCCATTAGCCCTAAGGTACCACCGAGTCATCACGAGTATCCCACAACTCCTGTTGCTCGTCATCGGGCGGGCTTGAAGTAGCCGTAAACTAATTTATCCTCACCTGTAAAAGCTCGTTGATAGTAACATGAGTACGAAGGTACTTGCAAGACTTACTCGTAGTGGATGAATATAATAATCCGACTCCAAGGATTATGCATATGGAATATATAGCAAGAAGTCGGCCACAAGGTTAAATGGATTTATACGCAAAACGCAATTTATTGACTCAAGAGTGTAAGCACCTAACATATCTCAAATCTTATGTTACCTGATCATGAGAACATAAGTATAAACATAACCATCTCAAGAACATGCTCTTCTCAATGCAAACATACTCAAGTCACTTCCCAACATATCATATACAGCATAATATCAGAACTCTATGATTGATGTGGATGGACATAAGAATGCTCATAACTGAGAGCGTAGCAATTCGCATTGATCTTACACCTACAGGTGGTAAATCTTTACCCACATGACTGGGGTCCATCCACCTGGCCTTTAAGACAACCTTTCTCATACCTAAAACTATCCACTTGCCCTTGCCCCTATGGCACCGGGGTTACTGTGAGCACGTCCTGGATATCTCCGGCTCCCCACTACCTTCTTCTTATCATTTTTCTCTTTTGCATCATAGGGCCATAAGTCAAGTATTAGCATAGCACATGATAATCGGCTCATTCACACATTTATTGAATATGTGCAAGTACAAAAAATGCTTGAGCCAATGGCAAACAAAGATCAGTGCTTAATCGATGCAAATGGCCTATGGCATTTGGGTTCCTCTCCTAACCTGCCCCTAACACCACCCACACCTCATCTCATTATCACCAAATCTTTATCCCATCACCATTTTCACTTTGAATAATAATTAAGCCATATAGCTCGCAAATAATGGAATGCTCCATCCCTCGACTTCTCCTGGTGACCTGAGCTTGCTAAGCACATCACATTCATTTTAAGTTTAACAATTACATGGTGACACCCCGGGTTACAATAGATCAAGATATACACAAGCCAAGGTAGAGGTAATGCAACAAGATTGGTTGTACTCACAAAACCTAACATCAACATGCTAAACATGCACAACATAATATAGGGATAGTTTATCAAAATTAGACATCAAAATATACAAATTAAATGTGAAATATGCATAGATGCTTGCCTTGGTTTTCCATTACTTCGCTCACGTACACTTCCGGCTCGATATTAGCCTCGACTACTTGAACCATCGACAAATCACTCTCTAATCAATGGAACAATGCATTGAATGAACTATGAGGTATGCTTATGAAAACATTTGGAAAAGAATGCTTAATTGATTGGACTAGAATAGGTTTAAACACCACATGAGAGAACCTAAGCTTATTGGGTTCTGAGTAGCTGGAGGTTAGACTGAGTGATGTGGTGGTCAAATTGTGGGGGTTGGATAGAGAAGAGAATGGTACCGAATAGCCATGGCAGTCAGACCGGCCATAGTGATAGTCTCACTCGTGAATATGGAGTTTGGTTCCAAAAGTAGCTGACCAAGTCCAACCTGTCAGTCAAATCAGCCCAAGAGGCAGTCAAACTGCTGGGCCTATCCAGCAGCACCTCATCGAGGTCGTCAATGAAGGCTCTAGCGGTGCCTTCAACCAAGGGTGGTACCAAAACACTCTACAAGTCAAGGGGAGTTAGGTTTGGGTGGTTTGTGCGATATGCGCGGGGCCAAACTCGAGGACCCCATGAATGGTATCCATGTCTAAGGGTGGAGCTTGGATCTAAGCTAATGGGGATCAATTTGAGATCGGGGATGATGGGGAAATGGTCAGGGAAGTCTTACCTTGGTGTAGGGAAGCTTCCTAGGGGTTTTGTCGGCTCCAGGGAGGCTCTGATTTGGAGATTAAGCTCCACGGTGAGACTCGGCCTTGAGGTGAAAGAAGATATGGTGGAAGCTTCCCTGACAAAGATGACGGCGGGGAGGAGCTCAGGGAGGCTTGGTGAAGCTTAGGGAAGCCTTCTTTTTCGATCCCTAGCCATCGTCGTGGTCGAGGTGGAGCTCCCTTCTGTCTCTCAGTTTGGGTTATGGTGGAGAGTAAGTGTGAGAGAGAGTGAGTGATGTGGTCGAGGGGGTCTTTAAGTGGTGTTCTGAGCCATGGCAGTGAAACCACAGGTAGCCTTGGTAAGACTGTGGGCCGAGCCCATGTGCAGAAAGTTCTTCCTGCTTTACCCCTTTTATACCAATTCTTTTCCCTTCCTCCTAAGTTGTTTTGGCTATCTAAACTACTTCAAAAACAATTCCCACTCATATTAGGGTGGATATTCAAGTTGCTTATCAATGTACCATTTCAAAACATTTTGAACAACTAGAACAAAAGCCAAAAACAATAAACATGCTGTCATGATGGATATACATGCTTTATGACTAGGTTAGGGTTTTGGGGTGTGACAGGAGTGAGGGGGGACTGAAATATTTATAGAAGGATTATCACTCCTATTTCGTATTCCAAACTAGCAGTGATAATCCCAACGATATTACTGCTGGTTTGGAGTATGAATTAGCATTGATGAGGATTATCATTGCTAGTTTATAATGGCTCAATCATTGATCTGTCGATGAGCTTATGAAGCATTAGTGATAACCCAATTATCACTGTCGATTCGTATTCCAAATTGATAGTGATATATCACTACCGGTTCATAACTAAATCAAAAGTGAGAGTGGCTATTATTGCTAGTCCTTAACAACTCAATATTAGATCTGTCAATTCAGCTTATGAACTAACAATGATAAGAGGGGCAGGGATGACCCTCTCTGTAGTAGTGCAGGTTGGAGGAACTTACTAGACTTATTGCCCTCAAACCGTCTAGGTGCTGGTGACTGGATATCCTGGGGCACCAATTGACAAATTATCTATCTGATGGAACGGTGCCCCATATGTTACAGTGATTCTACTGTATGATACAGTGACCTACAAAATCTTGTTATCTTATGTCTGCCTTTAGACAGATAATTTGTTAAGTTATGCCCCAGGAGATCAAGTCACCAGCACCTAGAAGGTTTAGGGCAATAAGTCTAGCGAGTTCCTCCAACCTACACTACTATAGAGAGGGTCATCTCTGCCCCTTTATCACTGCCGGTTCTTAAGCTGAACCGACACTTCCTGCTCCTCATGTTATGTATGGTACGGTGACTCTACTTTACGGTATGGTGGCCGTGTCAATGTTCTTAGTGGTGAGACTAGGGCAGTATAGGCGAGTGGATTGGAGCGAAGGGGATAGCAAAATGATAGCTGCGGTCTGCCACTCTCGTCGCCGGACTGCAACTCTTCCGCAGCCACGATAGGAGACTCTGGTATAACCAATTTAGGAGGAGTTTATTTCTTGCTTCCTTCTCAACCTAACGACAACTCCAGCATTTATAAATTAGGCCTGGTACATCATAAGGAAGGAGTAACAAATCTCCCAACTTAAAAGGAAACTAATTGATTTATCTCCTAACAAACAAAATCTCCTCCGATCCTTTTCTTTGTGGCCAAGTTTAGCCACTTTGATGCGCCGCCATTCCTTTCGCGCGGCGCCTGGAGGCAGGTCCGACAAATGCATCAGCAACAATATGATACATGATTCTACGAAGCAATTTGTCTTTATGCCAAAGCAAACAGCACAAATTGGTTATCGCACAAAGCATCTACAGTGATAGTCTAATTGTGAATTAACAAGAATTCTCAGACTCTAGACACGGTGTACAATCTTCAAGAAGCTGCTCACTCTCTAATAACTTACAATCAATAAGGCATTCAACTTTCCTGCTACTCCTCTATGAGACTGAACCTAACAACCAGCTAATGCACCGCTTCTATGAGACTGAGCCTAACAATCAATAAGGCATTCAAGTTTTCTGCTACTCTTGCTAGTCCGGATAGCTAGTCACCGGGACTCCCAAGCCGGTGGTCCTGGGCTCGAACAAGGCACCGGCAGGGGTGCCTAATACACCTCGGGTGGAAAATCCACCTTTATCTAAATAAAAAAGAGAAGAGTAGAAGGAAACTTTGTTGCCGTTTGGTGTCCTTTCTTCAGTTCTTATTCTTACTATTTATTGCTAAGAATAAATTACATGCCTTGAAAGTTGAAACTTCTATAAATTTTCCATCTGAGTATTAGAATTTTCATGGTACCAGTTTTGGCAAGCGGAGGCAGCAAGGTTGACGCAGCAACTACATAACTTGCAAGAAAACAATAGGTATGATCATCCTTCAAAAAAAATGGAGTAATTGAATTCTATGAATAAGACATGAATGTTCTCTAAGATAAGCATGCTTACTAACTGTCAAACTAAAGTGCGATAATTTAAGTACGGATGTTCAAGAAAAATGTTTGTCATATAAGTCCATCCACAAGGATATATACAAAACATTGATATGGTGAAATATTCTAAGATGGAACAAATGAAAGCAAATTCCTTGCTGATGCTAACAAAAGTTACCTGTAAAATATCTCAACTCCAGAGTCCAAGTATATATGCTGTATCCGTTGCCGCGTTGGAAGGAAACTAGATCAAGACAGCCAGTTCAGTTTTTGTGCTCGAAATGCTAGCCCTTCTCTGTATTAAACCGGAAAATGGCAATGCTAAGTTTAAATAGTGTACCTGAAAATGGTATATGTATAATTGCACTAACAAAACTATGCAAGTTTCTTCGATTGACCAAAAGGGGTTTTACACAGTTTTGTTTCGCTAAGTGAAATACAATAAAGTTTAAACATGCCTAAAAGTATATCTAAAGAAAAACGGACAAATCCACTAACGATGATAAATTGCAATGGTGTGCACTTCCAATAAGCTACTGCAGGCAGTTGCTAGGACAAAATCTGTCAGGCCTAGACTTTGAAGACTTAAAGAGTTTAGAGAATCAGCTGGAAATGAGCCTACAGAACATTCGCCTTAAGAAGGTAATCACTGTTTCTGTGTGTGTAGATCTGAGTACCAGTCGTGTGTAACTAACATTGTTTCTCTCAGGATGAACTTATGATTGATGAAATTCAAGAGTTGAACAGGAAGGTTAGTTGACAATGTTTTCTTTTACCATAACCATTTGGTTACAGAGAATATGCTTAACCCTGTTCAAATTGCAGGAAAATCTTATGCATCACGAAAACGAGGAACTACGCCATAAGATCAACAATATTCATCAAGAGAACGTAATTTTGCAGAAAAAGGTGCACAATTACTAATAAGAGTCTGGCAAAAAAATATATAATTGTGAACTATCTTGCATAAGTTTTCACTTTGTTTCTATCTCAGGTATATGGACAGCAAGGAGCAGGTAAAGCACAGAAAAGTTCTGCTACTGAGTACAGCTTTACTGGTCCAGCGGACTATGTGGATCCTGTTCATCTTGAGCTAAGCCAAGCACAGCACGTACCAAAAGGGAAACCAGAAGCACCAACCTTGGGGTGAGTATTTTATATTAACTTACTAACCATATTGCTTTTTCATGACTCAGTACATAACTTCATATTTTATTTCAGCAGACTTTGACTGCATCGGTTAGTACAACCACCAGCAAACTTACAACCAGGAGTTGACATTACTGAGAGGACTATATAGATAATTATCCGCACAACTGAGAGGGTTCAAGTGCACATTCTGTTTACCTAATTTCAGTATCATTTGAACACACTTTTCCATAGGATTTCCTTGTGATATTTGCACATTGTGTTACGTGTTTTCCTGTAAAATCATAATATATATACTTGTGCAGTCTCAGATTAAAGATAAATTACACATTCAAGAAACTGCTCTTAATACATGGAGCATTCCAACTTACAGTTGTGTACTTTGCTCGGCTTCTAATTTGGGACTCTCCTAAATCCAGCTGGGCCATGCTTGTGCTCAATTTTAACCCTCAAATGGAACCTTTGGAAGTACTGGTGCAGTTCAAGCCAAGACTGAATGTGCTTTTCTATATGGAGATCATTATAGTAGTGTGCTGGAGTATATGGACTACTAGAAACGACACGGTTTTAAACCAGATCCAGCTTTCTTTGGAAGCTTCCCAAGAGAAATTCAAGAAAGAGTTTGCCATGGTTATCTAGAAAAAGACAAGTATCACCCAAGCATAGATAATTGACTAGAATCCTTATCAGACAAATTTCCTTTTTTTTGTTTTTTTTGCTTTTTCTTTTCTTCTACTCTGTACAATTTTTTTTGTACTTATATTAATATATAACATGTAAGGGAAACCCTCCAGTTACATCAAAAAATATATATCACTACACCACAGAGGTTCAACTCACACGGCTTGGAATTCTTCATCTCAGATGATTTTCCACTCGTCACATTTATATCTGTTAGAGGACTGGCATGCTACACCATCACATTTATGTATGTTGGGAAACAGTTATACGACGCTAGCCCAAACAAAAGTTCTACCGTGTTCATTAAAAAACTTTGCAAGTAGCGGATCATAAATCGTTACCACTAGACGTGTGGTGCAGTGAAAGAAGAGTTGAAGAAGGTCAGTCCAATGTCGTGCGTGTCAATGTAGAGGAAGTAGTTGATCTCATCATGAACCAAACGTATCCTCCCTACATTCTTGTTACCGATTGGCACCGTAGCAACAAGAGTAGCACCTCTATGGTATCAACACGCCCAAGGGTGGAATGATGTGCACTAGTGTACTAGCACCGCGTGCTCGGCTGGAGATTAATGGGGAGATTGCATGGAGGTGGCAGCTAGGTTGTGGAAAATCGTCTCGCCCACAGCCCCCAACCCTTTACTTATATAGACTCCGCTAATGGGATGCCTCGTTGGAAGCCCATTAGGGTTCTAATCGCTCACAGATCATTTTCTGTAAAGCCCACTTATGAATCCAATCTGAATTAGTGATTGCCTCTAGGGTATTTTGACACCCTGCCCTCAAAATCCGCTTACGGCCAAACACCCATGTGGAGCAAGAACATGTATGAATAGCATCTCTCTTATAGTTTCATTTAAGCATTTTTTTATTTTAAGCGAGGACAAAAGTGTAAGAGAGGTTCTATGCATATGCGGTCATAAGCGGATTTTAGGGGCAGGGTGTTTCAGTTGGTAGTAGAGCCAGGATGTAGTTAAGAGTTAACATGGTAAATAGTAAACTTGAAACATGTGTTAGGATTGGTTAACCAATTAGAGCATGAATTTTGATCTTTTATGCTATTTAATAATTAAAACCTGACCTAGACTTCAACAATTTAATACTTGACACACTGGTGCACAATATGATGGATTATGGATCATTCATTGTGTCACATTTTAGATATCTTTTATTTGTTATATTTCTATTGCCCCTTGATGAGTGCATTGGCAATCCTCAAAGAACAAAGATTTTAGTTTGAAAACTTTCAACAAAAGAAGCTCATCGAAATGACTAAAAACTCAAGAAAAAAACTAAAGATGTCACTTGGCATAAGAATGATCACAAAAGCTCGAAGAGAGGTAGAGATAAGCAAAATGCAAAAGCTCTCCCTTGATGAATGCACAGATTTTAGGATTCTTCTGCTTTGTGATTTAGTGCATAAGTTCTTCCCCTTTGGTAATGCAAACATCAAGAACCAAAAACACAATGAAATGCATGAATATGCAAACCTAATGAGCTTTCACAAGTATATCACAAAGCATTTGCATAAACTAGAAACATCAAAGGACTATGCAGTGTAGAATGTGGAACTCACAATCGTATAAAGACTCAAAAAGAGACAGTGACATAAGAGCATGAAGCTTTACAAGCTAATCCTGAAGAATTTTTTGGTGCATTAAAGTTCAAGTAGTCGAATCATCTTAAAAGTGACCACCACATAAGTATCCACTCGTGCCGAGGCAATACAAGCATCAAGAAATAGCAAACTTCAATCTCAAACTAGGCAAGCAAGTATTCATGACAGTAGGGTTTGCAAACACTGATATATGAAACCAAGACTTAGTTAGATCAAGTGAGTAAAACAAAATTGAGCTTTAGGCACATTTCTTTGTGATTCATGTTATCTTCAAGTTGACTTTAACAACTATGGATTTACTTGTTTGACAAACCACATGAAGCATCAAGACAACCATATTGAATCGTATTTAGCATAAGAAACTTGATTGCTTAAAGAAATTCAAATTGCACAAATTATCAAGTTTTCACTTAAATCAAGTCAAGTTGTTTCTTTGCGACACAAGTAATGTCTAAACATTTGATAAAGACAGAAAATATAGTGCAATGTTCCCCAATCCACTATCTTGAACCAAGAAACCTAGAACAAGATATTCATCAACCTAACCTTAACACAAGCATTGACTAAGCTAAAGCAATTATGAACATGGTGATCAATAATGTAGCATTTTATAGTCTACATGATTCATAAAATTGCCACGTTTCATCTTTAGGAAAGCTAGCTCGCTTGAAATGATTCATGTCAAGGTGTCAAGAGGAGCCTAAGTTTAAAATATTGCTCTGTATAACTACTCAACTTAGTCAAAATTTAAGTCTAGTAACTAAAAATGTTAAAGACATACAAGTCAAAACTCAACTAAAATGATAATCTTACAAGATAAGATGCAATGCAACTACAACAAAAGTAATAGTATGTATAGCTGCAACTCCATCTCACAATGTCATAGGGATGGCACACTCCAAGCTCCCTCCTCAAATAGACAAATTTTGTTGCATCTAGAGGCTTGGTAAAGATGTCGGCAAGCTGGTATTGGGTATCTATGTATCTCAAGTCAATATTGTAACACCCAAAAATCCTTTCCATTTTAGTGTTCGTTTCTTTTCCCGAGTTTCCTGTTTTTTAGTTGCATTAGAAAAAAATAAAAACAGATAGAACAAAAAAAAAACAGAGTGGGCCGAACAAACCTAGGCCAAGGCCCAAGTCAGCATAGTACACTCTAGCCCAAGATGTCACACCCACCTCCCTCTTTTTCACCTGACCGTCCCTACTCCCTCCCCTGGGCCACCTCCCTCTACCCTGATGTCCTGCTGCAGCAAGAGAAGAAAGGGGAAAGAGGAGACTAGGATGGTAGAGGGGTGCTGCTGCAATGATTTCATGGGAAACCCTAGGTGAGGTGCAGAACCATCTTTTTCCCTGTAATTGGATGTTTTTTTATGACTATGAATCATCGGAATTAGAGGACTAGGAGAAAGATAAGAGTTTAGCCTCGTTTTCGGGTTGTTGGTTCCTGACAGATTGTGCAATTCGGGTACAGCATGGTTTTCCCCTATGTTAGGAGCCGAATTAATTTTTTGGTGCATTGAATAAAGTTGTATATAATTGCGAAACCTAGCTGTCAATGAAATTTCAGAATTTTTGACCAAGTAGTTTAGTAGATATGAATTTTCGAACTTGCCTGTCAGATTCTAATGAGATTTTGGATAGTAACAGGTCTATTCAGTTTTTGGGCATCTTAGATGCTGAACCTGTTTTTCAGAATAACTAGGAAGTTGTAGAAGATTCTTTAAGCTTTCCATAGGTCTGTAGTATGCAATTTTTCGTTGGATATAGCTCTGGTTATACTATTCTGAATTTTCTGCTATCTATTATTGACAGATTTCAGTGTCGAATGTTCATAGCTTGATTAGGCCATGATAATGATGTTTTCTATAGATCAAAGTTATACCAAAGTTTAAGCTTGTATTGCGATCCACATGTTCACAAAGTTTTAGATTTTTTTTGATTGAGTAGAACTTCAGTTATAGGCTATTGAATCTAGCTATCCAGTTTTACTGTCATATTCTGGAGCAGAAGTTCAGAGATGAATTAGATGACATTATTGAACTTTCCTGCACAAATCCATAATAACCAATTTTGTAAACTTTTGTAGAGCAGGGTGATATCTATCTTCTAGAAAAATTTTAGGTTGGTTGGAGCTATATTTTGAGGGTGGTGCTTATCTAAATGTTTCTATCAGATTTTGTGGGCAGTTTTAGTTAGCAGTATTCCACTACAGATTAGAGGCCCTTAATGACAGAATTAAAATAAAAAAGTCTTCATGAAAGTTCTAGATTTCATTCTCTAGTTTTCAAACATGTTATGGTTTGCTATGTTTGGTAAAGTAGGAAAAAAGATACAAAATTGTGAACTTATTTTCAGTTTATCGATATGCCTCTTTTTATCGGGTTGCTTGGCATAGGACCATGTTCCTTGTTGTTTATATGTTGTATCGTGTGAAGTGTTCCTGATGCGTTGTGCAGGTGATACTACACCAAAGCGTGCATAGTTTAGCTTCGTCCTCCGTAAAGGCAAGTAAGCGTGGCGGTTGTTTCCATAACTTTAACTTATTACTTTTTGCTACCTCCACTTACAATACTGCAGCAACATGATTATACTCATTAATTTGGAAGATTATACCTACTTGCTCTAGATTTGTGGCTTTGGCTTAATCTTTTGGTTATAGTTGATGGAGTCTTATGCAATAGTGATGATGCTTTGTTGGTTTAGTCATTTCTAGCACAACCTCATTGTATGTCTAATGGTTAGTTTACTTGATGATAATGATGTTGGTTATGTAAAAGCTTATAGAAGAGGGCATGCTTTGACTTGTAGGTAGGCATTTAATTCTTTTTGAAAGGCTGTTTCATATGTCTATAACTAGTTGGAATATAATATTTTGAAATCCTATGCATGTTAAATAATAAGCTAGCAGAAACATAGTTGTTATCTTTGTGTGCCCTATATAATTAAACTTGTATGTGGATATAAATTGGGGTAGGCTTTGCCCTTTCAAAGTAAGTTTATTATTGTTGTATGTTTATGTTCATGTCATCTACAATTTAACATGAAGAAGGAGTGAATTTAAGTGGATACCTAGAAAACCCTTTTATGTTGATGTATGTTCATGGTCGTGGACTATGAGGTTTATATTTTGGCATTTGAAGTATATCATGTGCATTGCACTGCATTGCATTTCATATGCATTTGAAGTTGTGATCTTAGGGTCATTACCGTACTGGTACGCATCATATATTGCCCGAGGAGGGGTGCAATGTAAAAGAAGACATGCCATTGTACTTTATATGCATTTGAAGTTATGTTGTAATCTTAGGGTCACGACCATACTGGTAAGCATCGTACGTTGCCTGAGGAGGGGTGTGACACTACGTAAGAAACTAGCAAAGGAGACACCACATTAGTGACGGCTGCTTAACACGAGTCACTAATGTCCTATTAGTGATGGGTCTAACAAGGACACGTCAGTAATGTCCCTTCTGGTCAGGACCAGATATAGACCCGTCATTAATGAATGGTCATTAGTAACAGGTCATAACATGACCCGTCATTGATGATAATAGTGATGGATCAAGTTGTGACCCATCACTAATGACTAGGTCATCAGTGACGGGTCGTCCTAGATCAGTCATTAGTGACGGGTCAAATTGTGACCCGTCACTAATGATAAGGTCATCAGTGATGGGTCATCCTAAGCCAGTCAATAGTAACGGGTCACAACTTGAATCGTTACTAATGATCCACTCATTAGGGACGAATCGTCCTATGCCAATCATTAGTGATGGGGCAACTTGTAATCCGTCACTAATGACCAACTCTAGTCACTAATGACGGTATTCACAAATATTTTTTATTTTTATTTTATTTTTCACTTATTTTTCTCACCTTAGAAGCACTAGAATAGGAACCATAGTACACTTCTGCTTAAGTTTGATGAAAGAGGTGATGGCTATGTACACAAACGCGTGTTCCGAAAATAGTGCAGAAACTTTCAGGGACAAGAACTCAATCTTCCAGGCCATTTTTGGCCTGGAAAAATCACCGAAACCAACAAACATGGGGAGAAATGGATGTAACTTTTTTTTAGATGTCCGTAGAGTAAAAATCATCAAAATCGGAGTTCGTATGCAAAGTTTATGCCCGTTTATCGATGCATTCCGGGTCACATATCAAATTATAACTCTTGACGAAATTTGGCAAAATTGGTCATTAGTGATAGGTCATAGTTATGACGCGTCACTAATGACCTTCGGCAAAGAAGGTTAAAAGGATAAAATATCCGGTTTCTATCACAACTGCGTGATAGCAAAAGTGGTAAGGTGGCTACACACGTGAGGAGGTCACGGGATCGATTCCCATGGAACACAAACTTGAAAATAATGTGAAAATAGCGTGGCTTGTGAGGCATATGGGATGGATTGGGTGTTTTTCACTATTTTTGTTTCTAAAAAATACAAAAAATGTTCATCGGTCATTAGTGACGGGTCAAGATTACAACCCATCACTAATGTTCAATCAATAGCGATGGGTCACGGTTATGACCCGTCACTAATGACTCATTAGTGATGGGTTACAGTTATAACCCATCACTAATGACCTCATTAGTGACGGGTCATCACTTGTCACTAATGACCTATCATTAGTGGCGCGATAAGAGTGACAGGTACGGGACCCGTCACTAATGCCGGTTATTACCCATCACTAATGACTTTTTTCACGTAGTGCGATGTAAAAGAAGACATGTCATTGCATTCATATGCATTGCTATATGGAATCGATTGTTGGATAAGTCGAAGTTGCATTGGAGGTAATTATAAGAGCGGTGTTTTGCCATGGATATGTTCATTGCGGTATGACTTGTAGATTTATGAAGGTATTGAAGTCCTATGTGGATTTACATTGCATAGTATCTATATGCATCATATTGTGTAGCAGTAATCTTTCATATACATTTTGGTTGTGATGAATGATATACAAACGTGTGAGTAATCTTACTAATTATAGAAGGTATGTGGTTATGAGTGAGTTATTCTTAAAGCTGTCATTTATTATTAATATGACTTGAACTTCATTCATAATATTTTGGATGATGATATTTCCTTATAAGTCCTATTTAACTCTTGTAAGTTGGAGTCAATCATTGATGTTGAGATCATAGCATATGGGATAGATACTTTTTTTTTTATCTTGCTTATGTTATAAATATGTTTGCTATGAACATGTATTTATCGATCTTCTTTCAGAAGTAACTATTTAACTTTTTTAAAATGAACATGATGAATAATACAATATCTTTTATACATGTTTAAGTTTTAAATTGATACTTTAAATATTATGGTTTAAATAACTTGTTAAAATAGTTCGCTTGCTGAGATTCTAATCTCACCCTTGCATTTTCCCTCCCCAGGTTGTCTTCTTGAAGCTAGTTTGTAGAGAAGAGCTTAGCAGCACGTCTTACACGTTCATAACATCACTTACACTATTCAATGTAATGTTGGAATAATAATGTAATAGATGCTAGTATCATTGCTTGACCATCTTAAAAATGCCCTAGAGTGATCAAGCTCTTGTTTTTCTCTTTTACTAGGATATTGTTAAATGTTAGGGTGATGTTCTTTCATAATATATACCTCTATTTGATGTTGCTTCCGCGTTGCCTCACATTTCAAACTTTTTTATATAGTTCAGCATGCTTGTAGCGTAGTTAAGTAGCATTCTAGGGTTTTATGGGACCCTGGGTATTACAGTTGGTATCAGAGCCTAGGCTTTAGGTACTAAGAACAGTAAAGTTTAATTTGACACACTTGCACTTATAGGAATGGCACAGGTTTGCATACCACTTGATGGTGAGGTGTGGGTTCCTTCTAATTCTCTTCTGACTTTGTTGTTTGATGCAGTATGTTGTGGTTCCTATTGCTTTGATATCCCAATATAGTATGTTATTATTGTTGATGCAAGCTATTGAAGTTACTTTCCAGTCTTCCTTTATGCCATGTTGGATGTATGATATTACTATGGTTAGCTAGCATTGGAGATATGGGAGTTCTCTTGTGTACTTATGGCTTGTGGTATGATAGTGTTGTTGTTGCCTATTTCTTGAAGTCACTTGTTGCTTCCTTTTACGTACATGTTGTCACTGTTGTGTTTACACCATAGTGTGTTTGTGTTTGGTACACCATCAAAGTGTTGTAGTGGTCTAGGCTAGAGTGGTGTTGTGGTTGAGAGGTTCTGTAGTCCCTATGGTCTACAGGACCCAAAAAGTTTTGGGAACCTATAGAGTAAGGTAGTTTCGGCAGTGCAGGTGGGTTGAGTGGAGGGCCCCCACAATGCCTACTCTGCACTGGTAAGTGAGGATTGTCGAGTGCTAGTGTTGCGACCCACTATCCATATTCAAAGCAAGTAGTTGAATGACGGATGGATTGGCCCCATGCCATGCTTTATAACTATTTGCTCATGATATATTTGAGTGGTGGATCATATTGTGCTTTGTCCTATAAACTAGAGTGCGATGTTTTAGCTTGACTTTAGCATGGTGTAGGTTTTCCTTGTATTGCTAAGGCAATTGTATGCTGATCGTGGAGACATATATAGAGTGGGACCCGAGTAGAGCCCTAAAATGGTTTTGAAAGATGCTTACTACCGTGTTGCTAAGGAGTGTGCACTAGTTGTATTGAGACTTAGTGTCTACAAAAATGCTTTTGCTCATTTTTTGATCAATTGCACACTCAATAATAGGGCTAGCAAAGGGGTTGATTCATCAAAGGTCACATCATAGGATTTTATGATGGTGTTAGTGTCAGGATTAAGGACCCTATAAGAATGACCGTGAGGCGTATAACCCAAGAAAATCCCATCAGAAGAACGTGACTCAACCTTGTCAAGATTGCCACACTTTAAGATGAAGCAATGATATCAATAAACTTTCAAATGAGACCTTCGGCTTCCTCCCAAAATGCAGCTCATAAGAAGTCACATTCAAGATCGAGCACAAGAAAATCCAATTGGATATAGTAAGTTGTACTAATCATCTCATTCCAAAACTTTCTAAGAGTCATGCTCATTGAGGATCATCCGAGCCATCTCCACGAAAGTGTGATTCTTCCTTTCAATCATGTCATTCTACTGAGGAATGCGTGAGGCAGAAAATTAATGCCCAATGCCATGTTCAAGGTAGAAAGCATTAAAGAGATTGTTCTTAAACTCGATGCCATTATCACTGTGAATTACTTTCAATGCACTAGGAAGTTCCTTGAACAATCTAAAAGCTAAGCTTTGATAGTGTGTGAACACTTCATCCGTGCTCACAAGAAAGAACACCCAAGAGTAGCAAGAAAAGTCGTCAATAATGACAAGTACATATCACTTCCCACCCGCCGAACGAACCCAGGAAGGACTAGCAATGTCCATATGGAGAAGTTCTCATGGTTGTTCAGTCATCACCAGATTAACTGGTGGGTGAGAGGTGGCAACCATCTTGCCATTCCGACAAGCAGGACAAAAAAGGTTCTTCTCAAACTTGAGTATGGTCAATCCTCGAATCAAGCCTAGTTCTTTTATGCACTTAACTTTCATCTCATCATTATTTGTGAGCAAAGGGCAATTCTTGCAAGTGCCTAAGAGAGTATGTCTAGACTCTTCCTCAAGGAGCTTCTTCTCAGTAGTCTTAAGCCAACTGGCGAGTTGAGTATGCAAAGTCTGAAGCTTGCCATGCTCACTCATGACAACTTGGCAACTATCACATTTCTCATCTTTGGCCCTAGACTTAAATAAGGCAAACCCAGTTGTTACACACGCATATCTAGACTTGAGCTCCTTCAACCCATGAACAACTTTCTTAAGAAACCAATCCTGGCTAACTAGGGCATCATTCAAGGTATCAACCTAAACAAAAAACTTGTCATACGTAGGTGATACCTCATAGGGGTCAAACTCAGGATCGCTATCATTGTCGTCGACCATGAAGTAGACATTAGTGAAGTCTTTGTTCTTCCTCTTGCTCTTCATGGGTTGCTCCTCCTCCTCCGAGCTCTCGTCCTCGCTTGAGGAAGTGTTGACATTGCTGAGCGTCGCCACAAAAGCTCGAGATGTCACCTTGGCCGCCTTCTTGGACATCTTGTTGCGGTTCTTGAAGAAGGGCTTCTTGTTCTTCTTATGCTTATCGTGGTCGTGGTCACGATCTCCCTTCTTCTTGAGCTTTGGGCAATCCACCTTGAAATGAGTGGTATCACCACACTCATAACAAGCTCGAGAGCCACCTCTACTTTGGTCTCTTCTATTATTGTAGAAGAGGGTGAACTTCTTCATGATCAAAGCAACATCTTCATCATCAAGTGTGTCCACCTGCTCCTCTGTGATTGAAACCAAGGAAGACAAAGCAAAGCCACTTGTTGAAGGGTTAGCACAATAAAAGCCAACTCCAGTAGGACTACCACCACTAGATCCTGAAACCAACATCATGTTCTGAGGCAGGGAGTTTCTTAGGCCTATTCAAGTTGCCTTGGCTATCTTGATGGATTTGAGCTTACTGAAGAGTTCATCACAAGTCAACGTGTCATAACTGGATAACTCTTCAATGCTCGAGATCTTCACTTCCCATATACTACGATCAAGAGTATAGAGAAGCTTGATCCCCCTCTCATAGTGAAACTAGTGCAAAGCTCCAGTTGATCTAAGATTGCTAACAATCCCATCAAATCAAGCAAACATGGCATCCAAAGACTCTCTGGGGCCTTACACGAACATCTAATATCCTTGGTTATACATGCTTTGGCGCTGAGCCTTGATTTTGTTAGTGCCCTTATGAAAGACACTAAGAGTGGACCAAATCTCACGAGTGGTACGGAGGTGTTGCACTCTGTCAGACACATTACAACTCAGACTATATTTCTTGCCTTGTTATTGGACTCATATTTGTTCAATCTAGGGCTAAGAAGTGCGAGCGATAGGATTCTCATAGTTAGAGTCAACAATCTCCCATATTGCATTTCCTTAGCTTAAGATATAAGCCTCCATACGCACCTTCCAGTATAAAAAATCATGACCTTCAAAGAGAGGGATGTTACCATGTCTTTCCATTGTTGCATACAGATCACAAAGCTAGCAAAGGTAAGCAAGTGATCAAACCAGCTCTGATACTAATTGTAGGACCAAAAATGACAACTAGAGGGATGTGAATAGGTGACCTACAAATTTCTTTGATGGCCTTCTCTTATTTTCGTCACCTAACGCACCTCAAAACTAAGCGAAAGCAAAAACCAGAGAGAAACTAGTTGCTATGAAAGGCTCCAAGCATGGCTCTCATGGGTGTAAATGAACTCTAGGTTCCTTTAGCACATATCCCATGAGTTATCGCCACAGAAAGATAACAACTTGAAGAAAGAAATCTTTGCTCCAAAGAAAAGATCATTGGAAGAAGTTCTCCGAGTTGATGATTTAGAAGCAAGGAAATTCAAGACCCACTTGTGTTTGTATGTGAATTTTATACCTCTAGCAACAAGAATAACAACTTCTCAAGGTGGAAAAATTTCAGCACAACAACTAAAACGAAAACACAACTGAAAAAGGAAAAATTCGCAACAAAGCAAGGGAGCCAAGAGAAGGAAACTACAAGGATTTGAATCCAAGAACATGGGGGAACTAACACTTCAATTCGTTAAGAGGACAACCCTATTTTCTATAGAATTACAAAATGGTTTCCTCACAAAAAGCTCTCACGTATTACAAAGGCTAAGTTGTCCTTTCCTCTCCTCTAAAACCTAGCACTCAAAAGCTCAAATGGCTGGCTCCATCCTCCCACACAACCCCACCCCTCTATTTATAGGCCTAGGGAGGTAGCTTAGCTCTAAAGTTTCCTTATTCCCAAAGTACTCGTCCCTTCCAATGGTCTCCTAACTACCACCAGGGTATTTTGATCTATTTGTCGCTCTGTCCATCGAACGGCCATGGTGCCTTCATAACTTAGCTTTACCTTGATGCTAGCTTTGCGCTGATACCATGTGCACCCCACGGTTTTGAGACCAAAATGTGAAACCACCTCACACGCTTTTCAAAGCGTTACTCACTGCCACTTACTATCACCTCAAGCAAGTATCCCAATGCCGAGTGTGTCATGCTTCTCAAAGAACTCTAATGCATTTACCTGGCTCCTAACAAAACTCAACATGCAATGCACACAAAATAATAACCTATTTTGATTGATTGATTAAGAAAATAGGTTGTAAACCTATGCTACCGGCGAAGCTATTACATAATCTTGGAAAATTTTAATAAGTTGTAAATTTTAAAAATCAGGGTGTTACAAATCTACCTCCCTTAAAGGAATCTCGCCCTCGAGATTCCGACAGATTGAAAATGAGAAATGGGATCTTGATCTTCAAGTTTTCTTCTCAGTTTTCAAATTGCCTTTTCTTCTCAGTGTTAACCTTATTGCCCTGACATACTCTACTCACTTTGCTTTTGACGGCTTTCACAACTGTCTTGACAAACCTTGATTGATTACCCTGAGTATGTTGGATTTTTTTGAATATTCTATTCCTGGTATCTTCAACATTTGTAGTTGTCTTTGATGTACTTTTCTAACTTTTTTGACAACATGTGTCATATAGGACCATATATTTTGCTACACCACTCTTGTTTCCATACTATCGATAACAATCCTTGAGATCATGATACATCTTAGTGCTTTCTGATTTGAGAATTCCGTAGCTTCACCACTCCTGATAAAATTTCTTTATTTATTTTTTAATGATCTTCTCATCTGTTGATTGACCTTGGCGGACCTTCTTATCCACGAAGATTTAGTAAGGCATATCCTAATTCCGAGAAAAGAATACTTGTTCTTAGCAATCACTTCTGTGGTCGGAGTGCAGTTTCTGGGTATTGTCCTTCCTTTTGCACACTTTATTACCACATTACCTTTGCACAGTGGACACACACCTTCTTATCGTCAGGTACTTGGATCCTCAGGGGACATCGATTGGCATAGCGTCTTTCTTCTTCATAGCAAAAACACACCTTCCTTGTACAGGTACTCTGCAAATTATCTCTCAACCTATGAAACTTCTTGGTTGATAGAACAAAGTGCTTGTTCAGGAGTGGAACGTAGCCAAGAACTGTTATTTGCTTGATGGTCTTCAAAGGCTTTCTTCCTCTTCTTGTTGTTGCCTTGCTTTCCACGCTTGTCTTCTGCACCCAGAGCTTCGATAATCTGTAGTAGACTTTCTATATTCTGAGTCATGCCTTGAAGGATCTGAGTCTGCGTCTCAAAATAATTGAGATGGCATCTACTAGATGTTGTTGTTATTGTTGTTGGTACCTTTACCAAGCTGATCTTTCTTTATGTTCACCATCTAATTAGGATTGAGGCAGAAGGTTAGGGCAAGAAGATAAGGGACTAGAACGAGAAAACCTAACTATACTATTAACTATAGAGATATATAAGGAATCACGCTGTTACCAGATGCTAAAGCATCCCACAACGCATACCAGCACTCAAACAAAAACTACAAATCACACAAGGCAAACAACACAAATATGCACTACCAATAGCGCTCTAACGTTTCCGAAAACTAGGAAAAATCCTCCTATAACTCGAAGAACTAAAACTGACAGAAGCGCAAAGGTAGATCTTCATGACTTCACTGTTGTGGTCGATGATGCTTCCTTGTAGCGAAGAGTCATCAACTTCATGATCAGAATCTTCATACGAGGTAGAAGTGTCGAATGAGATGTTCAAGTGCATCTTTCTCAACCGGAGTAATTGGGATGGTTCAACAACTAAAGGTTTTGAAAAGGAGGGAGGGAAGTGTTGGAAATTCATTTTGCTAAACAGATTGAAGTAGGTAAGTAGAGAGAAACTGAGGAGTTAGAAAAGCACGGGGATGGGTTTTTCAAAATAGTCTTTTAAAATATGACCTTATGGCACAACCATTATATCTAGGCTTGCGTCCTATGATCAGTATGTCTCTGATACCACCTCTGTCACACCCGGTTTTAACAGACAAAGCCAGATACGGCTTGTGTGTGTGCCCAGAATGTTCAACACACATAAGGACATCACATGTGAAGTAACAAAAACAATACTTTTATAGAATAAATGTTAAACTCTTACAGCAATTGACATATATTGACTTTTATGTAGATATCTGTAGCGGAATAGAAGCACTGGTACCCAACAATACCAGAGGAAACTGACCAAGAGACATGCGCCTAGAACGTCACAACATCGTCTTGATAGTTTTCAATATCTTCACTCACTGAGCAACACCACACATGTCGCATGGCATAGGGAAAATAGCAAGTGTGAGCACATAATGCGCTCAACAAGTGTGGGAAAGATAATGATATGTAAGCTTATATCAAGAATCGGATAACACAAGGTGTATTTGCGTAAATACGAGTAATGAAAAGATATTTGGACTCAAAAACATTAAACGATTATTAAGTGAATGTAACCCATACAGTCCAACACCCAGCATACATGGCTCCTCACCTTGGATACCTGTACTATAACCAAAACCATAACCAAACCCATAACCACAACCCACTAATCATGTGAGGATCCAAGTCTCTTGTAACTGTGGGCATAACTGTTATAACAGTTTTACACTCTACAGAGGTTGTCCAACTTTTAGGCACGAGTCGTGTTTTCCATGTTACCATGTTCGCGAAACACTTAACACATGCCAGTGGTGTGCCGCCAGGAGAATCACTATGAAGGACAGTGCAACAATTAGGTCCTGGTACTCCAACTAATGCCAGTCAGGTGTCTAATCGATATGCTAAGCCTTACCCATATCGGCCTTTTGTTTGAACGGTATTTTTTGGGTTGTCGCTCCACGAACCGGTCCTTATATGCGACACTTGGGCAAAGACTATCCAACAAGGAAATAACCAACAAAACCTAACATCTCTATTTGGAACATATCCACAAGCCCACCACCATTATCAAACCAACAGGGAAAATAACAAACAAATTTCTTCTAACGTATCTACAAGCCCACCACATAAACCACCATAATCAAAGCAACTCTTTGCCTAAGTCCTAGGGTTCCATGTTACTAACAAGTTCATCATCACCATTGCATATATCTACTAAACATGTATATGACACTTCCCAACATTCCAAAAGCATGGCTAAGCAATTCTATCCAAGAGACTCATATCAACTACCACTTAGGCTTCAAGGAATATAAAGGAAGAACTAGGTAAACCCTAACATAGGTGACTACCAATCAAGTTAACAGACATTGCATGCAATTGTATAAAACAAAACATTTAAAATATAGGTTCAATATGATCAAGGACACTTACCTTTTACCCAATGTTGCTCAGTGTTGACGAAACCATGGTTTTGAAGTCCCTTGAACTATTCTGGAATGCTATCAACTAATCGTAGGAACTACCAACAAACAACACAAACCAAACACTAAGAACAACATAACAAATATCATCAAAATAATTTAAAAACACTATGGTTGGATAGGTATGATTTTAGAAACATTTAGATGCAAGAATCGTCTAAATCGGAGTTAAGGTAAAAGAGGATGGGCTTTTAGAAGATGGATTAGGCAGAAAGGAAAGACTAGTTTACTATAGTTATCTTCCTATGGGAAAAGAATTTATTGTACAATCATTGCGCCAGGCTTGACAACGTAATTTTGCATGGTTCAAGAAGTATATGGCTGACTAGACTAAGGAGGATGACGTGGTGTTGACTTGGCATGTTATGCAAGCATCAACTTGGATTGAAGAAGAAGTACGCTAAAGTCCAATATCGATCACCCATGATCAAATGGCTGGGGTTATGCTTCTAGGTTAAGAATACTACTGGTAAGTCTGCATAGTGGCGATGGTTCGAGTTCCATTGGAGATGGCGATCGGACATTTGGCTACTGACATCGGTGTTGGGCTTCAGTGGTGTTTCAGCAAAATGAGGAAAGCATAGCGTAGAACATGGAAAGACTAACTCAGCGATATGGTTGGTTTTGGAAGGGTTCATCTGAGGTAGCAGCAAAATAACGATGACTGCTGCTAGGTTTGGTGGTGACCACGAACAGATGCAGCAATGAAGATGCTTGTGTTCCCCGAGATTGGCTATGAAATTTGAGAAATCGTTTGAACAGAGACGTTCATATATCCCAGGAACACAATGCTATAGTATGCGTTTGGTTAGATCATCCCCTGAGAGGAAGAACAATCAACGGAGATGAGATGTGTGAAGGTTGCAGCATGCTGTGATTGGCAATCGCGTTCCAGTTGTGTTCCTGCACAAACATGGATGGGCTCCTAGGCTCACGTAGAAGACTCGATGGGACACGCCGTGACATGGTTGGTGTATCGATACGACTTTTGGATTGACAGGGAACACGAATGAAAATCTGGTGCGCGGGCAGAATTTGTCCAAAAATCGGACAGCGGGCATATCGACCATGATCCCGATGGTTTGGCTGATCTAATGGATGACCTAGTTTGTAAGGGTGTGGGCAACATCATGGGTCATGCACTGGTGAAAGGGCATGGAGATTTAACCTCTAGTCAGCCGGGAACGTCAATGCCAATTGGTGATGGCGTGGCTGTCAGCGACGACAACGATCGTGGCGGCATAGATCGGGCTTTGGCCAGGGCTAGGGCTTGGCTAGGGACTTAGTATGATTCTAAAATAGTAGTAAGGGAGGAGAAGAAGGGGTCCTCACCTTGCTTCGATGATCGAGGAAGGAGGATTCGTGGAGAATATGACATAGCGCATCACGGGCGGCGACGACAGCTCCGATGAACAGGGGCGCACAGATAAGGTAGCAGCGGCGTCTAGGTCTTGGGGGCATGGAATAAGGGTAGGAGATGGTGTGCAACTCCTATTTATAGGGCTAGAGGAAGCTGGTTGAGGTGGAGTCCAAGACAACACAAATCGGGTTCGAGTTCGAGTCGGTTAGGATTTCCTTTTTCGCAGCTCTCTATTCCGAGGATGATATCTCCATCGTCCTGACTCCAAATATGTTGTTTCTGGACTCAAAATTGTATTACTCGAAAATATCTACAACTTTGATATTCATTGAAACTTCTAAAAGCGCTATCTTGATTTTCAAAAATGCACGACAAGATAAATTGTTCGAACTCAGACTTATCTGCGCAACACTGATTTAGCGGGCCATAACTCTTAGCTCCGTTATCCAAAAGGAGACTTCCATAGGTTCATATCAAAGCTCTCGACGAGACCTACAACTTTCGTATTGTCACTATATGCATTTGAGGCCGTTTTGAAATCCGAAACTTCAAGGGAAGATGAGGCTATCCAGAACTCCGCGAAAATTTACAGATTTTGTGGATCCATTTTGTTGGGCTATCTAGAAGACTTGGCTAAGAGTTTGGACTTGAGTAAGATTGAGCCCAAAGACACTTTAGGTATATCTAGGGTTTAGAAAATAAACTTTTGCAGAGAAATTTGAATAGGGTTTGTATTTGAATTTAGATTTGGATAGGATTTGAGGAAAAGAAAATATTGACTTTGAACAAGGATTTGGATAAGATTTGAATTGAACTAGAGAATGATTAGATATGACCAAGGATTGAATAGATGACGAATTCAAGAATTTTGAATTCCAACCATTAAGATCCTTAACTACTTTACTACATAGTTTTGTAAAAACATTTTCAAAATCTTTTTCACTTAAAATACCAAAGAGAAAGAAAAAGAAAAAGAACTCTAATGCATTTACCTGACTCCTAACAAAACTCATAATGCAATGCACACAAAATAATAACTATTTTGATTGATTGATTAAGAAAATAGGTTTTAAACCTATGATGTGAGTGAAGCTATTCAATAACCTTGGAAATTTTTAAAAAGTTGTAAATTCTGAAAATCAGGGTGTTACAATATGTTAGCTTGGGAGGATGGTCAACTTCTTAAAAATTCTTGGAATATCGACTAGCTTCACAAGTTCTATGTACAAGCTCAGGGAAAGAGGATTATTAGAAGTCCTAAATGATCTACTCGACAAAGTGGAAGGAGAGACTTCCTTGCCTCTCTCCGGCCATCGACGCCGACAGAGAGGATGGGGTCCGGCCCCCCACTGAACTCATCGGTGTTGCTACCTAATCATCGACATTACCGACGATGATAGGTTTGGGAGAGGCATTGGCTCCCTACCGTCATTGTTAGTGTTGCTGCTCTGGCTACTCCCTCTGGCCATCCTCACGAAATAACACGAGGATTGAGAGGATGAAGTGACTGGCATCTTGTCACCTTTAACAGAGATCCTGCCAGATGCCTCTCTTTTCTCCGCCTTAGCCGCATCCTCTTTCCTCTATTTTCACCTCCAAGAGGTCCTAGTCCACCTCATCTTCAACTAGAGACACTCAGGACTTTGTTGGGGAATGGGTAGGCAAGCTAGTGCAAATCAAAATTTCTCTATCGTGTTAAACCAGGAAACCATGCGAGTATATGATCATAAATCATTACCAATTGACATGCAGTGCAACAGAAGAAGAGTTGGAGTAGACTGATCCAACTTTGTGAGCATCCTCGGTTGTCACATCCTGATTTTCAAATTTTGCAATTTTTTTAAAATTTTCCTAGATTTAATTTGAGATTAAACAAATAGCATAGGATAAAACCTAATTTCTAAATTTAAATTCAATTTGACATAGGTTATATTCTTTTTGAATGCATTCATGCTAGAATTAGACAATTAGGGTTATAACAGCCGTGCCCTCAGTTATGGGAGATTTGGATCCTCACATGATTACTTGGTTGTGAGTTGTGGTTATGGTTTATGGTTATGGGTTATGGTTATGGTCATGGTCATGTTGGTACAGGAGGTACTGGATGGTGATGGTTTCTGCATGGTTACCTTTGGATGGATGGTTGTTGGGTGGTTTGGGTTACATTCACTTAATAACTGCTTAATGCTTTTGAGTCTAAATATCTTTTCTTTACTCGTATTTACACAAATATACCATGTGTTAGCCTGTTATTGTTGAAAGCCTAAATATCATTATTTTCCCACACTTGCTGAGTACTCCATGTGCTCACCCTTGCTATCTCCATCAATACATATGCTGCTTAGCGGAGGACTTTCAAGATTTCCAAGATGATGACTTGATGTTCTAGGAGTGTGTTCCCCAATCGGTGCCTGTGAAGTGCTTGGTCGCCGATGCTTTCGTCCCGCTTCCGTCGATTAGATGCTGCATTTAGTTATTAAAGTTGTTTATGTGAAGTCTTTTTGTAAGAAGTAAACGATTGTAAGTTAAAGTATTGCTTTTGTTACTTCACCTATGATGTCCTTATGTGTGTTAAACTTTCTGGGCATACATAAGCCGTACTTAGTTTTGTCCATTAAAACTGGGTGTGACAGAGGTGGTATGAGAGCCATACTGACTGTAGGACCGCAAGCCTAGATATAATGGTCATGGTATAAGGTCATATTTTAAAAGCCTATTTTGGAAAATCTGTCCTCATGCTTTTCTGACCTCTCATCTTCTCTACTTACTTGCCTATGGAAACTCATTTTGTTCTAACAATTTCCAATACTGCCCCTTTCAAAAGTTTTAGTCGTCCCGGTTGCTTCGCTGAGAAGGATGCTCTTGAAGATCCCACTTGATGCCTCTACCTCGTGTAAAATTCTTGATGATAAAGTTGAAGGCCCTTGCAAGCCCTAGCTCAAACTATGATGTAGATGTAGCAGCAACGAAATCATGTTCCTCAACCCCATCAACCCTCAGGACATGGAGAATTTAAGAGAACTCAACCCCCAATCTTTAGTCATGCAATGGAGCTATGGATGCAGACGATTTGCTGAAGGACATAGAAATGAAGCTACAAGTTGCACGGTGTAATGACAGAGAGATGGTTCTTTATGCTTCACACCAACTCCCCGGTCAAGCTTTGGATTGGTGGGAAGCATATTGTGCCACACATGAAAACTCAGCAACTATCACTTGGATGGAGTTCAAATCCAGTTTCCGCACTCATCATGTGTCATCAACAGATGTTCGTCTAAAGAAGAAAGAATTCATGAGCTTTGAAGCAAGGATCAATGACTGTAAGGGAATATGTGACCAAGTTTACCCAGTTGTCTAGGTATGACCTAAATGCAGTAGATACAGATGAGAAGAAGCAGGAACGTTTCTAGAAGGTCTGAATGATGCCATTGAGTATGCCCTACTTCCCCAAGAGTTCGCTAATTTCCAAGCTGGTGAACAAAGCTTTAGTGGTTGAACACAAGAGCCATCAGCTAGATGAGAAGAAGAGGAAGATGTCATTTCAAGGACAAGGAAGCAACACACGTTCCCGTGTGACAACTCAAGCTCCTCCGTAAGGTTCTATGTTTCGTTCCAACAACCAGAACATAACTCAGTCTCAAGCCCCTATTCAACACTCTAATCCACTAGCCACTCCTCAAGTCAAGAACGTCTCAGCTACTCCCACCTCAGGCAAGAGATATTTCTATTGTGGAGAAGAAGGACATTATGTGAATATGTGTCCTAAGAAGTATCCAGGACTGGCCAACATAAATACTCTGAAGTCTACTCAGTTTCAATCCCAAGCACGTAATGGAAATCAGGCCCCTGCTCAGAACAACCATACACAGCAAAACTTCGTTCGTGGGAAGGTTAACCATGTTACCGCAGGAGAAGCTCAAGATGCTCAGGATATAGAGTACGGTATTTCCCTTGACAACTCCCGGCTCGCATCAGTTTGATTTGATTTTGGAGCTTCGCATTCTTTCATAGCTACAAACTATATGTGTCGTAGAATAAGCCTTAAAATAAAGGGGGTAGACTTTTCAGCAAATCTTATAGTTTTGGAATCTAAGGGTATAAATGTCATCCTTGGAATGGACTGGTTAGCCATGTTTGATGGAATAACTAATGTGTGTTAAAGAAAGAACAGTATTCAGAAGCTATACTCTGATCCCAGAAGTGATTGTCAAGAATAAATACCCTTCTCTCGGAATTAGGTTCGGCCCCAGCAAGTCTACAGGATAAGAAGATTTGCCAAGGTCGACCAATAGACAAGGAAGCTGTCAAAAGCATAGTGAACAGTGTATGTCAGAAAATGAGATCACCACCCAGAAGAAGGAAAAACGATTTGGAAAGCGAGAAGAAAATTTGAAGACCAAGTTTCCTTACCTCTTCCCTAATCTTTCCAAATCTCGAAGGTGAGATTCCTTTAAGGGGGGTAGATTTGTCACATCCTGAATTTCAAATTTTGCAATTTTCTAAAATTTTCCTAGATTTAATTTAAGATTAAACAAATAGCATAGGATAAAACCTAATTTCTAAATTTAAATTCAATTTGACATAGGTTATATTTGTTTCAATGCATTCATGCTGGAATTAGATATATAGGGTTTTTGTTTGTTTTGGCTTTGATTGATTTGATTTGCTTTAGAATAGAAACTAGAATTAGATAAAGAAAAGAAATAGAAATAGAAAGGAATAGAAATAAAAAAAAAGAAAAAGGAAAACCTAATTCTACCCGGCTTTTTCCCTCTCTCCCTCCCAGCTTGGCCTGTTCTGTTTCTTCCCCCCCTCCCCCTCTTGGGCCAGCTCTAGTCCCGGCCCAGCAGCCTGCGCCCAAACTAGTAGCCTGCCGGCCCAGATCTACTTGCCTGCCAACCACCACAGCCAAATGCGTCTCCGCCATTTAGGCCTCTACTCTGGCCGCTGACACACGGGCCCCGCTTGTCGGATGCCTCTTCCACCCTAAGCCAGAGTCCTTCTTGAGCCTGAACTGCGCTGGCCGTCAAATCCCGCATGAATCTGAGCCTAACCCAAGGGGGAAAACCTCTAGAAGCTCGGCAAAATGAGTCCTCATGAGCCCCGTGCATGATTGGTGGCTTTTCCCCAACGGACTCACGTTTAAACAAAGGAAATCAAGCTCGGATTAGCCGCTGTCGCCACCGTGTCCAAATCAAGCTCGACCCGGCCACCCCGAGCCTCTCCGCCCATAAATAGATGCCCATACTCCCTTCTCTGAAGTCGCTGACTCTTTTCCCCAAATTTTTGGCAAGTTCCCGAGGCCGTAGCGTCTTCCCCGCGTAGCTCCGAAGCATGTGGCCATCTCCACTCGTCCAAACTGCTCCGATGCTCTGCCATCTCCTCCAAAGCCTTAGGTGAGTTACCCAAGCTTTACTCTTCGTGAAACACCACTCACCGGAGTGTGTAGCTGCCGAAGGCTGAATCGGACGAGAAGTCCGACCATGCGCTGTCGTCTCCTAGCACCTTTACCGCCTCTGTAGAACCGCCGACCATCACTTCTCTGCCCTCCCCTCCTCAGCCATCCGATCAGTAGCATGCAGCCAAGATTAGATCCCATACTTAGCTCTTCGGTGTCCAATAGCCCGGTGCCACATGTCCATCCTTTAATCCAGTCAGCACACAGCCATGTCATCATGCCATGTAGTTGCCACGTAGCCAGATCTGCCCACGTGTCGCCTAGTTAACAGCCTAGTTAGCAGCCACGCAGTAAAGAAGGTTTTTCAATACGAAAATAATTCCAAATAATCCTAATAATTGGCAACTTTGCAAATAGGTCCATGTTTAATTTAATAAATTAGATCTAGGTTCCTATTTTTGCAATAAACACCCTAGGTTTGTTAATAATTGAATTTAGGTCTTGTCTTTTTACATAAAACTCCCTACACATTAAACAAATTAGGTTTTAGCCCTGACCCTTTTTGCACAAAAGCCCCTGTTTAGTAAAAGTTTCATAACTTTTTGTCGTAGCTCCGTTTTAAGCGATTCTTGCACTGTTAGATTCTTTTCTCCGAGCTCTATTTTTCTAGATAGGTTTTGTTTTGTTGTTCATTTGTTTTGTGATCTGTTCTTAGTGGATTTTGCTGTGTGTTTTGTTAGTAATTGTGCGATTAGACTTCAACTCTCCGAATCAGTTCGAGGGACTTCTAAACTACGATTTCGACAACACTGAGCAGCATTGGGTAAAAAGCTAGTTTCCTTGATCATCTTGAAACTATGATTTAAATTGTTTTGTTTTACAAAGTTGCATGCAGTATCTGTCAATGTGATGGGTAGTCACCTGTGTTAGGGTTTGCCCTAGTTTTTCCCTTATCATCCCTTGTAACCTAGATGGTTTATGGTTAGGTGTCTTTTGTGGGTAGATTGCTTAGCCATGCTTTTGGGATACTGGGAGGTATATAATCTTGACTAATGAACATATGCAACAATGGTGGTTAACTTGTCAATGGTTTAGCAACATGGAATCTTAGGCCTTGAGCATAGGGATGTTGGTAATAGTGGTCATGGTTATGTGATTGGTTTACTGTTTGCTCAAGTAACCAAAGTAAGGACCGATTCGTGGAGCAACAACCCGAGAAGTTCCGTACAAATACGAGACTAATATGGATAGGCTTAGCCGATTAATTAGGGTTCTTCCAGTGTTGTGTGGGCTAGATGGGAGGCGTGGATGAGGGAAGTTAATTCTCAGAAACCACAGGGCACAAGAGGGGGGCTTCTAGGTGGTAGCACCTAGCGGTGAAACCTGGAGTGTTGGTGACACATACTGGGAGGATTCTTTGTAAAGGCTTCATAGTGATCGCCTTGCAACACACCACTGGTGTGTGTGTGGTGCTTGGCCGGCATTGCAACATGGAGACTTCAGTCATCTGCTTGCAGGTGATGAAATCACGACTCGTGGGAAAGTCAGTGAGCGTACATTGTAATAGAAGATAGTGGATATATAAGTGCTAGTGATGTTGAGGATGAATATGCCCTTGCAGCTAACCATGCAAGTGATGAGGATGGTTGTGAGATGGATATCGACCATGATGAAGTGTTTGATGCCACTGCCATGGAGGATTATCGGACCCTCATTGTGCAGTGAGTGTTAAGCATCAAATTGAGAAAGCAGAACAGCTACAACGCCACAATTTGTTTCAGATGTTCCTCATAGTGAAGAATTATCGTGTTTGAGTCATTATTGATGGAGTAAGCTGCAACAACTTGGTATGTTCAGATATGATCAAGAAGATTACCTTGCCGATAAGAAACCATCCTCACCCATATCATACTTGTTGGAGAAAGAGTTCGTCTTGTCCCAGCAAGTACGGTGAGAGTTTCCTCTAAGGAGGAGACTCAAGCCTGGAGACAAAGTTTAAGAGGAAGGAACACCACGAATGTATTGATGGGAGGAGTATTGCAGCGTGACTTGGTGTATTTTTGCCTCTATGTCTTTTTCGCTATCTTGCCTGTCCCTTTAGCCCAGGCGACCAAGGCTCCTTTTTATAGGGTCATGCGTAGCTTGGAGTACAAGTTATCATAATGTACAAATATCTAGGATCCGACCAATTTACTGGGCCTTATCCTGGATAACTGCTTTCTACCCTATCTGGGAGATAAATATCTACCGTGGTAATTATAGTGGTGCTTGCCCCCTAAAGGGGGTGAGCCGGTCTCCAACTACGGCGCGGCGCCGCACTGTCAGGGGTGTCAGGACAGCCTCCATCATGCCGGGGTGTTAAAGCGGCATCCACTAGCCTAGGTATTTAATGCCAGTCACCTCCTTGCAAGCAAAGTACGACCGGTGCTTCCACTTTGGCAGATCATTACTGAAACCTGACGACTCAACCAGTAGCCTCTAGGAAGCTGGCCCGAGCAACAGGAGGCTAAGGCCTCAGGAGACCGGGCCTTTAGGAGGCTGAACCTTCGGGAGGCAGGACTCCGGAAGGCCGGGGCTTCGGGAGGCCGAGGCTTCGGGAGACCAAGCCTTTGGGAGGCTGAGCCTTTGGGAGGTAGTACTCCGGAAGGCCAGGGCTTCAGGAGGCCGAGGCTTTGGTAGACTGAGCCTTTGGGAGGCTGAGCCTTCGGAAGGCAAGACTGGTTAAGCAATGGGGCCGTTGGGGATCCTTAATAATGACCCCCAACAGAAGCCCCTCGTGAGGGCGGCCAGCGGAGCTATCGGGCCCGCGGTCCCTGGCTTGTGGTTGATGGCTCGTGGTCCAAGTATTGCTTAGCTTGTCTGGGACAGTTTGACCCGGGTGACTGGACGATATGCTGGATGACGTTGGCGACAGGGAGCATTGAATGCACCCTGGGGAAAGGCAAGGTCCTGCACGATGAGGCAAGCGTGGGACACGTGTCGTCTTGTTGTTGGGGGGCCAAGGGGGTCAGTTCCGCTCCCCCAAAATTTCAACCTAGCAGGCGAAAGTACCAGGCTTGCGCCCATCGCCTAGGGGGGCAAGTTGCTCCTTATTTGTAGGAGGAGCGGGATTGCCCCGAGCGACCTTTTCGCCAACTCCTTGTTGTCATCTGCCTTTGTCTTCAGCGTCTGTTGGAGTAAGAGTTTGTCTTGCCCCAGCAAATACGGTGAGATTTTCTTCTAAGAAGGAGACTCAAACTTGGAGACAAAGTTTAAGAGGAAGGAACACCACGAATGTATTGATGGTAGAAAAAATGGATCGATCTGGGGGGAGTATCATAGCGTGACTTGGTGTTTTTCCACCTCTGTGTCTTTCTGACGTCTAGCCCTCTCCTCTGACCAGGCGACCAGGGCTTCTATTTATAGGGCCATGCGTAACTTGGAGTACAAGTTATCACAATGTACAAATATCTGGGATCCGACCGATTTACTGGGCCTTATCTCGGATAACTACTTTTCTACCCTACCTGGGAGATAAATATCCACCGTAGTAACTATCGTGGTGCCTGCCCCGTGAAAGGGGTGAGCCGGTTGCCAATTGCGGCCTGACGCCGCACTGTCTGGGGTGTTAGGATAGCCCTCACTACGCTAGGGTGCCAGAGTGGTGCCCATTAGCCTAGGCCTTTAATGCCAGTCACTTGCTGGCAGGCAAAGCACGACCAACGCTCTGACTCATCCTTCTGTCTTCGGGAAGGTGGCCTGACCAACCCGAGGCGAGGGCCTTGGGAGGCATAGAGCAGGGAGGTAAAGGCGTTGGGAGGCGGGACCCTGGAGGGCCGGGACTTCGGGAGGTCGAAGCTTTGAAGGATCGATGCTTTGGGAGGCCATGTTTTGGAAGGCCTCGGTGGGTTGAGTTAGACGAGTCAAGGGAAGGCTTCGTAGGCGCGAAGGGGTACCATGAGAGGATCTGATGAAAATTGGAGATCGAGCTTCTAGCAAAGGGTTTGGGGGGACCGGGGTGGTGATCTTCAATCGTTATCCTCAGGCTGGCTTATTTTCCCCCAACAGTACCCCCTCATTCTTGGGCTCCGATGTATCGGAGGGGGGAGAGGATGCAGAGGAAAATCAACTCGAGCCTGGTATCGTATCAAGGATGCTTGATGGTGATTTTTTATCCTCTGAAGTCGCTAGAGTAGAGGTTTTGTGTGGGTTTGGAGAATCGCGTACGTTCTCCTGGCGGGACAAGACGTGCCACTGCCTCGTTCTGACTGGATAATGCAAGGGTTCGCCAGGGTCTCGTGCCCATGATATTGTCACGCACCGAAAGGGGTTTGGGTCATTAATGTGATGGGACGTCTGTGCGAGAAAATGAGGCATTTCATCGTGGAGTGCCACCACGTGTTGGAGAGAAACCGGATAGGGCCACAGCTCTGTCCCCTAGGTATTTAATGGGAGGACACGGCGATGCTCGCCCTGCTTCATCTTCCAAACTTACGTGGCTACGTGGCTCGGGTATAAAGCCGGGGGTTACCTGGCTGGAGCCTCTACAGCCCCATGAGCAGCAATTTAGCCTTGACTTGAGTATGGCATCGTCTTCCTCATCATCCTCCTCAGAGACATTGATGATCTCTACGGCTCCATTGGGAGCCGGGCTGCTTTGGTCATCGGTAGAGGTATCAGAGGTGGAACGGCTTCTACCTCTGCAGGGGAGGCGGTTGTCCGCTACTCCGGCCTAACCTTTGGCCGGGGAGGGCATGCCTATAGAGATCATCGATATCTCTGATGATGACGAGGAGATTGACTGGGATCTCCTACTGACGTAGAGTGAGCCGGTGTTTGTGGGCTCAGCGGTGAAGCAAGAAGAGACCGGGAAGGCGAGGAAAGGGCCTCACCGAGGACCTCCTCGGACTCCTCAGCCATGGTAGGCCGTAGATGAGGCGTGTACGCCGTCTCATACGTGGCCCCTGCAGGGACTTGTAGGAGGTGGAGGTGGTCACCAGGGTGACGTACTTGGTGACGCTGTAATATATCCATCTCATGGCTGGACTTAGTTACCTTGTACTCTTTCTCGCCTTGTTTTGCTCCATAGGGATCCATCTTCTTCGTGGCGATTTCTGGGCGGTTGTGTTGGTTTGTATCCCTGGGATGTATCGGTTGTTTAATAATATAATATGGATCTTCAGGAACAGTCGTGTCTCCCTCCATATCGCAATGCGAGAGGACCCTTCGAACGGTTGGCCGCGTGTGTGTGTGATTTTGTGCCTCCAAACCGTACTTCTTCGTCCTTTTCGAAGGCGACAGCTAGTTTTTCTAGCGATCGGTGGATACGTAGGGTAACTAAGGAGAACCGGGTGGAGTAGTGGCGACCTCGTCGTTCCTGGTTACCGTGTACTCCTCGAGCTCGGCACTGGTAGGGCCTTCATCCCAATTTGTTCCAGATTTTTGACTCAATGAAGTCCATCTGGAACCCTTGGAGACAAGCTCCGTAGGTGATCCTTGACCCTTCGGGTTCCTTAGCAACTGCTGGGGTTGAAAGCAGCGGTGTGTCGGATTGGCGGGAGGGGTGGTCCACGACCCCCTCGACCCTTAGCCATTGCATGGCTCCGGAGGTACTCCATCCGTAGCTTGGCGATGGCATGTCATAGGCGAAGCCGAAGGCTTGGCGGGGGAGGTGGTCTGCGACCCCCTCGGTCCTTAACCGCTGCCTAGCTCTGGAGGTACTCCGTTCGGAGCCTGGCGATGGCGCGTCAGTGGCGAAGCCGAAGACTAGGCGGGGGAGGTGGTCGACCCCCTAAGCTCTTAGCCGCTGCCCAGCTCTGGAGGTACTCCGTTCGGAGCCTGGCAACTAGCGACAGCATGTTGGAGGTGAAGCCGTAGCCTAGGCGGGAAAGGTGGTCCACAATGCCCACGGCCCTTAGCCGCTGCCCAGCTCTGAAGGTACACCATCTACTCCATCCGGAGCCGGGCGACAGCATGCTGGGCGAAGTCAAAGGTTAGGCGAAAGAGGTGGTCCGCGACCGCCTCGGCCCTTAGCCGCTTCCCGGCTCTGGAGGTACTATGTCCGGAGCCTAGCAATAGCGTGTCGGAGGTGAAGCCGAAGGCTAGGCGGGAGAGGTGGTCCGTGACCCCCTCGGCCCTTAGCCACTGCCCAGCTCTAGAGGTACTCCGTGTGGAAACTGGCGATGGTGTGTCGGAGGCGAAGCCGAAGGCTAGGTGCGAGAGGTGGTCCGCGACCCCCTCGGCCCTTAGCCACCGCTCGGCTCTGGAGGTACTCCATCTGGAGCCTGGTGACAGCATGTCGGAGGCGAAGCCGAAGGCTAGGCGGGAGAGGAGGTCCGCGACCCCCTCGGCCCTTAGGTGCTGCCTGGCTCTGGAGGTACTCCGTCCGGAGCCTGGCGACAGCGTGTCCGAGGAAAAGTTGAAGGCTAAGCGGAAGAGGTGGTCCGCGACTCCCTCGGCCGTTAGCGGCTGCCCGGCTCCGAAGGTACTCCGTCCGGAGCCTGGTGACAGCGTGTCGGAGGCGAAGCCGAAGGCTAGGCGGAAGAGGTGGGTCCGTGACCCCTTGGCCCTTAGCCACTGCTCGGCTCAGGAGGTACTCTATCCGAAGCCTTGCGACGGCGTGTCAGAGTCGTAGCCGAAGGCTCGGCGGGAGAGGTGGTCCGTGACCCCCTCGGCCCTTAGCCGCTGCCCGGCTCAGAAGGTACTCTATCCGGAGCCTGGCGATGGCGTGTCGGAGGTGAAGTCGAAGGCTTGGCGGAAGAGGTGGTCCACGACCCTCTCGGCCCTTAGCTACTGCCTGGCTCCAGAGGTACTCCGTCCAGAGCATGGCGAAAGTGTGTTGGAGGCGAAGCCAAAGGCTAGGAGGAAGAGGTGGTCCGTGACACCCTCAGCCCTTAGTCGCTGCCCGGCTCCGGAGGTACTCTGTTCGGAGCCTGGCAACAACGTGTCAGAGACGAAGCTGAAGGCTAGGCGGGAGAGGTGGTCTGCGACCCCCTCGGCCCTTAGCCACTGCCGGCTCTGGAGGTACTCTGTCTGGAGCCTGGCGATGGTGTGTCGGAGCTAAGCCGAAGGCTAGGCACGAGAGGTGGTCCGTGACCCCCTCATCCCTTAGCCGCTGCCTGGCTCCAGAGGTACTCCATCTACTCTATCTAGAGTCGGGCGATAGTGTGTTGGAGGTGAAGCCGAAGGCTAGGCGGGAGAGGTGGTCCACGACCCCCTCGGTCCTTAGCCGCTGCCTGGCTCCGAAGGTAGTCCATCCAGAGCCTGGCGACAGTGTGTCGGAGGCAAAGCTGAAGGCTAGGCGGGAGAGGTGGTTCGCAACCCCCTCGGCCCTTAGCTGCTGCCCGGCTATGGAGGTACTCCATCCGGAGCTTGGCGATGGCGTGTCGGAGGCGAAGCCGAAGGCTAGGCGCGAGAGGTGGTCCGCGACCCCCTCGGCCCTTAGCCGCTGCTCAGCTCCGGAGGTACTCCATCCGAAGCCTAGCGACAGCGTGTTAGAGGCGAAGCCGAAGGCTAGGCGGGAGAGGTGGTCCGTAACCACCTCAGCCCTTAGTCGATGCCTAGCTCCAGAGGTACTCCGTCCGGAGCCTGGCGACGGTGTGTCGCAAGCGAAGCCGAAGGCTAGGCAGGAGAGGTGGTCCCCAACCCCTCGTCCCTTAGCCGCTGCCCGGCTCCAGAGGTACTCCGTCCGGAGCCTGGCGACGGCGTGTCAGAGGCAAAGTCGAAGGCTTGGCGGGAGAGGTGGTCCGCGACCCCCTCGGCCCTTAGCTGCTGCCCGGCTCCGAAGGTACTCCGTTCGGATCCTTGCGATGGCGTGCCTGAGGCGAAGCCGAAGGCTTGGTGGGAGAAGTGGTCCATGACCCCCTCGGCCCTTAGCCGCTGCAATGAATGGTGGTCTCTGCAATGTACATTCGAGGGTTCCACTATGTTTCCCGTGCCACACAGCGTGGGCTTTTATTAAATATTAGTATAACAAAAATGACGTATGAAATGTGTCTTAAAAGGAAATGGTAGGGTAATGATTTTAACTTTAACCATGCGTGTTTGGAGTCACGTGGGTCATACCTTTCCCTGTAGGGATGGGGATTTTTATACCCTTTTATTTGTTTGTTGTTCCTGCCGTCTAGTCCTCTCCTCTGCCTAGGCAACCAGGGCTCCTATTTATAGGGCCATGCGTAGCTTGGCATACAAGTTATCACAATGTACAAATATCTGGGATCCGACCGATTTACTGGGCCTTATCTCGGATAACTACTTTTCTACCCTACCTGGGAGATAAATATCCACCGTAGTAACTATCATGGTGCTTGCCCCCTGAAGGGGGCGAGCCGATTACCAATTGCGGCTCGACGCCGCACTATCAGGGTTGTTAGGATAGCCCTCACTACGCTAGGGTGCCAGAGTGGCGCCCATCAGCCTAGGGCTTTAATACTGGTCACTTCCTGGCAGGCAAAGCACGACCGACGCTCTCCTTCCGGCAGATCTTCCCAGGGCCTGCTGACTCATCCTACTATCTTCGGGAAGGTGTCCTCACCATCCTGAGGCGAGGGCCTTGGGAGGCGTAGAGCAGGGAGGTAAAGGCATTGGGAGGCGGGACCCTGGAGGGTCGAGACTTCAGGAAGCCGAAGCTTCGGAGGATCGAGGCTTTAGGAGGCCCTGTTTTGGAAGGCCTCGGGGGGGGGGGGGGGGGTTGAGCCGACGGAGTCAAGGGAAGGCTTCATAGGCGTGAAGGGGTACCGTGAGAGGATCTGATGATATCAGAGATCGAGCTTCTAGCAGAGGGTTCAGTGGGACCAGGTGGTGATCTTCAACCGTTATCCTCAGGCTGGCTTATTTTCCCCCAAACAATGTCTTTTGCTTTGTGCGGGTCATCCTTTGATCCCTGCTCTTCCTCTCATAATCCAGCGCCTTTCGCCATCCTTCTGTGGTTTGCATAGCTGGCTTGAGTACCCCGAGTGAAGCCGGAACTTCGGCGAAGAGGGAGATTGCCGGAGTAGCCACGGCGCGAGACCCTGAGGTGGCGCCAGCTTTCCCATCGCTAATAGGGTCGCCTCCTGGGGTGGAGCTCTGGCAAGCCAGCAAAAGTCACCCCCAGCAAACCACTACACTAGGGGCGTCTGTCATCGGTGACGAGGAGCTCGACCGAATGGTTAGGGAGGGGAAGATTCCCTCCAGAGCTATCGCTCGGCCTCCGCTGGGCAAGGAGGTCCCGAAGCCTCTGGTCCATGAGGCCGTGGTTTTTGAGGCCTTCTTCGAGGAGCGCTTGGGTTTTCCGTTAGTGCCGCTGCTTGAGGAGATGCTCTGCCACTTCTACATGGAGCTTTCGCAGCTCCACGCCAATGGCATTTCCCGCTTGGCCACTTTTGAGTGAGCCATGCGGGCGGAGGGGTGTGAAGGGAGGGCGGATTTCTTTGCGGCCCTCCACTTTGCTAGCTGCCAGTAGAAGCTGATCAAGGTCGAGGGGACAAAGAAGCCCCCTAGCTTCGAGAGTGTCAACTTCCAGATACGGCCGCAGTATCGCGATGCCTTCCCGGCGAAGGCCATTAATGGACGATGGTATACTAGCTGGTTGCAACGGTGGTTCTACTACAATGTTGGCCCTTCAACGCCCCTTAGCTCCACAAACCGGGATATTGCGTATGTTCCGGAGCAAAAGACAGGGATTACGAACGATCAATTCGCCTCACGGCTAGCCCTTCTCCGAAGGGTGGCCAAAAAGATGAGCATGCTGACCTCGTGTAGGAGTTCACCATGTTGTGCATTCAGCCCCTTCAAACGGGCTGGAACTGCATCTTTGAGCAAGTTGCGAAAGAGTGGTCGAAGGTGTACTCCAGCCCGCCCGTCAGTGCTGGTGAGTTCCCCTTGTAGTTTGGTATTTGATCTGCCGATGTGAGCCATCTTTTTCTTCTAGAGAGCTGCCTCCTGCTGGAGCGCGCGGTGGAGATCGCGGAGGTGATCCTGGGCCCCCTACTATCACGGAGCGAGAGCGGCAAGTGGCCCTAGCACGGAGCTAGGAACGGTACAACCATGTTTGCTTTTACCTCGGTGTGGGGGCTCCGGCATGGAGGGATCCCCCAAAGCCCAAGACCGCTGGAAAATGAGTACGTGCAGGCCCCCAATCCGTGCAAGGACACTCCAGGCCTGGCGGCCTTCTACCTCCGGAGGCTCACACACCGGTTCCACGGTCGAGTCGTCGGAGGTGCCCCTGGTTTGCAAGAAGCGCCTCAGGCGGGTTGGGAGCATGAGCGATCAGTCCGGAGGCGCAAGCTAGGGTGGCGATGATGATCGGGGGAAGGGTCGGGCCTCCCCAGATATTGCAGGTCATGGCCAGAGCCGACGGAGAGGTGTGTTGATATCGTCGGCTCGGACGTTGAGGACGTTATGGCCCTCCGGTAAGAGGTTCAAAGGAACTAGGTGTGGTTTGCTTCGTTAACCATATCTTGTTTTGGTCGTTCACCGGGATCTTAATTTGTGTTTCTTTTTTTAGCAACCCTCGAGGTGGATGCGTCCTTGACTCCACCCCCCGAGGCCTCGAAGGCCCAACAAGGATTGGGGACTCCTCCGGAGGGGTCTCCGAAGGCCGTCCCGGGGGACGTGGCTTCGTTTCTGGGGGGCTCGAGCCAGCTGGTGACCTGTCTTTGGTGGCTGGTGCTGGAGGCACTATGCCCTCTGTCGAGGGTCCATTTGGAGCACTTGAAGGGAGCCGTGGCCTCGGGTTTTGTCTCCGGATGACTTCGAGCTGTGCCCAGAGGCGTCAAGGGCCTTCTCTGTAGCCTCCTCTCTTCTCCGGAGTGGAGAGGTCGAGTGATCATTGGCCCAGTGTCCTCTGGAGGAACTGGAAGCGTGGTTGGTAGCGATGGCCCTTCAGGTCAGTAGTATTGGTTACGATTTGTCAGGTCCGGTGTTGGGTCCTGAGTAGCTCATTATGTCTTTCCCTCTTCCGTGGTGCCTTGTAGCAAGTAATTTTGATGATGGTGCTGGGAGGTGGAGGGCGCCAGGCTTTTGCCATGGCCCGTGACGAGGTTGAGGGCCTTCGTCAGGAGGAGATGGCGCTTCGCGAACATTCAGAGACTGAGCCACGGAAGCCTGCTGAAGACCTTCACGAGGTGAGGGAGGTTGCCGATGCGGCCAACGTAGCCCGTGTGTCCAACCGAAGGCGACGTTGACACCCTTTGGGCGGCGATGTCAAATATGCAGCGAGAGCTGGGGGAGGCTCGGGTATCGGAGGGGGCACTGCGTTTGGAGTGCCAGCAGTTAACGGTACTTGAGTCATAGATGGCCTGGATTACCACTGATGCCTTGAGTGGTCTTGGGGCTCGGTGTCCACCACTGCCCTTCGACTCGAAGGCGTCGGTTATGCCGCTCTTCTGGCTTTAGTCCACCACAAAGGTCGTGGTTAGGGCCGTGGAGGTCTATGCGGGGTCCAGCGCTCGTGTGGCCGCTGTGCTTCAGCTAACCTTGCTAAACCAAGCGGAGGTTGGTCCCCTCAACGTACTGGAGCAGCAGGTGCCGGATTCCGTGGCCGAGGCCTTCCAACCAGAGGCACCTCCAGCGGAGATTTGCGCAGCCCTGGAGAGCTTCCGCCATGGTGTATGGGTGAAGCATGGCCGGAGCGTGACATTGCGCTATATGGCCGGCTAGGGGACTCCGGGTGCCTTGGGGGGCCTTCGCCTAGGCTCTTCGTTGAGAGGTCCAGTCCTTCACCCGGAGTCTACAGGCGCTTTGCGGCCCTCTTGAGGTTTTTCGTCTACCGCTGTTGCCTCGTCGGAGCCGTGTGTGGATCCCTCGAAGGTGTACCTCTGCCGTGGGTTGTCTTTTGTTTTCTTCCTAAGGGGGGTCAAGTTTTAGCATGTTGACTACCCCCTTCTGCTTCATGTATATAATATTTTCCTTATTTGATGGAGCCACGCCTGTCTTCCTGTGGTTTGCCTGTGTTGTTTCTAGAATGTTTGTGCCTTTGAGTTTTAACTGGAGTCTGATCTGCGTGTATAGGTATAGCGGCCCGTGGTCGGAGAAGGCCTCGTCCGTATCTTGGATAGTGCCTCTGGGGAGGGATCGAGTGCGTCCGGAGCATCGAGGGCTACTCCATTCATTCGACGGTGGACTCATTTTGTTATGCCCTGCGATTCCGAGGGGCGTATTGATCCGTAGGTGGCCACCAATGTCTTGGTTAAGGTAGAGCCAGAGGATCCCCTGGTGTCCGCTCTGGATGTATATTTTGTTGCAAGAGATGATTGGTGTGCGGCCCGAACAGCCCGGGAGGTTGCCAGCTCATGCTTCCTACAACGCTTTGTCCTTCCCTAGGGTTCTGACGGAAGAGTGCCCTCAAAAATTCTTGAGTCTATCTTGAGCGAGGTGAAGGTGGAGGTACAGGCCATGGATACCTCGCCGGAGGGACAGGAGGAGGAAGAGCTGAATTTCTTGAACTTTGACTCATATCCTTTCCTGGAGGATCCTTCATCTTCCCAAGGCTGAGTCTTCATTTTGGGCAGTAGCTCTCCTCGCGGAGGGGGCTCGCGTCGGCCTCTTGTGCCTAGTTGTCGGGGATGACTCCCCAGGTCTCACGGTGTTTCCGGGAGGCGTGGCGGTCGGGCATCCTCGTCTTCCCATAGTGGTACAGGGAGGCGTAGCAGGCTAGCCAGTTTGCTGGGTAGATTATATGTACAACGGTTAGCTATGTGCAAAGACTCTTTGTATGTTATGTATGTACAACTTGTGTTGTGTTAGCTTGTTGTTTTGTTTCTTTTTGTCTCTCTTTTTATGATTGATCGCATCGACGCTTTGCCTGTGCCCCTTATCCCAGCCCCTTCGCATCTTGTGGCTGCTAAGCGGCCACGGGGTGTGAGATTTCGAGGGGCATTGCGTTGTAGTAGGTGGGAGTGGGGAGCTCAGAGTTTTGGGTTTTCAGGATATCGGAAGGGTCAGGTGATTTTGGCATGGAGACTTTTAGTCGTGCTGGTGCTGGGGTGTTATCCCTTCGCCATGTTAGGTCAGACAAGCCTTAGAAATGATAGAGGGTGTTGTGCATGTCCGGTATGAAGGCACTACCTTCAAGATGCCGGAGCGGCCTTTGCCTATCCACCATTTTAGGTTTGCTAGGCCCAAAGGATGACGGATGGAATGCCTGTCCAGCATGGTGACTTAGGTCTTCAAGATGCTGGAGCGGTCTTTGCCTATCCGCCACGTAGGTTAGCTAGACCCTAAAGATGGCGGACAGAATGCCTGTCCAGCCGGAGGCTTATGCCTTCAAGATATTGGAGCAGTCTTTGCCTATCCGCCACATAGGTTAGCGAGACCTTAAAGATGGCAGACGAAATACCTATCTAGCATGGAGGTTTATGCCTTCAAGATGGTGGAGCGGTCTTTGCCTATCTGCCACATAGGTTAGTGAGACCTTAACGATGGCAGATGGAATGCCTGTCCAGCAGGGAGGCTTTATGCCTTCAAGATGCTAGAGTGTCTTTTTTTTTGGGAGTACCTTCAGAGAGGACTAAAACTAGGGCTCCCTATACATAGTACTTCCGAAGGGTCTCTACATTCCAACTGTGTTCGAGGGGGATCTCTTCTGTATCGGCAAGGCGTTAGGAGCCGGGCCTGTTAGACTTGAGGACCAGGTATGGGCCTTCCCATTTATTGCGTAGCTTTCCTGGGGCTAGGGCATGTCGAAGCACTACACCGGGTTTGAAGCTTCGTGGCGCAACCCTTGGATCGTACCAGGCCTTAGTTTTCTTGATGTAGTGATTGAGGTTCTGAATTGCATGGAGCAGCATGCCTTCGGCATGGTCGAGGGAGAGCGCCCTTTCTCCGTCAGTTTGTGGAAGTTGTTCCCTGAGTGAGCAGCCCTTGACCTCTGTGGGGGTCATGGCCTCGTCTTCATACAGGAGGCGGAAGGGTATGAACCCGATGGCCCGCGAGACAGTGGTGTGGAGGGAACATGAAATCTTGCTCGACCCATAGGCCTCGAGCTAAGACGGCGAGGCAACGATTTAGATCGGAGAGGATGTTGCCGTTGGCCCTTTCGATGGCCCCATTGGACTGAGGGTGTCGAACTGTTGCAAGGCGTAATTCGATACTGAGGTCATCGCAGAACTGTCTGAAAGGCCCGGAGTCGAATTGTGTGCCATTGTCCACCGTAAGCTGTTGTGGGACGCCGAAGTGGTAGATTATGTTCTTCCAGAAGAATTTCTGGATATTTTTTGACGTGATTGCAGTGAGGGGTTCGGCCTTGACCCATTTGGAGAAGTACTCCAATGCTACCACTGCGTACTGAAGGTTGCCTTTGGCATGGGGAAATGGACCGATGAGGTCCATACCCCAAAGAGCCAGGGGCCAAACGGGGACGATTGGTTGCAAGGGAGTTGGAGGTTGGTGGCTTCGGCGTCCCATCCATTGGCATCCTTGGAAGGTGCAGACAAGGTCTTCCGCATCGGACATGATCGTAGGCCAATGGAGCCCCGGGCAAAGTGCCTTACTGGCTAGGGCACGTGGTGCCAGATGATTGCCGCAAAGGCCTTCGTGTATTTCCCGGAGGAGGACGACTCCTTCTTGTTTAGTATGCAACGAAGGAGGGGAGCGCAGATACCTGTCTTGTAAAGGGCACCATTTGTGAGACGGTAGCCCCTAGCGTGATGCTTGATGCGGCAGAGTGCAATCGGGTCGTCTGGTTCTTCTCTTCCTCTCAGGGAGGATGGCAGCAGCCATCTTGTCAAGAGCTCTGACGGTCGGCAGGTGTAGGGTCTCGAGGAAGGTGCCTATCAAAGGGTCTTTACCAATGGCTACGGTCTTTGCCAGGGCGTCTGCCTGACTATTGTTCGCCTGCAGTATACTTCATATTGATATGCCACGGAAGTGTGCCTCGGCCTTGCGAATGGCCTCGAGGTATGTTGTCATGTTCGGATGCTAAACTTGGAAGTTCTTGTTGACGTGGCCAGCGATGATCTGAGAGTCGGTAAGGATGATGACTTTGGCTGCCCCCAAGGCTCTGGCCTTTCAGAGGCCTAAGAGGACGACCTCGTATTCAGCCATATTGTTGGTCGTCTTTAAATCCAGGCGAGCAGCATATTGGACCTGCTAGCCTGTGGGAGAGATGAGGACCGCGCCAGCTCCGACGCCCATGGAGCAGTATGCTCCATCAGTGTAGATGGTCCAGATGTCTTGGGTGGGTGTAGTAGTGGGCTCGGTTGGTGCAGGGGTCCATTTAGTGATGAAGTCTGCCAAGATTTGGGATTTGATGGCGGTGCGGACCACAAACCTTACCACGAAGGGGGCTAACTCTACCGCCCACTTGTCGATGCGCCCCGTCACCTCCCGGTTGTGAAACATGTTGCCAAGCGGCTACGAGATTGGGACAGTGATGTCATAGTAAAGGAAGTAGTGCCGGAGATTGGGTGAGGCCATCAACAGGGTGTAGGCTATTTTTTCGAGCTTGATCTAGCGTGTCTTGGCCCCGGCTAAGGCCTCTAAGACGTAGTATACAGCCCTTTGAGTGGAGCGACCGTTACTCTTTTCCTCCCGTACCGGGGCGGCGCTGATGGCAGATGCAGAGGACAGATAGGTATAGGAGTAGTCCTTCGCTGGGGAGGGGCATGGCAAGTGTTTCGAGGTGGGAAAGGTGTGCCTTTAGGGCCTCGAATGCCACCTGGCATTCCGGCGTCCAGCTAAATGGCTTGGAGCCCCTCAGTGTTTTGAAAAAAGGGAGGCTGTGCTCAGTAGATTTTGCAAGGAAGCGGCTGAGGGCCGCGAGGTGGCCAGCCAGGCGTTATACTTCTTTCGGATTGGCAGCAGGCGACATTTCTGCGATGGCATGAATCTTGCCCAGATCGTCCTCGATGCCTCTTCGGGAGATGAGATATCCTAGAATCTTTCCACCCCTAGCACCAAATACGCATTTTTCTAGGTTCAACCGCACGCCAGCGGCTCGGAGGCTGTTGAATGTTATCTGCAGGTTGGCAACATGGTTGGCTTCTAGTTGGCTTTTTACCATGATATCGTCCACGTAGGCCTCGATGTTGCGGCCCAACTGCTGCTACAACACCTTGTGTACTAGGAGAGAGAAGGTGGCCCTAGCATTCCGAAGACCGAAGGGCATCCGGACATAGCAGTACACCCCGAAGGGGGTAATGAAGCTGATCTTGCTCTCATCCTCCGTTGCCATCCACACCTGGTGTTACTCGGAGTAGGCATCAAGGAAGCTCAGCAGTTCGCAACCAGTGGTGGAATCCACTAGCTGGTCGATGCGAGGAAGAGGTACGGATCCCGGGGGCATAATTTGTTTACCGATGTGAAATCAGTGCACATACACCATTTTTCGCTGCGTTACTTAACCAGGAAGGTGTTGGAGAGCCAATCGGAGTGGATGACCTCTCGGATAACACTGGCTTTCAATAGCTTCTGGACTTCTTCCTTTGTGGCTTCTATCCGCTCTAGAGAGAGCTTGCGAAGCCCCTAGCGTATGGGCCTTGTCTTCGGGTTGACCTGAAGTGAGTGCTCGATGATGCTGCGGCCGACTCCTGGGAGGTCCTGTGGGGACCATGCGAAGCTATTGAGATTACCCTACAAGACGGCCAGAAGTTGGGCTTCTTGCCTAGAGGTGAGGTCCGCCCTTATTCGAAAGGTCCGGTCAGGTTGGTCTTGGTGTATGGGGACCAACTTTATGTCCCCCTCCGGTAGTGAAATAGTTAAGGATCTTACTGGTTGGAATTCAAAATCCTTAAATTCATCATCTATTCAATCCTTATTTATATCTGATCCTTCTCCAGGTCAATTCAAATCTTATTCAAATTCTTGTTTAAAGCCAATCACTCCTCTTTCTCAAATTCTACCCAAATCCAAATTTAAATTCTTTATCTACTCTTATTCTTGATCAACCTCATTTTTCGTTTCTCTTAAATTCACTCCAAACTCAATTCAAATTCAAATCCTATTCAAATTTCTCAGCAAAAGTTTTTTTCCTAAACCCTAGATATATCTAAAATGTCTTTGAGCTCAATCTTTCTCAAGTCTAAACCCTTAGCCAAGTCTTCTAGATGGCCCAACAAAGGAAACACGAAATCTGTAAATTTTCACGGAGTCCTTAACAGCCTCATCTTTGCATGATGTTTCGGAGTTAAAAACGGCCTCAAATGGAAATCTTGACAATACCAAAGTTGTAGGTCTCGTCGAGAGCTTCGATTTGAACATATGGAAATCACCTTTTGGATAATGGAGCTGGGAGTTATAGCCCCCGAAATCAGTGCTGCACAGACAAGTCCGAGTTCAAACAGTTTATATTGTGGCGCATTTTTCGAAATTAAGATGTCGTTTTAAGAAGTTCCAATGACTACCAAAGTTGTAGATATTTTCGAGTACTACAATTTAGAATAAAGAAACTTCTAATTTGGAGTCCGGACGATGGAGATATCATCCTCGGAATACAGAGCTGCGAAAAACAAATCGTAACCGACTCGAACTCGAATCCAATTCGTGTTCGATTTGGACTCCACCTCATCCAGCCACCCCTAGCCCTATATATACGCCCTCTACTACCTCTATTTCACATCCTCAAGCCCTAGAAGTCGCTGCTGCCCGGTCTGTGCGTCGCCGGAGCGCCGCCGTTTGCCGGAGCCGCTGCCGCCGTCGCCCGTGATGCGCTACGTCGTTATCTCCACGAATCCTTCTTCCTCGACCATCAAAGCAAGGTGAGGACCTCTTATTCTCCTCCCTTTATACTGTTTTAGCATCATACTAAGTCCCTAGCCAAGCCCTAGCCCCGGTCAAAGTCCGATCTACGCCGCCACGGTCGTCGTCGTCGCGGACAGCCGCAGGACAGCCGCGCTGTAGCCGATTGGCATCGATGTTCCCGACCGACCAGAGATCAAATCACCAAGTCCTTTCACCGTTGCATGTCCCATGATGTTCCCCATGCCCTCACCAACCAGCTCGGCCAGTAGATTAGCCAAACTATCGAAATCAAGGTCGACATACCCATTGTCCGGTTTCTGGACGTGTTCTGCACGCGCACCGGATTTGCATTCGCGTCCCCCGTCAATACAAAAGCCGTATGGATGCATCAACCACGTCACGGCGTGTCCCATGGAGTCTTCTACATTACCCTAGGAGCCCATCCACGTTTGTGCAGTGACACGACCAGAACGCCATTGCCAACCACAACATGTCACAGCCATCACCCGTCTCATCTCCGTTGATCGTTCTTACTCTCAGTGGATGATCTACCAAAAACTATGCCATAGCATTGTGTTCCCAGGATATATGAACATCTCTATTCAAACGGTTTATCAAATTTCATAGCCAATCTCCTGGAACGCAAGCGTCTTCGTTTCTGCATCTGTTCGTGGTCACCACTAAACCTAGAAGCAGTTATCGCTGTTTTGCCGCTACCTTGGATGACCCCATCCAAAACCAACCATAACACTGAGTTAGTCTTTCCGCGTTCTATGCCATGCTCCCCTCATTTCACTGAAACACCACTGAAGCCGACATCGATGTCTGTGGCCACATGCCCGATCGCCATCTCCGACGAAACCCGAACCACCACCGCTTCATAGAGTCACCAGTAATATCCTTAACCTAGAAGCGCAACCTTCGGCCTTTTTGATCCATCATAGGTGATCGATACTAGACCTCAGCGTATCCCTTCTTTAATCTAAGACGGTACCTGGATAGCATGCCAAGTCAGCGACACATCATTCTCGTTAGCCTAGTCAGTGAACTCTAGTATGCCCTAAACTTCTTGAATCTTGCGCAATGACATTGTCAAGCCTAGCGCAATGATTGCACAATAAACTCTTTTCCCATAGGAAGATAACTCCAGTAAATTAGTCTTTCTTTTCAGTCTAATCCATCTCCTGGAAACTATTCTCTTTTCATCTTACCTCTGATTTACGCAATTCTTGCGTCTAAATGTTTCTAAAATCATCCCTATCCAACCATAGTGTTTTTAAAGTGTTTTAATAATGTTTGGTATGTTGTTCTTAGTGTTTTGCTTTGTGTTGTTTGTCAGTAGTTCTCGCAATTAGTTGATAACGTTCCGGAGCAGTTCGAGGGACTTCAAGACCAAGATTTCGATAACACTGAACAGCATTGGGAAAAAGGCAAGTGTCCTTGATCATATTGAACCTATATTTTTAAATGTTTTGTTTTACAAAACTGCATCCAATGTCTGTCAATATGATGGGTAGTCACCTATGTAGAGTTTTCCCTAGATTTTCCTCTATCATCTCTTGGAACCTAGATGGTTTATGGTTAGGTGTCTTTTATGGGTAGATTGCTTAGCCATGCTTTTGGGATACTGGGAAGTGTCATGATCTTGACTAATGAATATATACAACATTGATGGTTAATTTGTTAATGGTTTAGCAAAATGGAACCTTAGGCCTTGAGCAAAGTGGTTTTGATGGTTGTCATTGTTATGATGTTGGTTTAGTGTTTGCTCAAGTAACCTAAGTAAGGACCGGTTCGTGGAGCAACAACCCAAGAAGTAACGTACCAACTACAAGACTGATATAGGTAAGGCGTGACATACTGATTAGAGTTTATCCAGTGTGTGTTGGGTCAGCACAAAAGGGGGCTTCTGGGTAGGAGCTTAGCTTGCGTAAAGCCTGGCGGTGAAACCTAGTAGGAAGACACATACTGAATTAGTCTCTGGTTAGTGGAAAGTGTCATACAGTGATTCTTGGCAGCACAACACTGGCGTGTGTTAAGTGTTTCACGAACACAGCAACATGGAATTCACTAACTCGTAGGGAAAGCTGGACAACCTTTGCAGAGTGTAAAATTGTTATAACAGCCATGCTCACGGATATGAGAGACTTGGATCCTCACATGATTAGTGGGTTGTGGTTATGGGTTTGGTTGTGGTTATGTGTTTGGTTGTGGTTCTGGTTCTAGTACAGGGAGTACTAGATGGTTGTGGTTATGGTTCTGGTACAGGGAGTACTAGATGGTTATGGTTTTGGTTATAGTACAGGGAGTACTAGACAGTTATGGTATGCAAGGTGGGGAGCCTTGTATGCTACATGTTGAACTATACGGGTTACATTCACTTAATAATTGCTTAATGCTTTTGAGTCCAAATATGTTTTCATTACTCGCATTTACGCAAATATACCATTTGTTAGCCTATTCTTGATATAAGCCTGCATATCATTACTTTCCCACAGTTGCTGAGTACTATATGTGCTCACACTTGCTATTTTCCCTATACCATGCAACATGTATGCTGCTACTCAGTGAGTGAAGATGTTGAAGACTATCAAGACGTGGTTGTGACGTTCTAGGCGCGTGTCTTCCGGTCGGTTGCCTGCGGTGTTGTTGGGCACCAGTGCTTCTGTTCCGCTGCAGATATCTTCATAGAAGACAATATATATCAATTGTTGTAAGAGTTTAATGTTATTTAATAAAAGTATTGCTTTTGTTACTTCACCTGTGACGTCCTTATGCGTGTTGAACATCCTGAGCACACATAAGCCGCATCTGATTTTGATCGTTAAAACCGGGTGTGACAGAGCAAGAGTTCATCTTGCCCCAACAAGTACGACGAGAGTTTCTTCTAAGGAGGAGACTCAAGCTTGGAGACGAAGTTTAAGAGTAAGGAACACCACGAATCTATTGATGGTAGAGAAAATAGATCACTCTGGGAGGAGTATCATAGCGTGACTTGGTGTATTTTCACCTCTGTGTCTTTTACGATGTCTTGCCCGTCCCTTTAGCCCAGGTGACTATGGCTCCTATTTATAGGGCCATGCACAGCTTGGCGTAAGAGTTATCATAATGTATAAATATCTGGGATCCAACCAATTTACTGGGCCTTATCCTGGATAACTGCTTTCTACCCTATCTGGGAGATAAATATCTACCGTGGTAATTATCGTGGTGCCTGCCCCCTAAAGGGGGCAAGCTTGTCACCAACTGCGGCCCAGCGCCTCATTGTTAGGGGTGTCAGGACAGCCTCCATCATGCCGGGGTGTCAAAGTAGCATCCACTAGCCTAGGTATTTAATGCTGGTCACCTCCTTGCAGGCAAAGTACGACCGGTGCTTCCCATCCGGCAGATCTTTCCTGAGGCCTAACGACTCACCCAGTAGCCTCCGGGAAGCTGGCCCGAGCAACAGGAGGCCGAGGCCTCAGGAGACCGAGCCTTTGGGAGGTTGAGCTTTCAGGAGATAGGACTCTGGAAGGCCGGGGCTTCGGGAGACCGAGCCTTTGGGAGGCTGAGCCTTCGGGAGGCAGGACTCCGGAAGGCCGGGGCTTCAGGAGACTGAGCCTTTGGGAGGCAGAACTGGTTAAGCCAGGGGCTGTCGGGGGTCCTTAACAATGACCCCCAACAATACTCAATCGTTCAACAATAGTGGCAAGGTGAAGGTAATGCAAACATCTAGGGTGTATTTTTCTATTGGTTCATACTATGATTGTGCTGATTTTGATGTAGTACCCATGCAAACATGTTCACTTTGTTAGACGACCATGGGAGTTTGATACTGATGCAACACATCATTGTGGAAGTAATAAGTACACCCTTATACATAAAGGAAAGAAAATAACTTTTCTACCTTTAACCCCTGCTGAAACTGTGAAATGTGAACAAGAGATAGCTGAGAATGAATCTGAAAAGCAGCAAGTAGCAGAAAAAGTATTTTCACCTAAAAAGGAGAAAGCAACAACAACTTTTAAGTCCGATGGAATTAGACTGAAAGGGTGTGTTATGCTTGCTATTAAATCTAACCTTGCTGAAATTTGTGATAATGAGTTGCCATGCTATGCTTTGATATGCAAAGATGCTTTAGTTTCACTCGAGGATATATCTAGCTCTTTGTCTCCTATTGTTGCTAACCTTTTGCAAGAGTTTGTGGATGTATTTCCAGCTGAGGTACCCCTAGGGTTACCACCTATTCGAGGGATTGAACATCAAATTGATTTAATTCCGGGAGCAACTTTGCCAAACCGTGCTGCATATAGGACTAACCCGGAAGAGACTAAGAAAATTCAGTGACAAGTCCAAGACCTTTTGGACCGAGGGTATGTATGAGAAAGTCTTAGCCCTTTTGTTGTTCCTGTTCTTTTGGTTCGTCAGAAAGACGGTAGTTGGCGTATGTGTGTTGATTGTAGAGCCATCAATAATATTAGTATAAGATATCGTTACCCTATCCCTAGGTTAGATGATATGCTTGATGAGTTGAGTGGTTCTATAATTTTCACTAAAATTGACTTGTGAAGTGGATACCACTAGATTATATTGAAACTTGGAGATGAATGGAAGACTGCATTTAAAACTAAGTTTGGTTTGTATGAGTGGTTAGTAATGCCTTTTGGGTTAACTAATGCACCTAGTACTTTCATGGGATTGATGAATAAAGTTTTACGTGCTTTCATTGGGAGATTTGTGGTGGTTTACTTTGATGACATCTTCATTTACAGCAAGTCATATGAACTACACTTTGACCACTTACGTGCTGTTTTTAACGCTTTGAGATATGCACGTTTGTTTGGTAACCTCAAAAAGTGCACCTTTTGCATAGATTGAGTCTCTTTTCTTGGCTATGTTGTTACTCCATAGGGAATAGAGGTGGATGAAGCAAAAATCGAAGCCATAAAGAGTTAGCCAACTCTTGAGACTGTTATATAAGTGAGAAGCTTTCATGGTCTCGCGAGTTTCTATCGGCGATTTGTGCGGGATTTTAGCTCTATTGCTGCTCCATTAAATGAGTTCACAAATAAAGGAGTAGTTTTCAAATGGGGACGCGCACAAGAACAAGCATTCAAGTTGTTGAAAGAGAAGCTCACCCATGATCCATTGCTCCATCTATTTGATTTTGGTAAGACCTTTGAACTAGAATGTGATGCTAGTGGAGTTGGAATTGGAGGTGTACTAATTCAAGAAGGTAAACCTGTTGCTTATTTCAACGAGAAATTAAGTGGGCCAAGTCTGAATTATTTGACCTATGATAAGGAATTGTATGCTTTAGTTTGAGTGCTTAAAACTTGACAACATTATCTATGGCCCAAAGAATTTGTTATACATTCTAATCATGAATCGCTGAAACATATTAGAAGTCAAGCTAAACTAAATGAACGACATGCTAAATGGGTGAATTTATTGAGTCTTTTCCATATGTCATAAAACAAATGAAAGAAAAGGACAATGTGATTAGTGATGCGCTTTCTAGGCGTTATACCATGTTACCTCAATTTGATCATAAGATTTTTGGTTTACAGACTATTAAGGACTAATATGTTGCTGATTTAGACGTTAAAGTAGTGCTTGAACATTGTAAAGAAGGAAAAACATGGAATAAATATATGCTGAATGACGAATTGCTTTATCGTGCTAAGTCTCGCTTAAATCCACATGGTCTTTACATGCCTCTTCCTGTTCCTAGTGCACCTTGGGAGGATATTTCTATGGATTTTGTTTTAGGATTGCCTAGGACAAAGAGGGGGAGGGATAGCATATTTATAATTGTGGATCATTTTTCTAAAATAGCACATTTTATACCTTGTCATGAGAGCGATGATGCTACAAACATAGTTGATTTGTTTTTCAGAAAAATCGTTCGACTATATGGAGTACCTAATACTATCATCTCGGATCGTGATACAAAGTTTTTGAGTCACTTTTGGAGATCACTTTGGAATAAATTGGGGACGAAGCTGCTATTTTCTACTACATGTCATCCCCAAACCGATGGTCAAACAGAGGTTATCAACTGTACATTATCGACCATGCTACGGGCAGTTTTAAAGAAGAATTTGAGGAAGTGGGAAGGGTGTTTACCATATGTTGAATTTGCTTACAATAGGTCGGTACACTCCACCACCAAGGTAAGTCCGTTCCATGTAGTGTATGGATTTAATCCCCGTGCTCCTATTGATTTACTAACTTTGCCTACTTTTGAAAGATTTAATTTAGATGCTAAGAAACATGCTGAATTTATTCTTAAGTTGCATGAAACTGCTAAAAAGAATATATAGAGCATGACTGAAAAGTATATGACTGCTGGAAGTAAAGATAGGAAGGAAATAAAATTTGAACTGGGTGATTTAGTTTGGTTGCACTTGAGGAAGGATAGGTTTCCAGAACTAAGAAAGTCAAAATTGATGTCTAGAGATGATGGACCATTTAAGACAATTGAGAAATCAATGACAATGCATACAAATTGGACCTACCTATAGATTTTAGGGTTAGTTCCACATTTAACATTTTAGATTTGAAACCATACTTGGGAGAAAAAGATGAGCTTGAGTCGAGGATGACTCCAATTCAAGTGAGGTGCAACTGATGAGCCCATGGCTCCTTCGGATATGATCAATACTACCAATAATCCTCAATTCATACAAGGTCCAATTACATGAGCACGTGCACGACAATTAGACCACCAGGTGGACTCATTTCTCGTTGTTCATGCTTCGTTGGATGGATTCCTACTAAATTCTTGTGATGTTTTAATACTTAGGAACGTGGGAGAAGCACTACAGCCTTACCCGGATATCACCCCTTGAAGGCCAAGTCTACTCGGACTCGAGGCTGAGCTCTAGTTGTAGTCGAGTCTCAGAATGGCACGTCTATAAAACGGGCATAACTCTCTCATACGAAGTCAGTTTTAGGCAATCTTGGACATTCTGGAAAGCTTACGTGAGCCCTTTCCAATGGATATGAGATCGACCAAATATTCTTTATAGTTTAGTTACAGATAAAGAAATAAGGTGTTGCATCACCGTTTTGGACCCTGTTGGGTTTTGTAATCGTGTCGGGGTTGGAGTCCAGGTTGTGCATGCCCCTTTCCACCGGTGCACAACCCTAGGTCAACCTTCTCATGTCCCCGTATATATATACAGTAGCGGTCGTAGTTTAGACTCGGGTTTTTCTTAGGTTATTCTGTTTTAAACAGTTTCACCGCTTGTTCAATTTGTGGAATCCCATGTTGAGTACTTCATTGGTAATTAGCAATATTCAGATTTCATCTACCTGTTCTTACTTGTGTTCTCAATTCGCTTGCAGGAAAAGCCTTCTTGGTGAGGTCAACCTCATCTTAGCACGGTTGATAACCAGGGAGTAGTGGTGTAGTGGTTGCGAGGGTTCTCGAACTGTTTTGTCCGCAGCCTTTGGATCATCAACGTCAAAGTTCCACCAATCGACTTATCATATTACCTTCCGGAAGATCGAGCAAACGTGCATCAACAACACTGCATAGTCCTTGGCACTATATCGATTCTTCACAGGGAGAAAATGCGCTAACTTAGTGAGTCGGTCCACAATGACCCAAATTGAGTCATACCCCTTAGGGGTCTTTGGCAATCCAGTAATGAAATCCATACTGATCTCCTCCCACTTCCAGGAGGGGATAGGTAAGGGCTGGAGCTTACTGGCTGGCTTAAGATGCTCGGTTTTCACTTTGCAGCAAACATCACACTCAGTGACATATCGAGCGATTTCTCCAATGCATAAAGATGTGGACCACTCTCGTCAAGGCTTATAGTGACCCGATCACTGAAAGACCTTGCAAGAGAAATGGATCTTGGCGCACATTTGATGATTGCATCATTTTGGGTCAACTAATATATTCCCAAGATAACATCCAAACTCATCGAGTCAATCACAATCAAATTATCTTGGAAGGCGATTCCTTTGATGAGAAACTGGGCATGTTGAACTATATCCTCCGAGAATATCTTCCCATCGAGCGTTGTTATGAGATAGGGAGAAGGCATAACTTGCATGGCAAATGCATGGGTCGTGGCACAACTCCGCTTGACAAAGGAATGAGAAGCCCTAAAATCAAAGAGCACCGTCATCGGATAAGAGTTGACAGAAAGCGTGCTTAAGAGCACACCGGTATCCTTTTGGGCATCCGCAATGGTGATGATATTGATATTTCCCTACTTCAGAGCTAGGGTCTTACGAGTCTCACTAGGTGGTGACATAATTGAGGTATTTGCCACACCATCTTGCTATGCATGGGGATAAACTTGGGAAAAGTGCCCAAATTGGTCGCAATTAAAGCACACCTTCCTTTTACCACATCTTGAGTTGTTTCTTTGCTTCTGGGTGGCTTCTTGGGACTGAGAAGAATGGGCCAAGCACATAGATTGTGGAGGTGCTACAACCATCACATGAGACAATAGCGACTATCCCACACCCACATATTGCTCGTTGTCTCCATCAGAAAATTGTTCCTCCCTCTTGCGTTTCTTCTCATCTTGAAGTTTCTTCATCTTGTATTCCACCATAACTAACTTACTCACCATCATGCTGAAATCATCAAACCTATGTGTGGAGAGTCACTTTTGCATCTTTGTGGAAAGTCCGTCCATAAAATACTCTTGCTTTCGCTTGTCAGTGGAGACAAACTCTGGGGCATATTGAGCCAAATCAATGAACTCTTGTACATAATACATCACAGACTTGTCTCCTTGCTTTACATTAAGAAACTCCTACCTCTTGATGTCCCAAATACACTTAGGGATGTAGGAAGTACGGAAAGCCGACTAGAACTCCGCCCAAGTGACAGACTGGCCAAGGGCTTGCGTGGTGAGGTAGCTCTACCACCATGCCCCAGCTACACCTTGATGCTGATGGGTGGCATATCGAACCTTGTCATGGTCTTCACACCGCATGGGACCAAGCTTCTGGTCAATTGTGCGAAGCCAATCATTAGCGTCACTGGGATCTTCAACACGGGTGAAAATAGGAGGTTGAGTGCTGAGGAACTCAAAGAAATCTCCATGTGGGTCGGCTCCACCTCCTATAGGATGGGCTATGTTTTGAGCGATGACCTTAAGAAGGTCCAACATCTTCGCTATAAGTGATGGCAGGGGTGGTTCTCCATCACGGGTATTTGACCCCTCTGGGTTGTCCTTACGGGCACTGCGTGTAACACCTTGATTTTCAGAATTTATAAATTTTTAAAAAATTTCAAGATTATTGAATAGCTTCAACAGTAGTATAGGTTTAAAACATATTTTCTTAATCAATCAATCAATATAGGTTATTATTTTGTGTGCATTGCATGCTGAGTTTTGCTAGGAGCCAGGTAAATGCATTAGAGTTCTTTTTCCTTTTCTTCCTCTTTGGTGTTTTGAGTGAAAAAGTTTTTGAAAAAGTTTTTGCAAAACTCAATAGTGAATAAGTTAAGGATCTTAATGGTTGGAATTCAAAATCTTTGAATTCATCATCTATTCAATCCTTGATTATACCTGATCCTTCTCTAGTTCAATTCAAATATTATCCAAACCTTTGTTTAAAGTCAATCTCTCCTCTTTCTCAACTTCTACCCAAATCCAAATTCGAATTCCTTATCAACTCCTATTCTTGTTCAACCTCATTTTTCGTTTCTCTTAAATTCACTCCAAGCTCAATTCAAATTCAAACTCTATTCAAATTTCTCTGCTTCTTTTCTAAACCGTAGATATACCTAAAGTGTCTTTGGGCTCAATCTTGCTCAAGTCCAAACCCTTAGCCAAGTCATCTAGATGGCCCAATAAAGGATCCACGAAATCTGCAAATTTTCGCAGAGTCCTGGACACCCTTATCTTCTCATGATGTTTCGGAGTTCAAAACGGCCTCAAATGCAAATCCTGAAAATACCAAAGTTGTAGGTATCGTCGAGAGCTTCGATTTGAACCTACAAAAGTCCCCTTTTGGATAATGGAGATAGGAGTTATGGCCCCTGAAATCAGTGCTGCGCAGATAAGTTTGAGTTTAAACAGTTTATCTTGTAGTGCATTTTTGGAAATCAATATGGCATTTTCAGAAGTTCTAATGAATACCAATGTTGTAGATCTTTTCTAGTACTATAATTTAGAGTCAAGAAAAGTCCAATTTGGAGTCCGGACGATGGAGATATCATCATCGGAATAGAGAGTTGCGAAAAAGAAAATCGTAACCAACTCAAACTCGAATCCGATTCGTGTTCGGCTTGAACTCCACCTCAACCAGCCACCCTTAACCCTATAAATATGAGTTGCACATCCTCTCCTACCCCTATTCCACGCCACTAAAGCATAGAAGTCGCTACTTCCCTGTCTGTGCACCGCCGTTTGCTGGAGCCGTCGCCGTCGCCGCTCATGATGCGCTACCTCGTCATCTTCTCCGCAAATCCTGCTTCCTCGACCATCAAAGCAAGGTGAGGGCCCCTTCTTCTCCTCCCTTACTACTGTTTTATGATCATACTAAGTCCCTAGCAAAGCCCTAGTCTCGGTCAAAGCCCGATCTACACTGCCACGGTCGTCACCGTCATGGACAGCTGCGCTGTAGCCGATTGGTATCGACGTTCCCGACCGACCAGAGGTCAAATCACCAAGCCGTTTCACCGGTGCATGTCCCATGATGTTCCCCACACCCTCACCAACCAGCTCGGCCAGTAGAGCAGCCAAAGCACCGTAATCAAGGTCGACATACCCGTTGTTCAGTTTCTGAACACGTTCTGCGCGCGCACCGGATTTGCATTCGCGTTTCCCATCAATCCGAAAGTCGTATGGATGCACCAACCACATCACAGCGTGTCCCATCGAGTCTTCTACGTGACCCAAGGATGCCATCCCCGTTTGTGCAGCGACACGACCAGGACGCCACTACCAACCACAGCAAATTGCAGCCATCGCCCGTCTCATCTCCGTTGATCGTTCTTCCTCTCAGTGGATGATCTACCCAATACTATGCCGTAGGATTGTGTTCCCGGGATATATGAACATCTCTATTCAAATGGATTCTTAAATTTTATAGCTAATCTCCTGGAACGCGAGTGTCTTCGTTCCTGCATTTGTTCGCGGTCACCACCAAACCTAGCAGCAGTCATAGCTATTTTGCCGCTACCTTGGATGACCCCTTCCAAAACAAACCATACCACTGAGTTAGTCTTTCCCTGTTCTACGCTATGCTTCCCTCGTTTTACTGAAACACCATCGAAGCCCGACATCGATGTCTATGGCCACACGCCCGATCGCCATCTCCGACAAAACCCGAACCACCACCGCTACACAGAGTCACCAGTAGTATCCTTAACCTAGAAGCGCAATCTTCAGCCTTTTTGATCCATCATAAGTGGTCGATATTAGATCTTCGCGTATCCCTTCTTTAATCCAAGATGGTACTTGCATAGCATTCCAAGATGGTACTTGCATAGCATGCTAAGTCAGCACCAAATCATTCTCTTTATCCTAGTCAATGAAGTTTGGTCTACACTACACTTCTTGATTCTTGCACAATAATATTGTAAAGCCTGACACAGTGATTGTGCAACAAAGCCTTTCCCATAGGAAGATAGTTCCGAAAAATTAGTATTTCCTTTTCAGTCTAATCCATCTCTCAAAAGCTGTTCTCTTTTCATCTTAACTCCAATTTAGGCGATTCTTGTGTGTAAATATTTCTAAAATCATCCCTATCCAACCATAGTATTTTTAAAGTGTTTTGATGATGTTTGGTATATTATTCTTAGTGTTTTCGTTTGTGTTGTTTGTTGGTAGCTCTCGTGATTAGTCGTTAACGTTCCGAAGCAGTTCGAGGGGCTTTAAGACCAAGATTTTGGCAATACTGAGCAGCATTCGGTAAAAGGCAACTGTCCTTGATCATCTTGAGCCTATGTTTTTAAATGTTTTGTTTTACAAAAATGCATGCAGTGTCTATCAATATGATGGGTAGTCACCTATGTTAGGATTTTCCCTAGATTTTCACTTATCATCCCTTGAAACCTAGATGGTTTATGGTTAGGTATTTTTGTTGGGTAGATTGATTAGCCATGCTTTAGGATACTGGGAAGTGTCATAAGCTTGACTAATGAAGATATGCAACAATGGTGGTTAAATTGTTAATGGTCTAGCAACATGGAACCTTAGACCTTGAGCATAGGGATGTTGGTAATAGTAGTCATGGTTATGATGTTGGTTTAGTGTTTGCTCAAATAACCGAAGTAAGGACCCATTCATGGAGCGACAACCCGAGAAGTTTCGTACAAACACAAGACGGATATGGGTAGCCTTGGCCGATTAATTAGGGTTCTTCCAGTGTTGTGTTGGCCAGATGGGAGGTGTGGATGAGGGAAGGTAATTCTCAGAAACCACATGGCACAAGAGAGGGCTTCTAGGTGGTAGCACATACTGGGAGGATTCTTTGTAAAGCCTTTGTAGTGATCTCCTGGCAACACACCATTAGCGTGTGTATAGTGCTTGGCCGGCATGCAACATGGAGACTTTAGTCATCTACTTGCAGGTGATGAAATCACGAGTCGTGGGGAAGTTGTACAACCTCTGCAGAGTGTAAAAACTGTTATAACAGTCGTGCTCACGGTTATGAGATACTTGGATCCTCACATGATTAGTGGGTTGTGATTATGGGTTGTGGTTATGGATTTGGTTGTAGTTTTGGTTATAGTATAGGGAGTACTAGACGGTTATAGTATGCAAGGTGGGGAGCCTTGTATGCTGGATGTTGGACTGTATGGGTTACATTCACTTAATAATTGTTTAATGCTTTTGAGTCCAACTATCTTTTTATTACTCACATTTACGCAAATATACCATGTGTTAGCCTATTTTTGATATAAGCCCGCATATCATTATCTTTCCCACACTTGTTGAGCGCGTCATGTGCTCACACTTGCTATTTTCCAGATGCCATGCGACATGTGTGCTGCTGCTCAGTGAGTGAAGATGTCGAAGACTATCAAGACGAGGTTGCGACGTTCTAGGCATGTGTCTCCCGATCGGTTGTCTGCGGTGTTGTTGGGCACCAGTGTTTCTGTTCCATTGCAGATATCTTCATAGAAGACAATATATGTCAATTGTTGTAAGAGTTTAACGCTTATTTAATAAAAATATTGCTTTTGTTACTTCACCTATGACGTCCTTATGTGTGTTGAACATCCTGGGCACACATAAGCCGCATCTGGTTTTATCCGTTAAAACCGGGTGTGACACTGCGACGGGATTTCATCCTGTTTCCACGATAAGATGAAAAAGGCGTGAAAGGTCAAACTCTGGCATACATAAAGCAAGTGTTGTGATGCATTATTTCTTTGCTTCTGTCAGGTGCGGAGAGTCCCCCATAAATTTCCGAAGTTTCCACATATTTTTGCGGAGGATCTGCAGTTGGACAGAAATTTAGGTTAGATCTTGGCAAGGAAAAATGACAAAGGAATTTTAGAAGATAAGGAAGGGATAAATCAACATGAATGCTGTCATGCTCCTTAAAACCCACTATATGTAAATGCGTGCAAAAAGAGAGATATGAATGAAGTATGATTGATCCCTATCTACACATTTCTTTCTTGAGTGCATCACTCCCCAACAAGCATCACAATCACAAACATCACCCTTCACACGAGAAAGAAAAAGATTCACGTGAACGGTGCCTGTGCAACTCGCCACAAAAGCGATGTTCATATGTTGTTGCCAATGTATTCACTTCACGTGCCATCACCTTACGAGACACTCCATGTAATCGCCACATGGGTAAATGACCATAACTACCATCCTATGGTGGATGTCTAACATATTCACTTTCCATATCATCACCTTACAGAACACAGAAGACCCCTGCCTCGCACTGGTTGAGCCCCCGATATTTACCGCCATCAGGATATGTTCCTTACCTTTTTCGTCAATGCAATACGATTCATAAAAATGCCACAACACGATGTGGTAAATAAAACAACTGAAACATAGCAAACAACCACACATTACACTTAGGGGCATAATATAGCAAATTTATACATATTAACAAAATAAACTTTAGTGGGTTACTTAAGTGAAGTTGACACCCTTACTAAACAACATCCTAATTATGTTTAGGCTACTTCATTAAACCAGGCTCTGATGCCACACTATGAGTAACCATCCAGATAATATTCTAATTAATTATTAAGTCTATCATTTATGTAATCACGACTACAACGATTAATCAGAATATCACCCTAGTAGTTCTAGTATATGTTTTGTGCTGAAGATCGGAACACAGGCCTTTCTAACGTATACATCACAACAAAGCTTAAGAAAGAGTGAGTAATTAACTAAATTACCTGGAGTCTTCAGGTGGATCCGGATACTCTGGATGCTGGCAAACTAGATTCTTACGGCGATTCTCACGATCGATTCAATCGTGCATGTTAAATCCATTCCACCTAAACATGGATAAGAACTAGTACAAGGGTTCTAAACCCAATTTGGACCCTAAACCCTCAAGATTTGTAAGCATAATACCCGGAGTATCTGAGTTAAGTCCGGACTATCCGAGTTGCTGAACAGAGCATGTTCATGTCATTTCATAGATCGATTCGACTTGTATGTTGAAAGATAGACCACCTAAATATGTAATGACACGAATACATTAGTTCTAAACCTAATTTACTCACTCTGCACCCACGAATCAAATGCTAATTCATCCAACACCCTTTTAGCTATAATGCCTCAAGAACACGACATGCTCCGCCAATCCTCGATTGCAGTCCACATATCCATCCCAAAAATCGTCAGTTGGGGAAGATTCTAAGGGAAAGGCTCGGCGAAGAGGCATGCCAAGCTTCTGAAATTTCAGAAGAAAGGGAGATGACAAAATTGGATGCCATACCTTCAAATCTTCATGCATGTAAGAGATTCTTGGGTCAATGTGAATCTAGAGAGAGGGGGAATGCGGTGGTATAGCATACAAACATTGCTTTAGCTTTTTTAGGGCCGATTCTTGAGGAGAGATGAGGGAGTTTGTGAGAGAGGGAGAGGAGAGAGCAGCAACTCTTGTGCGGCTCGTTTAAGAAGGGGAGTGAAATGTGGGAGAGTGAGAGTGAAGGAGAGAGGCTGCTAGTCGGGTAGGCAACTGAGTGGGGGAGGGAGAGAATGGAGTGGGGCCAGCAAAGGTGGACCCCACGAGCTAGAAAGAAGCAAATTTCAGCTGTGCAACTATTATAAAAACAAGCGCAGTGATAATAACTTCTAAGCGAGACCTAAACTAACGAAAATCCTCATGTCAGTTATTTTAAAACGCAATGCAATAATCAAACCACCAAATGAGATTACAAGCAATCAACCATACTTAAAGATTACACATGATGCAAATGATGCACAAGATGAATGACTACCTAATTAAAGAATAGGGTCGTGACAATCTTTGAGCTATTTAATTAGGACAAGAACCTCTAGAACACATCTTTTGCTTCATTGAGTGAGAACAATTCCCAATTCAATTTCAGATCAATCGTCACAATTTAATCTTAAATCGTAAGGGGAACTACTTCCAAGATCTACTACAAAATATATGCAACGCTTCAACACTATGTTCGTGTGTATCCTCCAATAAAGAATTTATCAGAAGATACTTCCACTGTATGTTTTCAAACCATTTCCCTCCAACGCCATACAATCGACAAGATCCATATTCAACTAGGTTCTAGTGAGCTTTGGCATCACTGCTAGAAACTTAGGTGACATAGGTAAGAAACACATTGCTAATCACATCTCTATGTGAGTCTTGTATGTTGGGTGGCAGCGAATGCCTTGGCTCCCAACTCCATGCCCCAAAGCCCAACTCCGTTTTGATAGCTTTGTTAAGTAAACCAACACTATGTGTGTAGATATCCAATATCCACCCTATCCGGCACCTTGCTTTGGCAGACATACCAAACAATGATCAAAACCTATGTAGATGTAGCTGTTGGAAGGGCATCAAAGACTCTTAATTTTTCTGAAGGAACCTACTCTATCAAGATAATCATATCCACCGCATATAAAACATGAAAGAGTAGTATGACAGGAACAAAACGCATCACAGATAATCATATTGACTGTGACATAGTATGGACCCTTCACATGGTGATCTCCATAGCCACGGTCCTATCCTCCGGGTCATCATGCTCCAAGTCTCCATGATAATGTGCTAGTCTATTACACCTAATAGAACTAGAAGAATTACATGTGAAAAAGAAGTATCACAAGTCGGTATGTAGGCCGTTATACAATAACATGACAACCTTTGGCTGCAATTAACCATGACACGCAGACCATAAAAATTACACACATGCATCACATACATAATAAGGCCATACTAGTCACAACATTCTCTACAAAAATGAGTTACGGGTTTCAGGGTAGCACCCTGAAAATCTCTCGGAAATACATATATCATATCTATGAAATCGCTATAAAAATCTCATCGAATTGATCACATCAAGCTGATTCTGAATCATTCACAATGCCACAATTTCCACTAGATCAATCATATTGACATTGCATGAGGTTTTTCAAAAATGATGACAATACACACAACCTCGATCTGCTATTCCTCCAATCATGCAGCAACACGCATTATTAGCTCTGATGGTGATTCCAGCTGGTAGGGTCAAGTCGCACGGGTGGCCAGGTGGGAGATCGAGCTAATCTTTTTGGTTGTATGATCCCATCGACTCACACCTCATTTTGATCCCAATTTTACCAAACTGTGCATCAACCGATCCATCACATGAACCGATTACAAGAACAATAATAGATCATATCTATTATTATCACATATCATCTATATGTGACCGATCTAGATAAAAAAACTATGCATGTAGGCTCTGATACCACTATTAGGGAATGAGTAGGCTACGCCTAGCACAAATCAAAAAATTTCTATCGTATTCAACAAGGAAATCATGTGAGTAGGGGATCATAGATCATTACCACTAGAGGCATGGCACAACAAAAGAAGAGTTGGAGTAGACCGATCCAACTTTTTGCGCATCCTCGACCAGCCCCGACCACGTGCACCACGTCCTCGACCAGCTCCGACCACGGGTACCGCGTCCTCAACCAGCTCCAACCATGTAGAGGAAGCTTCTACCACATCCTTGATCACGATGAGGAAGTAGTCAAACCCGTCCTAGTATCCTTGTCGCCGATCAGCACCGCAGCAATCACAGTAGTGCCTGCACAGTATCCATACGTATAGTGATGAAACATTGTGCGTCGGTGTGCTAGCACCGTATGCCCCACTAGGGTTTTGCAGGGAGTTCAGGAAGAGGTGGTGGCCAGGGTTTTGGTGGTGAAATCAACTCTTGCGCCCACGGCTCCTGCCTCCTCTTATATAGAGTATGCTAATGGTATTTTAATCTCATTAAAGCACATCATGACTCTAAACCCTAATGGACCTTTAATCATATTAAATTCCACTTGCATATCAAATCCACATACGCAATCGCCTCTAGGGTATATCACCAATAGGATTGTCGTCTTTAATAGAGACATTACGAGTCACTGCCTTCTCTTTAGCCTCCTTGTTGAAGGAGATGTCGATAACCTCCACCACTAAACCAGATTCGATGGGAGACAACGCCAGGGTAAGGGGTGAGTACTCAGGGGGAGATACGGAATAACATGGAGAACAAGGTGTGTATTCAAGCAAAGGAGGAGGTTCCATGATTGGATTCAATTTTGATGCAGCTGAGCTCCAGCACCCGAAGGTTTATATAGGCCAATGGGTCAAGAGACACATTGCTTCATCAACTGAACATTAATTCTATGTGTGTCCATGTTATGAGCAACAGACGCCCAAGTAACGTGGGGTCATTCAGGCTACGTATTTTTAGCTAGCTCGCACAGACAAAGAGGTGGTCACCAACGTAGTCATTTGTCCACTGGACTTTCCAATGAATCGGGTACAGTCGAAAAGATAGTACAACAACTCTTCCATCCTCATGATAGAGTATCTTTTCATCACTACACAAAATGTTTGCTACAACAGTTCAACTTCCGAGCCTAGCTAGCGATGAGTCTAATCTCTCTCGTACCTTTGCATGTACGGGATGATAGTTACGGGCTAATTAGAAATCTACCCAGATGGAACACCTTCTTAAGGATTTGCTCAAGAACTCATAGCTGTTTAGAATCCCGAGTAGTTGATCTAAGAACCCGGAGGACCTGATTAGATGCTTCATCCTAATCAGAAACTCAGGTCTTACTCGATGATATGGTCGAACAAAAAGCTTATCTTTGCTGGACATGTACTTGACCCGCCGAAGCCTCATTTCACGTACTGATAGAGGATTGACGATGAATACTGGATAATAACTATATCCGAACACTCCAGGATTTTCTGCAGTTCTCAGAACATATCTCTATCTCTGGGAACGGGATACCTAGATGAAAGGAAACTTCTAGTAAGTAACTAGGGTATCCCAGAAGTAGGAAGGTTTATCTCCAAAAATGGAAAAAAAGACTTCAGAGGACGTAAGACACCCTCATATATATATGTATGTATATATATATATGTATGTATATATATATATATATATGTATGTATATATATATGTATGTATATATATATATATATGTATATATATATATATACAGAGCCTGAGGCCCTGTGGAGGACAAGAGACAAGAACCATTAGAACTCGAAGAAGTCGATCAAATCTTTCAAACAAGTTAGAAGACACTCAAAGCCAAGTAAGAAAGTCATCGAATAGGTTTAGATCTATCTAGGCTAGATATATACTCCCTTGTAATAGGCTTAGATCAATACAAGACAAACATGACGTATGGTTGTTATCCTCAAAGAGGCCTGAACCTGTATAAAAACCCCCATGTATTCTCCTATGATTTGTCTACTCGAAGCATCCCCTACATCTTCAACAAATATTTACAAGATGCTTAAAGAGTTTATTAAGGTACCATGCCATAGGCTTAGTTTTCCTATCTAAATGTGCTCTAGGTTTATCTATTGTGCCCACTCTACAAAAAATGGTCTGGCGTGTTCATTTTGTGAACACCGAAACATCAGGTGTGTATTAGACTTTGCTACAAATTTTTTAGGAATGCCAGAGTATTTTGTTTGTAAACGCCGGAGTATTTTTGTGAATGTTAGAGTATTTTCTTTGTGAATGCCGGATTATCCTATATGCATATTTTCAGCTGACCAGCAATTCGTATTTTGGGCATAACTTTTCGCTCTGAATTCCGATTTTGAGGATCTTGGACTCTATCGAAAGCTTGTGAAGTGCTCTACATGACTATAGAGAAATCCATCCTATTTTATCACATCAAAATTCATGGAACAAGTCCAATTCATTTCCCTCTTTATTCCGGTTTCGATGACTTCTCTTTTGTTGCATCCATGAGAACTACTAAAGCATATACTTGCCAAAGATGTTAGTCTCATTGACTATATTGTCATTAATCACTAAAATCACATACATGCACTAAGAGAGATATGTTTTCTATAATCTTCCTCTTTTTGGTGATTTATAACAACACAACCAAAGCAAGAGACAAATACTGAAATGTACCAATTGAAAGCCAAATACAAAGGGCACAAGACCTTACCTACTTGCTTCGATGCATGGTAAGATTGCCCCTTTTGTTGTGGCCGCCATGGACACCATTCTCCCGCTATCGCCACTATCTCTCTTTGATCGACCCATGCAAAAGTTCTTCTTTTGTCACCCTTGGCATCCCTAGGCACTTGCTTCCTTACTTTTTCTCCCCTAGATATATCATCTTGCAACTTGCATCTTGCTTTGGTTATCAAAAATCTCCCCCTTTGTCTTCAAAAGGGCTATAAAAATATGTTGAACTCAAGAGAAAATGTTAGAACACATGGGAGAGAGCTTCATGCATCATGATCTAATAAGATTGTACCACTTGTAGGAATGTGGATACCAATTGAAATGAAACAGCATGGATCACGATACATGAAAATCGCATAATATTATTTAAATTCCTCCTATATATGTGCATACATATGTTAAGAGAGAAGCATATGCACAATTAGACAATATAACAAGATAAGAAGTTTAAGCCTATTATGCATAGAGGTAGCTTAAATGAATAAATGAGTTGTTAATGATACCAATTGATGAATAAGCATTTTTACATACCTCTGGAGACTTGTCTCTTACTCCATGAGACTACAAAAGATATCATTTGCATCACATGTTAGTCTCAAAATCATAACCCATAGGATATACTTCCCTAAATGAGTGCATATAAGTGTTGAATACTTGTGAGAGATGCACCCTTTTCATTGATAACAATGGGGAATTTATCCTATAGATTTGAGTCATGGCACATAAAGAATATCAATTGAAGGAATATGTCATATAAAGAACCTACAACTAATAAACGATGTAGGTTGCTCATGGGTTAGCGAGGAAAACACAAGAAACCTACCATATGAAAACCTACACTAGGCATTGTAATAAATCGAAATATGCACATGCAATCCTAGACAAGGCAAAGGTATACATCAATTGAAAGAATTTTGCATCTAGTACCATTACCTGTTTTACATTTGGATGGGGATTACGGTGCATGATGTTCATGATCAACGTGCCCAATCTTGTACACTTGGCTTCTTTGCTTGAATCTTCACTTCATGTTGTGAGCCAAGTCTCTAAACCCTCGAGTCCACCCATGGATTTTAAGTCTTCTTTGGAACCTAAAATGATTGGGGCCCCTTCATGTTGGTGATGACTTCCTTGGGCACCCAAATGGTTTGGTTCCACCTTCAGTCCTTTCTCCGAACCATATATGCAACCACTTTTCCATTGTCCTTCTTATTGAGCTTGTAGTGGTTGCTCTTGATCTTAATCTTGTAGTTAGGCTTGGTGTAGAGGTTGGAGGTCTTGTTGGAGATATTCATCATCTTCTTCTTCTCTTTTGTCTCCTTGATTTGCTTGCATTGGAAATACTGGTGATCTTCTTGATGGCACTTGAGCATGTCATGGTGGACCCCTCCATAAGCTTGTTCATCATGTTTCCACCGTTGAGGAGGTTGGATATGTTCTTTGCCCTTTAATCTTCCAAGTCTTCCTTGAGCTTATCCACTTCCTTCTTGAGCTTATCATTCTCTTGTGCAATGAATTTGTTAGATGGTTCTACAATAATATTCTCAATACATGTCTCATTGCAAAGGAGTGAGCTAGATAAGATAATTAAATCATCACAAGAAGTCGAAGCATCTATCTTAGGATTCAAATTATATAGAGAGATAGATTGCTTCAAAGGGACCTTATGTTGAGATTCAGTCACTTAAGTTTTCCCTTAAGCTCTTCATGCTCCTTGTTTTGCAATTCGAATTTGCTCAATAATTGTTAATAATTAAACTCAAAGGAGGCATGAATGTTATTAATTAAGGGCATTGAATTTCTTAAGTTCTTTAGATTGTTTCTTTGTTGCTCATTGATCAAATCAAGAAGTTCTTCTTGGGAGGAAGAATCCTCATCAGATTCATCATCACTTACATCGCTTTCCATACCTTTGGCCATAAGGCACTTGTGTGGTGACTTGTGCGATGATGATCTTAAGGAAGAGATTCTTTTAGAGAAGTGGATGGTGAAGCTCTCATCGCTTGAGCTTGAATCTTCAACTTCACTAACCCATCTTCCTATGCGTACAAATGCTTTGCCTCTTCCCCTTGTCTCTCTCTTCTTGAACTTAGTATTCTTCTTCTTCTTGATATGATCAATTGTATTGACCAAGTCTTTCATGAAGATTTGATGATCAATCTTGGCATTGATCCTTTTCATATTCTTCTCCACTTGTGAGATGAGCTCGATGACCTTGGGATCCATATATTCATCACTTGTTGTGCTTTGCTCATCATTTTCATCACTCTCTTCATCTTCATCACCATCATCTTCGCTTGAGCTTGACTCTTGCTCTAGCCTCCTCATCTTCGCCTTCATGTGTGGGCATGGAGCATGCTTGCTTGCAAGTGTAAAGTTCTTGGCACCGAATGAGGTGGAGCTTCCACCTCCATATTCATGGTTATCTCATGGGTGGTGATCTTGCCGAACACTTGACTTGAAGTCATCTTCTTAATGTCATTGTTGTCTTAGATGATAGAGACTATGAACTTGTACTTCAGAAGAAGAGCTTGAAATATTCTTCTCACCACTTAATCATCTCCAATTAATATCAAACCTAGCCCATTAATCTCATTGACAAGAATATTCAAACGTGAGTATATGTCATTACCACTTTCATGGGCAAATTGTTTGATGTTATTGAGATTGGAGACTAGCACATGATATTTCTCATTGCGCACATCCTTTGTGCCATCATGTATTTCAATTTTCTTGGTATCCATCCCAACTCCGGACATCACAACTCTAGGCAGTTAAAACTATCAAGAACACAAGGCTCTGATACTAATTGAAGGGATAGGTGATGTCCTAAGAGGGTGGTGTGGATTAGGACACTTAAAACTAATTAGCTCCAAAAACTTCACAAGATAAACATATATCAATTTCTATCTAAATGTGCTATGGGTTTATCTATCGTTTCTACTTTACCGTTCAATAGAGATTGCAACCTATCTAGAAAGTTAAATAGCAAGTATGCAAATGCAAAAACATAAATAAGGTAGAGAGAGAAAACTCGGCATAAGGGATTTTTATCCCAGGGTATTGATGGCACAAACATCACCCCTAGTCTATATTGGAGCAGCCACCTAGGCTGTAGCTCACGGATGGCACCCGGTCACGACCCTTGCACCACCAAGGCCACAAGTGGGTAGATACCAAGGCATGGTATCACCACAAGCCTCTCTTTCGGTTACTTACCACCATCTTCACTTTGGAGCTTAAGTCATCAAGGTATGGGTTTCTGTATCCCTGTACAAGAGTCTTGTCATCGCTTCACACTAAATTGGAGGGTCAACAAGCTTGAGTCACCGAGGCCCAAGGTGCCGGTGAGTCACCAAGACTCTTAGGGGCCGGTGTACCACTTGTTACACTCTATGATCACTCCTTGATCCACTTTCTACGCAGCAACACTTAGCAATAACTCTCTGTAGGTCTATTAGCACTAATCACTCTTTAATCTTGTACTTAATTACCTTGGATGATCACTTTGAGCATTATGTGGCTTTGATGTTTTCTCAACTGTATGTGAGCTTCTCTAGACTCCAGCACAATCAAATGGTTGAGTGGGAGAGTAATTATAGCCTTAACCCTGCGAACAGCCATTGCCCTAACGGCTCAAATTTTTTGTATACGTCAGATGATCCGGTGCAAACAGATTGTACTCATTGGACTATCCGGCGTGTACATCATCCATGAACTAGCTATTAGAAACCCAATAAGACTCATTATGAACGCCGGAAGGTTCGGCGTGATATCCTCATACGAACGCTAGAACATCTGGCGTGCATATGATGCCAATTGAGCCATTTGCAACCTCTCTGCAAAAAATGGTTTGATGTGTTCATTTTGTGAATGTCAGAACATCTAGAGTGTATTAGAGTTCGCTACATACTTTTTGTGAACACCAATGTATTTTCTTTGTGAATGCCGGAGCATTTCTATGATCGTCGAAACATCAGGCATGTATATTTTCAGCCAACTAGCAATTCGTATTTCGGGCATAGCTTTCCGCTCATAACTCTGATTTTGATGATCTTGGACTCTATAGAAAGCTTGTGAAGTTCTCTACATGATTGTAGAGAAATTCATCCTGTTTGATCATATCAAAATTCATGGAATAAGTCTAATTCATTTCTCTCTTTATTCCGACTTTGGTGACTTCTCTTTTGTTGCTTCAATGAGACCTACTAAAGCATATACTTGACAATCATGTTAGTCTCATTGACTATATTGTCATTAATAACTAAAATCACAGACATTCCCTAAGAGGTCCATGTTGGATACATCGCCCGAGTTGTCTTCTGGCTCCCGCTACCACTACCGGCCTCCAAAGTAAATATTTAGTTCAGCAAGTGGGTATGAGGCCAAGCCCTACCCATACATGACATGTAGTCATACGGATGGGATTAGATGAGATTTCACAATGAACCAGCCCTTATATGGCCGAGGCGAGTGTCTCCCAGTAATACGTGACTCTTGTGAATCTACTTGCACCCAAGGTATTCCTACCCCTGCCAAAGCAGGATTTTGCTTCTTTCACACACCTTTTTACCCACGCAGACCACACTTCGCACCTTTTTACCCACACACAGGTTGGTTATCCAAAATTATTTTGTAGAAAGCAGGTAAGAAGTACTAATTTGAAAAAAATAAGGTCGCGAAGATTTTTTGGGCCAGTGACTAGAGTTTCTGGAGGGAGATACTAGATATCTCTTGTCTGATGTGTATGAGGGAATAAATGAGCGAGATATTTTGTTGTTATTATTTTAGAATGGAATAAATATATTTTTATTTTTTGTTAAATATATGGGATCAGTAGGTACAGTGATTTGGGTGTATATATGTACACCCATGATTCTTTTTGGGCCCGCCTCTATTGTCATGGCGTCGGAAAAGGAATTGAAGGGCTTAAGGATGGAAAAGATTGGCACTTAATGGGCTTGTTTTGATAGGTTAGTGTCCAAATCTGTTCAAATTACAGGGAAATTCACCAATCCAGAGGAATTGGGTCTAATCCCCAAGAGTCCCGCACAAGGCCATTGGCAAGCCAATTGCATCACTGTGGTCTTCTCGATCGGGGAAGTACAGCTGAACCTGTTACTGGTGCCGCTGCTAAGCGCCAGCTCCGGCGGAGCCGCCAATCAACTTTTTGCATCTGCTGGATGGAGGTTGATTAGCTTCAAATTGAAGTATATACCTGACTTGAAAGTTGTATCCTATCAATGACAAATGGCAAAGCATTCTTGTGCTACCAGGTATACCTTTTTTGTTCAGATCTTAATTCATTCTCATTCAACTTTCTTCTGTAGTATCCTGTACTTCAAAGTGGGACATGGCCAGTCAGAGTCTAGGAGATGCATTTTCCTTTACCAACATCCATATCAGATTCCTTACATTGAAAAAGGATTCATAATCTAAAAATGCTTCAAGAAGATGTAAGCATCACTTTACATTAAAAAAGAGAAAACATGATGAGTGCTCAAGCGGATTATTAGCACGAGACACCGATATCCAAATCAATGTCACACAGAGGTACTAAAGGAGGATTCTTGATATTAATAAATTTAGTTCATAGTTTCATTATTGTTACTCATGTGACATGCAAAACTTTTTGAAAACTTGTGATGATATATCAATTTGCGTTATTCCCTGATCAAACGGGTTTGACCAAGCGCAAATCAACATCCACATATGAAAACACAGAAACAACGATCATATCGTGTGCATAATAAGGACAGACGCACGCACGCACATACACCTCCGGACTGGCACTTTGCCCATGTTAGAAATTAGGGCTGGAAACTCAAGTTGAGAGATGGCGGCCGAAGCACCCAAGAACACAATCGGATGACTGAATCAATGATGCTGGGGATTGGGGCCGCCGGGGCTGAGTCTCTTGGACCCGCCGTGCCATATCTCCGGAGTATCCCTTGACCACGCAACGGTCGTGTTCGTTGCCGGGCTGCCGTCGATGATGACGGCGTCCTGCAGCCAACGACGACCCAGCGGAGGCCGCCCGGAAAGGGGCGCCGGTGATGAGGCCATGACCAGAACGACGCAGATGCAGAAGCACAGGATGAGCTTCATGGTTTGAGCTGTGCTACCTTGCTTGCGGCGGGAACTCTGTACGTGCTATAGGCCTGCAGCTATCAATGGCTATTCGTTAGTGGAATTCGCGGACGATGGACAAGAGCTAGCTCGTACGTGCATTTATAATCACAGGCATCGAGTTTTTTTATGGCCGTGTTGGATTGTGTATGGCCGGTAGTGGAAGCTCGCACGGACCTTACCAGTTATTTGATGTCGTCGCGAGACGCCGCTGGACGACGTCGGCTTGCAAGCGAGAGTGGTAGAGTAGAATAGTAGCTACGGTTAGGCCGTAATATTGTAAACGGTGGTAGCTAGTATATACAAGTAACGATGATCAAATCATGCATTAACTTGTTTTGTCCAATACTCCATGCAAATATAAACTTGTGGAATTCAAGGCCTCAATACATAATTGGTTATTTGCCTTTTTCTCGTTTCCTATACTTTTATTCTTTCGCACAATTTTTCATATTTTTCACACGTTCTTTAATATCTAGCTAAATAGTTCAAGAAACTGCATAAAATACAATTGTATTCACTATACGACTATAATGCATTTTCACTACTACAGAACCCATCATAAATGGTGGCACATCAGTATCAGTTCGGTTAAAACCGTCACTGATTCATTATCAGTGCCAGTTCATACCAAACTAGCATCACCGCCGGTTTTTATTACGAACCGGTAGTTAACCGGAGGGTCAGACCCGAAATTTGCCTTCAATTCGTTTTTTTGTTCACGGCTCACATCCGGTCCAATGGGTAGCGAAATTATCTAAATCCCACCAAAGTCGAGCAGTCCTTATCATATCCCCTCCCCTTATTTTGCTCATCTCTCTCTCTCTCAACCACCTCACCCCTGCCACCCCTCCTCTCCAGACATGGCCGCCGCCCTTCCTCTCTAGGCGCAGCTGTCGCCTACCCCACTTCGCCGACCCTCCTCTCCAGGAGCGGTCGATCCAGGCAATAGTACGATGACGATAGCTGCGATGGCGAGAGGGCGCAGGGCAACAGTGGCGCACTTACATGGGGAGACCGTTGGCTTCAACGGGCAAGGAATGAGCGGGCCAGGAGGAGCGTCTGGGCTACCTCGTGGATGTCGAGCTCGTTGGTTGCACCCTACCCCTCTTCCTAGGTAGATCCAGCGTGGTGCCAGATCCATGGGTGGACAGCTTCATTGTGCTCATGGGATCCATGGAGGGCTTGTCCTGAACCATGGCGGCCTTGACCACAGCGAGGTCCACATTGTAGTTGTCCTCCATGACAAGGAGTGGAGAGGAGCAGGAACCTATGGAGGGCGCCCGATGGCGACTTGGTCGGAGCGGTAACATCATGTTGTATTTGCCTTTTGTTTTTTTTTTCAAGATTATTCCGTATAAGCAGCAACTCAAGATTATTTTGTTCTTTCAGTTTGATGTTGATACTGAGGTTGATTCTGAGATGTTCGATTGATTCTGATTGTTGATTATGAGATTCGGACTTCAGCGGCTGGAAGCCGAGGTGGAAGCGGCTGCGATGGTGGCAAACGTGGCTAGGGTGTCGGCTTCGGCTCGATATCGAGTTGGCTAGTTTCATTTTTTTGGCTCCCCAGAACACCTATTACTGCCGGTACCGATTTTTACTACTGAGTAAGGACTGCTAGTTCCAAAACCAGTAGTGACAAGGTTTTGGAATCGACAGTGATCACCCTTTTGTGGCAGCGTTTGATTGAATACAATTCTGTTTCTACAATTATATAGACTCACACTGAGAATATTGTTGTCCTTGTTATATAGCCATAACCATGCATCTAACTAATCTACCATTTTGATCCGTAAATAAAGAAAGTGGTTTTGATCTTTTCCATTTTTTTCTCTCAATTAGAGATTTCTAGAATTTCCTTTATGCTTGGTTTCCATTTGTGGTAGCATGAGTGGCTTCGTCTGCTCCTTTTTTTCCTTTTTTATTTTTGAAATCCTTAATAAAGCATGTTAGTCTCCATCAGAAAAGTTTGCTTGCTACTTAAATGATTAAAAGTTAGCTTTTCCGGTAAAAAAATTTATTCCCATCAATAAGTATATTTAAACTTTTCATCACCGTAAGTATAGTAAAACATTACACAAGAAACTTGTAAAGCATGCTCAAGTTGCAAGCATTTTATTCTATAAAAAACGTTCATATTTGAAATGACAAATGAAAGATTGTTAGTAGAATCTTTTGATCACTATGACTTACTATAACATTGCCAAAAATAGACTGTGTCCTATAGTAAAATATTTGAAACTTTGAAATCCTTACTAAAGCATGTTGATCTCCTTCAAAAAAGTTTGCGCACAATTGAAAGTAAGATTTTCCAGATAAAAATATTTATGCCCACCAATAAGTATAAGTAAACTCTTCCACAACATAACTATATTGAAACATTACAAAAGACACATGGAATGCTGGTTTTGCGAAAGTTGCAAGCCATTTCATTTAGCAAAAAAATTAATATATTAAATGACAAATGAAAGATTTTTTATACTACTAAGTTGAACCGTTGGATCACCATGCATGAGACTATACCTCGGCCAAAAATAGATGTCGTCCAAGTAAAAAATTTAAGCTTTTCTCATAATTATTAAATGCTAGTATCGTCATCAGAAGGATAAAATGTGTATTTAAAACCATTACCATGTCCAAAACAGTTTGTAAAAAAGAGGTGATGGATTATACAAGATTTGAGATGAAAATCTGGTTCTTTAGAAAATCATGGAAGCCAAATATGATTACTGTGGACAATTAAAATAGTCTGATTGCGTATACTCTAGAGCGACACTTAATTTTTGACCGGAAAATAGACCGAATTCTAGCTATGTGTTAGAAAGAGCGATGTTGGGTACACTACTATAGAAATGGTCATCCGCGTCCTCTTTTCATTGCGAGTTCAAAAATAATTTGCAGTGATAAAGTATCATTGCCGGTTCACAAGGTCCACTGGCCGATCAATCATTGAGTCGTTGAGAACAGACAGTGGTACGCACTATCACTAACGGTTTTTATTACAAACCGACAGTGATACAACACTGCCAACGATACTTGTTTATCATTATCGGTTGGTGTTATGGACTGGTAGTAATAAAGAAGTTTCACTATCATTTGGTTTCTAAAACCGGCAGTGATGTGTAACAGCATATAGTTATTTTTCTGTTCTGCTCGGCGCGTGGTAGCTCTTTGTGACAAGCTTGCACGGCTAGATTTCAAAATTTGGTGGAATCCACGTGACCTAGGTGCTCCAAGTTTAGTAAGCTCATCTACATTTCATTTGTATTTAGCCTTACTTGTTAGATTGCTCTAGATTTTGAAAATCGGTGCTTGTTCTATGATAATAATTTTTGTTGGAGCTAGAGCTCCAATTGACTTAGTAAATTTAAGATAATTCATTTTAGATATACCTTATCTAGGTTAATAAGTTCATCTACATTTTATTTGTACTTAGTTTTACTTGCTAGGTTGCTCTATATTTTGAAAATAGGTGCTTGTCCCATGATAATGAATTTTGAAGGAGTTAGAGCTCCAATTGACTTATTGAATTTAAGATAATCGATTTTAGGTTTTCATATTCTAGGTATGAATTTATATATCATTATTTAGCATTATAATCTATTTTGTTGATAATAATTAATTAAATTGATAGTTATTTATTATTAATTCAATGAATTTATAATAATTGATAAAATTACAATTGGGTTGAATATGGATGTACGATGCTAACCATAGCAACCTAGAGTTTTTTAGCAGCAAGGAACCATTTTTGAGGGTTGTTGTGGTGTACAAATCAAATAATTGTGATGATTATATATGTTGCACATGCACTAATTGCATGAATGAGAAACAGTTTTCAAGCATAGAGAATATCCGTGCACACTTGCTTCAGAGGGGTTTCAAGTCTGTCTATACCCATTAGACCAAACACGATGAAGATGAGGAGTTTGAATATGAAGGACAACCCGCTGTCAAAGAAGACACATGCAACGATATGATGGCTAATGAGGATAATGATATAACGGTGTTCAAAGATACCTTAGTAGTCAGAACAAACTCATGAGGAATTGAGGTGGATAGTGAACGCTAGTGTAACTACACACTTCAAGCCGGGTTCGCATAAGGAGAAGGATGTAGTCAATCCTACAGCGTAGAAGTTTTTCCTATCCATAATAAAACAAAAATAGACAGGGCACTAGATCCAAAGCCTCAATTGGACTACGAGCGCATCAGGGAAGCCTTATCGGAAGAACACTGTGATCCAATAGTTTCTTGCGGACACTAGACTTATAGAAGATCAAATTATGTAGGATGGCCCAATTGACACTACAGCTCGTAGATGGCTATTTAAGTTGGCCACACCGCTGGTCAAACCAGATGTGATGGTCAACCTGTCCTATCAAATGTAAAAATTCCATTAGTAGTACATGACAGAGTCGAACCAGGGTAGAGAAATGATCGGTGCCAGATACAAAGATGATGATTTCCGTAACGATGCCAACATATTGTGGCTGAAATTCAAGGAAATTTACAATATGTACCAGCAATACGCACTCGACGTGTCTATCATGAGCTGTTAGACACTATGTCTCATATTTACATTTTCTACCATTTAATTACATCTCTATCTTATTTCTTATTTAGAATGGAGGTAAAAATGCATAATGTCTTATTTAGAATGAAGGTAAAAAATGCATAAAAGAGCGCATTTATAAAGTAGGATTCCGTGACTCAACACTTATCAACGAGACACTTGTCAAAGAAAAGCCAGACGACACTGAGATCTATGTGTGGAAGGCTATGGTTAAGCTACAATACAAGACATACATACATTTACACTACAACTTTATGTATATGTTTGCGTATAAGCTCGTTCTACTCTTTTATGCTCAACTCGATGTTAGGACTATTTAGCTACACACACACACACACACACACACATATATATATATATATATATATATATATATATATATATATATATATATATTTGTAGGTATCACTAGATCCTCTTTGTCATCCAACCAAACATGAGTAAGATTATTGTATTTGACTCACAAAGGAGACCACAAATACAATTTCAACCTGTAATAGACTTTCTAAATAGGTTAAGTCGATCATTTCGTTATTCACTCTAGTAATCTGCCATTCAATTGAATCTAATTCTATTAATACTATTCATAATTATGCCTAGGACATTCGCACAATACTATAAGGGCAGTGTTCATTTCTATACACGAAAACCTTCAATATCCGAACCAACTTCTCAGTACATACGGAATATTCATATCTCAAATTCCTACTAAATGACTAGTTCCATATCAATAATGTTTTATATATTTTTAGGGTAACAGGCAGGAACATGGCAACAATTTATGTGGCCTATATGTATTTGAGTTCATAAAAAAATTCACCAGAGAGAGAGTGCTACAAGATGATGCAGAGGTATGTGTACATATTGATGCTTGCTTCTTAGTTTCTATACTTATTCTGTAGGATTGATTTCTTCAATTCTTTTAATGACAGCTAATCAGGTCGAATACAAGTAAACTCCTATAATATCACCTCAATATCATTCAAGAACAACTTATCGGTTTCAACAACTTCGGATAGCAAGAGAGGTTGAACCACTTATTTATTTCCCTTGCATGAATGTTTCAAGTGAATCCTGAGATTTCTGAAACAAATTGAGTTAGAGAGTTTAAACTCTGTCCCAACCAACCAAAAAATATTTGTGAATAACATGTTAATTGTATATATATATATATGTGTGATTTTTGAATAAAATGTGTCGAGCCACAAAGATCTGTAATGAATTATGTATATATATGTGCTGTTTTTTTAATATATTGTTGTCTACAATAGCTATATTTGGGGGTTGGGATTATCACTGTCAACAGCAATACATATAATCACTGCCGGCTATAATCCTGAATTATTACCATCGCTTAATTACTGCCGGTTCAAAAACCAGTAATAATACAGTTTTTGAATTAGCAGTGATAACTTTCTCTATAGGAGTGGTAATTCAGTGTGATACGATTTGCCCTTGCTGCTGGGTGCATGAGTGGTGTTGAAACTTGGAAGTTCAGGCATAAGAAGTCATACTCTGATCAAAGTATATATATGACGTAACCCACCGACCTCTTCCTTCCATTTGTCTCGTTACGTACGTAATCCAGTCATCAATACACTTTTGCAACGCATCGCGCATATGCAGACCTCAAAGTATATACTGTACGTATGAAGGGAGAGCCCCTTCTCCACGCTAGTTTGTCATGTCATCGTCCACTTACCTTTCAACACACGCATATATATATTTCCTTGCAAGATCACACTCCTATAGAGCCCCTCATGCCAGACGAGGTTTAACACGTATATATCCTTGATAGTTTCTCATCCGTCTGTCAGAAAGTGTTTGTGATAACACAAATAATACAGATGGTTCACCAACCGTCTGTGATGAACGACATCAAAGACGACTTAGCTTGAGCTACCATCTAGGCATCTACCAAAAGTTCATTACAACAAAAATGGTCATCCGTGCCGCCCCATCAGTACCGGTTAGGCACAAACCGGCACTGATGAAGCATCAGTGCCGGCTCATAACTTCCCGCGCTCGATCGATAGTCGAGCCCGATTGAACTGGCACTGATACCGAGTATCAATGCTAGTTAATATAACGAACCGGTACTGAGTATCAATGTCGATACTTCAGTGCCGGTTCGTAACTATGAGTCGGCACTGATACTGAGTTTATGGACTCTATAAGTGTCTTATACGTATAATTCACAGTGTATATTCTTGTGCCATTAGACTGAATGTCTTAACTTTTTATGTATGTAGAATGGAGATACATATATGCGGTCAAAAAGGAATCACTCATGTAGCATTCCTCGACCCAATGAAGATAAATCAGACGACGGTCGCCACCGATCCACAGGCAACCGAGGATTATGCACTTGAAGCTATTCAAACGCACCAATTAAAACGATACATATTTCTACCTTACAACTTTAGGTACGTATTTTCTTCCATATTTTTACTACTCTTTTTGACCATCACGACGTTAGGACTTACGACTAATTAACTACGGTGACATATGTGTAGATTTCGCTGGGCCCTCTTTGTCATCTAGACTAACTACAGCTGTATCATTATCCTCGACGGGAAAAGAAAGCCGACCACCTAATACCAACCCGTCATTAACTTGCTACAACGGTAAATTAATTATTTCATTAATGCTCTAGTAAACTTGGAATTGATTGAATCTAAGTCTAGTTAAAGTCAATAATCACACTCGTACAGGGTGTACACGCGCTACGTCAAAAGGAAAGGACGTCACTTTTCGTTCCGAAAGGAATGGAGAATCGTAACAGACTTTTCTTGTAGGCTTCAGGTCCAAGGCAACAATTTATGTGGCTACTATGTATGTGATTTTATGCATGGATAGACCGAAAGCAATTACAGTCAAATAGAAAAAGCTGAGGTAAATGGTATAGATATTGATGTTTAATTTTTAGTTCCTACTAGTGTTCAAATAAATTGATTTCTTCAATACTGATACTTGCATGACCTCCAGCTAGAAACAGGTATCCTCATGCCGCGGAGAATCAACGTAATTCAGGAATAATTCTGCGGGTTCATCAATGACCAAATCATTCCAGAGTTGGGGTGGTACCATGTTTCCAAATGGTGTATTGACGGATCTGGCCCTTCAAAAGACCCGTGGAGTTCGTTACCTGATTCTTCAGAAGGCAAAAAACGTAGTTCAAGGTCCTCGATCAACAAGAACAATTGAATGACATCGTTTTTTACCCTTTTCTTGTATACTTCTATTAATTATGAACTATTATTGTAAACTATTATTAGTTATAATTTATAGTCAATGACATATGAAATAACGTGGTTATGTATGCATGAATGAGATGAGATGAGAATGAATTATGTATGTGTGTGATACATTATGTGTTGAGATTATTATATGTGCATGTGCTTTATGTGACATTTGCAACTGCAGTTAAAATGCTAAATATGGGATTAACCTAGGGGATTTTAACTTATTTGAGCTCAAGAGGCTCCTGCTAGACGCTTGCTTGCTGTTGGAGAAAAATCCAGAGTTCACTTGCCTAAAAAATGAAGAAAAAGCAAATGAGCAAATAGAGAGAAAAAAAGGAATTTTGTTAGGATAGCTAGAGAGAGCTTATCTAGACCTACTTCTTGACCAAAATCGAGCTTGAGTGGTGAGAGAATCAATGTGGGAGAAGGGATGAAGTGGTTATTGCTATAGGAGATTTTGTAAGGGAGAGAGTTCTGGAATGGCTCTGTTAGCTCGAGGTAGAAGAAGGTGGGGAAGAGGAACTGCCAGCTCATATAATCTGCCGACAGTGATGTACATATATCACTGCCGGTCAGTGGATTCAGCCGGCAGTGATGAAGGTGCTGGGTATCAATGCCGACTCAATCCATCAGCTGACAGTGATGACCTTTATCACTGCCGGTTCATAAGCCACGATGACTGATTCTTCCCGCACGGCATATATACATATATATGTATATACACATATATATATAGCGGCGTGCTATTTACCATGCTACCGTTGAATAACTATTCTACACGCTGGCCAATTTAGGGATGTCAATGGGGAAGACGTCCCGCTCTGACAGCCCGACGTCCGTCTCCGCTTTGCCGGTCGATAAGATGTTTCCATTTCCTCATCTAGTGATAGATTTCCCCATCGGGGAATGGCTCCTCATCCCCATCCCCGCACAAAGGAAAATTTCCCGTCCCTGTCCCCATCCCCGCTCGCGGGGACTATTTTCTCCCCATCCCCGTCCCCGCATGGGGAATGAAGACCCGACAGGGAACCGGTCCCTACCCACCTGGGCCGAGGAAGCTCCCTGGGCCGAGGCCACCCACTGGGCCGACCCGCACCATGCCACGGCGCCAGGACGTGCCTGGCTGAGATGCGCGCTAGCGCCTGCTTGGGTCGCGCATCTGGCTCCCGCCTGGGCCGGTCGCGCATGCCTGGGCCACTACCGCTGGGCCGAAACGGGTCCTCACGGAGAAATAGGAACGAAGAATGCTTCCCCATACCCGTCCTCGCTAGACCCGACGGGATATGATTTGTACCATTTATATCTCCACGGGTGACAAAATCTCCTCATCCCTATCCCCAAATAAGAGAATTCTCCACAAAAAATCAGAGATCGAGTCCCTCGTTAACATCCCTAGCCCAATTACTGATGCAACCACGCTGGAGCAATGTCACATGGGCGGGTCTGGAAGAAACTGGAAGACGACATTGAAATTTGTAATATGCTTCCAGCCGTCGGAATTCCCGCCGAAGCAGTCTCCTATTTGAATTCCCGCTGAAAATCTAGGGATTATATATAGAAAAATGGTAAATTTAAAAAAACCTTTGGGTGATGGATGATTCTTTTAAAAAAAATATTTAAAAGGTTTTCTCTTCCGGTTTAAAAAAATTAGTTTCCGTTTTTTCCATAACTAGATACCATCCAGAAAACTTATTTAAATAAAAATGTAACGACAGCTCTGTAAAACTGAAATAAAAGTATTATTTTTTCAGGAAGTAACAAAGATTTTTACAAAATTAAAAACTATGCTGATAAAATTTAACTTTACTTCCGACTAAGTCCAAAAAATCTTACTGTATTCAATTTTTTAGTGTAGTAATAACCAAATTTATTTGTTTAAGAAACCATAACAAGCCACAGACATTTTATACAAATTAACAATTAAAAATCATAAAATTACATCGGACATCTTTCTATATAAAGCCGTAATAACCCTGGACGTTTGCATAAAATTATCAGGAAATGATACCAAAAAGTTATTGTTTTAAAACCGTAACGTTGGATCTGTAAAGCCGGAATATAAGTACTATGTTTTCAGAAAGTAATAAAGATTAAAAATAAAAATAGAAAAACATAGCAAAAAAATATAGACTTATTTCTGGCTAAGACCACAAAATCTTACTGTATTCAATCTTTCTACTGTATTAATAACCAGATTTCTTTGTTTAATAAACAGTAAGAAGTACCGGACATTTGAAAAATAATTAACAATTGAACGGTATTCATACCTGATATCTTTCTACATAAAACCGTAATTACCCAATGACATTTGATCACAAAATGATAATTAAAAATTGGAATACAAATTCCGGCTGACCAATTCAAAGGGTCACTAGTAGATTTTTCCGGATGTTCTTACAACAAATGAAAAAAGTGGAATTAATTTTTACAGCTCTTGATCTGACATGTATTGTTTGAAATCTGATTCTTCCTCAATTCTATAAATACCACGTCAAATGCTTCGCGAAGTGGCATGAAGATCTTCATCGAGCGAACAACTTGGGGCTTTCATAGGTTCCTGCTTTTTTTTTTCCACTTCCTTTAGGCCTCCCTCTTTTCCTAACCTCTCCGAGCTTAGCTATTCTCTCAAGAAAAATTGGATTTTCAGGGCAGCTTGCGGCGATGTGGCTCATTGCTACACCACAAATACCACCAGTAACTGAGGTTAAGTTTTGCATACTACCTTCAGGAATTTCGTCAAGCTGTTTTTGGAGCCCCAATATTACATTAGTAGCCCTGTCATTAACTAGTTTTGATTTGGTACCTCCATAAATACATGCTAATGCCAATGTAAGCAAAGAGTTATGATGCTGATGCTCCATTTTACAATCAGATCCTGGTGTCATATGATTTTTCTTTCCTCGTATAATCTCATCGTGAGTGTCATATGATTTTCCTTTCCTCGCGTTCCTGGTGTACCTTCTGAGCACATACTTTGGTGGTATACGCTTGATTTGACACTGCATGAACATGTGCAGTAAATGTACGCAAAAGACCTAAAATTATTGGTAAACTAAATCAATTTAAAGGGTAATTAAAAATATAATTGTTACCAACTAAAAGCATAATATCTTACCGGTATGCTACCAAGTTCTACATTCACATCTAAATTCTTCATTATCGATGTCGATGCAAACTTCAAATTTATATTGACCCCAAAAAATTCTTTTAGATCTACTAGTATGTGTCACGAGATAGTTATTTTCCCTTTTGTATGGTCATTGTTGATGCTGTAATCAGTGCTTGCTGCCATATTATTCTTTAGGTCTTCAAATATTCACCTTGTATACAATCTCCCAAGTTGTTTGGCAAATGGCCAGCAATTTTCAGAATAAACTGCGCTCTACCGCAAACCAATCATTGCGGTTACTAAATGAGTAATATCTATATTAGATACTCTATAATACAACTCCATAAAACAATTAAGATCACAACAATTACCATTCTATCGTATGTTTCTTTCCCCTCTGCATCCCTCCAACGCTGCTAAATGTGTAACATTTGCTTTGCAAATCTATGCAAAGCATTTGCTCATTGACAAAGTTATTCTTTACCATCATATTTGAGCTCTCACTCCTTTTTGTCAATGTCATTCCATCAGAGTATTCCTTCTTGAAATATGCATTTACCCATCTTTCTCATATTGCATACAAACTTCTAAGAGTTTTATCACCATGTAGGTTAAACTCTTCCAACATATCTTACTGTCAACAATTGGTGAACCATTGATCTTACGAATTTGTAGGAAAAGTAGAAGATACTTTGAGTAGACGAATCATGTGAACACACAGAGGGGTTTTTATACAGGTTCGGGCCTCCCATAGTCTAACAACCCTATGTCATAATTGTCTTGTATTGATCTATGGGACTATTACAATGAGGGGCATGCCTAGCTTAGATAGATCTAACCTTGTCGGTGTCTTCCCTATGCGTTGTCAGAGGAGATCTCCCTTCAAAAGGTTTGCAGAGCTTCCGTAGATGCGTAATGCCTTCCGTAGTGTCTCATGCTCTGTATATATAGGGGGCGTCGTATATCCTCTAGAGTCTTTCTTCCCATTATTAGAGATAAACCTCCTTATTTACGAGATATCCTGGGAGCCTACAGCCAGTTTTCATTCATCCAGGGACCCCCTTCCCGAAGATAGAAATATATTTATGAGACATGGTAGTCATCGTCAAGCCCCCCACCAGTATGTGAAATGAGGCTTTAACGGGTCAAACACATGGTCAGCAAAGATAAGCATTTTAGCGGACTGTGTTATAGAGTAAGACTCGGGTTTCTGATGAGGATGATACATATAACTGGGTTCTCGAGGTTCTCATATCATCAATTCGGGGTTCTGAGTACGTTCGAGTTCACCAACTGAATAGGATTTCTGATTGGCCCGAAAATATCATCCAAACCTTGCGAAAGGATGGGGAAGATAAGATTTGTTGCTAGCCAGGTTCAAAAGTTGGACTGTCACAGCGGAGATTTTGGGTAGGAGTGGGAATCTTTTACCTGAAAAGATATTATGATTACAATGGGAAAACGCACACACATGGCGGCGTGGTGTGCCATGTTCCCTGGGTTACTGCTCCAACTGCTCCTACATGCATCGCGCATTAAATGAGATGTGATGGTAAAGTAGGAGATCACGGCCTTGAGTCGTGATGGTGTCAATCGAAGAGCCATTTCCTTAAGTTGTAGCCCCATATAAAAGCAAATGGGGAGCCCACTCAAAGTTCACCCTACCATCATTGTCTACCTACATCATCTATTCATGCCTCTCTTGCCTTCACCTTCCAACAAAAAAAATCACCAAAAACCCTCCACCTACAACTCCTCTGGCGCCATGGGCCGAAAGAAGATGGAGAAGGTGGAAAGCTCTGCTGCCGCCTTAGGGGAAAGCGTGATGTTGACCTGCCAGGAGTCTGAAATTATGAAGGAGGCCTTCGAAAAGGCGGAGCACGATGAGGCAATCTCTTCTCGTGCTTTAATCTCTTGCGCACCGGCGGTGGGGCAGACAATACCATGTCCAGACACTACCTGAACTATGGTTTTTCTTGATTTCTTCTTCTTCAGTTTTCACTTCCCCCCTTCCAGCATTCTCCTTGAGGTGCTCTCTTTCTATGGCCTGGAACTCATTCACCTAAATCCAAACTCCATCGTCATGCTGAGCATCTTCATACATTTGTGTGAGACCTTCCTGGGCATGCATGTGTCCCTCAACCTCTTCAGGTATTTGTACCTCTTGATAGGGTTTCAGGGCAAGGTAACCGGTGGCACTAGATTTCGCCTCTAGGAGGGAAAGACAATGGAATACATCGATTTTGCTGCCAAGAGTTCCTGGTCGGGATACACAAGAAGTGGTTCTACTGCCAACCTTGACCGTCGGGACTTCCTTACCGGGGCCTACCCCCGTTGTTGAGGGCAGCATGGACGAAAAAGCGAAAGATGATTACCCTCCACTAGAGTCTCATTGGTGGCATCTGGTATCTGATGGAGAAAGGGTGACGGCATACGACATCACCAGGGATTTCATCAAGTGCCGCCTGAGCCCTTCTAAAGTTAAGGATCACCAGCGCTTGGCAGTTCCTGGTCGAGATGGACCCGGCCTAAGAAGGTGAGACAAGTACTGATCAATCCGAGTAGCTATTTTAGGGGAGCCGTGGGCTTATTCCTTATGAGTCATTTTTTTCTTGTTTTCCATAAAGCTTTTATCAGAGGTGGTGGACAAGAGGACTAAGCTCTTGTTTTATCCAGCCCCCGACTCTAGCCGCTCGGACATCCAGGTCCACAATGTAGAAATGGAGGCCAACGCTCAAGAGAGGATCTTGTCAGTAAGTCCCACGAACCTTGTCATTTTTTATTTCATTTGGTTTCCGAGTAGTCGCACATCATAATTATAGCCATTGTGAGTTCATGAATCTTCCCGAACATTGGCAACCTAACTCAAAAGCCAAGAATTCGAGCACTGAGGATGTCAACCCGGATGAGGTTCAGATCACAAGGAGCAGATGCCCGACTGGAAGCCACAGTGGCAATGCCATGTCATATGTGTCATCCTATGTCAGCGGAAAGGGACTCAACTTGGATGACCTCCTCAATGATGTCGACTTGTTGATCGATGATTCCATGCCACCGACATCACCTGTTCCACCCGTAGCCCCCGAGGCCTAAGCCTAAAAACCACCTCTATAGATCCAACGCAAATACTGACCACAAAAGATTTGATCCCAACTATGAACACTGGGGGTCTGGTCGTGACACGAGCACTCAGAGCTCCAGCCCCAACTCCAGTAAGTTAAGCATTTAACCAGATCCTTTGCAACTGAGATGTTGACTTTAGATGCATTCTGGCACTGGTATAAGATCATGGGAATGTGATCATGGTTGTGGGTATATCGAGATGTGTACCCCTAGCCACACTAGGAGTGGGCATAGGATGAGACGACCCTGAGAAGACTTTCAAGAGGCAGGTATGCAATGTCACTGTGAACATCTTTCCTATATTAATTGGAGAACAAAATTTAGATCTTTCTTTTCGCAGGATACTCAGAGTGGCACCTATAGCCCCTAAGCTCATGCCTCTTTAGACTCCAGAGCTAGGAAGAGGAGCATCCGCTCCCCAAGCTCTAATCTGAACTTAGTGCACAGGCTGCCCAGGGATCTGACCTGGAGGGAGATCATCGAAGGTCCCGGAGGTCGTGACCCGGATAATGTCTTCACCTCCTTCTTCACGGTGAGTGTTCTCCTGCAAAACAACCACTTAGTCGATGGAATGACATGTACTGACCTAAGATCTTGTAGTTCTACATGGTACGGCTATAGAGGGTCCACAAGGAAGCTAGATAGAAGACCGCCCGAGTAGCTGAACTCGAGAGGGAGGCCACCGAGGTGCGTCGCCAACTTTCCCAGGAGGTTGCTAAGAAGGAGAAGGCGTGCACCGAGATGAAGGACTGGTTATAAGGTGAGTTTCTAACAACCCAAATACACCACCTCTTCACCTTGTCATTCTAAACCTGATGCTCTGCACAACTCTCCAAGACCCTAGAAGCGATGGCTCAAGAAGGGGCCCAAATGTCCACCATCCAGGAAAAGCTGGCTACAGCCCTCGACGCCTTCCAGGAGGCTCTTGCTGGAGCCAAGATCTAACTGGAGTCTACAAGTGATGGTCATATAACTGGACTGGCCACCCAGGTGCCCAAGCTTGTTGAGGCCTACGGAGGGCTCCGAGGGAAGGTGGCAGAGCACCTCTCGAGCCAAGCCAAGTAAGGCATGGAGGAAGTAGTCATCACTGTGTTGGCCATACTGAAGGCCCACTACCCAGACATTGACCCCAACATTCTGTACAAGGGCTTCGGGAATGAGTCAGATGAGTCATCAGCGCAGAAGGTGTTGGAGGTGATTGGACCAGCCAAGGCTTTTGTGGATGCGATGGACTTTGGAGTTAGGTACCCGTCATAGAATTTTTCTTGCATTCTGTAAGAAAAACTTGGTAGCTTTGTAAGACTTGCGGGAAATTTTTTATCTTAAACGATTTTGCATTCAATGGGAGAACTCGGTATTGGACGCATTCATCAACATATCATGATTTCTTTACTTACTTCTTCCTTTGATTAATTCAGGATGCGTTAGTCACTAGTTTGAGTGCTTATTATGGCCGACCTTAGGTCTACTTGAGTGGAAGGCGTCCTAGCCCCCAGTCACTCGTGGAACACAATAAGGAGCCTTTTCATAGCCCCGAGTTCACAACGTAATGATCATTTCCTTCTCATTGGAATTGCCTTTCAGAGCATACACAATATGTTGTTTTTGGTTTCTAGTACTAAGTACTAGTTAATCCCTCTACTGTCTGCCTAGAAAGGTTTTTCCGGGTAGGCGGTATAAATAGAAAACGTAATAAAGCAAAGAAGAGATCCTATTGCTTTATGGTCGAGAAAAGCTTTTTACCACCCCAGGTGAGCGTATCGGATGAAGGACCTAAGAAGCAGCTTATCCTGTTATTAGGTGTGAGGATGAATAGAAAGACAAATAAGGCAAAAAAAGAATTCAAGTTAATTTCTATGAAATATGATCTTATTATTATGAAGGTACTCTAAGTACTTACACTTGGGACTTACAAAGCTAATTAACGACCCATGAGCTATTGTAGACCTAATATCCTAAACCTAAATGACACAGACTGGATTAGGCCAATAAGCATGGATCCTTATTACTTCGGGGGTAGTGTCGGCGCTGTTACATGGGTTCCGGACTAGTCATGGAACCAAGTCCCCAGGTTTCTGGGTTTGCGTCTCGAGGCGCTATGGTCGTGGTCACGACTAAGGCTTCTCGTTCACCTTGATCCTTAAGCTCTTAGGTTCCTTGCTTGGTTGGTGTTTAGCTACCATGTTGAGACTCCGCTTGCCATAGTGGAGACCTGCCTTAGGGAAACCTCTGATGGTAATAATCCCTTCGGGTCCTAGGATCTTCACGCACTGGTAAGTGTAATACGTTACTACCATGAACTTGGCCAAAGTTGGCCAACTTAAGATGGCATTGTACGTCGTCTCAAAATTGACAACATCGTACAAAATCTTTTCTGTCCAGAAGTTATTATGCTTCCCGAAGCTAACGAGGAGGAATATCTGGCCAATAGATGCGGACAATGATCCATGTACTATGTCATGAAAGGCATGTGTAACCGGCTTGATGGCAAATCAGGAGACCTCCATCGCTTTGAGTGCGCCCACGATGAGGATGTTCAGGGAACTTCCTCAATTGATAAGCACTTGGGTGACTTTGTAGTTGTTGATCATGGGCTCGACCACTATCGAGAAGGTGCCTGGCTATACGAGGTTGTCTGGGCAGTCATCCTAGCCAAAGGAAATTTTATCGTTTGACTACTTAACAGCATGGCAACCCTTTGGGACAGCAACCAAGACTTCTCAGGCCACCTTCTTGTATTACCGCTTGGACTTGTAGGACGCGAAACCACCGAACAGGTGGTCGATAGTCCACTCGTCCGAATGAAAAGACATCGGGCCCGTGTGGCTCTCACTACTACTAGAGTTGGACTCCATGCCTTGGGCCATGACCTGGGTCTTCTTTCCCTTGGCTACTTTCTTGACCTCCACTTTGACCATGTTCTTCCAGAGGTAGTAGTCATGGAGGCTATGGTTGTCGATATGGTGGATGTTGCACGAAGGCTTTCCATCGCATTCATCGGAGCCTGGTGTGAAGCTCTTACCCTGGTATGACCCAGAGCGCTTGTCGGGTCAGGTGTTTGGCAGATATGCAAAGACTTTATTAGATTTAGCTTTCTTGCCCTTACCTCCCTTGGTGTTTTTCTTGCTCTTGCTCTTAGCTATGTTGTCGTCGAGCCCAAGTTGAGGGTGCTTGATAACCTGAGCCTTCTCCTTAATGAAGATGAGTGCATCCTCAGCTTTGGAAGGCATATCAACGATCTTCGTGAGTTCTTTGATTATCTCAGGCCCCATTTGGGTGGCGTCTTCAACGTATCATCGACTCTTAACCCCCAGATTGAACGCTTGGATGACATTGTAGTCGCTGATCTTGGGGATGGTGTCCTGCATGTTGTTGAAGTGGCTCACAAAACCCTGCAAGGATTCTTTCTCCATTTGCTCGCAACGTTAGAGATCATTTTTTGTAATGGGGCGAACGTACGTACCTTGGAAGTTAGCTCGGAATATGTCGCAAAGCTTCTCCCATGAGTAGATTGTTCCTGATGATAGAATAGTCAACCATGTCGTGACTGCCCCTCCAAGGGCTATGGCGAGGTAATTTGCCATTACCTCCTCGTCCCCTTCAATAGCCGTGGAAGAGACCAATACGAACTCAACTAAAATCATGCTCCCATTTTACTTCTCGATCGACCCAGGGCAGAACCTTGCCAGCCAGCTCATGTTTCGTAGATCCAGAGAGAAGGCCAGGCACCTATTGATAGCACCTTGCTTTGTCCTGGCAGCCTCGAGCGTTTTACCCATGGCAGTAGGGGATCGGCCCTGGCTTGAGCGATGCTGAGACATCCCCTGATTGGATTGTTGAGGGGCAGATGATGCTACCATTGGGGTCCTCAGGTGTCTCTACCAATCGATCACCTCACACAAGTCATTGATCGAATGACCTCCGACTAGCATGGTCCTGTGATGATTAGCTGCCTGATTATCATCCTGTGATGCCTTGTTCTGAGGATTACGCCTCTCTGAGTCCGATACTTCTCTAGAAGGGGTGTTGTGTGACTTTCCCAATTAGAGCTATTCCCAGCAAGGGCCAGATAGGAATTCTCGGCATCGATGAGAACCTCTTTGCTCTTGCCAATGATCGAGTATATCTAGTCCTTGCTGAGGGGGGTTGTCAAATCTATAGAAGGAGGAGACCCTGAGCTGGCGTAGACATAAAGTGCTGAGCCCATGCTAATGGTCGGCAGATGGTAAACCCTGCGCTCTATTAGGGTTCCAGTTCTAGGGAGGTGTGCCCATAGAAGCTGGCTGTCAACTGGACCTAGAGCGGGAGGGACATGCGCTTCTGCATAATTGTTACCATGATCGTCCAGATCATCACCCTGTCTCTGATGGCAAAGATTTCTCAAGGGTAACCTCCACTGAAGGAGGGTCCAGATTCATCATGGATTTATCATCGGATTCCTCCGGGTAAGTATCTCGACAATCCATGTTGTCAAAAGTACGAGGATAGATCTCGACTTTTGTTGAATATCGCATTCACGATTGTCTTAGCAGCCGAGTGATTCGAACTCGATGCCATAGTCTTTGGGCACATTGATCATCGTCGAGGTCCACCCAATCGATCATCGGTTCACCTGAGGTCCACCCGATCGATCATCGGTTCGTCGGTGGGAGGGGTGAAGTTGTCGTTGAACCCCTTGTCCGAGAAACTGGTCCTCGGTGCAGGCTTGGGCGAAGTCGACAGCATGTTCTGTGTGGAATCTTCAATGCATATTGACATGATCCCCATGGACGGTGCTAGCTGTTGATGATTGGTGAACCACCGATCTTATGAATTTGTAGGAAAAGTAGGGGATGCTTTAGGTAGATGAATCAAGGGAACACATAGAGAGTGTTTTATATAGGTTCGGGCCTCTCTTAGGATAATAACTCTATGTCATGTTTGTCTTGTATTGATCTTATGGACTATTATAAAGGGGTGAATGGCTAGTCTAGATAGATCTAACCTAGTCTGCAGCTTCCCTGTGCATGGTCAGAAGAGATATCCCTGCGAAAGGCTTGTAGAGCTTTAGCAGGCGTGTAATGGCTTGTAGATAATTGTCTAGCTTATTGTGTCCTTCATCCTCCGTAAGGTCCCTAGGCCCCACATATATAGAGGGTATCGTACGTCCTTTGGAGTCTTCCTTCCTATTCTTGAAGATAAACTTCCCTATTTGCGAGATATCCTACGTGTCTACGAGAAATTTCCATTCATCCAGGTATCGTCTTCCTAAAGATAGAGATATACTTCGAGAATAACTGAAATCCTTAGGGTATCTGGATATGGTAGTTAGCCATTGGTCATCGTCACTGACCATGCTTGATCAAACTCAAAAGGTGTTAGTGGGTGATTGAGGATGGAGTTGAACTTATATTTGAATTCTTCGTGCCGCTCATAGAGCTCATTCTAAGCGGGTTGAACGTTATTAATAACATACCATCTATGCACCACCCCAGGAAACACACAACCAATTGCTATGTCCATTATGTGATCTTGATCTGAATGATTGAACATATAGAAAATCATTTACACATGCATAAAGATAATAAGTAAAATAAATAGTATAGTTGAATAAAAAATGATTCACACTGGTTAGGATGCATCTTGGAGGTTCCCCGTCTTTTATTAACCATTTAAAAGTTTTGATTAGCCACTCGAATGTCGATACCTATTCATCACGCACTAGTGCACATCCAAAAATAAGATTCTAATGGCAATGGTTGGAACCAACAAACATGCTGAGGAGCATATCATAAACATTGGTTTTACATGTCGTATAAAAAATTATAGCGTCTCCAAAATCAGTGTAGTCTGCCTTCGTACTAGCATGGCTCCAGAAAACATGTTGCACCACTTAGGGTTGAGTCTAGCTTCACATCCCAGTAAAATTTAGGATTGTGAGAACGACAAAATTCAATTAATTTGTTGTTGTTGTCAGCATTTTCAGCATGTACATTGGCTGCTTTCCTAAAGAATATGACAAAATAAAAATAGTAAACCCATGAACTCAATATGAAAGGATGATTTACACTATTTAAATAACATAATGTTAAAAGAATGACATGTTTTCAATATCTCTTGCGGTCATTGGAATATTCAGCTCACCACCGTGTATCTCACATAGCATGTTCCTCATACAATTGGCAAGAACCTTGCTCCTCTGCATTTGATCAACAAATTCCATTTCGAATGGGTCATGTTGCTTGTGACACTCCATTTTCCTTGTAACCGTAGGAGTCTTTGCAAGAGAATGGTTGTGATGTAGTTAAAGATTCTCTATTATAACCTTCTGCACGTACTTTCTATCCTCATCATAAACATCCTTGAGCTTCATGTACGCTTTACATTTTGTCTTCTTCAAAGTTTTATTATGTACACGTAATTTACCAGGCTTGCAGAATACCCTTCCCTTCTAGGCAATAACATATTTCCTAGACCGATTTCTTAGTATGGCCCAGCGAATACCAAAGCCTGCATGAGGAGCATACTCTTTATAGAACTCGCAAGCTTCTTCTTCATCCTTGAGTGTCATACCAACTCTTGGTACAATTGAGATGTCCATGTCCAGACCGTAATAAATAAATCAATAAAAGGGACATGTTTTATGTTCGATTAGTCTCGCAAAAAAACAAAAGTTGCATATCATACATGGAAAACGTTTTTGAATGTCAGACCCTCTTTCGGTGTCCTCATCTCCTCGGCAGTAAGCGTGGAGGGCAATGAATTTTCAGCGATGTTGGCAACAGATGAATACTCCAGTCGAAAAGGGGAAATCCCAATTGATGTGGTATGTTGTATGTACGGCGCTGGTGTTGAGGCTACAGGTGCCGATGAAGGAGAAGCAGATGGTGAGGTGGCTGAATAGATCAGTACAGTCAGAGTGAGGCAGATGTCTGTAAATATACGTTGTTGCGTCGATTGCGCACTGCCAAGACATGGATGCATATACGGTGGTGAAGAGGGACATCCTTGGCCGGCGGCAACCTCCGGGACTCCGACTCGTTGTATATTCCGTTCTTCCTGTTCAGCACAAGGTGCAGGTACCGGCAACCCATTGACAACAGGGATGTTATGTTGAGCCCTCTAGACCAAACTACAAGAATCGGTTTTAACAAAACAGACGAGGGCGACAATCTCAGGATATGGTTGAAAATATTTACTTTCCTTCTCACGTGGTTATTCAATCTAGCATCAAACGGTCGCTTGAAGCAATAATGCAGAAGACAAATGATAATTGTTTTTTATGCTTTTTGGTGTTTAAATTACGGTTTAATCGTATAAAATATTTGTCACGTAAACAAAGGAGAAGTGCGAATCCACTCGATCAGCACAGATGTGCATTACATCTTTACTAGTTTTTCAATGTTAGAATTACAACTTACCCAACTGACCTGATCGTGTGAAGCACCATTATATACAACAGAACGATATGTGCAAAACAATGATAAGATGTGCAACTAAGCTAATACCTATTGCGACTAATTATCACTGTTGTTACTATTTTTATGTATTGAGATATCGGTCTTATGCTTGCCGTTATTACTACTCTTATGCATTGATATTTCGGTTTTATAATATACATTTTTACACAATTAAATTAAGAATGCTAAAATGACAAATGAGGATGACATCTTTACTGTTTTTCAATGTTAAATTTTCAATTTAACCAAGTGCGGATATTACACTGGATTGATCGATTGAAGGAGTATTTTATACAACCAAACTATGTGCAAAACAATGAAACAATGTGCAATTAAGCTAATACCTATTGAAGAAACGTTTACCATTGTTACTATTTTTATGTATTGAGATATCTGTGTTATGTTAGCCGTTATTGCTACTGTTATGCATTGATATTTTGGTTTTATAACATAAATTTTTACACATATAAAATATGAATTCTAAGGAAAGAATTCAACGCAGATAGTACCGATTGTAGCATACACTGAATATATCACATGAAAACGAAAAAAAAACAGTATGTCATGAATATTAACAAAAGACCAGATATGATTTAGCCTTACGATTAAACATAAAAGTTCATACGATCAAACATTAAAGAAGGGCTACTTGATGGTAGTTTTTTACATGACACGATAAGCAAAATAAACTAATGGAAGCAAACTAATCCTAATCCTTCCTTTGCCTCTTGTGGGCTGGTGGACCACTAGACTTGGCGGAAGAGGAGGAAGTCGAAGAGGTCACCGAGGAGCTGTACGTTGTCTTCCTCTGGATCGCTAAAATGTAGATTAGGTCCTCCATTGTTCCGTCAGCTACATCAGGGGGTGGCTCTTCTGATGAGGCATTGTCCAGCTTGGCGAAGTTGAACTTGTTCGCGTCATCACCGCTCACCTTGCTCCTCCTCCTTGTTGATGCTGTCGTCATCATCATCGTCGTTGGTGCAGTAGCCCTTCTCTCCAATTCCGCCTTGGGAACTGTCAGAACTTACCGGATGAGTATAGTTATTCGGCGGTGGACCCCTACCTAGGTAGTTGCCCCAGTCGACATCGTATGGTGAACAAGAACGATAAGAGGCAGAGGAAAATGGGGACTTCGACAACACTAGAGATGGCGAACGGTTGGGAGTTGGGTGGAGAGAGTACGGCCATGGATGGAAAGAAGTAGAGCTACTAAAGACACGAGTGAAGGGAAATGGTGTAATGTGAGTGGCCGGAAATGCAAAGTTAAATAGAAGAAGTGGGATCGGGCATGACGACGGTTCTAGCTATCAAGAGGCGGCCACATGAAGGGTCACATAATTACTACTGTTTCCAATATACCAGTTTACCGATTGCTATTCTCAATGCACCAGTTAATGCATATCTCTATGCACAACAAACAACACATAACCACTCGACCTCGGCCTTGAGGTATAACAAAAATTGACTCTCTAAAAATAAAGGACCTAATAAAAAATGGTATTTGATTTAGTTCTGGTTTTATTCAAAAAACTTTACTAATATAATAGTGTACTTTTTATGAATTTATAACTGATTACAATGGAGAGATAAACTCCTAACTAAAAACTAAACAAAACTAATAATATGGTCAATGATGTGTTTGGATACGTATCAAGTTGGAACTAAAGTTAATGTTGTGATGGTTGAAGAACAAGCTAATTTGGGTTAGAGGCACAAGAATGATGTGATGCAGTTCCCAACGTAAGAATTTATGGTATTATTCGATGAGAATATCAGTATTTTCTTATATATCAGTTAATGCATATCTTGTCGCACGACATACGATGCGAAGGTCAGTAAAGAAATCAATACAATGATGCATTGCTAAAAAAGAGAAAAAAATATTTAAATATAAAAATGCTATGTAGAACATGTTCTAGTTTAAAACTTTAAATATTCATGAATTAATAATGTTTGTTTTAAGTTTCAATTTGAATGTAGTCTAGAGTGAAAAGATAATTGCATGCTACACGATAATTAAATATCGTACTAGTATAAAAAAAGAGTAATATGTACAAACACAACCCAAACAATATTAAAATTTGTGACCCATAAAATTTAGCTATTAAAACCAGAACATCAAAGAACATATGTAGTAAGTTCAACCATAATTTTTGTTATTCATCGATACACCTCATAATGAAATTTGTGTCACATAAAAATAAACCGACTAATACCGGAAATTATGTGATCAAAAGTAGTAAGTTCAATCACGACCTATTTATTGCATCCTATATAATGGGAGTTATGAGCAACCAAGGATACAGAGTGCATTTAGAAATCAAGCACAAGATGGCCAAAACCCCACCACCTCCCCCATACCAAAAAACCCACCAACACCTGCTTTCTCCTCTGACAATGAGTGTGAGTACCCCACAGATACGATGAATTATGGGTCATCTGCGTATTCCAGGGGTAGCCAGTCTCTGTCGCTGTATGATGAGGACTGGGAGATCTTCATTGGAGAGAATTATCCATGTGAGAAGGTGTGTAAGATGGAGAAAGTGCGCAAGAAGTTCAGAAAGAAGACGACAACAAAGAGGAGACCGACCAGGAAGAAGAAAGCCCAAGACAAGACAAGCCCAATGCTAGCGACAGCGAGATCAATTCCGAGAGCGATGATGAAAGCAATTCCGAGGGCAAGTATAATAGATGTTTCATGTTATTATTTGTAGATCTGTAAGGTATTAGTAGTAGTTGTGAATCTTTCTATGTCCTAAGTTGTGGATATATCGCTATGGTGTTTTATTATGTATTTTAATCCCTATGCTACTTATGCTAGAACAATATTACTTTATATTATTAGCATTTTGTCTGTTATTAATGAGTCATTGTGTTATAGCATTTTTTTGGAATTTTTGGATACAAATCACATTGATTACCGTTTATTTACGTATTATTTCTAGTATATATATGATATATTGTCCGGTCCCATCGATGAGACATGATAGTTAGCTGAGCACACGCTAGGTGGGCAGTAGGGTTCTGAAAACGCTATCCTGGTTGCCCGGTCAAACAACCAAATGATATTGCTGATGCGGTAATACACAATGGTTGTAAAAAATGATGCTATGTGTGCAAGATTCCCATTGCCACCGAAGGCATCTGGCGAGTACGAGGGCAAGTAGATTAGATATATAAATGAAACATCATGAAACTAGAAAAATTTCTCAGAGAATCGGTAAACAAAAATGTTACAATAACCGGTAAAGTAAAGGTTCCCCCGAGTACAAATGGAAAAATTGTTGAACAATGACATGCAAGAGTACAGGTGACATCACCGAGAGAAAACTCAAACTCAACCATTGCACTAAAACGCCGTACCATGGAACCCATTTAAATTTCAGTTATATTCAGACAAATTTCCAGTTCAGGTATTAAAACTTCTGGTCAAAAAGTATTACTTAGTAATATTGATGCTGCAGGTTCAAATATGTTTCTGGGCTATGATATGGTTATATAAAGTACCTTGAATTGAGAGATGCAATATGGGGTGCAGACGAGATTCAATATGACATATATTATAGAGTAAATTTCACAAAACTACAGATACTTTGGTAAAATTATCGCAAAACTACAGATTTAAGCAATAGTTTTACAAAACTATAGATTTAGTGCCAATTTTATCGTAAAACTACAGATCTTTAGCAAAATTATCGCAAAACTACAGATGTAAGCAATAATTTTACAAAACTATAGATTTAGCGCTGATTTTATCGCAAAACTACATATGCTAGAGGAGCTATTCCCAGCCATGTTACCATGACGATCGGCCCCTGCTCAGACACATATGCTAGTCTCAGAGCAGCTGCCAACACATGGAACGGATCATTCGGGAGCTCATGAAAGTACAAATCCTTTGGCAAAATTATTGCAAATCGCAAATTGTAAAACTATAGATTCTATCGTAGATCTGTTAACCTGATGGATGGGGCCCACTTGCAGTCACATGAACTCCCAGATGGTCTGTTTCATGAGATGACAGCTGCTGTGAGATACTACAAGGGCCCGGTTGTCATGTAATGCAGCTAGGAACAACTCTTCTAGAATCTGTAGTTTTATAATAAAATAGACACTAAAACTGTAGTTTTGTGAAATTGTTGCTTAAATCTATAGTTTTACAATAATTTACTCACTATAGAACGAAGGACACTAATATTTGTACATCACATAACATCAAAAGTGTAGAAAGTTGATAGAACTTCTAGTTTGCCAAGTGAACACATTAATATTTGATAGAACTTCTGGTTTGTTGTTTCCACAAATATCCAAGACATGGGTGAAATGAAAAATACAAACATTGCCTAGTTGCAAAATTTATAGATTGTGCTACCAATGTATCAACATGTATCTGGACATAAGCAATTACCAAAACTAACGAAAAGTTTTAAATTGCAACTTTATCATAGTATGAAAGCAAGTCTAGTCACACTTTGAGATCCATTGAAAAGCGTCACACAATCGCCCAAGTAACTTTTGCATCAGCTCTTTATCATGGTGATCTTCATATTTTGTACCAAGGGACTTATAGTTGAGTGAATCCAGAACATCGATCCAATGTTTTGCAATGTTCATACAATAAACAGAAAAATGCTCACAATGGCACATAAGAAGATGTATCTATAAATAGGGAAAAAAATCAAAACAACAATCATATTCGAGGAAGCATCAATCATAACAAAAAAAAATGAATAATTAATGATAACCAGTTTAATGTGAGACCAGTCAATATCTGAAGGCCTATCTCTAATTGAAGTAGCCAGCGTAATGGCTTCAAATCCTTGAGAATACCCTTTTACAAGCTCCTCTGGGTTTGGAGCAGCCTTCAAAAATAGTAAACACAGATGTGATATATATACATCTGATACTGGATAAATGAGATCTTTTTAGCTCATACAAAAGGGAAGTCCAAAAAAGTTACACATACTGTAGGTCCCAGGAAAATCCTATAGCCATATCAATTTGCATGCTGAACATGATCGTCCATATCTAAGCATTTCAAGAATGATTCTAAGAAGTAAGCATCTATAGTGGTTCCATCAGCAAATGAATCCCTTCAATGATGTGTCGAACAACATCAATTCAGTGTTGTGTTGATGGCAATGCAACAATTGTCAGAAAGTGATAAGTTAAAATATCGTGTTCAAAAAAGCAAAGTTACTAATTCTACATACCCTATAAAAGGGGAGTCTTTTGAACAAAGGGCTTCTAGAAGAGCAAACGCATATTGGATATTAGGTGGCATGCACACCTTCTTCCCCATCTTGAAAGAAGAAACATATTTAGCAGGAGGGCGAACTAGTCTTTTAGTGCCGGATGGGAGCATGTTTTCTTCATCCTCATGTTACTTCCTTTTGAGACAAGGTGCAGGTGTCTTAAGAGAATCTGGTGACACAACATCATCTAGGGTTCAATGTTTTTGTCAACTTGATCCTTGGAAAGAAGATTTCAGATATTAAGCAACCGATGTGTATACACAAAATATTATATTTAACTAGAAATGTAGATACAGACCTGCATCAATTTGGCAATAATGTGTTCATTAAAAGATTCATTACGTGATATGTTTAACACTACTTGGTCAATCATCTCCATGGGGACTGCTTGATCTATCGACTCAGGTGACCTACACATTTCACCGACCTCCGACAAATATGATCTACCTAAAAATTGCTAGGTATTAAGAAAGAGAAGAGTAATGAGAAAAGGTTAATGACAATAGTACAACGTAACGACGTAGATAAAGATAAATATGTACCACTTGGATCATCTCTAGGAATGGACTCCTCACCAGGCTAAGTGAAAAACTCCGAGAAGCAACCATCCGGGTCAAACATAGGAATATCGATACCATGACCTAAACAATATATGTAAGATTTCATAAGATAAAGTAGTAAAAATGATGACTAATTATTTGAGATCAGTTGCATACAAATGGGTCTAGAAGCAGCTAGAATAGTCTTTTCAACTGTCCTAGAAGGGTAGTTAACATCGAGGTGATTCTGACCTGAATTAATACAACAAATGGAGTAATATACTTTTATAAATTTCATCAAGCCAGCTACAGATAATGATAAAGCAGTTGGAAACAAGGACATACCTTCAATGTGCAAATCATGAGCAAGGTCCGCATTAACATTGGATGGCAAACTATATGTGTTAACCCCACCACTCACATTTTGCAGGTTCTTCAATCGCTAACATGGTATAAATCTACTAGACTGAAAACCTATCTAGCTGGGAAAATTGAATATATCTAACACATACAGTTTGCTTGAGGAACGCAAACCATCTGTAATGGGTTGCTAGGAACATCCACATGAGAACCAACACCTTGATGACCATCAGTTTGCTGATCATAGATTTCTATAGACAATGAAAAAAACATTATAATTCAAGAATCAAAATGCATTTCTGTATTGAGTAATACCTTCAGTGGATGGATCATTGATGGGCCGATTGCTAGGATTTTCTTGATCAATGTTGACACTTGAAGGCGCGTAGTCCAACAGAAGTTTGTATATTTCATTACCAAACCGGTATTGAGCATGGACGATGTTCTCTTAAGCAGTAGGTATAACAGACATTTGTTCTTCAATCTCTGTGTCGAGTTCCCAGACTAGACGAGAAACTTCAGCCTTCTTCCTTGCAGAGATCATGTTCAAAGAATCAGCAAGCAAATCTGAATAGTGGGACATATAGTGAAGACCATGGGCGATAGCTGGGTTTTGGTTCCTTGGGCCATTCTTCCAGAGGGATGTGATATGCAGAACCAACCTAGCTCTTTAGCTACAAAAAAATGTGTAAAATGTTTTAGTAAAAGTAGATAAATTCTCTCACTCAATGTTTAAAAAATAATGTGATTTAGCCAATACCTCTAGCAATCCATATGTCTCATTACCGTGTTGATCACAGTATTTATCTGCATTGAATATAGCCTCAATTTTATTTGGTGTGAATGTGAGATAACGAAGGGCTATCAGTCTTTCTTGCTTGTTCAAAGGGTGTGCAAGGTTGTCTAGGTAAAACACATGCACATTGAGAATAATGATAAAACAATAATTTTAGAGCAATAATGAGTAAAATGTTGATTGCAGAACCCAAATAAAAAAGATACTAACCATAAGAAATGTTGCACATCCAAATATCGAAGGGTTGCTTGAATAAGTGATTTTGGATTGTCATTCAAATGCAGCATCCCGTAATGCCTCCAGAACTACCATGCACCAATTTATCTCTCCAAAAAGGTCCATATCCATTATCCTCCGTATATCAGATGCGCATATATCAACATAAGTTGCTGGGAACAATAGATAGTTGAACACAACCAAGAAGAAACATTGCATTGAGAGATCATCAAGCATGTGCTTTTGTGTATGTTCCTAATGCATTTCAACTGTGATTTGCTTCCCAGTAATTCCCAATGCATCTTTAAGCTGGTTCCCAAATTTGGTTACTTTTGTTGAGTTGTGACTAGGCAAACTAGAGGAACCCATGGGTACACCTCACATGGCATGCACATCACGCTCAGTTATAGGTAATACCTTGTCATTTGGAAGAATTAATTCCATGGTGTCAGTCTTGATCAGATGACGCTTCTCAAATGTTGGAAGGTTGTATTCTAGGAACTGTCCCCATCCGTATCCAGTGATCTCTTCGCATTGATCGTGGTCTAGCATTTGAATTTTGTCTATAACAATGAATGGTCAGGATCGATGAGTAATGCGTGAAAGAATGAACCCTGGGGTCTGCTGCAAAAACATTAAGATAGCTCAAAACATGACAATGTAATTGTATGATAAACAAAAGAAGAAAAAACCTAAGAAAATAAGTACCTGAGCACAAATTGATTCACCCTCCAAAATCACCATACGATTAGTGTTGGATGACTTGCGTTGACCCCTTGGCGCATTGGAATTCCTTTTCTTTGACGCCATATTTTTGTGCAAAGGGTGCATAGATAAATGAAATCTGGTTGTGTACCAAGGAAAGAAGGCATCCAAGAAGTATTGGAGGCTTTTCCACAATGATCAGATGAAGATGTGTTTGAAGATCTGTCCACTAGCAATTCAATGTACTCCCTGACTGTTGCAAATGACAACATTAGCCATTTGCATTTGGGGGGGGGGGGGTACATCTAGCCACTTCATCCTATTAACTAAATTTATACCAAAAAACAATAAGGTTAACGAAACAGAATACAAAGGCAGCACAATAGAGTGCAGAAAACGAAATGTTAACTCTAACCTATTCTCAAGTGGATCAGATTGGGTTGCTTCAATTTCTTCAGGCTCTTCCATATGGTTATGGGCAGCCATGTCTACCGGGCAATTCAAAATATTCCTGGCTGTTACAAATGACAATATTTGTCATACGAGTAGGCGCAACATCAAGTTTTTTCCATCCTATATGTTAAAAAAATGGACATATCAAATCCAAAATACGTGCATAACGAGATCTAATGAATAATTGATAAAAATTAAATAAAAAAACTGTAAAAGTTTAGGAAAGAATGTATAAATTATAAAACCATTATGAGTAATGATGATGAAATCACCTTCAACTACACTTCAATGGAGAAGAAATTTGGAGAAAAGCAGTGAGAAAATACAAATCGCCGATGAGATGAGCACGGAAGCGGCAGGTGGAAAATGGGACAGGATGATGACAGTGGCGGAGATTTCGCGACATAACAACCAAAACATAATTAGGGCCCACGTATCAGAACTAACAGACTCGATTATTGGAAATTTCAAAACGGCGTAAAGTGTATAACAGACCATTTTATAGATAATTAAAAATCATATTTAACATATAATGAAAAGCAGAAATTCTTGTAATGTAACATGAATAGTATTAAACATCATAAATAAAATATGGAATAATAAATAAAGTGTAACAAAAATATTATATACTTCCAGTAAAATATAGATGAACTTCTGGTTAAGATAACAATTTCTTACGGTAAAAAACTGGTTGTATGATAATAACACATGTCAAAATTTGAGACAGTTAAAAACCGGATTTGTATGAAACGTGAACCGGAAAATTTTCTGTTAAAATGTTAAATAATCCAAAACAATAAAACTAGAATCATAACGAATATATAAAACAAAAGTTGCAAGAAGAAACCAGAAAAGTTCAATCCATCATGAATCGGTTGGTCTGCCTGAATAATAATTGATGTATAAACCATAAGTTGCAATAAGGAACTATAAAAGTTCATTTCGGCGTGAATCGGTGGGTCCAGCGGGATTAGGAGGCGGGATGGTTAGGCCAAGTGGGCATGTTGGATTCCGGTTGAGTCGGACGGGTGGCGCTTAACCGCGCGTTGAATAGTTATTTAAGGCGTTGTGCGCCTAATAGGAGATATGTATATGTATATGTATATGTATATATAACTCATATTTAACATCCAGCATAATAAATAAGTATTCAATGTGCCAAAAAAATAGTAGATTTACTTTTTCTAGCTGAAAAGAAACACAGTAATTTTCTGAGGCTTCATGGCATGCTAAATATGTATATATATACACACAAATATATAAATGGGAGACAAGAAAAAGCTACAAAGACCATCCCGCAATAGGAAAAAACAGCAATTTTACTTCTACTACCAAAAAAAAAGGAAAACTTTGATCCCGCTACTAGAGAAACAAGAACTCTGAACCAGCATATTTTACTCTACCAAAAAAAAAACAGGGAAATTTTGATCCTACTACTGGAAAAACAAAAACATCGATCCTGCTTGTGCGTGCCAAATCAGAAAGTAGGCCATCCTGCTAACCTTTAAATAACAGTTGTTTCCTTGTCTCCCATCTAATCCCCCATAAACATTGTAGATCCCCAAATCCGATTTTGCAAACAATGCCGGTGGGGGCAATTTGAGAGGGTTGTGAATCCCTCTGTCTCACTGCGCTCGCTCCTTGATGTTCATCGATGAGCCGAGATATTGTGCATCGGTGCAAGCGCTCTCTCTAGTCTCCACCATTAACCTAATTGATGTACTTGACGGTGGTGCCGTGGCGGGTGCATGCGCTGCTCGGCCGTGTTCGCACTCTTGGTCCTCGGCAGGCACAATCATGGCAGCAACACCCATGATTCTTGTAGTGTTTGCCAGGCATCAAGGTCCATCATCAATACAAGCGGCGGCACGGTGGTCATCATCCTCTCACCATCCCCTTCAATCCAAACGTTGGATTCTTTTGTGTAAAGTTTTGATCTTAGTTAATGTAATGTGTTCAGGAAATTTTTTAAAAAACTTTCCTAGTATAGAAAGAGATCTATTGAATCATATATTGTGACAATTTTTCCACCTTTGTTTGGTTCAACTTTGTGTGGACAGATCACTCAATTCATACTCTCCCCGTACTTTTTATCTTCATATTCTTTACTCAACTGAAAACGATAATCGTCAAAACCGAAAAACTCTAAGCAAAAGATGAAAATTACAAACAAAAAATGATAGTGATAGAACTGGAAAAGTATAGAGGAAACGATGAAATATTTCTATTGAACACGAAAATCATTTTTTACTCAACTGAGAAGAAAATAATCAAAATCGGAAAATGATATAAATAATCTTCAAAACACGGAAACAAGTGATTTAAAAAGATTAAAATAATAAACCAAGTGATTCCACACATCACATATGTGACCACAATATCAAAATAGTAAATGTCTTGAGGAATGCATCACATATATGGTTACTTGATCATTTTACCTACTATGACTTTCCTTAATTACTCAGAGATTATTTCCTTCATTAGGTGATTAGTTTTCTTGTTTAGGGAGGAAACCTCATAGGTTGTTATCCCTTCCCTTTATTGGCTGAAGATTGATTCTTGATTATGTGATTAGTTTCCTTGTTTAGAGAGAAAAACTCGAATATTGTTATCCCTTTACTTGATTAGCTGAAAAAAATTTCTGATTATGTGATTAGTTTCCTTATTTAGAGAGAGAATCTTGCATGTTGTTATTCCTATGTACTCTATATATGGCGCTGATGCCAATAGTTGCTTTCCGGTTTCTTATCAAGTTTTTTTCTAATTTATAATATGTGTTTTCCCGCTTTTCTATTTTATAATGTGTGTTTTTCTATTTTATGATGTGTTTGTTTCCAGCTTTTCTATTTTATACTGTGTGTTTTCTGTCTTTCGAGTTTCTTAATAGGTGTTTTCTTTTTTCTTAATAGATTATTTTTTTTGTTTTTCCATCCTGCAGGCCTGTTTGGTTGCTCCAGCGGGGTTGGATTGATCCGGGCACCAACGCGTGGAATAATATTTAGCGTGCAGCACGTTAAATAGCGTGGCTATATAAATTGTTATGATCCATATATATATTTATATATTTATATATATATATATCTATATATCTATATATTAGACATACACATCTATAAGTATATAAATTTTGTTAATTTTAGCCCAACGAATAAGATTCCATCAATCTGCTCACGCAGAGGACTTATAGGTGCCTTAACTATTAGTTTTAGCTGTGCTAATAATAGCGTTTCTAACTATACATTTCAGCTAGCTATAAGATTGTCCTCGTCCGCATCAGATTTTTGTCTAGTGGAGAGATGTGAAAAAGAAAGGAAAAGCTAGCTCTTAATTTATATATAGACCATAATAAACGAAACATTAGAAACAAGACAAAGGTACATGGTGACTGGTTGAGAGGTAACATGTGGCTGAACTAAATAAAATTTCGTTGTGCTATAAACCAACCATTGGAGACGTTAGCTATTGCACTATCTGCGAATGATGTGAAAGAGACAATAGATAACACCTTAGTGACTAGTTGCATGTACTTTTACTGGAGACGCTCTAATCGACATGTCATCCATGTTTTGTATGGCACAAAAATGCACCGCATCATAAATCAACTTGAGACCCGTTGGAGGAACGTGCAAATCGACAAGACATCTACGTTTTTGCTATAGTTAGGTACTCGATCGCTTGCATCACATTAACGGTTTCGTGCCATGGTCCCCTCTTCCAATGGAGCAAGGGAATATGAGCATTTGTCAACGTAACTGTCAAGCAGAATCACTGATTGTTGGAGCTGAATAAGTGTACGAAGTAAGCCCATGGCAGTGACAAAGACAGATGACAATGACAGTGGCGGTGTAGTGCAATAGCGATAATGAGTTTCACAAGAGGCAACGGTGGGGTGCACGACAGCATGATGCACCAGTGCATGCACCACTGTCTTACCACCACCTACCTCTCACGCTGCAAGTCCTTGCTCGTGGCCGGCGAGAGGGAGAAAACCCTAAATCTATGGGAGAGGAGGACTGCAAATAGTTGGATCGACTGATATACCACATTAGACCATTGGAAATCGTCGCAATAGATATAACAAGGGGAATTAGGAATGATCAGAAGATCTCAGTACCACGCATGGCCCGTATTGGTTCCCGACTCCTAGTCAACAGGAACAGGTTATTTCTCGGCCATTTTAACTTGAAGAATTGAATGCTAAATTTGAATCTAGTGGTTCATAACTGGCTACTGCCCGGAACGACTATTCTTTCCATCTGATTCCCCTCATCAACTAAATTTAGAATTTTCGATTAACAGTGTTCCCCACCAGGGATTTCTTCTTCTAGTACCCACCCGTTTCACTTGTTTTCGGATTAACTGGCTGGTTATTGACGGGATGGACCTGCTGAAAGGATACGATAATAGCCAAATTTTGCATTAATAAAATTAAAGTCATCTACATATCCGTTCCTTTTACTAACTCAGACTAGAATGTTTTAAAATTTTACATGGCTCAATATTTAAGGGAGTTTGAAGTGTGGGGGTGCTATAGAGATTTTTCGGATTTAGTTCAAAATTGAAACCAAACCGCCTTTTACATGTAATTTTGTATAGACTTTTAAGACATTATTGTTTCAAGCATGTAGCTTCCCATGATGCACGAATTGGCGACTAGTATATTTAATGTGTTCTTTAGCATGATCACCTTGACATGATACATGATCTAAAATGCCTAAATAAGCAAAAAAAAAAAGTTAGGTTAATTTTGCAAATGCGTGAAACACGTTGATCACTAATTAAGAGAACACTCATGCGCTGCTTTGCTCTCGCGAAGTGGCCATTACTTGCCGTCCAGGCAGACACAGGCAGCAACAATACCCATCATGTTCTTGAACTCATCGATTCTGGTGCATTTCTATGTTGCTGCGTGGTTGCCCACTTGTACTTGGAAACATCTCCCTATTTTCTCTTAAAACGATCTAAAGAGATTCAGCTTTCGATAACACCAAGGGTCACAAGTCGCGAAGATCTCTGGCCTTCGCATTGGGCCTTAAGGCCACTCGATCAGGGCTCCACAGAATCAGCCAAGCACCTGAAAATTTGCTAATTCATGGACAATACAGATCGATGTGTAAAGATCAGTGGAGTTCCAGCTAGTTCTGAATTGAGTCAAAGAAAATAATAGAAGTGAAGTTGTTGACGTACGGATCACTGGACTTTCCAATGGTGTATCATTCGATCTCTGGAGGAAAGACGACGCCACTAGGTCCTGTCCCTATGAAATGCTTTTAAATTGGAGCAAGAGATGGAATCTTTTGATTCTACATTCACTTCCATCCTTGAAGGATTATTTTCATTCTCTGCAATGGTGACATTGAACTTCAATTCGGTTTGTGCCACTGTTTTTTGGCTAATTAATCTCATGCCACTGGTTCACGAAATCTGTCAACGGTTCGTGAATGATATCCTGAAAATGCCACTAGTCCACGGAAGTTGTCTTGAAATTTACATTGAAAATTTGAAACAGTGGTACGAGAATAATTTACCAAAAAGCATGCCACAAGACAACAGAGTGCAAATTTCCCAGTGGCATAGAATGAAATTTCGTCTGCAAACATGTTCTTGTTTCAGGGCCTTTCTGGGTCTCTTTTTATTAAAAAAAAAATCTCACAGTGGGGGCTTCCTTGCTGTTTTCCGTTCAAAACAAAATCGTCTGCAATGGAGATGGCAATGTGTTACCTAGTTCCACGCTCAGAACAGAAAGTTGTATTTCTCCTTTACTTCTCTTCACCAATCTTCTTACACGAAAAATTCCGTTCTCTGTTTCCTTTTTGCAGATAAAGAATATCTGCACGATTCATAAAGAAATTGAACAACCTCTGTGCAAACCAAGGGTGGAAGAAAAGTACCTTACGTTGTTACCTATCAGATACATTCCGTTTAAACTTTTACGCCGTGAAATGGAAAACCAGAATCTTGCTTTAGCTCAAAAATTGCACCTGGTATGCATGCAGAACATCATGACTTTGCACAAGCCCTGACTCACGTAGCAATAGCTGAAAGTGAGCACAATTTTGTCATGTTTTTGCGGCAGAGACATGCCAACATGCACTGCTATTGTCATAATCTATTGGAGATGACACTACGGATTTTTTATGAAAATAAGATATCGCTATCACAAATGGCACCCAATTAACCCGCAACAGTCATTGGATCAGCCGATCTAGCGACCAGTCCAGGTCCACCGAATACCGAACACAGCCCGACCGGCAGCCTCATCTTCGTCCGATCACTCGTGCAATCAGCCCATCATTGCCCGCCTCCTCCCTCCGGCGCTCCCGGTCGACCACAGCCCCCACCCACCCAGCCCGCCTCAGGCGCTGTCACCGCCCGCCACGCCGCCCTGACGAGGCTCCCCCAGCCCAACCCCGCTGCCGTACTTGACCGAGAAGGAAGTGGTCGCTGGTTTTGTGGAGGCAACGACCTGTAGGCTCTAGCTTTTTTTTTTAAGAAAATAGATAAAAGCATTAGGCTTTTTCATCATAAGATGTATACAGCTAACAAATGATTATTACAATATTCCGACGTATGTAGCCACCAACACGCATTATAGAAACATGATGAAAAAAAGGAATGAAAGCATTCTGAAGCTTGTAATCTATAACTACATGATCACCTATAGTTGGCGAAGAGCTTCATTACCATCACTTCCAACGCATAGCATGTCTTTAGAAAGTCTTTCCTTTGTTTCTCATTGTGTAGCAGTCTCCAAAATCTTAACCAGTAGGTACCTCTGAAAAGTACCTGCATGAATGACATCTTTGTTTTTTTATGAAACACTATATCATTCCGATAAAGCTAAATAACCCAAAAAATGGCCACTATTCCAACTAAAATTCTTCTCTTTTTCTTGCTTCCAATCTCCCATGTGAAATATTCCTAGGTTTCTTAATTCCTAAGGCAATTCTGACTATGTAACAGATTGTCTTAGCTAGGGAACATTCAAAGAAAAGGTGCTGGATATTTTCGTTATAATTACAAAAGGAGAATTTGAGGCTGCCCTTCCAATTTCTTTTGATAAGATTATCTTTGATCAAAATAACCCCACGTCTTATGTACATAAGAAGATTTTTATCTTTAACGGGAGTTTAAGTTTCCAAAGCCACATGTTAGCGATACTGATGGGGTTGTTTAGCATTTGTTTATACATTGACTGGATCGCAAATTATCCATTCCCCTGTAGTTCCCATTTGAAATTGTCTCTATTATTAGAGAGTTGAATATGAATAAGTTGTAATGCCATTTGTTGCCATTCATTTAGCTTGTTTCCTGTGATCAGTTGACGGAAGGATAAATTAAGAGGTATGCTTCTCATTACTTCCACGAGTGTGGCTTATTTATATCTCACCACATTGTATAACGAGGGAAATTGTTGACTTAATGGGCATTTCTCCAGCCAAGTATCTTTCCAAAACCGAGTATGTTTCCCATTATGTACTTGGAAAGACCCCCATTTGAGGAACTCATTTTTAATTTTCATTAGACCAGACCAGAAGTGAGAGTCTCCTGGTTGTCGCTGGACTTGAGGGAGCACTTTGGAACCAAGATATTTACTCCTGAGAAGTTGCTGCCAAACACCATCTTCATTAAGAAGCTTAGAAAGCCATTTGCTTAGAAGACAGATATTTTTGACCAAAAGGTTTGTAATTCCCTTGGTCTTTGGGTTGGCAAAGAATATGCCAACATGCTAGTCTATGTTTTTTTCTTGTGATTGTCCCCTTGCCAGAAAAACCTAGATCGCAGGTAATCCAGCCTTTTTAGAACTCCACGTGGGATCTCGAAGAAATATATCATGAAAATATGAAGATTACCGATGACTGAATTTAGAAGCACTACTCGGCTTCCAGTAGACATCATCTTCCTTTTCCAACTACTCAACTTCCGTTCAAACCTTTCTTCAACCCCCTTCCAATCACTATTTCTTAATATTCGGTGATGCATTGGAATGGCAAGGTATTTAAAAGGATGTGTTTTAGTATTACACCCAAATAAGTGTGTGTATTGATCTTCGCATTCCTTTGCCTCTTCATAACAGAACAACTCACTTTTGTGGAAGTTTATTTTCAACCCGAGAGTTGCTCAATCACACATAGGATGATTTTCATATTTTTGACCTGTTCCAAATTATGATCCATGAAAATAATTGTGTCATCCACATATTGAAGTATAGACAGGCCATCATCCACCAAATGTGGAACTACTCCTATTATTTGTCCATCATTTTTTGCTTTGGATATTAATATTACAAGCATATTAGCTACAATATTAAAAAGGATGGGTGATAGAGGGTTACCTTGTCTAAGTCCTTTGTTTGTTTGGAAGTAGAGGCCACCCTCGTCATTGACCTTTATTGCTACATGTCCACCCGACACAAAGCTTTGGATCCATTCACACCATTTTATGGAGAAACCTTTCATTCGCAATTATTGCTGAAGGAAGGACCATTTCACTTTATGATAGGCTTTCTCGAAATCAATTTTCAAGATCACGCCAATGTGATTCTTCCTATGTAATTCATGGATGGTTTCATGTAATATTATTACTCCCTCTATTATGTTTCGGCCTGACATGAATGCGGTTTGTGTAGGTTTTATTACCTTTTCCACCACAATACCTATCCTATTAGTGCCCACTTTAGTGAATATCTTGAAGCTTACATTTAGCAAACATATTGGACGGTTTCTTGGATTTTCAAGGTCTCCTTTGTTTTTGGGATAAGTGTAATGACCCCAAAATTAAGGCTATATATGGACAATTGCCCTTGGTGGAAATCAGAGAACAATGCCATGAGGTCCCCCTTGATCACTTCCCAAAAAACATAATAGAATTCGGCCGAGAAGCCATAAGGACCTAGAGCCTTATTGTGCTCCATTTGAAATATCGCATACCTCACCTCTTCTTCATTAAAGGGTGATGTAAGGATATCATTTTCTTCATCACTTACTTGGGGTATATCATTTATGTATGACTCATCCATTGCAAAAGTATTATGCTCCAGCTTGCCAAATAACCCCTTGTAATATTTAGTGATATACTTTTTGAGTTCACCTTTCCTAATATAATTGCCATACTTATCCTCCAATTTGTATATACGCTGCTTTCGGTGCTTACCATTTGCTACTAATTGGAAATATTTTGTATTATTATCACCCTCTAAAAGCTCCTTTACCTTGGTATGCTGGTACCATTTTAGCTCTTCTTCTCACAGTATATGTGCAAGCCTCTCACTAAGGTAGCGTTTAAAGGCCACCTCATTCGGTGTCAATGGATTTATTTCCGCCTTTTTGTCGAGTTTATCGATTTTATTAGCCAAATGTTTATTCTCTTTCTTTAGAATGCCAGCAGTATGTTTAGCCCAACCCCTCAAATATTGTCTAAGGAATCTGATTTTGTTTTGTCATTTCTCAATAGCATTGGTTCCCTGATGTTCATTTTGCCAAACTTCAGCAACCATCTCAAAGAAACCATCTCGAATTAACCATCCCAAATCAAATTTGAAGAGAGATTTATTTCCATAATGAAAGGGAGCACCTGTATTTAGTAATAACGGAGTATGGTCCGATATTGCCCTATCCATCGCCTCAACTGAGACCCTCAGATATTTGGCTTCCCATTCCGTACTCATAAGTACCCTATCAAGTTTTTCATAGGTTGGAGGATCCAGGTCATTTGCCCATGTATATTGGTGACCTGTCATTATAATCTCCCACAAATCCACTGTTTCAATTACAACGTTGACTAAACGAGACCAGCGTGGATCATAATTGTCATTTTTATTGTCCTCAGGTTTCCACGTAATGTTGAAATCCACCCCCACCCCCCATTAATAATAGGTGAGTTCAAAAATTGATGCATTGACCCGACTAGCATACCTCCAGATCTACCTCTAGGAGGCATTATGTGCCACATGTATTCGAGGCCTCCACATAGGTATATGAGGGTTGAATCATGAAAATCACATCTACTTGTCTCCATGATGGCAAGAAAATTAATATGTTGTTCTTTAATGGTATCCGAAAGGAAGTTATGTTTAGCCAAGTCTCAACGACCTCTGCTATTTCAGAAGATACCCTTCATTAAAGAACTAGTTTGATGGTGTATTTGGTTTTTTGGAAGGGCGTTTTACAATGCCCTTGTTTTTTTGCAGAATTAGACTTTTTTTTCTTCTTGGCACCGCTTTTAGATCGTAGCATATTTGATCTAAACCCTCATCATCAAGAACCTCAGATAGACCACGACATACATGACTAAGGCGCGCATCAAGTCTATCCATGTCATCCTCCTCCTACAACATTTCGGCATGAGGATGGTTCATAGTACTTTGTTTAATTGCACTAGTACAAGACTTTTTAGCATGAACAGTAAGGCGATCTACTTCTATATTCTTAATAGAAATAACATAATTTAAATTTTCATTGCTATTCGTACCCATAGAAACACCTAAGTTTGCCATGTTTGGACAAATAACGCTAACAGGTAAAGAAACAAAGGACTTATTAGGTATACCTTCATCCATGTCCTTCTGGCCGCCATGTTCTTTACCTTTTCCAATATATCTCCATCACCATGAGGTTCCATCCTCTTGCTTGTCCTCCTGTCCGCAGCTTCACCCCCAGGGATAGAGGTGATTTTTGTCCCTACCGAGGTAACTGCTCTCTTGTCCATAAACATAGAAATACTCTCAATTCCCACCATTTATCAAGAGAATGAAGAGCCTCCACCATTGCCATATTTGACATGTTGGCACGTATGCCATTTTTCATGGCAAGAGCTTGAAGAACATACCGAGGGAGCCCATCAAAATCCCTATAAATCTCTATTGCATTGCTCTGGTCCTTGGGGTATCACTTTGCATAATATTTTCACTAGTAAGCCTCATCGGTACAGAGAAAACTGCATGCTTAATATCGTCGCCCTGTTCAAGCACAACACCAGAGCTTGCAACCTCCTACAAAAGAGTCATTGCCATATCAAAAGTGGCTTCATTGATATCCTTCATGGCCGAGGCTGCAAGCAGGAGCTTTTTAGCTACTGTCAGCCCAACATTAGGCCGAGTAGCCAATCCGGCGTCAACAATGGCCGATTCGTTCAGAGTCGCATGGCTCCTCTTGCCACCATTGTCCGTGCATAACCCATGCTCATCCAATTCCACCAGGCAAGAATTGGAATGTGATCCAACCGGTAACAGACCCGTAGTAATGTTCACAAGCCTCATGATTTTGTTTTGCTGCAAATTCACGTGTTGTTGTAGCTCCATCAGCACCTCAGCTGGCCATCGAGCATCTATCCTTGTTTCATCGGTCGTCGTCATCCCTTGCAACAGCAGAGGTGACTCGCAGGTAGCTATCACACCAGCGTCATCACTCCCACCGCTATCACCAACTGCCAAGACTAGAGAAGGGCGTTCTGCCCCTCCCACGAGTCAGTGCGGCACCAAATGGCAGCCAACACCTTTGGGAGCCAAGCACCCGAGAGAACCAGCTCATCAGCCATTGAATGTGTCGCCTGCATCTGGTGATCAGCCGACAGTCCTGCGCCCTGCCGCTCACCACTTTCAGCTGCTGCCTCCAAAGACACGCCCAAAGTAGGCATCTCAACTTTGATAAGCCCCTTGTATCCTTGCATCTCCTGCAAACCCAAAAACTCACCTGTGTGTGATGATGTGTTCAAAGTTTGAGGCATTTGAACAAGGTGCCTCTCATTATCTCCCTCCATTTCTTCCTACATAGCCCCTTCATTGGTTGCCTCAGAAGAGTTGGAGGAGCCCCCCTGATCTCCATTCCCTTTTGGTCATTTATTGTTATGATCTTCCGGTTCTTTCTCCTCTCCTTCTTGCATATTATCAGTCCCATTATCACTGTCATGGGCATCAACATCTCCCTCTTCGTTGTCATCCTCAAAGCCTGGCTTATTAAGCGGTATCACCTCTTCCACCTTAAAGAAGATCTTGTATATCCCATCATCTACAACAATGTCCGTAGCATCCGATATTTGATTAGCATCAACCACTGCCACACACATTCTAATGACCCCAGCCTTTCTTAAGTAACCCATGTCCACCTTTCGAGTAGCACCAAGAATAGTGCCCAGAGCCCATAGCGGCAGAGAAGATCTTATTTCGTCTGGAACACCATACACATTGACGGACACATGCTGTAGATATGGTCATGGCTCGATCTTCTGGTTCCATTCTTCAACTATCATCACCCCCTCCTCATTCTGGATCTTGATCTCCTTTATTGCTACCAATCTCTGTAACTCAACTTGGCATGGAAAAGGAACAATATAAGCACCCTTCTCATACTCTTGTACCATGCACAGCCATTTCATCGGAATGAGATGGGCCATATCTGTCTTGATAAGCTCAGCTGGAACGTTGCCTTGCTTGATTCAAATGAAAGCAAATGCCACTTCTTTCTTCTTTGGTTTAACAACACCATCATACAGGATTTCAAAAAAAACAAGACCATCATTAGCAAAACCACAGAAGGTTGCAGCTGGTTTCTGAGTTCGAAGCAAAGGACACTGAGGAGTAAAATGTTCCTCCTCACAAATTGTGTAGAATATTACCATCTTCTTCTTGCCCTTGTCTACTCCCGAGCCTTCACCCTTCTCCATACGTTTTTTGCCCTGGTTCGTGGTAGCCTTAGTTTGATCTGCAGCATCATTAGCATGATTGGGCAGAAGATTCGACGTAGCGTTGGAGGGGGACCTAATTGCCCCAACTAGTGCCCCGGCCACGTCCGCCACCACTACTTCTGTTCTCTGATCGACCACCAGCATCTTGGCGTCCCGACGCTCGAGGGAAGGAGAAACGGGGAGGCCTTGATTTGCCACCCCATCCACAGCCTGATCCTCGGCCGCCGTAGCCCCCTGCACCACCTGCACCTTCACATGATCCATTGCCACCGTCGGCACCAGAACCTCTGCCACCTGCACCACCATGAGACTGATGTCTGTAACCACCGCCCCCTGCTGCACTGTAGCGTCCACTGGATTGTCCGTTGCCAGCCATTGCACCTTGAAATGTATGAGATGTCGCCTAGAGGGGGGTGAATAGGAGTTTCCTGAAATTTAAAACTTTGTAGCAGATTATTGAATCCGGATACTCTGGGTTAATCTGGAGACTACGGGTTATACAGAACCTGAATAGTCCGGGCTTATTCGGATAATCCGGGTTATACAAGAAATTGAAACTTATGAATTTTCGACCAAATCTAAATGATTCTATAAGTTACCACAAGTTCTAAAAGATGTCTAAATACCTTATCACTAACAACCTACAGTCACACGCACACAAACAAGTAGATCGAGAAAATCCCCAAAGATTAACTAAACAAGTAAATGTGCAACAAAGTAAAGGAGACAAGCATTTGTTCCCAAAGTTTGACTTGAAGTGGAACTTCCAAAAAACCTTGGAGAAAGCTTGAGATCACCGGAGGGACCTTTCCACGGAGAGAGAGAGAGGTGAAAGAGAAGTTGTGGAGATAGAATAAGAGAGGAGCTGTCGAGGGAGGATAAAAGGCCTGGGTGACCCAGAGACTCCGGCCTGACCTGGAGACTCCAGGTTGGAGATAGAAATCAGATAGAGACTCCTTCCCGGAGGGTGACCCGGACCCTCCGGGTCGTGTGACAGAGTCCAGAGTATCTAGGTGAACCTAAAGACTCCGGGTTCTGTCAACTCAACAAAAAAAATAGTATGTCCAGAATCCGGACACTCCGGATACTGGAACTCGACAAAGATAGAATTTTGAGCTAAGATTTGACGGGGGATTTTGAGAGAAAGATTGTTGGACATATAAGAACTTCTTACCACTTGTGATCATCCAACAAACAACAGCACATAACTATGATCACAAATAGCAAGATATGATCAAAAGATCAAGAATCAAATAATTTTTGAAAATAGCAATCAAAGAGATTTTTGCTAAATTCTAGCTACCAAAACTATAAAACTAGAACAATAAACTGCATGAAACATATCAAGCCACGTTGTGAGAATTGAGGATATTTAGCTCATTTCTCAACTCGCAAAACCTTTGCTCATCAAGTGGCTTTGTGAGGATATCAGGTAGTTGTTTTTCGGTTCTCACATGGCGAATATTGATATCCCCTTTGGTTGAGTGATCTCTTAGGAAATGGTGACAGATGTCTATGTATTTAGTTCTTGAGTGTTGCACGGGATTGTTCGCTATTTTGATGGCACTCTCATTGTCACACAAAAGTATGACTTTGGTCATGTTGTAGCTATAATCTCTCAAGGTTTGTCTCATCTAAAGAAATTCACCCACGGCAATATACTCAGCTTCGGCGGTGGATAGGGCTATGAAATTTTGTTTCTTTGAAGACCAAGACACCAAAGACCTACCCAAGAATTGACAAGTTCCCGAGGTACTCTTCCTATCCACTTTGCAACTAGCATAATCAAAATCCAAAGAGCCGTAAAGGTCAAAGGATGAACCTTTAGGATACCATAAGCCAAGGTAAGGGGTATGAACCAAATATCTAAGAATCCTCTTAACAGCCACCAAATGACACTCTTTTAGAGCGGCTTGAAACCTTGCACACATGCACACACTAAACATAATATCAGGCCTAGATGCACAAAGGTAAAGTAAAGAATCAATCATGGAGCAATATACCTTTTAATCCATAGCCTTTCCATCTTCATTGAGATCAAGATGTCCATTTACTTTCATAGGAGTCTTGATGGTTTTGGCATTCTCTATATCAAACTTCTTGAGCATGTCTTTGATATACTTGGTTTGACATATAAAAGTTCCTTCCTTAAGTTGTTTAATTTGAAATCCTAGGAAGAACTTCAACTCTTCCATTATTGACATCTCAAATCTCGTAGTCTTGATCCTACTAAATTCTTCACAAAAGCTTTTATTAGTAGAACCAAATATAATGCCATCGACATATATTTGGCAAATAAATAAATCATTATCTACATTCTTAGTAAAGAGAGTAGAATCGGCTTTGCCTATTTCAAAGCCCTCTTTGACAACAAAATCTCTAAGACATGCATACCATGCTTTAGGTGCTTGCTTAAACCTGTAGAGTGCCTTATCGAGTTTAAAAACATGATGAGAATATATGGGATCTTCAAATCCGGGTGGTTGCTCCACATACACCAATCTGGAGATTGGTCCATTTAGAAAGGCACTTTTACATCCATTTGATACAACTTGAAATCATGGTGAGTAGCATAGGCAAGTAATATTCGAATAGACTCAAGACTAGCTACGGGAGCATAAGTCTCACCAAAATCCAAACCTTTGATTTGTGTGAAGTCTTAAGCAACCAACCTTGCCTTATTTCTTGTCATGATCCTGTTCTCATCTTGCTTGTTACGAAAGACCCATTTAGTGCCAATCACATTTTGATTGGATCTTTCCACTAATGACCATACTTCATTTCTCTTGATGTTGTTGAGTTCTTCTTGCATGGCCATCACCCAATCCGGATCATCAAGTGCTTCTTCTACCTTCAATGGTTCCAAAGAGGAATCTAAAGAGTAATATTCATAAAAATTTGTAATTCTAGAACGAGTAGTTACCCCCTTTTGTATATCACCAAGGATATTATCAACCGGGTGATCTCTTTGGATACTTTGATGAACTCTTGGATGTGAAACTTGGGATTGAGATTGAATATCTTCCACTTCATCATTATCTAGGAACTTGTTAGAGTCATTATTAATTTGATCTTGATCTTGAGTTGATGTTGATGTCTCTACTTTAGTTGATGAAGATGGTTGAGCTTAATTATTATGATCCATTTGTTGCTCTTGGGGTCCTTGAGGATTGATTTCACCAATTGCCAAAACCCACATAGAGGGTTTAGATGCACTTTCACACCTTAACTGAGAGCCCTAGCGAAAGATCATTGATCGCTAGAGATAGTTCCTATCTAGTTAGGTTTAGGGCGATGGAACAGCCGAGACCACAGCAAGGATAAACCTGGATTTCGGTTGGCCCAACCGAAGGTCCGTGCCAGCCCACCAGAGTCCTAAAGCCCATCCGGTAATTTAGTTTCGTGATTTGAAATTCGAACACGCGAAAATTCTTGATCTGCAAGCCCAGAAATCTAGCCGGAGATAGGAACTTCGCTCCGGCGACCTCCCTGTAGAGGCATTGACGGCGACTGGAGAGACCCTCGGCCGTGGAAGTGGACCTGACCATGGCCACATCGAGGCACTCACACTCGTCATCACATGAACAACCTGGATCGTGTTCGCTGCCGTAGACGCCATAGAACCTGTGATAGGACATGGCAAGGAAGCAATCGACCTGTTGTGAAGGCAATGACAAGGTTTCCACCGGCCAATTCTTCACCTCACGCGGCTTGCACGGCATCAAAGAGATCACCAAATGCATGCGAGCCAACTCCACCCGCGCCCTTCTAAGCTTCCCCTCATCAGCAGCATTCGTTCCTGCGACGATCTCAGCCACCACCTAAGCATGGTGCTAGTGGGCCACATGGATCGCCGGAGCCCAAGTGAATCGCCTATTCATCACCGGAGCCCAAGTCTGCAAAATCGCCTATTCATCTCCGGAGCCCAAGTCTCTGCCACCCAGAATTAGAGTTATATCCTTTGCGTAACTCCCTATTAGGATCTAACAGCTGTATTCATGCATTAGGGGATTGTCCTCTAGAAAATCTCTCCTGGCCATGATAGTAACCAGGCCGATCCTATCGGTGGCATAAACCATGTGCTCCTTAGTCTGTTTTGAATCAAAACTTTTACGGGCCTCTCTAGAGAAATTTGTCGTCCTGTAGGCTGTAGCTAAAATACAAAATTAGACAACATATGCGACCGTATTTACCGAAACAGATAACATATCGTCGTATTTACAATTTTAGCATTCGTATTCGGTACCTCGTTTACCGAAAATTGACTTTCAGTACACCATACAACGAAAATACCATATTCGATACACATTGCGCCGAATATGACACTATAGCGTGTATTCGAAAATAAACAGTACCGCGCATAAACAGTAACAACAGTGCGTTTGAATTTCGCTTTCCCTCTTTTTCAAAACGGTAGTCTTCTGTTACTCCAAAAATTTTAAAACTTTTTTTAAGTGTTTCATAATCCATGTGCAACCCATTTTAATTGGATTCACCGAAAAATCCTTTGTATATTTAAAACTAAAATTCTCCAAGAAAAGACTACTTTATAACTTGTAATAATTGTTAGTGTCTCAAATAAATTCTCAAAAATCTAGTAAAATTCACCAATATTCTAATTATGTGATAAAATAATTTCTAAAATTATTTTCAGCCCTAGTTTATATGATGAAAAAGTGAGTTCCTTTGTAATGCTTCATTTACATGAAATGATAAAATGCATATAAATGAAGTATTACAAAGGAACTCACTTTTTCATCAAATAAACTAGGTCTGGAAATAATTTTAGAAATTATTCCATAAATAAGAAGAGTATTAGTGAATTTTTCTAGATTTTTGGGAATTTATTTGAGACACTAACAATTATTACAAGTTATAAAAGTAGTCTTCTTTGGAGAATTTTAGTTTTAAATATACAAAGGATTTTTTGGTGAATCCAATTAAAATAGGTTGCAGATGGATTATGGAACACGTAAAAAAAGTTTTAAAATTTTGGAGTAACAGAAGATCACCGTTTTGAAAAAGAGGGAAAGCAAAATTCAAACGCACTGTTGTTACTGTTCATGCGCGGTACTGTTCCATATTCGGCCCACCGTGTGCCGAATATGGTATTTTTAGTGTACGGTGTACTGAAAGTCAATTTTCGGTAAACGAGGTACCGAATACGAATGCTAAAATTCTAAATATGACGATATATTGTCTATTTCGGTAAATACGATCGCGTATGTTGTCTAATTTTGTATTTTGGCCATCAGTTAACTAAAAGGATTTGTCCATCCAGGTCTTCAGACTGGATACATAACTTGTACATCATGGTTCTTTCGGGTATTCGTAATGCTTGAATTAAAATAACCATATACATAAGAAACTGGTTTTCAATACATTTGCTGTTTGTCATAGTGACTTGTTCGATTAATATTCAAGAAACCTTAGCAGATTCTTCCTGTTTTTACTTCATAATTACTAAACAACACAATGCATGGCAAAATGTCCTATGTATTTAACGGTCACAAGGATTCCTGACTTAGCCTCAGCCAAGCATTTAAAAAAAAAAACACCATTGGATAGAGATAGGTCAAATTGTAAAGATCGATTGAGTTCCAGCTGGTTCTGCATTTGATCAAAGAAAATACATGTTAGTGATGTTGTTGTGTACAGATACCAGATGTTTAATCTTTCACTCTCTAACAGAGGAAAGATGAAGCAACTGGTCCGGTCATTGATAGAGATTCATGAATCCAGTAATGGTTTTACAAATAAAAATGCTTCTGGATTGGAACAAGCGTCATCTTTTGTTGATATTGAAGTTATAGTTCTCCTTCTTCCCTTCATCAATCTTTTTACCCAAACAATTTCCTATTCTATTTCTTTTTTTCAGATAAGGATGGATTATTAGTGCATGCATGATTCATAAAGAAACTGAATCTTTCTGAAATCAAAGGATGAAGGAAAAGAGCAGTGTTACTCGTCATCTACTTATTACCTATATTTATTTTCCTGCCAACATCTCTTTCAAACCATTTTGTCAAGAAATGGAAACGCAGAATCTCTCTGTAGACCAGATATTGCAGCAGATATGCAAGACACTGACTTTTCGCAAGCTCTGAGTCAAGTAGCACCATTTGAAAGTGTACTGTCATCTTTTATGAAAGCTGCCATCGTCACAATGCATTGGATATGACGTTTTTGATGGCAACAAGGTATCAACATATGGATATATTGGTCGATGATGAGTGGATCACTAATCTTACTAATTTATAGAAATAGTAGGGATATTTTGAGTAGACAAATCACACAATACACACACGATCTTATACTAGTTTAGATCTCTCTTAGAATAATAATCATACTTCATATTGGTCTTGTATTAATCACTAGAACTGTTTATAAGGAGATGCTTAGCTAGTCTAGATAGATCTAAATATAGTTGGAGGGCTCTCTTATGTGTACTCAGGGAGAGTAACTAATACAAATCTAAGTTGCAGAGGGCTCGAGGGTGCAGAGCTTCCGCAGGTTTGATATTGTCAACAGAGTTATGTTGATTTCTAATTACTTGTTCTCCGTAGGATCCCTTGGTTCCGTATATATATATATAGAGGGGCGTTGTATGAACTCTGGAGTCCTTCCTTCTTAGTCTTGGAGATAAATTTTCCTATTTACGAGATATCCTAGACATCTGCGAGCCATTTTTATACGTCTAGAAACTCCCTTTCTGAAGATAAAAATATGCCCCGAGCATGAGAGAAAACTCTGGGATATCTAGAGAAGTAGTTCTATACTACTTATCGTCAATATTAGTTAATTCCAAGGGTTCAAGTTTTAATACAGGCATATATTTAACATGTACTACGTGAATCTTAGGGTATTTGGCTACTTGCAGCACTTGGATTTCAAATAATCATATGACAATTATTTTTCAACACATTGGCCGTTTGTCAAAGTGACTTGTTCAATTAACACTCAAGTGTGGAAATTTCGTCCTGATTTTACTTAACAACCAAGTACTGCATGATCTAGCTAGTAAGTCTGTTAGGTATCAAAACACCCCCTAAACATTTGTCCCCTTTTCATAAAAAAAGAAAAAAAATGTTCCCAAACAAAAATCCCTCCCAGGATACTCTGATCTGATATCTCTACTCTATCCTAATTTCGCATGAGACCTACAATTAGTTTATATATCTATTTAAATGTCAAACCATTGGGTTTTAGCATGCACAGATGTGAGATTGAACTTCAAATGGTGTGCCTGTGTTTATTGGAAGGAATAAAACAGAAAAATAAGATCTCAATACCCACCACCATTGCATCGTTATGTGCAAACTACATTGCTATCCACTAAATTAGCTGAGGAAACCTGATTTGTTCTTCAGTTGAGACCTCTTTGGATTTCACTAGGAGATGGGTACTGAATACCGGAATCTTTTTGAGCCATAGGACTTTATTAAACACCACTAGTGGAAATGAAATGAAATCTTAGATACGAATGTCAAAGTAACTTTTTATGCTTAATCTAGATGCAGTGCTGCAGGCACTGGGTACTCAGTGTGATCTGGATTGCAACTGAAACGAATGAATGGGACTTAAGTGATATGCAAAGATAAAATATTCATGAATGAGTTCATCATCCAAATTGTCAAGCAGTGAATCGCTTCGCCGCAAAACAAAAGGCAAATACTGGCAGGTGGAGGTTGAAGTTTAAATGCACTAAGCATGTTGCCCATACACTTAAAGGGAAATCTGAAATGTGTTGTCAGCTTTCCAGCTTAACAGACTGAACTTCTAGAAGTGGTGTCCTAGTAAGAGAAATACAACTGATACAAGCGCACCTACATTCACTAATTCAATCTCCTTAATAGGAGTTCAACAGTGGGAGTTCAAAAGATAAACTAACACAACATCTACAAGTACAAGAACACTGGGACGGTCTACCTATGAAACACCATACCTTCAGATGGGGTCATATCCGTATTAAATACCGTATCTGATATAGATACGGCTCGAATATTTATCCGTGAAGTATCTATAAAAAATAAATCAAGAAAATACAGATACCTCTAGGATACTTCTAGGATGCATGTAGGATACGACCTGACCCAACAGTCCGACCCAATCTCCCACTCACAGCCGCATAACAGCAAGTCCGCAACCCTCAGCCGTCGCCCTCCGTCCCACTCCCGTCCCAACCACATCTCTCAGGCGCCCAGCCGCTGCCTCCGCCCGCACACCTCCAGCCTCCCCTCGTCGGTCGCCAGGCCTCCACCACCTGCAGGCACCACTGCCGGCAGGCGGCAGTGAGTTCCTCTTCAACTCCTCCCCTTTTCCTCCTTTCTTCCCCTTCCCTCTCTTCTGATTTCTTGGTTTGTTTGTCAGCTAGTTTCAACGTTATGCTGCTTTTATCTGTTCTGGTTTACCTATCATGCGTGTGCATGGTTGATAAATGTTGTCGAATTATGGAAAATTGGTTCGCGCCAGTTATTTTATCAGCAACTCGATCGTGCAGGATGAAGTTAGCTCAAACGGCAATTTGTTACTGTTTTTTAATAGTAAAACATTTCGCGTATTGAGTTTTCTAGAAAAATAGCGCATTCCTATAGCCATATTGGTCCGATACCGATACTCGTATCCGCATAACATTCTATTGAGGGTCTGAAGTTGGTCAAAGCTAATACAAACAAGAAACTAGCACACACAAGTCATCTAAGCAAGCAGGTTTTCTATTTTACTGATAACGATTTTGAAGTATCCTCTACTAATAACAATGAAGACATGGAGCTTAGGCGTGCAGATCCAGTAGCTCTGTTTTCTATAAGTACAATTATTTCTTAAGCAGAAGCACAAGCACAAGCAAAATGTCCTCGCAATAATTATATCCAGTACTGCTAACTTTGACAAGGGACAGCTAGTAATATTTGACCAATATTTGTAGCATCGTCTTGGAAGAAAATCTGAAACAATTTTCTTCAGTGGACTAAATTGATATTCAATAGGGTTAACGAGCAGACACAATCTATAATGTACAGATCAGCATGCTAAATTAGACATCTAGACTATCAACCCCCTATAATGAGTAACCTTTGATTACCAGGTTCAGTTAACAAATTTTTTTCACTTTTTTTTGTTGAAGAAAAATAGTAGGGAAGGATACTACTGCAAGTATGTATTAATAAAAAGGATAGTACATGTTTATAAAGAAGCAAAGAAAATAATCAGGGTAAATCATGTCACCGATATTTGATTCATGGGAGTCAACCTTTATGTTTTCATAGCAGGGTTAACTCCTTTGAACAACTTCCAGCTCTTTGTAATCCAAGTAACCAATGAAGCCAAGATGATGATCCACATATTTGAAGGTAGATAACTACTGTTTAAGGTCTTCTTATAAGCATGCTCGAGTATAAGGACAATCCAAGAATAAATGACGCAGTGTCACCTCTATTGTTTGAATAAATTGATGATTTGTCACTGAAAAATTGACCATTTGATTATAATGTCACTTATGTCAATGAAATGTAAGACTATCTAAGTCAGTAATTGTGAGTTAGAGTGACAAATAAGTGAAGCCACTTCTTGGCGGTGGCAAAAAAATCATTTGCCTCACATTGGCAATGAATACAAGTGAAATAATGTAAATAAAAGATTTTTTGTCGAACCAACTGCCTTGTATTTAATATGTTCTGGAGCACCAACTAGTAGAAAACCTTGTATTTAAATTCATAATAGCTTGTCCAGAGCCACTTGAAAGGCGCTGGAGTTTGTGTGGCCCATCAATTTTTCATAAACTTCAAAGAATAGAATCCATTATCCCATATGTAGATCCAGCTATCTTCTTCAGGTGAATGCTAGAAGTTTTTCAATAGAGCTGTGATTCCAAGGAATTGATTGTATTTCTGGACAGACATAGGCAGGCGAAAAAGATCTTGCAAACTATGTGAATTCATAACCTACACAATAGTGAGCCTATTTGAATTTTGGAATAGCAAACAAAACAGTTCAGGGTGTTGAAGATGCAGAAAAATTCCATTGCAGAGATCTGCCAAAACTAGACTTGTAATTCCATTGCCCACAGTAAAGAATGAAATTCCTTTGTATTTTTTTAAAATATTATATTTTGTATAGAAATTTCAAAAATATTGCACAAATTCGAAAAATTATAAAAATAACCTACTGTCACGAGTTCATTGTGCGAAATCTAGTTTTCGCACAATGAACTCGTGAAAACTATATTTTCGCTAATTCAATGCGCGAAAACGCGAAATTTCGCTGATTGAAATACAGAAAATATTTTCCATGATTCAAAGTGCGAAAAATGAAGTTTTTGCACTTTGGGTCTATGAAAACTTCATTTTCGCAGATCCGTTGTGCGAAAATGTTTTTGCACAATGAAAATAGAAAAAAAAAGTTTTCGTTGATTGGTTATACGAAAAGCTGTTTTTTATTTTTTTTCTCTTATAGTACTGAAAATAGGAAAATTAGTTTAATTTTTCTATGCATGCAAAAATTAGTTTAATTTTTCTATGCATGCAAAAATTATCTTTAGTGGTTCGGTAAAAAAAATATTTGTTTTGCAAATAGTTTGTCCAAACAACTACACGAAGTGCTTTATTTTGGTTCCATGTATTTTTGTCAACATTTCTTTAATTATTTGATGTAAAATTATGTGAGTAATTTTTTGAGTGAAGTAACTTTGGGAGGCTATAATTGTTTTGTGAAAAATAGTAGTTGTAAAGCATAATTATCATAGAACTCGATACAGATGTTACATATGCTAATGAACGTTACATGGGACATGGAGTTTTTCGTCGTAGCACGAATGGACCCTAACCATAAAGAGATGACGATAACAAACATTGGCATTATTGTATGCCTGAAGACTAATCTAATAGTGTGCCGCTACTAAAACTAACATGTCTTAGGAAATAAAAATAGGCTGAGTTATAATAAACGCTCTAGATAGTGTAGCTATGATATTTGCCCTTCATGAGGGCATCGGGGTTCATTTCCCTATCAGCTTCGCGTGCTTTAGCCGCGGCATGCTCATTTACTGCCTTTCTCATGCGCTCCTCCTCCTAACGCTTTAGCCGTAGTTCCTCCTGCTGTTTCTTGTACTCCCGACGGTCGTAAGTTTGCCTCCTCAACCGCATCCTCATGTCGACCGACTGCTTTTGTCCTCAATTTGCTCCATATCCAGCCATCTCATAACGTCACAGATAGGTGGAGGAGACTGGACAAATGAAACAAAAGGGAATATTAGTAAGATGGTGCATGAAATCATATGAAACTGCTACAAGAGTGATCTATGTCGCTATATCAGTGGGTAGTCATACGGTCTATGTCGAGGCAGGTCGTATTAGTAGTTGGCACACATGAATAAGCATCTGCCAAAGGTGTAGGAGATATCCTGGGACTCGCGAAGCCTACAAGGGTCGCCATAGAATCACATTGGCAGTTCGACCCTCTTGGGGATGGAAGTTGCCCAATTTTTCTTAGGTGGTCTTGGTGGAGTTGAGGAAGACATTGCAGTTGAGAGAGGTGAGGAAGGAGTGGTGTACCTATGGTTCAAGCTAGGGTTATTTATGGTGGCCAGGGGAAAGTACATGGACTAAGTGTATGGGCATGGCTAGGGGTTGGAGCATGGAAGTACTGTGCACAAGGACAAATGACCTAGGATTCACTGTGACAGTTGGAAAAGTTGTGCCATTGATGGGATTGTGGTGGAGCTAAAGTAGTCAGTCTGTATGCACTTAAGCGTATTCATCCTTGGGGTTACCCTTATATAAAGTGGGTCGTGGTGGCATGTGTTAGAGATCTCAAGGAATCTAGTGATGTGTTGGAATCGAGTCATGACCGCGTAGTTTCGAGTCATGGGCGCGCATTTTCCTAATGGCGGTGCACGAACCAAGTGATTGGTCTTTGTGCATGACGTTTTTAGAAATAGGCCAATGCAGTCTAGCCAATAGGCTTTTTAGTGCTCCACCTAATAGGCCAATGCAGTCTAGCGAATAGACTTTTCAATGCTACCCATAATAGGCTGGTGCAGTCTAGAGAAGGCTTTTCAGTACTCTCCTAATAGGCTAATGCAGTCTAGCGAATAGACTTTTCTATACTACCCCTAATAGGTCGGTGCAGTCTAGCCAATAGGTTTTTCAGTGCTGCCACATCTATCCACTACCGTCAAGACTTCTTGTATATAAACAAAACCCAATCGATTCTCTACTCACATATCTCCTGACCTTGAATTGAATCGAGACAATGGCATATCCTCATTCTCTCTCCATGGCCACATCGATCCACCGCATCCACACCCCCATTTAGGCATCTGTGATAGAGATTTCTACGGAAACCACAATACTCTTCCATGGTCATTTTGGCTGCCATGTCGACATGAAGATGATGTTGTAGTCCAAGTTTATGAGCATTTTGGTGACGCATGATGTCGATTCTTCCTTTGTCCACATTTTAGTGTACGAATAAATAATACTTGATTTCTTTTTAATTTTCTCAACACCATTTACTTAACTCATATATCACTTTTTCCAGATGGATGATTATGGTTTCCAGTACTGGATTGACCCACAGATAGAACTACACATTCAAGAATACATCTGTCATCTGCATGTCGTTATTGAGGAACCACAGGAACAATTGCTCCAAGAGAGAGCCAGCAACATCAGAATATGCTATATCCCACCTCACATGGCAGGTCGAACATACAACTAGGAGTAATATGGATGTACTCTGGCGGTCGGATGAGGATTTGATTTCGTCTTTGACTTGTATTGTGTTATCATTCCCTAAATGTGTGAATCCCAATGTGTACCCAGTAGTAGCTAAGATTTTCCTATCACATAACGCTTCCCATATGTATCGTAGGAGTAATGCTTTTCACATGTTGAAAAGAATTGTGCCTATTTTCGATCATGCACCAGGAAGGAAAACCAACATAGTACGTTAATATAAGATACTAACCATCACATTGATTACACATGAAGTTCGCAAATAGTTCATAACATAGTATAGTAATATAAGACACTAACCATATACCCATTGAACTAAACTAATGAAATAGAAAGCTAATCAAAATAAATAGTCGTGCAACAGTCTGAACAAAATACATTGCCTAATCATACAAGTAAAACAGACTACACTTGACCCCTACCCTGGCCCTTACTCTGACCCCTATCGTGTGCCCTGCCTCTAGCACGCTTTGGCCTGCGTGCTGACGCTGGGACATTGCCTCCTCTTCATGAGGATGGTCGTATGTGGACAGTGTGTACCAATCGAGCTTGCGAAGCTTGCGTCTGGGAAACTAGAGATCGTAGTGTCTTCCTTCTCATGCTGCGTAGCCTAAGTGGGTAGAGGTGCACCGTACAACTGGGACTGGTTGATAAATTCAGAAGCCCCTCCGTATTCAAGCCACAGGTTCCCGCTGAAGTGCGGTGAACTCCTAGAAACTTGTGCGGTGCACTCAATGCAGAACGTACCTGCATTACATCATGTACAAACAAGTGAGAATTGACATATAATGAGTACTAAGTCAGAGATTATGGAATAAAGAGTCATGACATACCTAGCATAGAAATGAACACAAGCGCGCCCTAGTAGGTATGTGAATATAAGAATTGATAAAAATTTGAACAATTTAATTACCGCAAGGTGCAATGATGCTCCGACATGTCCTGGGTAAAGGGAAGCACTGCTAGTAGAGGTTCAACGTTGTGGGTCCTCGACACAAAGGAGACGTGTACGAGATCGTGCAATGTACCACTGTAGGTACTACCGGTAACTGTAGTCATCATAAGTCACAACATACTCGATCATGTCCATAAGAGCCTAGCCCCACTGCTGCACCCAGGGTTGCATCCTATTGGTCAGGTCAAGTAGCCTCTTTGGTGCCCCCTTCGTCGAGAATCTAAAATGGAGTTTGAATTAGAGAAATAGAAAACACATAATACAATGAGATAGCTAACATTGTAACTCACGATTGCACGAAAGCAAGAACACGGTCTCCCATTGGGACTGGGAACTCCTGGCACCGGCCGAATAGGCACATCACGCGATATGCAGCATAGTCCTCAATGAAGGCATAAAAAACCAACTTCTTCCTCGTCATCCAAAACGGTGAGTCCCTATAGCATAGTGGGTGGGTCCCATGGCCTGGGAATCGTTAGAGAACCAAGTCGGGGGTGTACAGCTCCCAAATGACCATATCAGGCCTCAGGTGGTCAAACTGCTCTGTAAATGCCTCGTACACAGCACAGACCTACACTCCTGCTGTCAGTGACATGGGAACCAGGGGTCCCCGAGTCCCGAGGCCAGGACAGCAGAATGCCACGTGGTGCCTTCCCTCGGGGACTATCTCCCCGAGGGCCGAGAAGAGCCAGTTCCGGGAGGGGTGCTCGGGGCCATGAACAGTGGTCCCCGTGTACCCGTAATTCCCTGACGACCCGAGAAGAGGCAGTTCCGGGAGGGGTGCTCGGGGCCATGAACAGTGGTCCCTGAGTACCCATAGTTCCCCGAGGACCCAAGAAGAGCTAGTTCCGGGAGGAGTGCTCGGGGCCATGAACAATGGTCCCCGAGTACCCGGAGTTCCCCGAGGGCCCGAGAAGAGATGTATCCGAGAGAGGGCGCTCGGGGCTATGAACAATAGTCCCCGAGCACCTAAAGTTCCCCGAGGATCTGAGAAGCCCCTTGCCGGTGGACCCCACAGGGGCTCAACAGTGAGGTGTCAATTGGTGAGAGGCCCAATGCAGCATTTAAGAAGGAGCGTGACCTGTCACTTCCAACCACTCCCCCCACGCCTGTCGTACTGAGTACGTCAGTCCCTGCCATTGCCTGGCAGGAAGGCGTGGGGACATTTAATGCGACGGGTCCCATCGCACGTCACCCTGCGGGGCCCATAAAAGAAATGGCTTGGAGATATCGTCGTTGGGCTCGAGGCATATCACCTGCCCCCCAGCTGTGTCAGACCTGCTCTGACCGAGAAGGCATGCGGGGTAGTTCGGCGGCTGCCCGGTGGGCCCCCGCCCCTGCACCTGCTAAAGATGGGCGTAATGGGCGACAGGACCGGCTGAAGGCGCATTTTCAACCCCCTGTAATATCAAACTGCAGTCCCATGATGGTTGCTTTCCATTTATGGCTCATGGAAACTCATGCCCCCTTTCTGGGCACGCCAAGCCTCCCCCAACAGGATAAAAGGGGGGTGCTCTTCGGAGAAGACGGGCCTAACGAGTCTGAAGCTAGTCGAACAAATCTGAGAAGCTCTAGCACACAGCTAAAGGTCAAAGAAATCCAAGCCGAGTAGAAGCTCAGAGAGATCGGCACTTGAAGACCGAAGCTCTAGACTGAGACAAAAAAACCTTGTAACACAAGAGATCCAGAGAAAGGCATTCCAAGAGCATTAATAGCATACACACAGGAGTAGGGTATTAAGCTCCGTGCGGCCCGAACCTGTCTAAAATCCCTTGAGCATTTACTCCTACCAGCAGACGATCATCCGTCCTGCCTACATCTCACATATTCGTATTTAATCCATGTACGAGGTAGATCCAGAATCATCCCCCCGGCCGAATCTCAAAGGGGGTCCCTCAGGATCCCCGCTTGCGGTGTTCACCCACCAACACCCACCTATTGCGGCTGCACAATTATAGTCCATATAAGTTAGAGAGTCACTACTACACATTTCAAATTTGCTATTTATTTAAAGGGCGTACCTGTCGACGTGTCCAAAGTGATCCCATCGTTGACTTGTCGATGTCGTCACCGATGTACATCTCTAAGGTGTAGTTCGTAGGCTGCACAAGGGGTCGTCCAACCTGAAAGTGCTCAAAGGACCACAACTGAAGTAGTAGAGGCATACCTGCCAAAATGGATGATTTGCGTGTCCTCACGCAGGCCTCGCACATGGCGCGGTACGTGGCGCAAAGAACAGTTGAACCCCAGGACACCTGAGGAATGTCGTCAACGTGGGCATCTCCATTAGCCCGGGCATAGGCGATCCAACATGAGTCCACAATGTTCCCATTGGTGGATGTGAACATCACCCAACCGAACAACCGCAGCAGGTAAGCCTCCAGGTGTTAGGCTACCTGGAACTCTGTGGGATCCTGGGTCATCCTCTCCACCTGCATAAGTGAATTGATTGATAATAAATGGACAAACCACTTGCACTATAAAATTAACAAAGCAACAAAAAATATTACTAACCTTGAACTATTGCAGCCACTGCTTCTTAGGGCCATGCTTCTGATCCACTGGAATGGGCAAGATGTCCCCATCGAATGGGTCAGGTAGAACTCCTGGAACCTCTCAAACAAGTCATGCTGCCAACCAGGTGGAGTGACCGAGGGACCAACCACTTCACCATAGATTGGTAACCCAATGAGCATGGAGACGTTTTGTAGCATGATTGTCATCTCCTAAAATGGCATGTGGAATGTGTATGTCTCTGGCCTCCATCAGTCCACCAAAGCCGAAACAATGGGATGGTCAAAGGGGAACCACCGTGATCACCCCACCTTTTCGTCATCACCGCCACCCTAATCCTTGTCACCATCATCCACCTGATGCATGCCAATAGCCTCATTTGTGGCCTCAATCATCCGTGCAAGAGGAAGAAGTCCTACGCTAGCCAACCTGAAATACATGAGATGATGATTAGTTAAGATAAAAAATTAAATGAGTTGATGGCAAATTAAACTATTTGTAAAACCTCCTAAACCACCGGGGGTGAAGTTGCTAGGCCCTCATAGGTGCACAAATCTGCAACACAAGAACATTCGTAGGCCCATACGTTGCATGTAACAAGCCGCGGTGATGCTGGTCAAAATCACGGTCCAGAAGCTCGTCGTCCGATGGCTGAATCCCTGCAAATGAGGTAGCACATATGTTACACGGAGGATGTTACACAAATAATGTAAAATGAGTATTACACATTTACAAACTGAAATATCAAACACAACTATTACACATATCATACCACATATTTCTTGCATCAGGAACATGAATAATACAAAAATAGTACCCCATAGTTCTTACACCAAGAACATAAATCATACATAAATAAATATAGAAACACATAATTCCTATGTAGCATATCCCTCCTAGTCTGCCCTAATCCCATGCACTGTTTGTCCTCCACGGACACCTCTCCCACATCGAGTACCGGTGGATGGGCCTGCTCCAGCATCACTGCGGTTAGACTGTGGGCAATCCTTTTGCCTTATGACCAAACTCATTACACTCACTGAACCTCCTAATAGATCCGCCAACTTCAGATTCATCCATATCGTTGTGAATACACCTAGTCTACGGCCGACCACCTTTCCCATGGGCATGTCTAAGCAACATCATAGGGGGCAGACATATCGGCGTATATCTATTATAAACTGTGAAGTCACCTTGCGCATTGAATCCATAGAACTCCCATATCAAGGTCTGCACCACATTTTCCTTGAGGTAAAATGGTGACACATATAGGGAGGTTCCCACATCCATTTGTGATAATGCAACCAGCACATGAGAATAGAGGACATGTAAATGCTTCAATTTGTTGCAGGTGCATCCGCACCATCCGTTCAAAACTTGTCCTAGGTTCCCTCATGAGTTACAATTGTGGTATCGCTCCCCACTCCGGGTTTTGATCTCAGGGCTATCTCGAAACCATGTGTTCTACTGACTTCTCGTTCTTCTTTCGCATGTGTTCCATCATTCGGATAGCATACGGTGTATGCATTGTTGTACAGTGAATAACAATAGCAGCATGCCTCTTTTAGTAGTACCCAATAATACCATACAATATGCCCTCAACGATTGCAACAAGAGGGAGTTCACCCTCTGATTACCCAATTGTAAACCTTTGCTATGTTAGTAGTCATGACGTCATACCTACCAAATTACAGCAACAAATAACATAGTTATAAACTGTCAAACATATTTGTTTGTAAAACACATTTACGATAAAGAGGTGGCCCAGTAGATGAACCTATCACCTCCAGTGTCGTAGAGTAAGAACCACTTCTCATTTGGTTCCGCATTAATCTAGTGTGAGAAACATTTGATGTTTCTTGCCCTCCTTCTCACATTAGGAGGGTTAATGTCATCCCCAAGATGTGGCAGTGCCTCCGGTACAGTGTCATCAACAGTAGGCAACTTCTTACTTCTCTCCTGCACATGCGTCCTTGTGCTCTTATCCAATTCCTTCCACAAAGCATCAAACTTCCAATTTTGATTCTGACTACACAACCTCTTGAACATATCCATCAGCGCCTCGCTCTTAAATTGCTTGTAGAAATTCGCTCCCATGTGACGCATACACCACCTGTTCTACAGGTCAGGCCATAGGAACAGCTCAATTGAATCCTCTTGCAGTGTCTTATAGCAGTTAATCCCAACATGCTAGTCATGTATGATGCAAAAGTTAGATGGATCACGGACAACCCTAACCTAAAGATGCCTAAAAAATCAAAGCCAGCTCAACCTGCTCTCACCCTCAACAAACGCAAATGCCAAAGGAAGTATCTGGTTATTCGCATCAACTCCAATTGCAATGAGAATCTAACATTTGTACTTCCTAATTAAGAATGTATCATCAACACAAAGCAAAGGACGGTAATGCTAGAATGACTGAATACACTGCCCAAAGAAAAGAAAGCACGTCGGGAAATCCTGGGATACTTTTCATCAATCTCAATCTCCTTGAAAGCGGTGCATGTGCCAGGGGTTCTTTCCTTAAGAATATCAAGCACATGAGGTAGGTTGCAATAAGAAACCTCGTAGGTACCCCACCGCTTCTCTAAGACTTTTTGCTTTGCACGCCAAGCCTTTTGATAAGTAATCTCATATTTAAACTGTCGTAATATTGCTAGTTGGATGAACGAGCATTCCATATCCTACTTCTAAATAATCTCAATGAACAATTCATTTACAACTAGTGCAACAGTGAGGTTGTGATGCTTTCGACCAAAACTGTGTTGAACCACTCTAGATGCTACACAATGGATACAATGCTTCAGTTTGTACGCATGAACATAAACTAGGAGTTCTGCACTTGACATTGTACTTTTCTGAGCTTGATGCAGCAAACTATACCTCTCTATGTGATGTCACTGCCCATCGTGCCACTGCATCCTTCATTTCAGACCGATTGGAGAAGACCTAATTGAGGTGAACCATACTTGAACCATAGTCCCAAGGAGAACCATGGTTCTCTGTAACTTGCATCCTTGCGTTGCCAGGCCAGTTCCATTGATCTGGGACAACAATATTAGAAGACTCTTCATCATAATCATCATCATCATCCCCCACATCTACATATTGCAATAAGTTTCTTCCTCATGGACTGCATTACGGTCCACATTTTCAAACTCAACAACAATTTCTTTAATTTTCTCATCTATGTTAGCCTGAACCTCAACCTCCCTCACCTGCCTATGGATAAGTGTTGTTGCATTGCTACTGTCATACACTTCTTTTGAACATGCCTGCACTAGCATGATGTACTCAGCCCCACGCCGCCCACACCATTCTAACCATTTTAACCACTTTTCCGTCTGATACACCGACTTTACCTTCCAAAAAACTGGATTCATACTACGAGTCCACATGCATTGTACTGTAACAGAATAAATATCAGGGTGCAACTGAAAACATCGAGAGAACCACATTATCATCTCCTTCATCTTGGTACCCTCAGGGTTTGGATGCACAAGAATGGTAAATGAAAAATTGTTCAAATCAACACCAAATGGAACGTTCCAGATTTGCCCTTTTCCATAGAAAACTCTAAGTCAACAAGGGTTTGACATAACTACGACGTAAAAAATATATATCAAACAAACTATCAACTTACAATTACTAGTCAAATAAATAAAAACTCAAATTAAAATTCTTTGAACCATAATTAAATCCTGGTAACCTAAAATGTAACCTCCAATTAATCTTTATAATCCCTAGTCTTACATACATATTAAACATACAATTAATATTTTTCAATGTGTAAACCTAAAATATAACCTACAATTAATCTTTCTAATCCCTAATCGTACTTACATATTAAACCATCATAATCTAATTTTTTTTCCTAATATGTAACTAAAGCTACATAAATGTTACTTAAAATATTTACTCTAAGGCTTGTATCTTTTGACATATCTACAACATGACATAATTTATAGCTAACTAAAAAAATATTCTCAAACTAAAAAACTATATAAAACCTTACTAAAAAACTAGAACTAATATCTCAAATTTATTTGTACACCTATATGATAACATAACTAAATATCTATAAATTGTACATAACCTAAACAATAACAAAACTAAAAAAATACTAAAACAAAAAAATTACCTTATTCTTCCTCCTGTCACTCCCCCTTCTCTCTCCTCCTTCCTTGTGCACAATCCTCTCACGAAATATTGAGGTTTTCACACAATCGTCCGATGAAAACGTTTTCACGCTTCCAAATTTCGAAAACCCCTATTTTCACTTCACCAACCTGCGAAAATCTAGTTTTCATGAGGCAATGTGCGAAAACTAGATTTCGCACAATGAACTCACGATAGTGGTTTTTTTTGTAATTTTTTGAGTTTGTGCAATACTTTTGAAACTTCCGTACAAAAAATAATATTTTAAAAAAGTCAAATTCTAGCAGCTTAAGATTATCCCTACCAAAATGGACAATCTGCAAGTTTAACAGTGGATGATTAAATTAGGCTTTTGAATAATAAACATCAAAGAAAATTATTAGCGTATCACCAAAAATCTGGAAAGTACTGTAATATGAACAAGGGTTCCCGATCTTCCGAAAGGTTCTGGTAACTCTCGATTTGGTGGAAACGAGACACAAGTCGATCCGGCTTCCGAACAACACGATCCGAAACCCCGCAATCGCAGCACCACGTCTCCTCTGGTTATCAACCGGTGTTGCACGGTTGACCTCGCCAAGAAGGCTAAAATCCTTGCCTGCGAATCGAAGAACACAAGCAAGAACAAGGAAGAATGCAACCAAATTGCAGATGAATGATTAATCTCACGAGTTGGGGTCTCACAAACCGACGAAACGGCGAAACTGTTCTTGACAGAATAATCTAAGCAAAACCCAACCCTAATTAGGGCGGCGGCTACTGTATATAAAGGATTAGGGTCGGCCAAGGACCCCTAGACGCGTCCCTAATGGACTCCAACATGATACATGGCCCAACGGACCAAAAACGGTGACGCAGCACCGGGACAGATTCTGGATGCTGACTTGTTTCGACGTTTCCCGTTGACTCAGAAGGAATTTTGACCTCAAACCAACGCCATTGGTTTCCTTATGAAATTATCTTTCCAACCATATGTGAATCGTCGAAAACGGAGTCCGGATGCGTCCTGGACGTCCGTTTTATTGCTCGCTGGTCCTGGAGGCCGAGGCTGATTCGGACTCGAGTTGGACTGGACCTCCTGCTGTTGTTGGACGTCCTAGCTGCTCCTCCACGCCTCCAAGCCTTCCTCTATGTGTTTCCTTGTCCTCTCCATGATTCCTAAACAACACATAATCATTAGGTAGTAATCTATTCTCAAAATTATATAAAGAGTTGCTTAGGAACGAGCTCACCTCTAAATTTAATTGTCGTGCGCGAGCTCTTGTGATTGGACCTTGAAAGTTCAATGGAGGATCATTGTATGTATCCGAGGGAGTGATGTCCTCATCATCCTCCCCCTCTTGAATTAGAGTCGTCCTCGACTCAAGCTCATCATCGGCTCCCAAGTAAGGTTTCAAATCTGCAATGTTAAAAGAAGGACTAACCCCGAACTCGGGTGGCAACTCAAGTTTATATGCATTATCATTTATTTTCTCAATTATCTTATAAGGACCAGCAGCTCTTGGCATTAATTTAGACTTACGCAGCTCTGGAAACCTATCTTTTCTTAAATGTAACCACACTAAATCACCCGGTTCAAGTTTGACTTCTTTCCTACCTTCACTACCAGCAATTCTATACTTTTCATTCATCTTTTCGATATTTATTTTAGTTGTTTCATGCAACTTACGAATAAAATCAGCACGTGCACTAGCATCACTATGTGTTCTTTCAGTGGTAGGTAAAGGCAAAAGATCAATAGGAGCGCGAGGGGTAAAACCATACACTACCTGAAAAGGACTTACCTTGGTGGTAGAATGTGTTGCCCGATTATAAGCAAACTCCACGTGGGGCAAACATTCTTCCCACATCTTCAAATTTTTCTTCAAAATAGCTCTCAACATGGTACCCAAAGTGCGGTTCACTACCTCCGTTTGGCCATCAGTTTGTGGGTGGCAAGTAGTAGAAAACAATAGTTTTGTACCCAACTTATTCCATAGAGTGCGCCAAAAGTGACTCAAAAATTTAGCGTCACGATCTGAAACAATAGTAGAAGGCATACCATGCAAGCGAACAATCTCTTTGAAAAAGAGGTCAGCAATATAAACGGCATCATCACTTTTATGACAAGGTATAAAATGTGCCATCTTAGAAAAACGATCCACAACAACAAAAATGCTATCCCTCCCCCTCTTAGTCCTAGGCAATCCCAAAACAAAATCCATCGAAATATCTGCCCAAGGAATAGAAGGAACAGGAAGAGGCATATACAAACCATGTGGATTCAAGCGAGACTTAGCCTTTTGACATGTGGTACAGCGTGCCACGAACCGCTCAACATCTCTCCTCATCTTTGGCCAAAAGAAATGTGTGGCCAACATATCCTCCGTCTTCTTAGCACCAAAATATCCCATCAATCCTCCTCCATGTGCTTCCTGCAACAACAAAAGACGAACGGAACCAACTGGAATGCATAGACGGTTAGCTCTAAACACAAATCCATCATTGATCACAAACTTGTTCCATGTACGTCCCTCTTTACAGTTCAGCAATACATCTTTAAAATCAGGATCAAGCACATATTGTTCTTTTATTGAGTCAAGTCCAAAAACTCTATAATCAAGTTGGGACAACAAAGCATATCGTCTAGACAAAGCATCAGCAATTATATTATCCTTCCCTTTCTTGTGTTTGATAACATAAGGAAAAGATTCAATAAATTCAACCCACTTAGCATGTCTACGATTCAGATTATTTTGAGAACGAAGATACTTAAGCGATTCATGATCTGAATGTATAACAAATTCTTTAGGCCACAAATAATGACACCACGTCTCTAAAGAACGTACAAGTGCATACAATTCCTTATCATACGTAGAGTAATTAAGAACAGGGCCATGCAATTTTTCGCTAAAGTATGCAACGGGCTTACCTTCTTGCATCAAAACACCTCCAATGCCAACTCCACTAGCATCACATTCTAGCTCAAAGGTCTTACCAAAATTTGGAAGTTGCAGCAATGGCGCGTGCGTAAGCTTGTCCTTCAAAGTGTCAAAGGACTCCTCTTGTGCCTTACCCCAATGGAACACCACACCTTTCTTTGTCAACTCGTGTAAGGGGGCAGCAATGGCGCTGAAATCCTTCACGAAACGACGATAAAAACCTGCAAGTCCAAGAAAACTTCTCACCTGTTTGATGTTTTGGGGCACCGGCCAACTCTTTATGGCTTCAATTTTCATCTCATCCACCTCAATTCCCTGTGGAGTAATAACATAGCCAAGAAAAGAGACTCGATCCGTGCAAAAGATGCACTTCTCAAGGTTACCAAATAAACGTGCATCACGTAAAGCATTAAAAACAGCACGTAAGTGATCCATATGTTCATCCAAAGACTTGCTATAAATCAATATATCATCAAAGTAAACCACCACAAATCGTCCAATAAAAGCTCTTAAAACCTCATTCATCAAACGCATGAAAGTGCTAGGTGCATTAGTTAAACCAAAAGGCATTACTAACCACTCATATAATCCGAATTTAGTTTTGAAAGCTGTTTTCCATTCATCTCCAAGTTTCATTCTAATTTGGTGGTAACCACTACGCAAGTCGATCTTTGTAAAAATTACAGAGCCACACAACTCATCAAGCATATCATCAAGTCTAGGAATAGGATGGCGATATCGAATAGTAATGTTATTGATGGCTCTACAATCAACACACATACGCCAAGTACCATCTTTCTTAGGAACCAAAATCACAGGAACAGCACAAGGACTAAGGCTCTCACGTACATACCCGCGGTCCAAAAGCTCTTGGACTTGCTGCTGAATTTCCTTAGTCTCCTCGGGATTGGTTCGATACGCAGCACGATTTGGCAATGTTGCTCCCGGAATCAAATCGATTTGATGCTCTATCCCTCTCATAGGTGGCAGTCCCGGGGGTATCTCAGCTGGGAAAACATCATCATACTCCTGCAAAAGGTTAGTGGCAGCAGGAGGTATCGAACTAATAACATCATCAAGCGAATACAAAACTCGTTTGCAAACCAAGGTGTAGCAAATATCATTATTAGAAATTTCAGCAAGGTCACTTTTTAGTGCAAGCATAACACCACCCCTCAATTTTATGCCCTCTACCTTAGAACTAGGTGTAGACTTATCCTTTTTAGGTGGGTAAAGAGAATTAGCAACTTGCTGAATTTCAGATTTAGTATCACGCAAATTAGCAGCTCGTTCTTTATCAGCTTGTACAATTTCAGCAGGGGTCATAGGAACCAAAGTAATTTTCTTTCCTTTATGCATAAAAGTATATGTATTACTTCTACCATGGTGTATAGCATCATTATCAAATTCCCAAGGTCGACCCAATAAAAGTGAGCAAGCTTCCATAGGTACCACATCACAGTCAACATAATCAGCATAGGAACCAATGGAAAAAGAAACTCTGCAAGTTTGTGTTACCTTAGCTTTTCCAGCATCATTAAACCACTGAAGATTATATGGATGGGGGTGTTGGCGTGTGGTCAAGCCAAGCTTCTTGACCAAATCTGAACTCACCAAATTATTACAACTACCTCCATCGATGATGACACGTGCTCGCCGATTTTGGATGACGAAGAAAATCTGGAACAAGTTATGGCGTTGCAGCTTCTCTGGTTGTTGTACCTTTGTGCTGAGCGCCCGCTGCACAATGATGCTCCTATAGGTCGCTGTGTCATCACTGCCCAAGATTTCGTTGCTCTCCTCAACAACTGGTTCTTCTTCTTCTTCAATGTCAGAGGCGCTGATGTACCCATCTTCAGTTGCAATGTATGCCCGCTGACTTGGGCAATCCTTCTGCACATGACCGAATCCATGGCAGCGATGACATTGAATGCCAGAGGTGCGTCCCGTTGATGCAACAGAGGAAGCACTCTTGGAAGGTCCCTGCAAAACAGAATTTTTACCTGAGCCCGAAGGTCGTGTAGTGACAGGATTTGGTGCCGTAGCTGCTTGTTGCTTGCTCGCTGGTGAGGGAGCCCTGTAAGTGGATGGTTTGGACAGCCCAAAGGATGGTCCTGTGCGCGGCGTGTATGTGGTGCTGGCCTTGTACTTGCCCTGCTGCTCACGCCCCTGCAACTCCTTCTCTGCAAGCATAGCAAACTGAAACAACTGGTTGACATTGTTAAATTCTTTATAATCAATAATATCCTGGATTTCACGTCTCAAACCCGAATAAAATCGACAAATAGAATCTTCGTTTCCCTCTACTATGCCACAACGCATCAAGCCCTTTTGAAGCTCACCATAATAATCCTGCACAGTTTTATCTCCCTGTTCTAAGCGCATCAATTTCTTACGCAAGTCTCTATGATAAGATGGGGGAACAAATCTATCACGCATAGCAACCTTAAGCTCTTCCCATGTACGAGGTGTGGCACCATCTGCAGCTAAACCAGTCCACCAAATAATAGCAAAATCTTTAAACTCACTAGTGGCTTGTCTAACTCTATGTTGTTCAGGTACTTGATGGGCACTAAATTTTTGCTCTACTGTCATCTCCCAATCAAGATATCCCTCAGCATCATAATGTCCCGAAAAAGAAGGTATAGTAAATTTAACCTTAGCATAAGGATCTTCAGGAGCTCGATTATACATACCTCGATGGTGGTGGTGATGTGGAACGCCACCCATACCTGTGGTGTTAGTGCGAAGACGACGCCGTAATCTGTTTTGCAATGTCGCCGCTGGATCAACATTAACATCGTCATCATACAACTCATCACCGGTGTTGCTTCCATTCACATCTTCGTTGTGCACAGGACGGTTTTCCAAAGCATTTACCCTGTCGGTGAGCTCGGATAACCGTTTGTCCACCCGCTCAACCGCGTTTGCGAGTTTCATCTCAATTATCGCTTCAGTGACAGCCTTGATGACTGTCTCCCTCATCTCCTTCTGAGCATTGTCTACAACAGCTTGTAGCTGCTCTTGGCTGACACACTCCTTGAAGTCCTTTGGCGTTTTATCTCCTTCAACTGACATTGTGGAAACAAACACAACAACAAACAGTGAAGGTTATCCCTAATAATCGTACTACAAAGGTGGAGTGGTGCCTCTCAATCCAGATCAGCAAAGGTAGACACCTTACCAAGCTCTTACCAGGGTTCTTACCAGCAAAGCAAAGGATACCTGGAAGGCGTGCGAGCGATTGCAGGGATGCAAACCAGTGCTGTCCAGAAGAATCTGTGGGGCTTGGAAGGCTCACAAAGAGAACAAATATGTATATGTGGAACACAAATCAGAAACAGATAGTAATGCTGAATTATAGTCCCAAGTACTTGTTCTCGTTGCTGGCCTAAAGTGTTGCAAGTACCAAGTATGTGTGTTAAACAAGGTGGAGAAACAAGTATGATGGATAGCAAGAGCAACAGAAACAAAGAACTAAACAGCACACGCTAACACAGCTCACTTTGCCCTTCTCTATGTGCTCCTCTAGATATTGTTCCTCTTTTGCCCCTCTCTTTTTTCTATTTTTTTGGGCTGTCGTTGTTTTTTTGGGAAAATTCGACTTTTTCTTCTTATTTTTTTGATATTTTTTTTTCACTTAGGAGCACACAAGAGGGAACCACAGAAAATTTGAGCTTAAACAAGTGAAAGACGTGGCTTGTAGAATTTTCTGAAGTTCAGCCGTAAAATGAGAAAAATATTTGGAAATTGAAAACTCAAACTTCGGAGGCGAATTTGGGAATTCTGATTTCGCCGAACCCGGCAAAGCGGGGACGAACGGATCCGAAACGCTGTTTCGATGCGAAAAACTCTATGACTTTTCTGAAAACGGAGTTCGTATGCGAAAGTTATGCCCGATTTGAGAAACGGCTCCGAATTAGAGGACAAAACGGGAAGAAAGTGGGGAAAATATGCGACGGAGGCTAGGGTTTGATGGAAACGGTGGGGGAAAACACATGAACTGGACTCTAACACGACCTAACCAGCAACAAGACCTTGACCAGGACACAAACTCAACACGACGAACTCTGAAACTGAAATATGCAAAAGCTAAAGGCGCGGAAGGGTTGTAGGACAGGAAAAAAAAACGATATGGCAGTGGACTATGGAACGAAGGCGAAAAACACTCGAAACTAAGGGTAGATATGAACCTGACGGTATACCTGAAGCTCTGAATACCACTTAATATGAACAAGGGTTCCCGATCTTCCGAAAGGTTCTGGTAACTCTCGATTTGGTGGAAACGAGACACAAGTCGATCCGGCTTCCGAACAACACGATCCGAAACCCCGCAATCGCAGCACCACGTCTCCTCTGGTTATCAACCGGTGTTGCACGGTTGACCTCGCCAAGAAGGCTAAAATCCTTGCCTGCGAATCGAAGAACACAAGCAAGAACAAGGAAGAATGCAACCAAATTGCAGATGAATGATTAATCTCACGAGTTGGGGTCTCACAAACCGACGAAACGGCGAAACTGTTCTTGACAGAATAATCTAAGCAAAACCCAACCCTAATTAGGGCGGCGGCTACTGTATATAAAGGATTAGGGTCGGCCAAGGACCCCTAGACGCGTCCCTAATGGACTCCAACATGATACATGGCCCAACGGACCAAAAACGGTGACGCAGCACCGGGACAGATTCTGGACGCTGACTTGTTTCGACGTTTCCCGTTGACTCAGAAGGAATTTGGACCTCAAACCAACGCCATTGGTTTCCTTATGAAATTATCTTTCCAACCATATGTGAATCGTCGAAAACGGAGTCCGGATGCGTCCTGGACGTCCGTTTTATTGCTCGCTGGTCCTGGAGGCCGAGGCTGATTCGGACTCGAGTTGGACTGGACCTCCTGCTGTTGTTGGACGTCCTAGCTGCTCCTCCACGCCTCCAAGCCTTCCTCTATGTGTTTCCTTGTCCTCTCCATGATTCCTAAACAACACATAATCATTAGGTAGTAATCTATTCTCAAAATTATATAAAGAGTTGCTTAGGAACGAGCTCACCTCTAAATTTAATTGTCGTGCGCGAGCTCTTGTGATTGGACCTTGAAAGTTCAATGGAGGATCATTGTATGTATCCGAGGGAGTGATGTCCTCATCATACTGTTGAGCTTACTTTAGCTACAATGATTGACGCATACATATTTATAACAGAACTCAGTTCTTCTGAGATTTCACAGAACAAAACTTGAACGTGGCTAAAGACAATACTACCTCTGTCAGTAATAGATATTGTCCTAGTACGTAGTCAAACATAACAACTTTGACCAATGGTAAACGTAAAACAATTTGGATTTGCACATGGAAATGATGTTATTTAGATGTTTCATCAAATGTATTTTCAGATCATTATGTTTTCATTAATCTTTGCCAACATATGGTTAGAAAAATAATAAAAGATTAGCATGGAGACTATGCCGATGTTCAAATTCCAAAAACAATAGAACTGACTAGTACTAGTTACCAGATAGGCCTGTTACATAGCAAGGTTCAGATCAGACGTATACACCAAGACCCTTTGTCGAGAACATTTGATGCAGTTCCTAACAATACAATGAAAAGAATGCCTATTCTGAATCAGCATGACTCCTCTTCCTTATTTAGCAACGTCGTTCAATCCAACCATTCCGGAAGGTGAGATTCCTACACAATTTTGACCCAGATTACTCATGAAGTTTTATGGCATGACAAAGGAGATTATTTGAAATGTGTGTAAGAAAAAGCATAATAATTAATGAAAGCTCGGTCATGTATGATCATTTTGTCATGAACGGTCAAATGCAAGCAGAGCTAAGCTACCACAGAAGGTATGTCAACTAGATGCAACTGTTGTGATAGGTAATATTGATATAAATTTCATGAATAGTGAGTTCTTGCTTATGTCTTTTACAGTTGGCATTAGCTACAACACACAGCAATTTGCATGAAAATCAAGAGGATACGGTAAGGACAATTTCCTCATATTTATAAGATATTCCAAGAATCATGCAGTAATACTTTAGTGGATCACTAATGTTCAGAAACTCCCATTGGATGATCAGTAAGGGAAGGACTTTTGTCACAATCAAAGAGCAAAGAGTATATGTTTCTAACAATTTTTCTCAGATACCTGTGCAGGCATTACTAACGTTACTAGACAACTGTTCTTTCAGAAAAAAAAATTCCTCTTGAAGCACCCATTGGACCCATCGTCTGGCAGTGAACCTTCCGAGGACTTATAAGCAGTACTATCCCTCATGATCGTTTCAATGTCCTGGCAAAATACAAAATGGTCAAAGAAATATAGAAGCACCCTACCTCAGGAGACAAGACAATCTGGGAACACCCAAGGCGACCAATGCTCCAAACTGTTGTCACCACACTGGATCAGTACAGCTTACCTATTGTAGTTAACTGAATGCAACCTGCGTTTTCCAGTTCCTGTTGCCTTTCGCTATTACAAAGCATACATTGCCAATGTCAGACTAACTTCCCATCAATTATAAACTCAGAGCTAAGCACAGGCAATGCCACGCTTCAATGATCTAATTTGGTAGGGCTAGTATATTATGACTGCACAGATTACAAACGATCTTTTTCAGTTTCAGTGTTTGCATACTCATCAGGATATTAAACAATCTGCTGCAGCCTTCAGGGCTTTGCAGAGCGCCACCGAACAGCATAAAGAAGGCACGAGAAGTATCTTCAAACATTATAATTCTCGAATTTCAGGATTCAAATTTCCAAACCACAATGCGGCACCGCACCATTATCAAGGTGAAACAAATGAATCTATCAATTTTCATCTTTTTTTTCCTTTCTTAACAACTCATTTCCTATCATCAAGAGTGCAGAAAAGGGGAAATCAACGAACCAACCAATCCAATCGAATGCAATCAGATCCAACGAGAAATTGGACGATGAAACGAGGAGCCGGCCCATTCCATCAACTACTATTCTACCGTATAGTCAACGCCTATCTGAACTCCTTCCGGAGCGAGTATCTGCCAGCCTTCCCCGCCGCGCCAGAAGCAACCCCATCCTGCATCGTCACCGAGGCAGCCGCCCGCGGCAACACCGCCACGGGCTTCTCCAACTCCGCAGGTGGCGGCGAGCTCTCCCGTCCCAGCGGGGCCTCAGCGGCAGCAGAGCTGGCCGCGATCAGATTGGTGATGTCCCGGAGCGGCACCCGCCCCCACGCCCTGCTCGGCCGCTTCATGAACCCGCACTTTTTAACAGCAAAGCCGTGCCGCCGAGCAACAAAGACGCCGGCTGCGGTGGCGGAAGGAGCAGGAGGCGCGTTCCCCTTGTCAGGCCCACAGCCGGCGGCCATTGGGGGCACGAGTGGCGGCAGCTCTTGTTGGGCTTAATTGGGGGTCCGTGTCGAGGAAGCGAGGTTGGAGATGGTGGTGGGAGGGGAGTGGCCATGGGTATTTGTAAGTTGCAGCCGAGGTGCGAGCAGCGGGGAAGGGATTCCAAGATTTGAGTTTTGGGGGAATAAGTTTGGGAGGGGAGGAGGGAGCGGACGAATCGATGGTGGGTTTCGCCGCTTTCGTTCGAAGTGCGGGGCTGCGGCCTGCGGGCGAATCTTTGGAAAAATTTAGCGAAAAGACGGAGGAAGAAAATTGGAATCGGGGCGGGGAGGAGGGGAGGAGGAGGGAGGCGACGGCCGCTGAATTATTTCGCGGCCGCGAGGCGGCGGGAGGTTCGAATTTGCTCAGCTTTGAGTGACCACGTGAGTGTGACGCTGTGAGTGTTTTCGTGCTGCCGAAATAGGCAGGCGGCCGCGTGGAGGCGCGTGACCGGTGGCGGCGGAAAATGTGCCGTGCTGCCGTCGTGAAGTGCGCGTTCTACGACAAGTTTGGTGTCGACTTTGAAGCATGGCTGCTGCAGGAACTGGAGCTTAAGATTGAACCAAGGTCGTCTTCCGAATTTGGCTGGGTCGATTTAAATTGTTAATCGGAGTGTTCGGCTGGTTTTCCCTTGAATTTTGACAGTATTTTGTTTACATTGGCACTTTATTTTGGTTCACCCGAATTTGTCGAAAGGTTAGGGCGGGAAAAAAGCTCTAAACCAATTTGTTACATTTGCATCCGGCTTTGAATTTGAACAGTGTCCGTTATAGTGATTTTATGTTGTCCTTGTGATGCATGTTGGCCCAAATATAAACGAATATCCAAGCAAAATTTAATACTTGTGAATAGGCTTATCCTGTGTGAATGAATTTTGACATATTTAAATAGTTATGGCATAATTCTGCGGTGCAAATAGCAATTCCAGTCAACCCAAGACCTCTCAAAAAAAAAATCAACCGGCTAAATATGATCGATATTTCAATCAGTTACCAATGTGTTAATAAGGTTTACTTTTCCACACTGCAATAAGTTACGAACTTGTATTTCCAGGGATTCAAGTAAACATCGTTCTAATCTCTAGTGTTTACTAGCTCTTACCCCCCTCATGCTCATTAGGTTTGTTGTCCATACTCGATCGCTCATACCCAACAAGGCAAAAAATTGGATACCTGAGGCCCAAACTGCCCAAAGCCCACCAAAGCACACTAGTACAGAAAAAATCATCACTGCCGGTTCAAAATTGACATCATGACTATGAATAAGAACCGATAGTGATTGTACATAATACTACCGATTCGTAACATAAACTAGCAGTGATACAATATATCGCTGCTAGTTCTTGATCTCATTCCGGTCGATTTGTATGCTTATTATTGCCGGTTCTATCTACGAATCGATAGTGATACTCAATTCAGGATAAAAAAAACAAAAATTAAACATTCATGCATTAATTTAAAGGAGATTATCATTACTGATGAACATATTAATATAGTTTATACTAATTGCAGTAAAAGCTGTTGTCATACAGACGACAGTGCAAAATCCTAACGTGCGCGTCGACTAACCTAGTTGAAACTCAACCCACGAACGGAAGTTTGTGGCCTCGTCAACGTCATCGTCCTTGTCGTCGCCATCATCGTCTTTGTCCTCATCCTCGTCCTCGTCCTCGTCGTTGTCGTCATCGGTAGCATCATATTCCTCCTCATCCTCATCCTTGTCCTCATCCTCCGATGATGACAATGACGACAACGATGACGACGAGCTCATCTGGGCCTTCTTGGCCCTCGGTGGCTAGTGGATGAACTCGTCCCACACCTCGTCGTTCGACAAGGGGGATCCAGGTGAAATGCCGGAATCGGATGAGGTGGATGACACCTCGTCCGGCAGGCCCTTATCCTCCTCGAACATGGACGCGGGTGTTGGAGGCGTCCTCGGAGAAGGCAGTGGAGGTGGCAGTGGATCCATGTGGATCGCACGCGGGAGGTGGGGGTGGCTAGCGGTGGGCGAGAGAGAGAGAGAGAGAGAGAGAGAGAGAGAGAGAGAGAGAGAGAGCACGTGAGAGAGAGCGAGCAAGCAGATTGAAAGAATGAGCAAGGATCGCTCACATTTAAAATCGCGTGCGTGAAGCCTAGCAGTTGTGCGCGTGATGACATTCGAATTTTGAGTATCGCTGTCGGTTTGTAAACCCAACCAGTAGTGATAGCCATTATCACTGTCGAATATTATTTGCACGTCTTTTGATAAGCTAATATCACCGCTAGTTAGTAATACAAATCGACAGTGATAATTTGAATATCACTGCCGGTTAGTAACAAGAACCGGTAGTGATACATCATTATCGGTTCATATTACTATCCGGTTGTCACACCCGGTTTTAACGGACAAAACCAAGTGCGGCTTATGTGTGCCCAGGAAGTTTAACACACATAAGGACGTCATAGGTGAAGTAGCAAAAGCAATACTTTAATTAAATAAACGTTCACTTCTTACAAATAGAAGACTTCACCTAAACAACCTCAAAATTAGCCTAAACAACAGCATCTAAACGACGGCAGCGGGACGACAACATTGGCGACCAACACTCCACAGGCACCGATCAGAAGACATGCTCCTTAGAACACCAAGTCGTCATCTTGGAAATCCTCAAAGTCTTCCACTGAGCAGCATATGTTTTTGTAGGAGAAAGCAAGGGTGAGCACATAAAGTACTCAGCAAGTGTGGGAAAATAATAAAATGCAGGCTTATATCAAGAATAGGCTAACACATGGTAATTTTTGCGTAAATGCGAGTAATGAAAACACATTTGGACTCAAAGCATTAAACAAGTATTAAATGAATGTAACCCAAACAATCCATCATCTAGCATATAAGGTTCCTCACCCAGCATACCACAACCGTCTAGTACTCCCTGTACTATGATCAAAACCACACCACCTATTACTCCCTGTGCCAGAACCAAAACCATCCACCCTCTAATCATGTGAGGATCCAAGTCTCTCATGTCCGTGAGCACGACTGTTATAATAGTTTTACACTCTACAGAGGTTGTCCAGCTTTCCCCACGAGTCAGTGAATTCCATGTTGCCGTGTTTGCAAGACACTTAACACACGCCAGTGGTGTGCCGCCAATAATCACTGTATGAAACTTTCCACTAACCAGAGACTAATCCAGTATGTGTCTGCCCACTAGGTTTCACCGTCAGACTTTACGCAAGCAAAACTCCTACCCAGAAGCCCCCTTTTGTGCTAACCTAATGCACACTGGACAGACTCTAATCAATATGTCACGCCTTACCCATATCAGCCTCGTGGTTGGTACGTTACTTCTTGGGTTGTCGCTCTACGAACCGGTCCTTACTTAGGTTACTTGAGCAAACACTAAACCAACATCATAACCATGACAACTAACAAAACTACTTTGCTCAAGACCTAATGTTCCATGTTGCTAGACCATTAACACATTAACCATCATTACTGCATATGTTCATTAGTCAAGATTATGATACTTCCCAATATCCCAAAATCATGGCTAAGCAATCTACCCATAAAAGACTCCTAACCAAAACCATCTAGGTTCCAAGGGATGATAAGAGAAAATCTAGGGAAAACCCTAACATAGGTGGCTACCCATCATGTTGACAAACATTGCATGCAATTTTGTAAAACAAATCATTTAAAAACATAGGTTCAATATGATCAAGGACACTTGCCTTCTCCTTGCTGCTGCTCAGTGTATTCTTGCTCCTGGTCTTGATGTTCCTCAAATTGATTCAGGACGTTGTCGGCTAATTGCACAATAACTAGCAAACAAACAAACAGATACACTAAGAACAGAGTATGAAACAAAAGAACAACGAAATAAAAACTGGTTAGAAAGAAAGAGCACTGAAAAACGAATCCATTGGCGCAAGAATCGCTTAAATCGGAGCTACGATGGCTAAAACAAGTCTAGAGTTAAATCTGGAAAAGAAAAGGGCTTATTTTGAATTAAACAGAAAGTTTAGGGACCTTTTTGTAAAAACAAAGGGACCTAAATGTAATTATGCGAAAGTATAGGGACTTAACTGTAAAAAGATAGGGCTCTTTGGTTATTTCAGAAAAGTCTAGGGGCTAAATTGCAAAATTACCAATTAAAGGAATTATCAGATTTATTTTTATACTGAAAAAGGCTTGAAATACTGACTGGGCTGCATTGGCTGACGTGGTATGGTGATAGGGATGACACATCAGCAGAGAGGGCTAGGTGGCAGCTGAGGTGGCTGGATGACATGGCATGGCAGCTGAGTGGATTAAGTAGCGACATGTGGCAGCCTCGGGTTGGTCAGCGAAGGGGTATAGATGGGATCTAATATGGGCCGTGGGTTTCGGATCCGACAGTTGAGCTCAAAGGGGACGGTCAGCGGAGGGGTTCTCGGTGGAGCCGAGCTCGGCACGGCGACGACACGCCGGAGCAGGGGGAAAAAGGTCGTCGCCGGCTTCAATCTTCGACGACGAGCGACGGAAAAGATTCGGGGGAGCACGGGGTATCCGTTTTGAGGCTTACCGAAAGCAGCGCGGCACGGGAAGGCGGGCGGCGACGGAAGGGGCGGCGGAGGGCCTCGGGATCTCGTCAGGAAGGGATCTTCGGCGGCACAGGGGCCAAGGTGATGGCGGGGAGAGCTTCAGCAGAGGCAGGCGCGTGCGATGGTGGGCTCGGTCTGCGCTAATTTGCTCTGGAACGGCGCGGCGGCGATCTCGGTAGGAGCGGCGGCAATGGCGGCTCGGCGAGCTTCAATCTCGACGACTAGGGCTCGGGTCTCGACGATTTTCGGATGAGATGAGTTCGGGGAGGGGACGGGCACATATATAGGCAGCTCGGAGGGTCGTGGGGGGCTACAGGACTCCAAGACGGCGTCGATTTCTTGTTCGGATTCGGCGGCGCGGCAGAGTTAGTCAGGCCATAGCGCCTGAGGTGTTCAAGCCTGCCTCTTTCGAACCAAGAGCCAGGGAGGTTGATGACGCGAAGAAGATTTTTAGCACCTTCGTCCTCCCTGAGCTTGAAATCCCTCTCGGCTAGAAGCCCACTAATGAGCTCCTCAACGCCTCCGACGTGGCCATTGTGAAGGTATACTGTTATTTTCTGATATTATTGTACTTAGTATTTTGCTGACATGTGTGTGACATTCCAGGCTTTGCTTCTATCGTGGGCTCAGCGCAAGCAAGCTGAAATATCCGAAGCCCGAGCTCGGAGCGCACACGCACAAATTGATATGTAGCAAAAGCGCGCCGAAAAAGCCGAAGGCCAAAAGCGCGAGTTATTGCACCGAGCGAGGGATGCTGAATCGCGCCTGGAACAGCTTGAAAAAGAACTCAGGACCCTTCACTCGGAGAAGCAAATTGCTGAAGACGAAGTTTGCCTACGCCAAAACCTGCAATCTTCCAAGGCGCAAGTGTGCAACCTCCAGGCACTTTGTGCGTCGGAGAAAACAAGGGTGCAGCGGCTGCAAGCCGAATTGAGCGAGGCGAAGGCTTTTTTCGAGGATGCTCTTAATGTGATTGGGGAGCTTGAGCTGAAGGCAGTTGCCGCATGCGAAGCCATCAGCCATACCTTCGAAGGTATTGGTGTCTCGGTGACTCCCCCAACAATTGATCTTGTCGGGCTAGGGGGACTTATAGGTTGGATCAATGAAACCAACGGAAGCCTTCTGCCTGCTGCTCAACTTTACGACGACTTCTGCGCGATGGTCGCTGCCCGAAGTCTCATGCAGTCGATTGAGATGACGGGTTGTGACCATCATACTGCTCTTCAGAAGCCTTCCTTCCAGTATCCGGTGGACTTGTCGACTTCGGCCGTTACGAAGGTATCGAAGAGCATCGCTCAATCATTCACCACCAACTACTGGTGCAAGCACGGTCACGAACTCTCTCTTCGAGAAGCGGAGATGAACCAGCAACGGGTACACTGCTTTACATATTCTGTTATCTGGTCGAAGCTCATAAATAAATTATTTGTAATCAAATCTCTTTTTCCAGGTAAAGGCGAGGGATGATCCCTCGTCCAAAGCGACAACCGCGACGGCCGAAGATACTAGAAAGGTGGGCTGATTCAACGCGAAGCGTCGTTTTATTTTTAGTTTCGCTTTTGTGATTTGGCAATGTAATGCACATTGGTGGCATAATATATCTTACATTTGCTTCGAAGTTTTTTTGACTTGTTGCACTCCCTGCGCAGGTCCTTCCTTCGGACACTGCGCAGGTAGTCGAAGAGGCTGTCCCCTTGACCATGATGAGGGACAATTTTTATGTATCTTGGTCTTGCTGGGAATCTTTTCACCGTCATCATGCCGATGCCGAGCTGGAGCGGTATTGGTATGAGAAGTAGATCGTATGATGCTATGAATGCTAGGACGAAAGCGTTTTGGAAATCCCTTAGCCCTTCAATGCTAGCTAATCGCCGAGCTGAACGCGACCTGCGCCGTATCGCTAGGGGAGACGTCGAAGGTCCATATATGCTCCTTGAGCCGAAGGTTGAGCCTCAAGACGAAGAGCTCCTTCTGCGCTGGCCGCAACTTTGCTATCGCCATGGCCATTCTTCGCAAGTAATAGAACACGACGGCAGTGAAGATAATCATCGAGCATCTCCATCGTATTCGACTCATGTTGGGGCCCCATTGGCCAAAACGATGCGTTTTCACGCTAGCGAAGGCATTGCTTTTCAATTTGCTTTCAGCCAATGGTATAAGGATTTTGTTGATCCAGATATTGATCGCTCTGCAGAATAAATTTTGTATTTACATTATGACTTGTTTTCTTTTGTTGCACTTTGGCGGCACCGCGCCCGAAGCGGCGTTTGCAATTTGAGACATTTCCAAGTCTTAGGCTGGGGGGGGCGCTTTGGGCACGACGTACCGAGCAACGCCGTCCCCCCGATTTTTGCCACAGGTACCTGTGATTGCACAGAAGTAGTTTTTTAAACGCCGTCTCCCCGATTTTTAGTCGCAGGTAACTTCGGCTTATAGAGATTTATGCTGCTGATCGAACGATTTTGCGTTAGTCGTTTGTTTCGCCTTTTGTTGGGTTGGACGACTCTTCGATTTATCTTCTGAAGGTTTGCTTTTCATTCGGTGCGGGGGCAGGCACTTAGCCCTCGACTTCTACTCGAAGTGCGCCGCCTTTTTTAGGTCAGACGACACTTCGATTTTTCTTTCGAAGGTTCATTTTTCCTTCGGTGCGGGGGCAAGCACTCTTAGCCCCTGACTTTTTGCTTGAAGTGCGCCGCCTTTTCGTAGGTCAGACGACACTTCGATTTTTCTTCCGAATGTTTATTTTTCCTTCGGTGCGGGGGCAAGCACTCTTAGCCCTCGACTTTTGCTCGAAGTGCGCCGCCTTTTTGTAGGTTAGATAACACTTCGATTTTTCTTCTGAAGGTTCGTTTTCCCTTCGGTGTGGGGGCAGGCACTCTTAGCCCCCGACTTTTGCTCGAAGTGCGCCGCCTTTTCGTAGGTCAGACGACACTTCGATTTTTCTTCCGAAGGTTCGTTTTCCCTTCGTTGCAGGGGCATGCACTCTTAGCCCCCAACTTTTGCTCGAAGTGCGCCGCCTTTTCGTAGGTCAGACGACACTTCAATTTTTCTTCCGTAGGTTTATTTTTCCTTCAGTGCGGGGGCAGGCACTCTTAGCCCCAGATGGTTTTTGTACCCCCTTTTTTTTAAAGGTCGAAAGTGTACGTCTTTTTTGTTGACACTTCGCACCGCCCTCCAGTCGTCGATTGGTGCGCCAATCCACCCTTAGGTTGGCGTACTTCGACGATAAACTACTAGTACTCGAAACAAGCAGTATTTTCTTGGGGTACTACTATATCAATATGTTTACATGGGTTCCTGCCTCGTTAAAAACCTCACCCCCTAACGAAGGGGCCCCCTTGTGAGGAAAAGAGTGCAGTTCCCTTACAAATTGATTACACGAAATATTGCAAAAGAAAAATTACATAGGAGTCTTCAACTTGGCCGCCGACTTTTAGGCGTAGAACTTGCGGAGATTGTCTGCGTTCCAGGTGTGTGGAAGCTCCTCACCTTCCATATTAGCTAGATGATATGAGCCAGGTCTTAATGATCTTTTGACTAAGAAAGAACCATCCCATTTACTCTGAAGTTTTTCGACCGATGTTGTTGTACCGAATCTTCGCAACACCAGATCTCCGGGGGTGAAGGTTTTTTCGGATATATTCCTATCTCTCCATTTTCTTGTCTCCTGTTGATACTTGGCCAGATTTTCGGCGGCTTGCAGTCTTACTTCCTCAAGGGCATCCTTCGACGATGACTCTTCGCCTTGCTCTGGTTCATTTACGACCCTGAATGACTTGGTTTTGCATTCCTCTGGGGTCATGGCCTCTTCGCCGAAGAGGAGGCAAAATGGCGTGAACCCGGTCGGTCTTGCAACCATTGTTCTTAATGACCATAGCACATTGGGCAATCCTTCGACCCATTTCCCTTTTGGCAACCCCTGAAGATGCTTCGCGACACCAGCGAAGATGATGCCATTCGCTCTCTCAACTGCCCCATTAGATTGTGGGTGGTATACGGATGCAAAAATTACTTTTGTCCCCAGACTATTGAAAAAATCCCTGAAACCGGCACTATCAAATTGAGTGCTATTGTCCACGGTTACATCGCTTGGGACTTCGAAGCGGCATACGATATTCTGCCATAGGAATTTCTGAATGTTTCTTGATGTTATGCTTACAAGTGGCATTGCCTCCACCCATTTGGAGAAGTACTCTACCGCAACTACAGCATATCGCAAATTTCCTTGGGCTGGTGGCAGCTGGCAAATAAGAAAGTTCATTTCGTGAGATGACAAATCGGGAATTACCTTCTCTTCCGATGGAAAATAAGAAATTTTCTCCTAAATAAATAATGAATGCACAAAAATGTTTATTCCAATATATTGCAATGAAAACAATTGCAAGGAATAAATGGAAATGTGTAATAAACTACAATATATTAAATAACTAAAGTAGTTCTAAGGTAATACAATTGAAATACAATAATACACATATTTCTGCAATTATTAATAAGGGGCTTAATTGCATGAAATACAATATAACTGAGGTTATATAAAGGCAGCGCATAATTGATATGAAACCCGAGGGGTTTTCTGTAAAATGCGTCATCCTATATATTCTATTCCAGTGGGCTTTGACATTCATTCGACTATTGTTTCCCATTTGGGTGCGCCGTCAGCCACCGTTTCTGCGCCATGTGTCGCTACTGTAGGGGAGGCTCCGCTAGTGGTCTTCGACGTGCGCCACCACGATCGGTAGCCGCCTTGAAGGCAGGCTGCAACGTTTGGGTGCATCGGCCTCCGCTAGATTTGCGCACAGAAAAATCATCACTGCTGATTTTAAAATTGGTAGCGATTAAATTTTAGTAGTATCACTAACGATTTTGAAAGTTATTATTGTCGATTAGTATTATAAATTACCAGTGATATTCTATTCCAAATTTGATATTTTTGAGTTTGAAAACCTTTTTTGCACTCAACAAATGAACCGCGTAACTTTTCTAACTTGTGATGAATTCTCCATAGTCGATTAATCGAATATAGCAAATTACACGTAGTAGTTTGTTGGAGTTGAACCCGTAACCTCACCTTTCGCGTGAAGCTTCTTTACTATTTCACCTCATAGTTTTACTTGATGATTATAGAGTAATTTATTATTTTGACTTTTTCTACTCAAATTTTAGATGATTATTCGGACCTCTAGATTATTTCAAATAAAAACATTGTCAACTACAAAGTTATATATCTCGTCGAATACTACCATTTTTATATAAAGTTTATCTTCATCCGACTCTATATGAAAAAATTATAAATTTGAGATTACCATTCGTGTGTTGTTCGGTAAAACAGCCATAACTTTTGCATTAGAAGTTCGATGTCGACATTCGATCTCTACTTTTGAAGCTAAAGAGGAGACATATCTTAAAAAAATACCTTTTTCATCCAGCAATTTATTTTGTTGTCTAATACATGGTTTTTCTTTGACAGTTTTACATGACTATTTGGGTATTTATATGACTTTAAATAAAAAGGTTATCAACTATAAAGGTATAGACCTCGTCGAGAGCTACAATTTTTATATAACGTTTGTCTTCATACAATTCCGTATGAAAAAGTTATAAATTTCTGAAGATAGATGGTATTTTATTATCACTGTCGGTTAATATAACAAACTGGCAATGATAATATATTCATCGTCACTGTCAGTCAGACACTATCAGTTTTTTAATTGAACTGGTAGTGATACTTGATTATCACTCTCGGTTTTTACCGAATAGATTATTACTGTCCATTTTTTGTAAGAACCAACAATGATAAAGTATTACTACCAGTTATTTCCAAACCGGTAGTGAAGGGGGGCATTGATGACCATTTCTGTAGGGATGTGATGATGGGCGTTGCTGCCGACCTATGGCCGTGCGGTCAGGTCGGGGAACTGGCATGGGGGGCCATCGGTGCCCAAAAGTTGTGCGGTTGGCTCAGCGCGCTACCGGTGCATCACCACCTGAAGGGCAGCCTGAAAAAGATATGTCGATCCGGATGATGGTTGTGTAGTTGGCCGGCCACCGCAGCTTTAGAGAGGCAGCTCATGCGCCGAGTTTGGCTGTTTATCGCCGCTTTTTAGAGGAAGCTCCCGCACCGGATCAGGCCAGCCATCGCAGCCTTGGAAGTGGTCGCGAAAGAGATCACCCCATGGGTGATGATGGCGAAGAGGGCTGGCGGCCGCCATCGCAGTGAGGGTGAGGCGTCTATCACACCGGGTCAAGGAGGGTGTTGGCGCCATGGGAGCTGGTGTCGTGCTATGGTGCTTGACTATGATGAAGGGGATGATAGCCATGGCCATGGTGATGATGATGATGTCATCGCCGGATGTTGCAAGGCAGAGGTGGAATCAGTCCCCTCTAAGGCCATCAATGTGGTAAGAACGTCCCCTATTGCCTTGCATTGATCGTATGCCGAATTGGATGGATCCATGGCCGTGTATGTGCTTACCATTGTTTGATCAGCCTAGTAGCGTGGTGCAGAACCAAGTGTTTGATAACATGTTAGAATAGAAAGGGGTTGAAAGAAATTGAACTCGAAAATAAAAAGAATTAGTTGTTCTCATTGGACTGTGATGTCTTGAATATATACAAGACCAACATGTGCTATTGGGGAGATATCCCCAGGGCTGGTCCTGACATTTTGAGGCCTAGGGCAAGTAAAAATGGAGGGTCCTAAAAAACGATTGTTAATTTTGAGTTCGTAGTAAAAAATTTTAAATAGAAATTCTAAACTTGAATTGAACTTTAAAACATGAATTATGAATTTCTGTTTTTGTATTTGAAACTTATTATATCTAAAACAATATTCTTTTTTCTTCAAATGAAAAAAGCCCCTGGAGCTGTTAAGCACAATGGACAAAGGCAAAATAAGATAAAATCATCATCTATAAACAATGGTGAACTTTCAAAGTAATTACTATGAAAATAAATTTGTGAAGCCCTTTGGACCAAAAGAATAGACCTACATATCTTCGATAAAGTTCCTATATATGAAATAGTTTATTTGTTTGAGCTAGAGCAAAGATACTCAAGTAGAAAAGACAAAACTAATTAATACGCCGAGCAGTGAGTAGTCATCCCAAATTCCTTGCATAGTTAGCTAATTGTAACAGACCTAAGGAAAGGTAAGCACAGCCAAAAAAATTTCAATGGTAAGTAAATATTAGCTTTCAACCTGAGTGCCAATTAATGTGAATGGGTCAAAAAAAATTTATGGAACAAATATACTATCATGATGGCGTCTTCGGATTCCACTAATCAAAAGTCTATGAACAGGAAACAAATACTCCAAATAGATGGCATGAGCCATGGCAGCCAACTCATAAGTTGTGCAAATTTCTCTTAACGAGAGTGAGAGATTAATCAAGTTTCTTTACGCAAGTTAAGTACTTCAGTCTTGCTGTAGCTGGCACTGGTCATTAGGGAGTCCTACTGCCAGGGGCCAGGGCGGTCGCACCGTTCGCCCTGCCCCACGGCCAGGAATGGACATCCCTCCCTAACATACACCAACATACAACCGCCACATGCAGTTGATTAATTGTTAACAGGAAGCACGGAGATCTGTTTGTGTGACACCCGAAGTGTAAGCAGCCGGTGCAACAACACTCTGATCACACTCTCGAGGTGTGTACGTACGTGTTAAACTGATAGTGGAGACGCAAGCCCAACGGCCAATTCGGAGCGTGTCAAGCAGTACCACTTCCCGTGCAGTTTCGGTGCCATTCTCCATCGGCTCGATGCTACTTGCACCTTTCACAACCGGAAGCAGAAGGCGGGAAAAAAGAATGCACTACGGTGATTGCAAATTTGCAATCTAATAATCAAATCTTCCTTGATCCAGCCTTATTGAACCCCCAAAGGAGTTACACGTCAGCTATGGTGAGTAGTTGACCTCTACTGTATATGACATTATGACTACAACCGTGTAACATTGTCAAATTGTACCACTTCACGCACCAAACGAAGCGAACCCCAGCGCGACAAGTGCGTCACACCGGCGGCAACGCGTCCGGCGACGGCGAAGACAGCGCAGCTGCGGCCTTTGCTCCGACCGTCTGCGGTGGGAGCTCGCAGCGGCAGAGCGGGCACGTCCGGTGGGAGCGCAGCCACGCGTCGACGCAGTCCGCATGGAACATGTGCCTGCACGCGGGCAGCTGCCGCACCATCTCGCCGGCCCGCACGTCCTCCAGGCACACCGCGCAAAGTACGCAGCTCTGGCGCGGCTCGCCCTCGTCGTTCGCCGCGGGTGCCTCGTACGCGAACGTCCCAACCGCTGCGACCGTCAGCCCGCACGCGCAGAGGTGGCGTGCCAGCCGCGCGGGCGCTGGCGCGGCCGCCGGAGCCCACCACGCTACCAGAGCACCGATCCCCGGCGCCACGAGCCAGCCGATGAGCGTGAGAACGAGCATGACCGCGGGCACGCCGATGATGACGTATGCCTTGGTGACGACGAAGGCCCTGGGGCTGGGCAGGACGGACAGGATCCCGCAGAGGAGCATCAGCGACACGACCGACGCCGCGATGGCGTAGCAGACGCGGCTGTCGTCGTCATCGACGCCGTCGGGCGCCGCGCGGCTCGCCGCCAGCAGCCTCGCTCGATGCACTCTCAGCATGTGTGCATATAATGGTACAGAAAGCAACCGATGGCTAGGTGCTGACGGATGTCACCTTCCCACTCTCCCTAGGATCACTACCATACACATACGACGACAGCGGCAGGTGTTAGTTCCTGTGTGTCCAAGGTTCCGCGGCGGCGAGATTGGGTGTTGAAATAGGCGTGGGCGCGGCGCCAGTGTTTTGGCCGTAAAAGCGACGGGTTTCTTGCGTGCTTCTTCGTTTGCCTCTGGCCGCGAGCGCAGTGCAGTGCATCGCTCGGCCGGCAGTTTGAGCGGTTTACGGTTACGAGCTTGGGCTGGTTTCGTGGAGGTTTGGGCGACGGATAGCGATTCTGTTACCGATCGTTTTGACGACATCGCTATCGATCTATCGAGGGACCGGGAGCAGGCTGCACGGTTACCGGATGGACTTGCACCGCCGCACGTGTTTGGTTTATTGGCGCGACAGAACGTTGTTTGATTTCAATTTTGTTTTCAATTTTTTTAACCGGTGAAATTACCAAAATTCCTAAAATTTCATTCGTTTTTCATCCTCTGTTACGTGGGTCCTATATGTCAAATAAAATTTCAGAATCGGATATTTTGTTCCACTTTGAAATTTCTTTGTAGGAACGAGAATGATGATTAGAGGAGACGAATAGGCGTCTTAATAAATTGCTTTCGAAATAGATAGTCTTTTCCTATTTTTCACTTAACGCATCTCAAAACGCTCAAGCGAAAACAAAAGAATCAGAGTGACAAAGCAAGAAGACTAGTTTCATGGCAATATGACTCCACGGATAGAATATAAACCATAGGTTCCATTCAAAACTATTATATGTGTCTTTGTGCACAAAAACTCGCAACTTTCAAAGAAACAAGAAAAGATGAATACCGGACAAAGTTATCCTGTAAGGTGATAATCTAGTGGCAAGGGGACTCAAGACCCGCTCAAATACATGAGTATGTGAGTGTTGAAGACACTAGCATTAAGAAAAACAACACTGCAAAGGTGAAAAACTGCAGCTCAAAGAAAAAATCATCGGGTAAAGAATCTCTCCAAGTTGATGATCTAGAGGCAAGAGTACTCTCAAGACCCATGAGCATACACTCGTATGTGAGTTTTTATGTCTCTGGCAACAAGAAGAATGACCTCACAAGGTGCTGAAATTTCAAACCAAAAACCAAAAATGAAAATCAAAACCGAAAACCGAAAAACTTGCAAACTTTCAAGGGAACCAATAGAGAGAAACTAGAAGGAGGGGAATTCAAACATATGCAAAAAACATAAACTTCATTACTCAAAGAGGTCAGTTCTATTTTAGGCGGATTAGAAAGATTTATCTCTGAAAAATACTCATCTATTACATAGGCTAAGCACCCATCCTTCTCTCCTCTAAAATCCTAACTCTAAGGCTCTCAAATTGGTAGCACAAGGGGGCTCAAGTGACTGGTTCAAACTCTTTTATAGCTTTACCCCTATATTTATAGGCCTAGGAACTTGACACCTAAGTACAGTCCTACCTACTACCGAGGGTATTTTGATCCATTTTCTTCTCGATTTATCGAACAGCTGTGACGCCTTCACCACTTAGCTTTGCCTCGACACAAGCTTCGTGATGGTACCATATACTCCTACAGTCCTCCCACGGTTTTGAGGTCAAACCGCAAAACCACCTGCACGCTTCTCAAAGCGTGACTCACCGTCTTGCTTACACCTTAAGCAAGCACTTCAATGTCGATACGTGTACTACGTCATGCGATCCTGACTGCCTGCAAATCTCTCCCACTCCCGTTCCCTCCGGACGCCTTATCACTTGCACCAGCATCCCCTTCACTTGACTTTGTCAACACGCCGTCTCCATCCATTTTCAATGCTTTGCTTGAGCTCCACGTGTTCAGCTAAGATTACCCTTGACTCCGTCCGGCCTCCTTGATCGTCTGGCACCAAGCACTCCTCTTGGCCCTGATCATCCCACCGTCAACCGCCAAGTTGCATCCATCACTTGCACACTGAGACAAGCAAACACATATCTCCAACTCCAATTCCAATTAGTCCATAATCAATATGCTCAAATGAAATTCCAAATCAATTCAAATCACATCAAAGCTCATGCAAAACCAAAGATCATCAAACCAAATAAATGACAATATCAATCACTCATCATAAGTAAACCAAGACACATTTCAACTTGGTTTCTCATCCTTAAATTTTCAAACTTTTTGCTAAAATTTTAATCCATGTTTCTGTGATGTTGGTGAGAAACTAAGCGGATAAGTATCTTGGTTCGTTTGTGATGAATTGATAAATATGTAGATTTGCTTTGATGCTTGCTTCAGCTTGTTTTTGATTGAGGCTAACCAAAGTTGGTGTTAGAGTTTTTGTCTTGGGTGTAGTAAGTTTACACTTACCAGATAATCCAATGTGAAGGTCTTTGACCTCACCGGATAGTCCGGTGTGTGATAGGTGTGAGCACTGGAGCAGTTCATCATAGAAAGAAAAATGAAACAGTGGACCGGATGGTCCAGGGAAGGCAAGTGAGAGCACTGGACTATTTCCTATAGAGAACAAGTTTTCACGGAAAACTAGAGATAAACTCACTGGACTATCCGGTGTGGACTATGTGAGAGCACCAGAGCAATTTGTGCAGAAAAGGTTTTTGGCGCCAGATCTGACAAGCTACACCAAATGATCTGGTGCTGGTTAGTGGTCACATCGGAGGTTTCATCGGACCTTTTCTTGCAGTGAAGATGCAAATGTGGGTCTGGTAGATGTGTACGCGCCAGATGATTCAACGTTGGACAATGTATACACCGGAGCTTATCATCGGATTGTTTCTTACAGAGAGAAAAATTTCTAGTGTGCAAAAGGAGTTACACACACCGGATGATATCTAGCGTTCACAAAATTTCTGGGATTTGTTCTTTCGATTGTGATTTTGTTTTGAACTAACCCGTAATGGAATTAGAGATATGTGTTTATTTATCTCATGATGTGCAAGTGATGGATGGAACTTGACGGTTGACGGCGGGAACGGGACTAAGCGGGAGGCTGGGTGCCAGATGATCAAGGAGGCTGGGCGAAGTCAATGGTGATCTTAGCGGTACACATGGAGGTCAAGCTATGCATGGATGAAAGGATGAAGATGACGTGTTGACCAACTCAAGTGAAGGGGATGCCGGTGTAAGTGACAAGGTGGCCCGAGGGATCGGGAGTGGGAGAGATTTGTCGGCGGTCAAGATCGTGAAACGGAGTACACGCATCGACATCGGGATGCTTGCTTGAGGTCAAGTCAAGCAGTTGTGAGTCACACTTTGAGAAGAGTGTAATGGGGTTTCGCGGTTTGGCCTCAAAATCACGGAAGGATGGAGTGCACATGGTATCATCGCAAAGCTAGCGAGGCGAAGCTAAGTCATGAAGGTATCACAGCTATTCAATGGACAGAGCAAAATTTGGACCAAAATGCCCTCATTGTAGGTAGGAGACCATTGTAAGCGAGGGATATTTTGGGATAAGGAAGCTTAAGGGTTAAGCAACCTCCCTAGGCCTATAATAGAGGGGAGGGCTGGTTGAGAACCTTGAGCCAGCCATTTTGAAAACCTAGTGATAGGTTTTGGAGGGGAGGAGAAGATATGCTTAGTCTTTGTAATAGGCTAGAGCTTTTGTGACAAAAATAACTTTGTAATGTGCCGAAAATAGGGTTGTCCTCTGTGATTAACGAAGTTTATTTTCTCACATGATCTTATGTTATATCCTTCTAGTCTCCTTCTTTTAGTTCCCTTTCTTTTGATTTAAGTTTTTCTATTGTCTTGTGATTTTTGTTTTTGCCTTTGAGCTGCGATTTTTCAACTTTAGGAAGTTGCTCTTCTTGTTACTAGAAATATATATGTTCATATACTCATATATTTGAGAGAGTCTTGAATCCCCTTGCTTCTAGATCATCAACTTAGAGAGTTGATTCTTTCGGTGACTTTAGTTTTGGTTTGATATTCTTTCAAGTTTCAAGTTTTTTTGCACAAAGACACATGTAATGGTCTTGAATGGAACCTATGGCTTATATCCCATCCGTGGAGTCATATTGCATTGGAATTTTCTTTCTCTCTTTGTCTCTCTAAAGTTTATGCTTTCGTTTGTATATTTTGAGAGCGTTGGGTGAACAAGAAGTATGCTATCTATTTCGCTAGAAATTTATAAGACATCTATTTACCCCCATCTAGTCATTTATCTTGGTCCTATAATTGGTATCAGAACCAGTTTGATCACTTATTGACCTTAACCAGCGAAAAGATTCCATTGTTCGATGGAAAAGACTTTTCATACTGGAAGGTGCATATAGAGGTTTATCTTCTAAGCCAAGGAAGTGCAATATGAGAATCAGTTGAATTCAACTACGAGATCCCTATTGCTCGCACGACTCAGGTTCAAATCGAATAGTATAAGGGAAACAACAAGATCAGAAGTATTTTGTTCGCTAGCCTAAATCAGAATTAGTTTGACAGTGTCCAGCACCTTTGTACTGCCCAAGAAATCTGAACTACTCTGAGTGTCATTTATGAAGGCATTAAGCAGATTAAGGTCAGTCGCCAAAGCACATATAACCAAGAAAACCAAATGTTTGTGCAAGGATCCAGTGAATCTCTGGATGCTATGTTTGCTCGTTTTGATGGAATCATGAGCAACCTTAGATCCACTGGTGTTTTACCCTATTCTGATCATGATCATTGAAGAGTCACCAAGTTACGACATGTTAACTTGTGATGACCTCTTTAGTAAGTTCAAGTCCACCGAGATAGTCAAGATGGCTCGAATTAGTCTCGGAAACTCCTATCTCAGAACATGGTGTTAGTTTCCAAACTTAGCGGTGACAACCAGTCTGGAGGTGGTGTTTTTTGCGCTAACACTTTATCTGGTGAATTTGCTTTGTCATCCCTTGTCTCTATCACAGAGGAGCAGGTAGAGGTACTTGATGATGAGGACATTGCCCTCACTATAAAGAAGTTCACCCGCCTCTATAACAACCACCAATATCGGAGGAGGAGTGACTCTCGAGCCTGCTTTGAGTGTAATGACACCACCCACTTCAAGGCGGACTGTCCCAAGCTTAAAAAGAGGGAGGACAACGACCACGACTACAACAAGCACAAGAAGAAAAACAAGAAGCCCTTCATCAAGAAGGATCGCGACAATATTGCCAAGAAGGTAGCTAAGGTGACTTCTAGGGTGTTTGTGGCGGCTCTCAGCGACATCAATACCTCATCAAGCAAAGAGAAGAGCTCGGAGGAGGAGGAACCGCAAGTGAAGAACAAGAAGAAGGCCAAGAACTTCACCGGCCTCTACTTCATGGCGGATGACAACGACAATGATAGCGATCCCAGCTTGATCCTTCTGAGGTATTTCCTTCATACGATCAGCTTTCCATCCAAGTTGATACCTTGAATGATGCTCTCGTTAGCCAAGATAGGTTACTTAAGAGAGTTATACATGAGTTGAAGGAGCTTAGGCATAAGTATGAATTTGTTTCTTCTGAGCTTGCGTTGCTTAGGTCTAGAACCATGGTTGAGGATGAGGATTGTGAGAGTTGCTTGGTTGTCATGAGTGAGCTTACCGAGCTTCAAACTGTTCATACTTAAGTTGCCAGTCAGCTTGAGACTGCCGAGAAGAAGCTTCTTAAGGAGGAGTCTAAATCTACTCTCTTAGGCGCTTGCAAAAATTTTCCTTTACTCTCAAAGGATGTTGATGTGAAAGTCAAGCACATAAAGAAGCTAAAGTCTAGATTGGAAAGTGCTGAGAGTTCTAAGGATGTGCATTCAAAATGTCTGACCTGTATTATCCTTAAGGACAAGTTCAGCTAGGTTAGAGGGCAAGTTGAAAAGCTCATGTCTTAGAATGAGTACCTCCTTTCTCTTGTGGAGAAGTGCTCAGAAGGCAAGGGAAAAATGGATTTAATCTTGGTCAAGATCAAGATGTGTGCTAATAAGGCTAGGTTAGCTTTGGATTTGGATTTTGAGAGGGTTGCTTACACTAGTTCTGGGAAACTATTTTCACCTCACCCACTACCCTAGAGATGGAGAAAGCCAAGATCAATACATCACAATCCATGCCAGAAAATAAAAAGGCTACATCTCAACCTACAAAGAAGAAACTCATACCAAAGAGATATCCATAGCCTAAGATGAGGGCACCCGTGAGAGCGCCTAGAGTGATTGACAATTGATTTTCTAACAGATGCTATCACTGCACCTACTGCCGGAGAGAAGCTCACCTTGTTGGGTTTTGCTTTTTTCGTAGGAGCGATGAGAGGCATGAGTGCGAGTGGAACACTAAGGACATGTACCTCTGTTGGTGTATATGAGCCTTTTTCTCTCCCTCTCCCACGAGGGTCAGATGCTCTTCAATCTATTCCTAGGGGTGTTGCCCAGCGTGGGTTTTACCATAACACATACAGTTTTAGTCCACGTGTAAGAGGCTTTGAGTTCCAGCGCTTTGGCGGTCCACATGTTCCTCATCATGGTACTCGTCCCTAGGATTTTTGTGTTGAGTTGCGTGCACCTACTATTTCTACATCAGGGCAGATGACCTAATGTTGGATTCCTATTAGGTTTCTGAGTAACCCTACTACTGAGTCATCCATATTCTATTCTTCTTTTATGTAGGTGGCAGGCGGAGGCCTGGAAAACAAGTGGCTCCGACTTTGGTTGTTCACGTCATATGACTGGAGATTCATCATGGTTCTCCAGCCTCACCCCAATGAAGCATCATGAGTACATCACTTTCAGGGATGATCAGAAAGGTAGAGTGAAGATCAAAGAAACAGTAAAGGTAAATGAGAGTTTCACTCTTAAAGATATGGCTTTGGTTGAGCATCTGGGATACAACTTATTTTTTTATCTCAATTGCTAGATGAGGACTTGGAAGTGCGCTTTAAGCGCGATACTTCTCGAGTTCTTGCTTTTGGTTCTTTGATTTGCAAGATCTCTAGAGTTGGGAGAGTTTTTAGAGCCATTTTTTCTGGGTCTTGTGATTCTTCTCAGTGTTTAATTGTGTAACCTTCTTTTGAGCTTTGGATGTGGCATAGGAGACTAGGACACATAAACTTTGATTTGCTTACTCGTTTGAGTGCCTTAGGCTTGATCCGAGGATTGCCCAAGCTCAAGTTTGAGAAGAATCTTGTTTTTGTTCCTTATCGGCATGGCAAGATGGCTGAACAATCAAGAGAACTTCTCCATATAGACACTATTGGTCCTTCCTAGGTTCGTTCGGCGGGTGAAAAATGGTATATACTTATCATTCTTGATGACTACTCTCGCTACTCTTGGGTCTTCTTTCTAGTGAGCAAGGATAACGTGTTCTCACACTTTCAGAGCTTAGTTTTGAATTTGTTCAAAGAACTTTCCGGTGCATTGAAAGAAATTCACAGTGATAATAGCACCGTGTTCAAGAACTATCTTTTTGATGCTTTCTGCCTTAAACATGTCATTAAGCATCAATTTTCTACCCCACGAATTCCTCAATAGAATGACTTGGTTGAGAGGAAGAACAGAACCTTGATTGAGATGGCTAGGATGATGCTTGATGAGCATAAGACTCATAGGAGGTTCTGAGCAGAGGCTATTAGCACACCTTGCTATATCTTAAATTGGATTTTCTTGCGCTCGATCATGAGCTTGACTTCTTATGAGTTGCCCTTTGGGAGGAAGACGAATGTTTCACATTTGAGAGTCTTTTGTTGTTGGTGCTTCATCCTAAAGCGTGGCAATCTTGACAAGTTCAAGTCACATTCTTTCGATGGAATTTTCTTAGGGTATTCCATGATGGTGTTAGTGTCAAGATTATAAACCTTGTAAGCATGATCAGAGATCTCGATGAGAGGGTAACTAAGTCCAAGTCCGATTCTCATGCTCATTTTACTGATTCTGTATTTGTTGCTTATTTTGAGCCCCATGATGTTGGATATACTCTATCTTATTCAAATTGGGTCTATGCCATGCATGATGAGTTAGAAAGCTTTGTGAGAAACCAAGTTTGGGTTCTTGTAGAGCCACCTCCCAATGTTCAAACTATAGGCACCAAATGGGTTTTCAAAAACAAAAAGGGGGATGATGGGTCTGCTGTGAGAAACAAGGCTAGACTAGTGGCTCATGTTTTCACTTAGATTAAGGAGATAAACTTTTGAGAGACCTTTGCACCTGTAGCTAGGGTAGAAGTCATTAGGATTGTTCTTGCATTTGTGGCATCCAAGGGTTTCAAGTCATATAAAATGGATATCAAAAGTACTTTTCTAAATGGTTTCATTCAGGAAGTAGTCTATGTCACGCAACCCATAGGCTTGGAGCACTCCAAATACCCATATAGAGTATGCAAGCTTTAAAAGACTTTGTATGAGCTTAAGCAAGCACCTACGACTTAGTATGATAGGCTTAGGTCCTTTTTACTAGAGCATGGGTATGTCATAGGGTCAGTTGATAAAATATTGTTCATTCTTAGGCATAGCAAAGATTTCCTAATTGTTAAGATATACGTGGATGATATCATCTTTGGTGGCTTTTCTCATGCACTTGTGGCCAAGTTCGCAAAAACTATGAGCAGGGAGTTCGAGACGTTGACGATGGGCGAGCTCAAATTCTTCCTTGGACTTCAAATCAAGCAATGCAAGAAAGATACATTTGTCCACAAAAAGAAGTATACTAGGGAGCTGTTGAAGAAGTTCGACTTAAGCGACGTCAAGCTATTGGCAACCCCTATGGATACATCGATGATGCTTTATCCAGATGAAGATTGCGAGGCAGTGGACCAATGAGAGTTCAGGAGCATGATCGGCTCCCTCGTGTACCCGACGACGACGAGATCGGACATCCACTTCGATGTCTGCCTCTGTGCTCGGTTCCAGGCTTCACTATGGACAATGCATCGTCAAGCGGTGAAACGCATTCTGAGATACCTCAAGCACACTCTCGAGTATGGACTTTGGTTTTTTTCCTCCTCTTCACTTTCTCTATGAGGTTTTTTCGATGCGGATTTTTCTGGGTGTAGAATTGACAGGAAGAGTACTTCTGGTACTTGTTATTTCTTGGGTACTTCTCTTGTGTGTTGGTCTTCGCGCATACAGTACAGCATTGCATAGTCTATTGCTGAAGTTGAATATGTAGCTGTCATTAGCTGTTGCTCATAGATTTTGTAGATGGTTGCTACCTTGAGGGACTTTGGGTTAGATTTCAAGAATGTGCCACTTTTGTGTGACAACACCTGTGCCATAAGCTTAGCCAATAATCCAGTCCAGCACTAGAGAACCAAACACATAAATGTGAAATTCCACTTTCTGAGAGATCACAATGAGAAGGGAATATAGACTTGAAATACATTGATACTCAATATTTGCTAGCCGATATCTTCATCAAGCCTCTCGGTGCTACTAGATTTATTTATTTGAGGAGAGAGCTTGATGTGTGTCATCCCTATAGCATTATGTAAGGGGGGGTTGCTTTTGTATATACTCTGTATAATTTTTGTTGCATTTGCAATGCATCACATCATGTAATATAATCATAGTAGTTGAGCTTTGACTTGTATGTCTTTAGCATTTCCGATTGCTAGACTTGAATTTAGACTAAGTTGAATAGTTATGCAGAGCAATTTTTTAATCTTAGGCTCCTCTTGATGCTTTGATATGAAATATTTGAAGAAAGCTAGCTTTTCTTAAGATGAAATTTGACAATTTTATCAATCATGTAGATTATAAAATGCTACATTCTTGATCACTATATTCGTAATTATTTTGGCTTAGTCAATACTTGTATTAAGGCTAGTTTGATGAATATCTTGCTCTAGGCTTCAAGTCAGTGGATTGAAAAAAATTGCACTATATTTTCTATCTTTGTCAAATATTTAACTCATGATAGAACATTGGGGAACGTGTGTTTCATGTGTCGTAAAGACGCTACTTGGATTGATCTTTTAAAACTTCGATAATGTGTGGAAAATTGAATAACCTTAAAAAATCATGTTTTTTATGCCAAAATATGATCTAATACGATTATCTTAAAGTCTTAAGGTGTTTGTCGTACCCAGTCACGCGACATTTTGCTTGGATAAGAAGCAACTTGAGGATAAAAATGAATGAAATGCGTCTAAATAATCAATTCTGTTTTAAATCACTTGATCTAACTAAGTCCTAGTTTTATATGTGAGCGTTTGCAAAGTCTAATGTCATAAATACTTGTTTGGCTAGGTTGAGATTGAAGTTGACTTGTTCTTAGTGTTTATATTTCCTCGGTTTGAGTGTATGTTTATATGGTGATCACTTTGAACAAGATTCAGTTATATGAAATTAAATATGCCAACCAATTCTTCGAGTTTAGTTTGTGAAGCTTCATGTTCTTTTGTCACTACCTCTTTTGAGTCTTTATGCAAAAGCGGGCTCTATCTTCTACTTTTCGTAGCCTGTTGATATTTCTATTATTTGCAAATTCTTTGTGATATACTTGTGAAAGCTCATTAAGTTTGCATGTTCATGTATTGCATAGTGTTTTGTCTTTGTTGTTTGCATTGCTAAAGTAGGAGAAATGAATGAAAACGGAGAGAAATGAAAAAGGAGAATTGGAATGAAAAATATGTATCCATCGAGGGGAGCATGTGTTTTTAAGATTTTGGCTCGTCTTTGCCTACCTTTGGTCTCTTGCAACTCTTCTTATACCAATTGACATTTTCTATGTTTTTTTACTTTTGATTATTTAGATAAGCTTCTCTTAGTGTTCTTTATTAAACCTAAATCTTTATACTTTAAAGTATTGTCAATACACTTATTAAGAGAGAGATTAAAAAACTAAGTGAATAAGTGCAGAGCAGAGTGATAGGTAGTACGAATGAGGCTCGGGGTCGGTGTGCGTTTCTTTTCTGCACCTCGTACTGTCGTCGATGAATCAGACAGGTTTACTGATTCACCTCCAACTACAACAAACAAAGAGTGCTTCCGGCTGGCTCGGAGCCAAGGGGCATGCGCTAGCTTATTCCAGTTCGTACTCGCCATTCACATATAACAACCATCGTTCATCTGCTCACCTGCGCGTGCATGCGAATTGCGTGGAGCTTGACGTGCTCCCAGCCATCTAGCTATCACATGGAACGTGCCACCGCAATCTACATCGTTTGGATTTGAGACTCATGCTATCCGCACAAGTCAGACCAAACAGCCGCCTTACAGTCTAGGCCGGAAGCGTGTTACCTGACCATTTCTTTCAGAGCTCTCAAATGAATATGGGCCCTCCATTTATTTTGATCCAAAGACCCAGATCTTTTTATATTCCGGGTGAAAAGCAAATATGCTCGGGTGTGGAAGGGGAGGACCAGCGAGTAGCATCCGGCTGAGGGTAAAGCTGTAATTTCGTATTTAGCATTATCAATTATTGTCGTTCTTTGACTATTTCTTCTGATTTTTTTAACATCATTAGAAGGAGCAGATCTACAACGTTTGCGTCCTATTGTTTTACTTTCTTCATTTTGTTCCATATGGCTCGACCTTATCATTTTTTGTTTCACATTTATTTTTGTTGTAGTCTCAAGTACTTCGTCTATTTTCATACGTTTTTTACCCTTGCTTTCACACATTTTTTCTATATACATCTCTCTTTCTCTTTCTTTCTTTTTTTCTTTATTTATTTATATATGTGTCTATGTATATATATCTGTGTATATATAAGCAGTATGTAAATACATGTTTATAATAGAAACATGTTAGTAAATATGAAGAGCCAAAAAAAAGGGAAGAGAGAGAATGAAACAAATCATCCCACTAAAGAATATTTATTTTCTGAATACAATATATCCTCATGTTACAACCATCGGGAGAAATTGTAAAACTCATCGAGAAAATATTGATATATATTAATGCCCTCTATGTTATCACTTGCAAAAAATTGTCTAAAAATTAAGTGCATTGATTGATACTTTAATGATGGATTGTTTTTTTATATAGTAATGCTTGGTGGTAATTATAGTCGATTACATGGAAGCCTTATATTGATTGCAAAAATTGTGGGGCTTTGACAGCCACAATTTTAAATGAAACTGATGGAACACAATTGCTTTAAGCCCAAAATATGTAGATGTTTTCTATAGAATGCAATTCTACACTTGGAATATCAATTTCTAAACCAATTGTAATTGCACTATCTTTTGTTCTCTCTTGTAGATATGAAGCATATTTTATACTGTATCTTATAATGACATCATTTAGTATTTGGATGAATGAAAGTTTAACAATAGACATTTTAATCTTATGTTAGTATGTTAGTTAACACAACGCACACACAGTTAATATTGATGTTAGTAAATATTAGAAAGCAAGTACTGATGAAGTAATGTTAAAGAATGTAGCAATTTTTTCACTTACCTTTCAAATCAGTTGTTTTCAACGATGGCCAATAATAATATATTGTGATTGTAACTATAGTAACTACAAAACATGGGTAATAATATACTGTTATAAATTATTTATATTGTAACATAGAAATAGCAAGAGATTAAGTAGCTCTGCAATTAATTCTGAAATATTAATATTTGAATGGTATGAATGCATATGTTGGTAGAAAAGATGTCACTATCAAAGGTAGCTATGCATGCGTGACATTTCTTCTAATGACATCACTGTTTCAACTAACATAGCATCTTTATAATTTATTTAGTAACATCATCCAAGCTTGCGGTAGCTATAATCTGCATTTAAAGAAACTTCTAACCATAAATTTTGGTTTCTAATCTAATTGTCAGCTCCATTTAGAGGTTGAGACATTACTAAAAGAACCAGCAACAACATCCCTCCTCTACTTCTCTCTCTATCTTCCCAAGAACCACATTCAGATCTACTTTTCTATTTTTCTCGCCATCGTGCTGCTGTGTTCTTTATTTTTCCTGTTGTGTTAGCTCCTTTACAAAAAATTACATCAAACGATGAATATCTTGCACCCAAACATTATATATATATATATATATATATATATATATATATATATATATAAAATACTGCTCTTATGCTCATAAGAAACAACCCACTAAATATATTTGACCATTCGTTTTTTTTTTTTTGGAGCTGCAGCATCTATATCTTTTCTATTATTATTATTCTAAGTAGTCAACAACCACATATCCTCCAAGAAAATAAAAACATATTCCAGAGTACATTCTTCGTAAGCTCATTTTTAGGTAAGCGAAACTCCACCAGCATTTCGCAAGTTATATTTTCAATTCAAAATAAGTAGTGAATAACAAGCAGAGTACATCATCGATCTTTTTCCAAATCCAATACTGCTATTTAACTATTAAACTGAATCTAACTGGACTATATTAGGCTCAAACAGTGATTAAAACCCTGATTAAATGTATTTTTTTACCTACATTTTGATCATTCAAATATCCATCAAAGCAAGATGCTGCTTACTATATATAATGGGACAATTTGTGGTCTTGTAGTTCGGCACACACAGTTAAGTACAATATGATTTCACTAAATTAATCACAAAAGAGAAGGCGTCAACAAATTATGAGATCTTATATGAACAAAAGTAAATGATAGGCTCTCAATTACTAATAAATGACATTAGACTGTAACGGTCTGCAAATATAAATGATTTCATATTTTTTCTAGTAGACCATATTGGACACAACCGGTTTCGAGCATAGTACTGCTTGCACAGGACCATATGATTGATAACCAACAGGTTGTCATATCCAAAGTTCCACATGACCACATGAAGCTATGTATATGATTTCTCTACATAAATAATATGTCTAGATCATTGAAATGTTCCTTTTTATTTTTGTCTGTTAAGACTTACCAAGATCACACAGAGAAGGATGAAGGCCGTCCTTTATCCAAGATGGTATTGCTGTATCCAAGATATAAACCAAAAAAATATGCCTGCAAAATAGAAATTATAGGTTATTTCATCGAGGATGGCATGAATGTACATTATATGCGGTTAAAAGGAAAAATATTTAATTTTCAAGTAACGCTCTGCAAATATAAATGATTTCATATTTTTCTCGTAGACTATGTTGGACATAACCTGGCTGCAGACAATGTAGGCATATCTTACAAATAAAATCTTGAATCTACCATAAAAGTGCCACAGCTTTGCCGTGCCTAACCCTCGTCGGTTAGTCGTATATAAATAGAAGGGATTATCAAGTTAATAGTTTAGAGGAATCAAAAGTTTGATAGTACTATATGTAAAATATTGTATATATTATAGCTAAAGGTTCCTTAACTTCGGTTATATTACAACAAAATAACTTCATGAGCTCCAAATGTCAGAACTGTGACCAATATAGTTCAGGTTAGATACAAGTTACAGAAAATCTCCTTCAATGGTGATCACCAAAGATCACGAGTTCTCGTCGGTGTCATTTGCGAAGATTGAAGAACTTTTGTAGCAACCTTTGGTTTCTTGATCACTTGCAGCGGAAAGCAGTAATGAATGCCTTTCCAACACCCTTCCTAGCCTCAAGAAATACATAGCATGAGAGATGCCCCACTGATTATATATATTATACCCCCCGAATAAAATTTGTCTTTACTTAATCTTTGGTCCACATAAATACATAATCATTCATTTATGCATTTCATTCTGTTTGCGCCAGAGTACTTTGTGATGACCATTGATATCACATTTTATTAGCATGCCTTTTCCTTCTGAGTCAGTTAGAGCACAGACTTCTCAGAGGCTATATCAAGTGAATGGTCGCTGCAAGCACCAGAGATTCATTCAGTGTTGTGGATTATGGAGACAGTGGTAGCCTTGACCCATTTTCCTCTATATTATGGAGAAAGCAAGTGTATGAACTAAAACAAGTGAATCTAACAGACGAATCGAAGCAGGTGTTTGAACGGAGAAAGTATTTATTAGCATGGCCTTTTACTTCTGAGTCAGTTAGAGCACAGACTTCTCAGAGGCTACATCAAGTGAATGGTCGCTGCAAGCACCAGAGATTCATTCAGTGTTATGGATTATGGAGACAATGCTAGCCTTGACCCATTTTCCTCTATATTATGGAGAAAGCAAGTGTATGAACTGAAACAAGTGAATCTGATGGACGAATTGAAGCAGGAGTTTGAACGGAGAAAGCAAGAAACATTCATAAAGGAGGTGTACAAACTGAGAGAAGTGAACCTGATGGATGAATAGGAGGAGTGCTTGAGAATGGAAAAAGAAAGCGGCGTAGCTGCACTCTCGCCGCTGATGACCGCTATGGGCCACCACGGGACGCCGTCTAGGCCCTTCTCAGCCATCCAGTCGACCCCTGCCTCCGTTTATTGCCGCCGTCGGTCAGCTTGCCGCGCTTCTCCGTAGATTCCGACTAAATGAGAGAGAGAGATAGATAGAGAGAGAGAGGAAGAGAGAGAGGGGGGGGGGGGGGGGCAACGCTGGCCGTGGGGAGAAGCCGGCGTCAGAGGAGGCGGTGGGGGTCTCGGCCGAGCCGTAGGCGCAGAGGAGCACGCCAGCTGCGCCTTAGGACGACGACTCTGGTAGGCTACCGCCGTCGACGTGCAGCAGCACAGGGTTGTTATCACCGCCGTCGGTCAGCTTGCCCCTGTGAGGGCGGGTTCCCATAGCTCGCTGGTTGCTGCGGTCCCCGGCCTTCACTGGCTTGCACGCGGGTTTTGTCGCAGGTCTGGCCGATGGGAGGTGCGTACGCGTCGGGTTTAGCTGCCAGTGGTAGGCGGTGGAAGGCAGGTACGCGTCGTCCTGCTGTCGTGTTTGGGAGAAATTGGTGCGGAAGAAGAACAGGGTGTAGTAAAACACAACAAATCAAATATATCTTAGATAGCTTACGAAGGATCTTCCAATCTGCGGATGTTTGACAGATGATTTTTTTGAGCCTGAGAAATGAGTTGCAGCGCTGCTGGAGAGCTTGGTTACTGGAATTGCTTCAAGTCGTAGCTCCCAAGGTCTACATATTTCTACTTCTCTCTTCGCACACCGCGCATCAGAGAGTTCTACTCCCTTCGCCCGCGTACAAGCTAAGGGTAGCAACTCCAGGTGTCTGTTGCTGATCGGACGGCTTCAGTTAAAAAAACTGATATGGATAGTGCCAGACACTGAGAACGCGACCGCATTTAGAGTTATAAGATTCTTGCGTCCGGTGGGTGGGGGGAAGTGAGAGGGAGAGGGCACGGAAAGAAGCGGGCCCACTTCTATGTCCGAGACAATAACACCAAAAGTCATGACATCATGCTATTGAACTACAACACTAGGTCCTTTGACATCATGAGATGACACGCCAATGAAAACATACAACATATATCCTACGTGTAAAGTGTATGACACCAAATTAGAGGGCGTCTAAGAATAGCCTAATGACGCTAAAGGTTGTGGCACTGTGCGAAGGGTTCATTTGAGAATAAAGTTTTCTGTAGGATTCATTTCTGAACAATATTTTTGAAAAGGGCCAAAAAGTAAAAATTCCACATGATATTGTAGGTATACCATACACAATACCCACCTGCCCTCCTTGCACTAATCGCGAAGCATTTGAATGGCTAGTATAGTACCAACGGGCCGCTGGTAGATCCAGAATTTTGGCCTTCGGGACCCCTACCTATATCTACCCAGAGGCTAGAACACATCCTCACTCGTCTCGCCCAAAATTCAACTCCTAGGCGACACCATGACCGTACAAAACTAAGTTAACTTGCCGTGCAAGTCCATCTTTCACTGGGCGCTCGCTCCATCGACAGCGACCCGGTGAGCTCGATAAAGACACGTCTCCAAATCGCTGTCCCATCCCCGAAACGAGCCGAAGAACTCGAGAACCGTAAGCCGCGCAAACCACCGGCCACGCCTCCAGAGGAAAGAAACCCGACGCTCTCCACCCCACGACCAACACCTATTTATCTCTGCTCCTCTCGCCGCCATGGAGTCCTCGACACACTTCAAGAACACCTCTTCCGGAAGCAGGACAGTGGGACAAGCTCACAACTCGTAAGCACCGGCGGCCTAGCTTGGTTGTAGCATTCGCAGGAGCAAGCAGCGCACAGGCACATGCTGGCCCTGCACCCAAGGCTGGTCGCGAGCGACGCAGCGGACGACAACGATGAGGATAGCAGAGGCTGGTACTACGTCGTGGTGGCCTGCGTCTCTCTACTGCTCTTCGTCATGCTGGCAGCAGCGGGCAGCGTCGTTAGGGCCTGCGCCATCACAGGCGCGGCCTTGCTCCTGCTCGGGCTCGTCGGCTGGTTCGCGCCCACGGGGACCAGGAGCGGTACTCTGGCCATGCGGCAGCAGGCTCCCGCGCCCGCGCTGGGGGCTGTGCGGCTGGCGCACCACCGGTGCTCGTGTGGGCTGGCGGACGCGGCGATCGGCGCGCTGCCGATGTTCGCGTTCGAGCCCCCTGCAGCGAAGGATATCGGCGGCGACGACGACGATGGGAGAGGCAAGCCGCGCGGGAACTCCGTGCCTTGCGCGGTGTGCCTGGAGGACGTGCAGGCCGGCGAGATGGTGCGGCATCTGCCGGCGTGCAGGCACCTGTTCCACGTGGACTGCGTCGACGTGTGGCTGCGCGCGCACCGGACGTGCCCGCTCTGCCGCCGCGAGCTCTCCCCGCTGAACGTCACTGACCCCTCGCCCGACGAGTTGCCACCGGTGTGATAATCCTGTATATATGTAATCCTTCTGAGTAATCAGCAAGACACGATGAAGAAAAAATTCGATTGGGTTGATGGAATTTCGAAGGCGCAGCAGACAAAGCATAACTCTGGGAACTGGAGGTCGAGAAACTGTGTGACTCCAACAGTCGCCTGATGGTTCAGGTTGCGAAAGATACGTGAGCATCTAGCCAATGGAGACTGGTACCGAATCGTACGGAGTCCAGACTTCGACACGCTTGAAATCCGCCGCTGGGCATGTGTATGTATCATATCAGACAACCAGTCTATCACGTCAGGCGCAGCTTATGTTTCTAAGGCAAATAATGAATGCTGGCACGTGTTTCTTAGCAAACCCAAGTCTGTGGGGTGGGGTTGCGATTAAGGACCCTCAACGCTGTTATGGCTCCGCTAGTTTATGTTGAAGGATCATCAGGCTTACGATCTCTTCGACATCTCATGGCTCCGATGGGTTCTGGACGTTATGCTTTTGGAGCCTTTAGACCTTTAGAGCTATTGGGTTTTCAAAAAATTAATCAGGAGGGGTTCGTATGTCGTCTTCCATTTGTAGCGAAGTGATCGGTATTTAATACCAGTTAAGGAGTACCTGTATGACACGCTGGTGCAGTATAACACCGGAATAGATGACCAGCCGCTACAACAACCGCCTCGCCAGCTGTAGCAATGATTTACGGAGCTGTCTCTATACCCTGTGGTACAATAAAGAACTTGTATCTCTAATAGTCTCATATGAACATGTTTATATATTTACACTCTGAATATTAGTATAAATACAGATCCTTAGCCACCAAACCAAGCGAGGGGAGGGGCATATTTCCCTGAAAGCTCATGGTGTTCTATCCATCTTCACTTCTCCTCCAAGCTTGAGTTATTCCTGTGAATTGGCTCTCGCACTATTTTGTTTGTGGAAGACATTTTTTTCACTAACAGCTGGAGCCATCCGTAGGGAGAGAAATAAGTGTAGAAGCATTTGAAGAGGTAGGATGCTACCAAAGAAGAAAACTGTCAGGGCGGCGGACTCCCCGACCACACTAGTGCGAAAGTCCACAAGACTGTCGCAACCGAGTTCACGCTACGCCGACGCCAGCCCCCTAGCTGGCCGAAATGAGGGCCCTGTGGCCACCGGTGATCCGACCACGACCCTAGACGTGGCTGATTCTAGGGGTGCCACCATTCTGGAGGCCCTTCAACGACTGCAATGTGCGGAGCTCGTTGCATCCCAAGGAGCTACCACTGAGGCTACATCCACACAAGCTGCCATGGCTGACTAACAGGCGCACGTGGTGACCCTTTTAGCTCAGCTGGAGGAGCTACAAGCAACCTTGAGGGCCGCACAACCATCTACCGACATGCTCAGGCTAACACCCGTAATGGCCAACGCTATTGTAGCCCAGGCTCCGAGGGTCACAAAGGGCTTCAACATCACGACACATCATCACCGCGCGCCATCTGCGATCGACCAATAGGCAACGGAGCCTCGATCTAGTCGGCGCGAGGCCCCACTCGTCAACTCCAACTCTCCCCTTTAGGTGGACCTCCAGGCCATACCTTTTTCAGACGGGTTCCGGACCCCCAAGCTGCATAAATCCAAAGGTGATACTGAACTGAAGGAGTTCACTCGCGCATACGTCCTCGCCATCCAAGCCAACGGAGGCTTGCATGCCACCATGGCCAAGTGCTTTCCTCACACTTTGGAAGGAGTAGCCCTCTGATGGTTCTAGGTGCTAGAACCCGGGTCTATTTACACCTGAGCTAGCTCAAGGACACCCTCTACAACAACTTTTAGGGTACCTTCATCGATCCGGTGATCTCTGGGAGCCTGTACGCCATTAAGCAATAGCCCGGTAAAGGTCATTTCAGAGTCATCAGTCATTGACACAGCTACCCAAGGTTTGGCCACCGGGCCTCTCCTCGATCGACTACATCGATGCCCGATGTGCTCAGTAAGCACCCTCATGTGCAAATTCAAGGAATATGCATGTGCAGAGGAGGAGCGGTTCCATTGGGAGATCATACGTGCCACCATGACCCCCTACGTTGAGCTAGAGAAGCCCACCTCCCAAGTAGGGTCTTCGCATGCCCTACCACTTTCATAGGTAAAAAGGGGCTCCGAGGAAGCTGAAGACCTCAGGGCACACAGGCCCAGGCAAAAACAACAGCACAACATGCACAACATTGCTCAAACCTGGGAGGCTTCGAGTTGCCCCGTTCTAGGGGTGTGGCTAGGGGCGCTTTGGAGCCTTCCTAGAGTGGTAGCATGCTCGAGGCTGGTAGTCAGACATAGGATACTAGTGCACTTTGCACGGGGCAGGAAGAGCCCAGAACACTGAAGATTGCTGGACCATCATCACCTTTTGAGTGGAGTACCTCAAGAGGCAAGTAGCACGCGTGACGAGGGGACAAGGTTGGCGATGAGCAGCGTGGAGGCTGTAGGCTAGCAGCAAGCTGCCAAATTGATCACCTGGCCTTACAGAATCCTCCCCTTCTGGCTCTACCTCCACCGCCGTCGTTACCTACAGTGCAGTATGTTGACAAAGGGAACCATGCTAGGCTAGTGGTCCTGGTCATAAAAGTAGAAGCCCCCAGTGGTGGCTCCTTGAAGCAGCAGCGACGGGACTATGCACATAGGGTCAACCACATCGGAGCCACCAACATCCACCACCAAGGGGGCCATGCTAGCTGGTGGTCCTGGCCATAAAAGGATGAGGACCCTCTGGTGGCTCCTCAAAGTGGCAGCAACGAGACTATGCACATGGGGTCAACCACATTGGAGCCACCATCATCCACCATCAAGTCCCTTGATGGGCCGAAGCCCCTGTAACCTTCTCCCACGATGATGCTATGGGAGTAAACTTCCCCCATAATAATGCGCTAGTCATCATGGCTAACCTCGCCGAAATTGAAGTTCGGAGGGTGCTAATCGATGAAGGAAGCACTGTAGATATCCTCTTTGTACACGCCTTCGACCAAATTGGCATTCTGTGGAGCCAGCTCTCTCTAGCCCGGAGGCCCCTTCAAGGGTTCAATGAGGCTCCCCTTGATGCCCTGAGCCGGATAGAGCTATTGGTCTCCTTCGGTGAAGGATCCACTATACAGACTGAGATGATCACCTTCTATGTCATGGACATGCCCTATACATACAGCATCATCCTAGGCCAGAGAATCTGAACAAGTTCGGAGCAGTCTCCCATCACAATTACCTCTACATGAAGCTAGCTGAACCCCAGGGGCTGATTTCCGTACACGGCGATCAATCCTTGGCTAGGCGCATCAAGTATGGGCACCCCACCCCTCTCAATACCCGCCATGTGCATAACGTGGATGAAGGCCCCCCTTAAAGATCCCTCTCTGGCATGCCTTGAACGACGGGTCCCTCTGAAGCCATGGCTGAAGGTGGACGCCACTTCCTATTGGGAGAAGGGAACCCCAACCATGCGTTCCAAATTGGGGTTGATCGCCACATCATTAAGCATGCCCTCCGGGTCGATCACAGACCCAGCCTGTACGACAAGGGCTTCACAAGCTCTCCATCGAGCGAGTAGAGGCTACAAAGGAGGAGGTCCGAAAGCTACTGGATGCCAGCGTCATCTGGGAAATAATCCTTTTGGAGTGGCTATAAAATCCCGTCCTAGTCAAGAAGCTTAATGGGAAATGATGCATATTCATCGACTTCACGGTGCTTTAACAAAGCATGCCCACAAGACCCATACCCATTCTCTCGCATGGACCAGCTGTTGAGGACGAGGGTAATACCAACTTCATTACCCCCTTCAGAGTATACTACTACAGCTGGATGCCTTTTGGCCTCTAAAATGCTGGACCTACCTTCTCTCGCCTAGTACGGATAATCCTGGAACAACAGTTATGCCACAACATGGAGGTCTACATCGACGAGATAGTCGTTAAAAGCAAGCTTGAAGCCAACCATGTTGCAGACCTACAGTAAACCTTCAATAACCCCAAGAAGTGCGTCTTCAGTGTCAAAGCTGGAAAATTATTGGGGTACCTCGTCTCTAGGCAAGGCATCAAGGCTAAACCTAGAAAAATCCATGCCATCACACAGATCGCACCCCTCACCACATTAAAGGGGGTCCAGCGCTTGGCTGGTCGTTGCCTGGCATCCCTCAGCCATTTCATTGCCAAGTCCACTAAGCACAACCTTCTGTTCTTGAAAATGTTGAGGGGCTTTAGGCCATTCACGTGGACGGAGTGTCACGACGCATTCAAGGCCCTCAAGGACAAACTTTCTAACCTCATGACGCTCATTATACCCCTTATTGGCAAGGGGATCCTCATGTACCTATCCGCCTCCGCTATAAGTGTCGTACTCGTATAGGAGGAAGAGAAGGAAGGCCACTCCATTCAGAGGGTGGTTTACTACATTTTGAAGGCCCTAGCTAAGGCCAAGACGTGCTACACAGCTCGAAAAAGTGGCATGTCAACTTTTGATAACATCCTACAAGATCTCACACTACTTCCTTAACCATGAAATCACTGTACGAACATCATACCCACTTGATGGCAGTAGAACTTGCACCCTTTGCAGTGCAGTTCATGGACCGTACGGCCATGAAGTTGCAAGTCCTGGTTGACTTCATCACCGAATGGACTCCCCCATCAACAGGGTTCCCAGAGACCCCTCCCCAAGCTACATGAATGGTATACGCCAACGGAGCATATGAATCCAGCGGTGCGGGGTGGAGCCGTCCCCATCTCCCTGACTAGCCAGCAGGTAGCATTCGTAGCCCACTTGGATTTCAAGAGAACCAACAACATCGCTGAGTACGAGGCCGTCCTCCTGGGCATCCGCAAGGCTTGGGCCTTAGGGGCCACCAGGATCATTATCAAAACAGACTCATAGGTTGTTGGTGGGCATATTGATAAGAGATTTGAGGTCCGGCATTCAGAGCTGTTGAAGTACCTCGAAGCCATCCACAAGGTTGAAGGATTCTTCTAGGGTATGTTAGTGTGAAGCATATCCTGCATGGACATCCACTAGGAAGACACTCTGGCAAAGTCCATCGCTGGAAGGGGAGTCCTCCCTTCGGGGCCTTATTTGAAGTCCTCCATAAGTTACCAGCGGATACCTCCGATGAGGTCACCGCCACTATCCTACACGTTAGGCCATTTGACTGGAGGGCCTTCCTCTTCTCCTTCCTTAAGGGAATGGAGGAGCCTAATGACCCGGTCGAGCTCCATCATATTAAACAGTGCGCCTAGGGCTACCTCCTGATTGACGGAGCCCTTTACAAGATTGGAGTCCGTAGCCCCCTCCTCTACTGTTTAACCAAGGAGCAGGGGGGCTACCTCTTAAGAGAGTTTCACGAGGGGCTCTGGGGCAGCCACCTCGCGCCCCGTGCCCTCACAGGCAAAGCACTCCACCAGGGGTTATATTGGCCTACTATCATGACCGACGTCAAGGAACTCATCCGCACCTTCCAAGGAAGCCAGTGGATGGGACGTAGGAGCCACCATTCTCCAACCCTGTTGCAGCCAATCGCTCTCGTTCGGCCCCTGACACGCTAGGGGATGGACTTAATCAGGACATTCCCTTTGCTAAAGGGAACCTCCGGTATGCGGTCATGCCCTTGGAGTACTTCTCCAAATGAATCGAGGCCGAGCCCCTCACAGCAATCACATCCAATAATATCCAGAAATTCTTCCAGAGAAATGTATATGCCGCTTCAACATCCCACAACACCTCACCGTAAACAATAGAACGTAGTTTCACTCTGGCATGTTCAGGGAATTTTGCGCCGACCTCGACATCGAGATGTACTAAGCTGTGGTTTGTCACTAGCAGTCCAACGAGGTGGTCGAGAGCACCAATGGCAACATCCTCTCTGGACTGAACTGACATCTCGTCGGCCTCACTAAAGGCCTATGGATTGACGAGCTCCCAAAGGTGTTGTGGTCCCTCTGCACTATGGTCCCCCGTCCCACCAGGTTTACTCTCAAAGGAATACTTCTCTTGTTTGGCGACAAAGCCATGACTTCGGTAGAAGTCAAGGGATGCTCCCTCTGGTTCACTTGCTAGAGACTACTAGAGAAAGAGAAGTATTCCTCGACCTTGAAGAGGGCACAAAGCTTCATGTTGTCTAGAACATTGACCGCTACATCGCTGAAACCAAGGCTTGGTACAATCCTAAGGTCGCATCGCAAATCTTCAAACCCAGGGATCTGGTCCTCCGATGCATGCTGGCTCCGGGAAAGCTCCAAAACAAATGGGATGGCCCCTACCTAGTTCAGTATGTACATGACTAGGGATATACAGTGGTATTTAGTGATATTTAGTTATGCTATTCAGGATCTTTGCAGGTTGGCGAAACCAACAAATCAGCCGGTTACACAATAGTCCTAAAAATCCTACTCGGTACTCACCATTCTTATTGCTAGCTTATTTCAGAAGTAGCAAAGCTTTCCCTGGATATCCCTAGTCACGTATATATGTGATAAGTTTATATCATCACCCCAGGTAGTTCCACCCGAAGGGAGCACTTCTCTACAGACACAGAGTTCTCCTTCCCTTATTATGGCTATGTCAGATGCAGGGATTACCTGAGAACTACCGAAGAGGTTTCTCCTATAGGATACATAGCATAAAATCTTATCTCATATAGATAAACTAGAAGACCAAGGGATTTTCAAAGACAACACTACTTCATTTCCATAAGCATAGCTTACAAATGGGTTTTCCTTTCGGGAACCCCAAAAACTTACTTACACACCAAGGATTACCTTAGAGAGGTAGTAGCACAACTTCCTTCTTTGATTATTTTACAAGTGGACTATTACTAGGAATGAGAGAGAGTGCTACGGATGCTCTCGCTCTGCTTTGGAGGATGCTTGAAGGCTGGTGGTGGTGTCTGGTGCCTGAAGCTGCCTTTTATAGCCGCAATAGGGGCTCTTTCCTCCTTATTTAATTTTGTCTAGGCAGTAGCTAGGAATCACATAGCCTGAAATATATTCGCCTGCCGACTACCAAAGCGTGAAAACCACGTGAACCCACGTGAATATGTCTTTTGTTCGCTTCTGCCTGAGTGTTTTCACTTATTGGTGTCTTCGTCTTCATCTGAATGCCTCCGATTATTGGTGTCTTCAGGTCTATCGTCTTCTGGTGTCTTCAGGTCTATCGTCTTCTGTATTACATGCATGGGTCTTCCACGCCTTAATTATTGATATTACTTATCAAGATATTTATACATATCCTTTTTATTTTGGATTTTGCCCATGTTCAGCAATATCCATTATATCTTCATCCGAGAGTGGAATTTCAAATCTTTCATCATAAGCTTTCTTCATTTCTTCAAATTTATCATTCATCTCTTTTCGTAACTCTTTTATAATTTCTTCTTTTATTTCTATCTTCAATTGTGGTGATATTGATTCAAATTTTTCTTCAACTTTCCAATCTATATATGACCCATCCAAATGATCTACATCTTTCAACAAACATTCTTTATATGTAGGCTTTTTTGAAGATCCTTCTTCTTTTATAATTTTACAAGGTGCTGCTGTTGTCATTTTTTTTATTCTTTGCTCTTTTAAATTTTTGAATATAACCCTTTGCAGCTGGTTCTATATAATAATTTACTCCCAAAATTTTTTGAGCTTGATTTAAAGCTTCATCAATATTTTCATATATTTTTTCATGACATTCCTCCTAACAATTTTGTTTCTATTTTTTGAGACAATATTTCTTCAAATGATATATATATTCCCGGTACCTTGCCATCATATACAACATATATTGGCTTCTGTTCTATTACCTTGGGATTCTCTGATGTAGGCAGTAATTCATTCATATGAAAAATATTCAGCAAGCCTGTTTAATATTGAAAGCATATATCCCTTCTCTTCTCTTTATTGTTATATTGATACCAGAAATTGTCTAGTATGTATTCTTGGATTCCTAAGAATTGTTGTAGAATCTTTCTTTCATTCATGAGGTCAAGGAAATGTAAGATTTCCGTTGCAATATGCTTTTATAGATATATTTTACCTTCTCCTATCTCATGTCCAAGGAAATTTATTTTTTCTTTACAAATTTCCATTTTCTTTTTAGATAATATTAATCCGTTTTGTTCAACTTTTCTAAAAAATATTTCAAGATGAGCAATATGTTCCTTATAAGTTTTTAAGAATATTAACAGATCATCTATATAGACTAATATAAACTCTTGATTTTCATTAAAAATATTTTGCATTTTCTTCTGAAATAATGCAGGAGCATTTTTTAAGCCTAGAGGCATAACAAGCCATTCAAAATTTCCTTGAGGACATGTGAATGCTGTCCATTCTATAGATTCTTCTGCCATCTTGACTTGCCAGAACTCGGCTTTTAAATCAAATTTTGAAAAGTATTTGCTACCTTGAATCCTATTAATCCATTCTTGTTTATTTGGAATATTATATGCATCATCCACAATATTACCATTTAGCCTTTTGTAATTTATCACCATCCGTGATTTTCCCTTTACTATTTCAGAATGATTTCTTACTATAAATGTCGCTGATCTGTGTGGACTTCTACTTTCCCTTATTGCCCCTAATTTTAATTTTACATACAATAGAGTTCTTATCCCAATATTTCATTGGTATTTCTCCAATTATTTGGATATCTTCCGATCTTTGTACAATCTTCTCTATATCCTTTTTAGATTTTATGTCTCTGTACCAGTTTGGTGCAAAAGATTGTAATCCTATGCATTCTACACAAAAATTTGTTATGTAATATTCTTCTAAGCTTGTATCAGGCTCGTTTTCTTTATGTTTGTCTGAGAACTCATTGTCTATATTACTACCTTCAATATTTTCATTTTCAAGATCAAGATTGATAATTTTTTGGTGTTGCGTTCCACCACGCTTTCGTACTTCTGAGATATATGGGATATTGTCTTGGTATGGAATAAATGTGATGCCTTGTTCATGTATAGTTGTGGTTTGTAAAGTATGTTGTAAAAACCTTAATCCAATTATCATATCATCGTTTATCATAGATAGGTCTCGTATTGTAATTTCATCTATTATGTATTTCGTGCCTTTTATTAATACCTCAATATTGTATGCTAACTGGTTACGGATCTTCTTTATTGCTGACATATCAGTGGATGTCTCTGCTTTATTAGCATCTATCGTATGTACTATTTCGGGACATTTTACAAAGTATTTATCATGAATAATATTTTTTGTGCATCCCGTGTCTACTAATGCCAATATTTTATAGGTAATATTTTGCCTTAGTTTTACCTTTACTGGAATTATTATTCCTAAAATTTCTTTAAATGATAACTTAACTATATACTTATTTCCAAAGTTTGTTATAGCACCTTTTTACTGGATTATCTTGTCTCCTCTACTATCTTTTAACGCTATAGTTTGCTCTTGGCATTCAGTATTTTCTACGAACTTATCTTCTTTCAAATCTGTATTGTCCATTTTGGTTTTTAGATCTTCTAATTCTACTTCTAATTTATTCACTCTGTTTTCTAATGTTCTTACTCTGCTGGACATTATCTTTTCATCTGGTTCTAGCTCTAGCTCTTTTCTCCATTTTTGCTTTTTTGCTTTCAAGCATTCAAAGCATGCTTGTTTTAAACATATGCTGCATATAGCTCTATTTTCTTGACTTGGGTAGTATATACAAAAAACATATTTTATATTATAATCCCCCTTTCCTCTAATCCAATCATGACCACAACTTGCTTGATCCATCATTTCTATTGTTAGACCCGCTAATTCGTCTATTAAGTCCATTTCATCATTACTTGACTCGTAGTCAGCCTCATTGTTTTCAATCTCATCAGTTTCTATGATTGAGTATATTGACTCATCGTCTTTGATTTCATCATCGCAAACTAATATATTTCCATTTACACTATCTATTATCAAAACTCTTTCTTGTTCTTCATATTTACTGGAATATCTTTTCTGATCCTTATTAGGGCAAGTCCTACTTAGGTGGTCAGGTGAATTGCATATGAAACATCTACATGTCTTGTCGTAATTTTTCCTAGGATTATAACGTCTTACGTTCCTATTATGTAAAAATAGAGGTTTATTATCTGATCTTCTTAGAAAATATCTTTTCTTAGTTTTGTAATTATTATTATTCTTTTGTTGAGGTCTATAATGCCTTATATTCTTGTGCCTTTCTTCCCCATAGGTTAATGGTATTTGGACTATTTTATGCAAAAATTATAATCTGAGTGTTTCATGGATCTTTGTGCTTGTATATTTGTGCATATTTTCTTCAGTTGTTTAAAAACAAAAGTTATGGCTTGAGATATATTGATAACTGCCCCTTCAGTTTCCTTTTTATACTCTTCAAATATCATGCTCCCTAAGGGATCAGGTAATTTATTAAAATAACGTTCAACTACTCTCTTATTATAACCTTGCTTTAAAGTAGTAGCATTATATAAATAATGTTGCAAAAATTCTTTTATACCTTTCCAGTTTGTTAATGTTAACTTTTCAATTTCTCTTAGCCTTTCATTTTGTAATGTAGAATAACCTAATTCTGGGTCTTCTGCTATTATAATGTTTGATATTATCTTTGCAAAATTATTTGGGTTGCTGCCTACTCTTTTCAATTCTTCATAAAGGTTAGGGTTATTTTCTACCCATTGTTCCCATAGAACCTTCACTGATTCTCCTAAAAATGTTTCTAAATAGGTTATCATATCTTCTACTTTATTTCCTATGTTATGTTGATTTTGTATGTATTTTTGAACTATCAAACCTTTTCATATGCTTATGATATTAGGCCAATCAATAGGATCATGTGCTGCTAGATTTAATATCGCACCGTCACTCTTATGATTTTGAAACTTTACAGTCTTTTCAAATTCCCTTCTCTTAGCACCCATGTATGTATATTGTCCTGAAATATAATTATAAGGATAATCTTCTTTTTCTGGGGGCCATCTTCTGGATATTCTAGATGGTCTCTCCATTTCCCCTTCATTCTTTACCGAACTTTCACCATATCTTCTCCTTTTCCCTTTTCCTATGTCTACTTCCATGGCTTCCATTGCATTTTCTAAATTATGCAACCCTACATCATCTAAGGAGTCTATAAAATCCTTATATTGCTTTAACGTATCATAAGTGTCAACTTCAGCATATAATTCATTATTCAGCTCATATTCCTCTTCATAGCTTTCTAATAATAATTTATCATTTATATCCCACTGCTCATCTTCACTTGCAGGTTTATTATTAGCTATTTGCTTATCTTTGTTATCGACCTCTTCTATTCTTTCTCCTCTTCGTTTGTTTATATCTTTGTTACTTTCTGAGCTTTCTGGACTTAATTCTTATCTCTGTTTAGCTTTCTTAACCTTGACAGTTCTCTATAGAAATAAAGTTCTTTGTCCCTTAGCGCAGGCCATTCACTTGTCTTAGCGTTATTATATTCTACGGATATTTGTTTCAATTTTTCTTCATAATATTTTATTTCGGTATCTAAATCTTATTTTTCCATAAATTCAGATACACTGTGCCTCCTATTATCTTCGATATCTTGTTCTGATATAACCGAATCTATATCATATAAGGCTCTTGACTTATAATTTATGAATCTAATATTAGTATTGCCTTTGCAATTTTGGTACCTTATATAATTTTCAAGTTGTTCTAAAGTTTTACTTACTATTAACTCGCTTATATTCCATTCTTCTCCTGCTCTTACTTCGGAGTCTATCTTCAAAGGGCTCATAAACTTTATTCCCCTTGACTGCATTCTTTCAATTACATCGTTGACATTTACTTTATATCTGGTTCTACTTCTATTAGTTAACCTTCCAATGAATTATATACTTACTAATAAGTTTCTTCCCTTGAACTCTTCATATCCTTTGGTCTGGAAACCAAAGCTCATTTTTTTTATAAATTCTTTAATAGGCATCATCAAGTCTGGAGCTATATAAGTTATTAATTTATTTTTGTTCATATCTCCTTCTAAGAAACCTAATGCGGCTTTATTTACCGTATCCCATCTTTTATCTAATAATGTTATTAGCACCTTTGTTCCTAATTTCTTCCTTGTCATGCCCTTAATTCCTATGATATACATACCTTGGTGAATATACTTGTAACCTGAGTATTTTAAATCATTTTCAAATTGCTTACTAACAACTCTTAATTCTACTGGTTGTATCAAAACACTTAACTCTACTTCTTTAGATATTCTGTATAACCCATTCTTACTTTCAAACATACCCATTTGATAAAATTGTTGAGGCTTTATTTTTCTTAAAGTATCCTTTTGATATCTTTCAAGGTCCTTTTCTACATCTATAACTTCTTCTAGGTTATCTATATCCTCACTTTTACCCTTTAGCCTATCCATTAGAGTTAAGGGTCTTGTATGCCTCTTCTGAAGAAGCTTTTAGATATGTCTATCTTTGTGAGTTTATAGCCTTAGTTGTTTTCTTCTATATTGATTCTATTTAAAATCTAGATCAGTAACTGTAGAATGGTATTATTCTGCCTTATTAAAATCTTAGAGTCTTCTTTAGGTGATTCGTAATCAGAAAAACCAACAGGATCAGCTAAATATTTTTCTGTTTCTCTTAAAGCTTGTTTATACTCTGTCATATATTTATGAGAGAACCAAGATCTTTACTTCTTCTAGTAGCCTTAACTAAATCTTGATATAATGATTTTGATTCTTCCAATGTCTTTATAACTTCCCTTTTATCAGATAGCTTATCTAGCAACACCAAAGAGTCTAGTTTTTCATATAACAGGGTAACTTCTTCTTTAATGTAATCACTATTTTGACTTGATTTATTTTGCTCGGTCTTATTTTCTCTAAGATTTGTAAGGCCAAAATTATTTTGTTATGTATAAGAGAATATTTTTCTTCTAACTGCTTGTGTTCTTTATATAATCTTTCTAATTTTAAGTCCAAGTCGTCTTGTCTTTTACCCCAAGTTATATAAAAGTTTTGCAATAAGTCTACAATTAGATTTAATTGACTATGAGAAGAATGCCAACTATACTCTTCGGAGGAATTGAGTCTGCACCGAATATTAATGTTATCCTTTGTATTAATAACTTTTCCTATACTAACTTCTAAATTTAGATATTTTAATTTTTCAATGATGACCAGGCTCTGATACCAATATTAGACGATAGCGATAGCTAAAAAATTATTATTATTTGTTTACTATTCAAATTCTATTCTGTGTGCAATTCTTTATTCAAGAATTACTATTTAGATACTATTTGGTACTATTTAGGTACTATTGAGTACTGTTTGCACACCGCGTGAACAATAAAGAGTTGATTTAATATTATTAAAACACTGTTTCAAATAGTAACAAAAATAATAAAATATTCAATATTGAAAGTGACATTTTTTGATTCAATGGTATTTAGTGATGCTATTCAGGATCTTTGCAGGTTGGCGAAACCAACAAATCAGCCGGTTACACAATAGTCGTAAAAGTTCTACTCGGTACTCACCATTGTTATTGGTAGCTTATTTCAGAAGTAGCAAAGCTTTCCCTGGATATCCCTAGTCATGTATATATGTGATAAGTTTATATCAATATATATATATATATAAAAGGCAACAAGACAACAACGATCGCTATGGGATAACCAAACTTTCATTACAATGATTCAATCGATGGGCCTTACATCCAAAAGGGGCTCACACACGAAGGAGACATCTCCTAGCTTCGGGCCTCACTAGCAACCTAGATGACAAAAAACACCAATAGACTAGGAGGCCCTAGGGTCGATGTAGGCGCTTCATATGTGGTGCCCTGCCTCGAAGGCTTATGTAGTAGTGGTCACCATCGGAGGATGAGGAAGAACTAGGGGACACCTCCTCTGCCTCCTCCTCCTCCTTCTCCTCCTCATCAATCTCCTTCTCTAGGAGATCCCAATCAATCTCCTCTTCATCATCGAAGATGTTGACGATCTCAACTAGAGCAATCGCTCAGGCAAGAGATCGAGCTGGACCAGCGGGAGGTGGCCCCCTCTGCAGTGACGACAGCACGATGGTGGACAGCTCTAGTCTGGTGAGCTGGCGCTTGAGATCACCCGCCCTCGGTGATAGCACGGCTAGCGGTACTGGCACCGGTGTCGATGGCGGTTCGCCTGGAGTGGGTGGTAACACCATACGAGAGAGAAGCTAGGTTGCAAGAACAAATCTTGTGTCACTCAAAGAAAACCAGGTCACAAGGCGGGGCATGACTTATAAAGCCAGATCATGACATCTCTCATTACACCTCAGGAGCACATGACCATAAAAATGCCCCATTTTTTTTCACACACATCCTGTCAAAGTTATTGCCCAAATTACTTTTGGCACATGCAAGGGCAGTAGGTGCAAGACCTCAAGAGTTTGACGGAAGTGATTCCCTAGGCATAACCTCACCTTGTGGCTTGGTCACTGATGTACAGGGCCCAAGATGAGTTGGCTTGCATATCAGACCAATTCTATGGGAGTCAGGCACAGTGCCTTCATTGCGTGCCATCATGACATGACACTAGAAAAATGGGAGAAGATCTTACCACCGCAGGGCTCCGGACAACCCTGCCATCAAGACTTGCTATGACCATCAGAAGGAGGCCCAATTTGTGATACGCCCACCCGTCGCCCATTTCAAAGTTTAGCATCACTGCTTACCTTCGACCCTTACATGGTGTATGAAAGCCCTTAGTTTGGCATGTGCTAAGAATAGCCATTCGACCTAGCCATATATTGTGCTATAATTAGCTATTTGTTGGTAATAGTAAACATCAAAACTACATTATATCAAATAATGCCACATACAGCATAGCAGGCATCCAAACCCTCCGCCACCTAAAGGCATCAACCTCATTTGCATCATGGTCTCAAACCCTTCGTCACCTGAAGGAATCAGCCTCAGTCGCGTTGAGGCTCCAAACCCTCCACCACCCAAAGGCATCAGCATCGGTTGCGTTGAGGTCCCTAACCCTCTGCCACCCGAGGGCATCAGCCTCAATCATGTCGAGGTCCCAAACCCTCCACCACTTGAACGGTTGCGCTGAGGTCCCAAACCCTCGACCACCCAAAGGGATCTTCCTCAGTTGTGTCGAGGTCCCAAACCCTCCGCCACCCGAAGGCATTAGCCTTGATGACGTCAAGATCCCAAATAAGCTGCCACGTGAATGCATCAACCTCGGTTGCGTCGAGGTCCCAAACCCTTCGCCACCTGAAGGCATCAGCCTCGATCGTGTCAAGGTCCCAAACCTTCCGCACCTAATACAACTAAATGTTCCTATAGTCGCACCATTCGACCGCTGATGACCTCACACTACGGGAGGGCCAGAAAAGGGGAAAACTTTCAGAGCATAGGTGCGAGTAAAGACGAGGAATAAAGTCAACACATTACTTATTATTCATTAATCATATATATAGAAGTTACACTAGGTGATATGCCATACGGTCAATCTATGCTTAACAAACGCTCTAGGCTATCACATCTCCCCTAAGTAAGACGAGATGAGGAGGACTGGCCCTAGCTTCTGGAGCCACTGGCCCCGCTGGAAGAGCTATACCAACGCATGGAGTGATGATACTGGTACCCTGGGCGCTAAGGCCTGTTAAAAATGGAATCCCCTTGAACCCAAGGAGCTGAGGGCTCCGCCTAGAAAGGGTACGAGTAGAAGGCTATAAAATCTAGCTCCGCCTCCGCCTCCGCTTCTGTGACCTCCTCTGTAGCCTCTTCCTTGACTCGAGCCATGACGTCTGCAAGGATGTCTGATGGCACCAACTTGTAAGAGCCACGGGGGAGAAAAAAATGCTAGGATTCCCTTAGGAAAATGGCCTAGAAGGCCATCCACCACTTGTCTACCCCTACAAACTCGGGCTGGCCTCCGAAGAAGAAGCAGAAGGGTCCCCTAGCTCCTCCTTCACCAAGACATCAGCGACCACCCCTGAGTCCACATGTCATTGGGAATCATAAGGAAGGACCAAGCGCTCTTGCCGCGTGGAGGATCGCACAGGCCTGGAGGATCCAGATGTACTAGGCCCTCCTCCATAGGTGGCAGCCAGAGCATCAAGGACGGTTCTTGTTGCTCCGGGTCATCAACTTGAAGACACAAATCTTGCCTAAATTTATGCAAGCACAACACACAGATAAATGCACAAAGCGCGAGATCAACATGGCCTCACCGAAGAGTGGAGGGAAAAGTCATAATACATAAAAAAAAGAGTGTCATACTAACACATTAAATCTTCGTCCTCTTGCAAAAGAAGAAGAGAAAAAAAAAGTAAAGCCTACTGAGGACTACACCTCCGAAGGCCCATCATACGAAGTGTCATCTATATGCGGTGACTGTCCCTGCGGAGTGATGTCTGAATGAGGAGGCCGCCTAGGCACAGTGCATTAGAGGAGGTGCCTGGGCGCGGAGCCTGAACTACCGAACTCGGAGTCCCTCGAACACTGGACTTCACACGCTCTGACATGAAACATAGTGTCGTAGGCCGCTCATGCCTCACCCATACTCCTCGGTGGAAGCCATCCAAGGCAGTACGAATATGTGCTGAGGGTGCCTCGGGCCAGATGTCCTCGACTGCGAAGCCTGGGGTCGACTACTCCAACGCGTCAAACTGGTGTACCCCCGCTCGGTGCAGAAGCGCCTGGGCCACCCGGACACTCGAGCTGGCATAGGACTCGGTAGCGTTGGCGATCGCCCCTGCCATAGACAGGAGCCAATGGAGTGTCTGCACCAAGACATTCGAGCCAGAGAGCAATGGTGGGCCCTTCACCTAGAGGCCAGTCAGAGCACTATCTATGGTACAGGCGGCCTCCAAGGCGTGCCCGGCCAGCCCTTAGCCCTTCGCTCGCTGCATGTCCTCCACTGCCTAAGCTGGCCTCAACTCTTGTTGAGCTATGTCCACCACTATCTGGAGGTACCGGGCATCGCCTATGGTGGCCATGCAGGCCGCATTGGCCTCATTGATAGCCTCTACCACGACTCGGTGATCTTCGGTAGCCTCTTGGGTTGCGTCCTCCGTAGGCTCCCGTCGCACCATCTCCTCTAGCAGAGAAGCCTCTCCATGCTCCTGTCACATCACCTCCTCCTTCAGGGAACCCTCCGTGCACTCCAAACGCACGGCATCATCCTATAGATGACTCTCTGCCGAATCCACAAGCTTTGTGGCCTCCTCCAGGGCACTCCAAAGCGCCGCCACTTCCTCCCATGCAGTGGCTTGGGCTACCGTGAGGGCCTAGCGCTACGAGCAGCTTAGTGCCTCCGCTAGCAACAGTTGATGTGAGATGTTGGAATGGACAGATGAGACAGCGATCCGAGAGTCAGGGCTAAAAAAGACCTTCCTTCTAAATATACCTATCAGGCCACCACCTTTAGATGCATTGCCACCTCCTTCGGGGCCTTTGAGCAAGAGATGCAACGATATCTTTTCTCCTCAAGTGCGATGAGGCCGAAGCAGAAGTACTCAACACCTTCGGACAGAGGGTGAAGTCATTTGGGGTTGAGGCCTCAAAGCCTAAGCTCCTCCCTGAGAGCGCTGGGGCACTCGTTGTGGGGGACCCGATTCCCCCTGTGCTAGCCACAAGGTCTACGCCCTGGCCCAGCGCAAGGCCTTGAGGTGCCAAAACCTCCGCTTCAGGAGTGGTAGTCGGGAATACTACCGGAATGGTCGTCAAGCCCTTTGAGGGTGACCCAGCCTCAGGAGCGGAGGTTGATGCCGGCTCTAATTCAGTTGCCTCTCAATATCAAAAGGAATATGAAGGTCAGGATCCTTAAGCATCGAAGAATCGAGATAACAAGTGGGGGCTAGCAAAGGTCTTACCTGTGCCTCCGGTCACCACATCCGTGAGGCCCGTGATGTCCACATCAGCAAATGGATCAGCAAGATTCCATGCCAGAGAGTTTCCTAGGGATGCCTCGTCCCCTCCTCCAATCTAGCCACAGTCGGTTGGGACCGGAGGGGCCAAGGCCCCCCGGTGTTGCCACCCCTAGATTGGGCCTTGTCCTCAGCAGCATCGCCTATGGACCAGGTGTCCGCCACACGCCTCCGACGCTTTGTCCCATCTAACACAACCTCGGATAACTCGATAGCTAAGCTACCACAGTCTGTGGGGTCGGGCGCAGTCTGAGCTTGGTGCAAAATCGCCAAAGTTGTAGAGCCCATAGCACAGCCACGCTTTCCCGTAGCACGGGGCTCCACTAGAGCGGGCCACGGCAAAGCTGCCAGTCCAAGGCGGGAACATATCCGACTGTATCGCTCCTAGCTCCCCACCAGCTCTATGCGTTGGTCCCGCTTCGTGACTAAGGGTTGGCCCAGGAATTTCTCCACCATCTCGGCCAGTCGGTCCAACGGGAGGCAACTCTTTGAAAGAAAAAGTCCAAGGCGGGAACAGATCCGACTGTATCGCTCCTAGCTCCCCACCAGCTCTATGCGTTGGTCCCGCTTCGTGACTAAGGGTTGGCCCAGGAATTTCTCCATCATCTCGGCCAGTCGGTCCAACGGGAGGCAACTCTTTGAAAGAAAAATGCGTCTAACATCTATGGATTTAAAGCTAGACAACGAAGAAGACTCACCAAAACTTGCGGTGGGCCTAGAATATGCATTCGGCTTGCCTTACCCACCTTTTTCGATTACATGGTGCCAGCCCACCTGAAAAGGCCGGATGCGCAGCATCGTGAACTCCTCCGTGAGGTCACACATACTCATCTTTCGGGCCACCCTCCAATGGAGCACGACCCTCGAGAGCAACTGAGCCTCGGGGACATCCACCATCAGGGTCTGGACATACTCAATGTCCCGGTTGGTAGAGTGGAGGGGGATCTAAAGCCTATATCATAATAAAACCATCCCTTCATCTACCTGGTGTACAACCGGTTAGTGATGGCCTTTGCTGAGAACACGTTCTGATATTTCGGCTGGAGCTGGAAGTTCATGCTTCCAAAATGGAGGGCCTTCATCTCCCTGCCCTCCATCCGAAGCTTTGCCTGGTAGCTGGTAGCCCTCTTCCCGTATGGCCCATTCGAAGATGGCCAGGCCAGCGACGGCGTTAGTTGAGAGTTGGGGGAGCTCCACGTAGAAGTGGTGGAGCACCCCTTCGAGAAGTGGCACGACCGAGAACCTGAGCCCCACGTCAAAGAAGGCCTCAAAAACTACCACTTCATGACTCCATAGGGTCGGGATCGCCTCTCCCACCAAAAGGCAAGCCACTGACCTAGAGGGGACCTTCCCCTCCTTGATCATCCGGTCTAGATTGACCGTGACGATGGTCGACTCCCCCAGCACCCTAGTCTACCAAGGGTGTTTCTTCCTGGTGGAGTTCCAAGCCCGGAGGTGGCGTAGGAAGCGATGGGGGCTTGTGGTCCACGCGACTCCCATTGGTGTGGTGGCCTAATCCGCAAATGTTGCACGGAGTTTGGCTGGTGGAAAAAATTCTTATAAATCCGTCGGTGGGGATCCAGCTCTGCCACGAGTGCCAGAACGAGTCATGATGACCCTGGATATAGAACAAGGAGCGCTCAACAATGATGGAGAGTGGAGGTGTAGTGGTTGATGAGTGCGTCGGTGACAACAGGGGAAAAAGAGGTGAGAATGCTAGATGAGGACGCCAACTGTCCAAGACTCCTGCTTTTATACACCCAAGGAGGAGTCGTTGCCGCTTGGCACATGAGCACACGTCCTATCTCGTCCCTTCCCCACTATCATGGGGAAGCAGAACCATTCTCCATGCCCTTCCAATACCAACACGCCACATGTTTCACTACCGCCCAGCCCGACATGACTACATCACTAATTGCAGGCTACATTTAATGCTCTCTCTCGCAGGTGATGTTAGGCATTCTACCTAAACCACTGGACACTTCCCAATTCAAAACCGCCGAAGGGCTGAGGGCCCATGACCACGAAGCCAAGGATCGTCGGAGGCCCTGCTCCGAGTACCACGGGTATGGCCATTGCAAGGATCGTCGGAGGCCCTGCTTCGAGTACCACGGGTATGGCCGCACCAATGGCCATCCTCACGAGGGGCTGCTGTTGGGGGGTCACCATTAAGGACCCTTGACGCCCCCTTGGCTTCGCAAGTATAGACTCAAGGACCATCAGGCTCCGGGACACGCTAGTGTAGTGCGATGCCGGAATAGACGACCAGCTGCTAGAACAACTACCTCACCGGCCATAGCAATGATTTACGAGGCTTTCCATATGCCTTTGTGGTATAGTAAAGAATTTGTATCTCTACCAGCCTCATATGAGTATATTTGTATATTTACACTCTGAATATCAGTATAAATACAGACCCTTAGCCACCAAACTAAGCGGGGGCGCAGGTTTCCCTGAAAACTCATGGTGTTGTATCAATCTGCACTTCTCAAGCTTAAGTCATTTCTATAAATTAACTCTCACCATACTTTATTCGTGAAAAATATTTTCTTTCACCAATACCAAGCTATTTGGCCTCTTAGACACGACCTTACAGAGGTTTAGATAAGTTTTGGTGAGCAAAACGCTGCATTGCGTGGTTGGCACATGTGTGTTGTTGAACCATTAAAAATCAACCAACTGGACTTGTGGAGGTACTGAGGTATGGATCAATTCAAATTCGTGTTTTACCTACCTATTACTTGCAAACTGAATCAAGAAGAGTTTTGTCCTATTTGATTCAGTTTCTACTAGCTTTTACTATTTAAAAACAAAAAACTAAATTAAACAGTTCACCTTTGAAAATGGTTTCTAAAAAGAAAAAATTGACAAAAACTATCATTATTACTAAAAGCTAATTTGAAGGAGTTTTTTATTTCTAAAAGATGATTTACTGAGAGGTATTATATATATTATACATTATATTTGTATTAAAAATAATTTTTGAAAAAATCTCAACCAAACTAAACAGACTATCAGTAAAAAGCTTAGTTCGGCACAATACAGTGGGGAGATTAAACTCAAGGAGAGATCCATTGAATCGAGCCAATTAGAAATGTTTATCGGGCGGCATGGGAAGTGGTGGTTGGAAGAAACAGCGGCTGGACCTGGTGCTCGGTTTCGGGATAAATAAAGGTAGAGGATGAGTTGACGGTAGACCGTTTCTTTTTCTATTTATTTTGATGCGGATCCCACCAATTGATTTAAACAGTAGAGCAAACAATAGAAGATCACATCATCTTTAATGGGTCTCACTAGGAGATGATATAAACACGTTCTATTGGTTATGAACACCCCTGGGCCGGGCTTTCTTTCAGAGTCGCAGCATGGCAGCATCCAAAATGTGCTCTGAACTTGTCTAATGAGAGTATTGTTCATGCTAGTAGTGTAGTCTTAGTGTTTCGTTTTTGTTTATTTTCCCGTGCTGTTCCACTTCTGTTTCTTTTCCTTTAGCTGTGTGTTGCGAAAGGCAACAAATCTAAATCAGTGCTCGCAATATTGGTCGATAATCACAGGTTATCGATGGCCTCTGGTAAGGAAAATCCTATTCATTCTGATACGTGTTGGACAAATTTTGGGCACATTTGATCAAACTTCCAAGTAAAAGCAAGATCTTTCCTCACACATTAGGCCACGAGTTTCCTCTCCTTAGAACGGGAAGGAGGATAGTTACAAAGCCCTTGCGTCGCTCACGTGGGGTGACTCTGGGCGCCTGTATCCCGTCGTTCTAGCCCTTGCCCCCCCCCCCCCCTCGCCCTTCATTAGCCGCCGCTGGCGCTGACAGTGGCGGCGGTGGCTAGTGGTCACACCAAGCGGTGTGCGCCTGGCCTTTTCCCTCCCCTTTATCTCCCCTTCTCTCTCTTTTCTTCATAGCTATTTTCAGCGGGCCCCTAGTGGATGGTGTCCTGCTGCGCTCCGGCTGGCTGGATCCGGCCTTCAGAGGCTCAGATCTTGCCCTCCCCTATGGGCTCGGCAGCCTCCAAGCCCAGATTCAGCATTACGGCCACCTTGAGGACGGGGTTGCCGTGGCGTCGGTGGCGGGTAGCGCCTCCTCCTTCGTGTTAACTGTGGTGCTCGTGACAATGAGCGTCCAACCTAGGGCAGCGGCAGCAGCGACTGCTTGGTCCCCTGCTTCTGCGCCACGGCTGCCTAGTCTGACCCGACTGCTTAGTCCCCTTCGTATTCATGCGGTGCCTGGTTCCCCTTCTTCTGCCGCTGTGACAAGCACTCCACCGCAAGCGACGCACGCCCTCCGCGGGCAAGGTGCTTTTTTGTGCCCGTGCTCTCTATGGAGTGTTCGTCGAAATGCTTTTTGTGTTGCTGGGTTGCTGGGCCAAGTGCTCTCTGTGCTCGTGCTCTCTGTGCTTGTGTAGTCGGGATCCTCGCGGTGCTGGCCTAGTCCTGCTCGATGGCACCACGGTGGTGCGGTTGTAGTGCGGTGCCGCCGATTTGGCTTTGTCCCGCTATGTCTTTGGTTGCCCTCAGCCCCAGTGCCATGGCGGCTCCTCCCCTTGCCGAATTCTCTTCTTCCTCCGATTCGGCCCACGGGGAGCGTTGTGGCATGTGGGGACTTTGGGGTAGCTCGTGCATGATCTTCGAGTGGAAGTTAGGTGTTCCGGACGAAATCCTTGCCTGGCTTTTCGCTTGAGTCGATGGCGGTGGCGGCCTCATGTGCCACTTCCTCCATGCAGGTATTTGTCGATGTTGCTCACCCCTTTGCCGTGGGATCTCTCGGGTGAAAACCCTGTCCATGTTGGGAGGGGCGACGACTGCACCTGGTGCATTGTGACCTTCCTAGAGGCGTCACTATGGAGGATCTCACAATGCGTTTTGGTGAACGACATCTTGGTTGTGGAGGAGGCCTTCTTCAGCGACGGTTGTGACCACACCGGTCCTATATTGGAGCCAGTTCTTCTACGAGGTCTCTGCTCTGTTGGTGCTGCATCTCTCTACCCATAGGCCACCTATGGTGGAGTTGGAGCTGCTACGTCGGGGCGTCCAATGAGCTTGGCAACAATGACAAGGGCTTACCATGGGTGTGGGCATTGGGTCATCTATGCAGAGGCTAAGGTCTGGTATGGGAAGTCAGAGTTATTTGGGAACAGTGTGCAACGAGCTTGGCATTGATGACTCGTTGGTGGACTCCGCGCGTGTTGTTTTTACCGGTGTGTAGTGGTGATTGGCTTTTGCTGTCATGGCGCTCAAGTCATTGGGTCTTTCGCCAGTTGATCCTAAATCAACCGTATAGTTGTTAAGGTTTTTGTCCTCGATTTCCCATATAAACTGGATCAACTCTCTTTTTCTTAATAACATCGGCATCTCTAGTGCCATCTTTTCGAAAAAATTTAGACACATTTTAGTCATATTTGAATTTTTCTTCATGTTTCCCCCAAAATTTTGGTTCCTCTCAAAGAATTTTGGACTGAATTTTTTTGTATAATAGGTTTTATTGGCATGATCGTCACGGTTTGCTAAGTTTTACCTGCAGACTTTTTAGATAAAGGAAGCTTTTATTAAACTTAGACAATTACATTAAGGTGATACAATCGAACTGAGAACACTCCCAACCTCTGCAAAACCAAGATGCACACAACACAAAAAGGAAAAGATAAAACATAAAAGATGATTACAAAGGTGAAAACAGGGGATGCTAAGGCACTCTGACCCTCTGACTAGGCCGCCACCTATAGACCTGGGTAAAACACTCTTTGACCACCCTCTCCAATTGTTGACACACCACTGTAACCGTATTCCGTGAATCCAGCTTCTGTAATATAGCCCAGGTACGAAGCTAGTGAGTACAAAGGTAGATAACTAGCAAAGGATATGAAATATTTCTTTTATCAAACACCATATCGTTCTTGCATAGCCAAAGCAACCAGCAAGTAGCAGCCACCCCCAACAAGACTTTCTGTTTCAATTCTCTCCTAATACCCCGTAACCAAGTACCGAACATATGTGATACACTACGAGGCCGGTAGAGGCCCGAGACCGCTTGTATGATAGACCACACGACGCAGGCAAAACGACATTCAAAGAAAACATGTTTAATTGTCTCTTCATAGTGACAAAAACAACATTTCGTAGACCCTTGCCAATTGCGCTTTGCCATGTTATCCTTTGTCAACACTACACCTTGGCGAAGGTACCAAAGGAAGATTCTGACTTTGAGGGGTACCATCAGTTTCCAAATGTGTTTATTACGATTGGGAACATCACTATGTACTAAGGCAAGATAGTGATATTTCACCGAGAACTGTCCATTCAGAGTTAAGTTCTAGTGGAACTCATCTTGCTCCTAATTAAGCACAATATTCGTGATTCGAGGAAGCAAGGTGTTCCACGTAATTAATTTTGGCCCTATAAGATCCTTTCAAAAAGAAATATTTGTAGGGAAAGTTCGAAGGACTTCTACTTCCGTATCCTGTTTGTTCCTTACTATATTATAAAGGTATAGATATTGTTCTCGCAGAGGTGTATTTTCCAACCACTGATCTTCCAAAAAACAAATCTAGGTACCATCTTTGATAGTGAAGGTTCCAAAGCGTAGAAAATCTTGCTTCACATTCATAAGGCTGGCCTAGAAGTGCGAATCTCCAGCTTTCCACTAGACCTGCGATAAGGGTTTAGAACCTAGGTACCTATTGTGAATCAGCTATTGCCACATTCCATCAGACGTGAGTAACTTAAAAAGCTATTTGCTGAGTAAGGCAATATTCTTCATATCAAGATCCTGAATCCATAGACCCCCTTGATCTCTGGGTTGGCACAAAATGTTTCATTTTGTAAGCCGGTATTTTTTTCTTTTGATCGTGGCTTTGCCAGTAGAACCTAGAGCGAAAATAGTCAAGCTTTTTAAGCACCCCCCTTGGAATAGTAAAATAGGACATCATGTACATGGGCAGACTGCTAAGCACTGAATTAATCAATGTCAGTCACCCACCAGTTGAAAGGTGCTTTCCTTTCCAACTACTGAGTCTCTTCTCAACCGTTTCTCGACCCCTTTCCAATCAACATTCCTTAATTTTCTTAAATGAATAGGAATGCCTAAGTATCGTAAAGGGAATTCACCCGTATCGCAGCCGAAAAGCTCAGTGTATTGCTCCTTCAGGGCTTGGGCGTCACCAAAGTAGAACAATTCACTCTTAAGACCCGATAGTTGCTCAAAAGCACAAAGAACTTCATGATGCGAGTTTTTTCAAGATCATGATCCATAAAGAGTATCATATCATCAGCATATTATATAATAGAGATACCATCATCTACAAGATGAGGCACTACTCCACCTATTACCTTGTCTGCTTTGACCCTTCTGATAAGAACAGTAAGCATGTCCGCAACAATATTGAACAACATCGGTGAGAGTTGGTCTCCCTGCCGGAATCCTTTTTTTGTTTGAAAGAAAGGTACGACGTCATCGTTCACTTTGATGGCTACACTACCTCCTGAGACGAAAGTTTCAATCCAAGTGATCCACTTGGACAAGAATCCTTTCATCCAAAAAGTCTGTAGTAGGAAGGGCCATTTGATCTTGTTATAAGCTTTCTCAAAATCTATCTTAAAAATAACACCACTCAATTTTTTTTCTATGTAATTCATGGATAGTTTCATGTAAGATGACGACTCCCTCTATGATGTTTTGCCCTCACATGAATGCAGTTTGAGTTAGACTAACCACATGGTCTGCAACTGAATTTATTTGATTTGTGGTCACCTTTATAAATATCTTGAAACTGACATTCAGCAAGCAAATAGGTCTATATTGCTGAATCTGGTTTGCCTCTTTAATTTTCGGCAACGAAATTATCATCCAAAAATTTAGGCTAAATAATGGCAATTCACCCACATATAATTCATGGAATAAATTCGTCAAGTCAAACTTGATAATATCCCAGAACTCTTGATAAAATTCTGCTGAAAACCTATCAGGACCGGACGCTTTATTATGTTCCATATCGAACACAGCATCCCGAACTTCTTTCTCTGAAAAAATGAAAGAAAAAAGTTTTCCCTGCAGATGCCGTCAACACTTAAAAAAGTTTTCCCTGCAGATGCCGTCAACACTTATCCAATTTGCCTTCATCTCACAAGAAAGAAAAAAGAATGGAAGAATCTATTTTGGTATAATAGGCTTTGTCGGCATGATCGTCAGTGTCTGCTGATTTTTACGGGCTGCCCAGATCATTTACAACCAGCAAAACTGGCAGACTTGCCAGATTAAGTAGCAAAACTGCATAACCATGGACATGTCGGTATATACAATCAGCAGAGAAAGCATCCTAACACAAATATCGCTCCTAAGTAACATCTAATATGTGCAAGAGTATCTGCCGGTCGACTACACTGCAGCAGTCCCGGGAACTACACCGGCGGCAACGGCGGCTCGGCCGGTGACTCTTTGCCACCCTTCTGCGGCACGACGTGACACCTGCACACCGGGCACGTCGCGTGCGAGTCGAGCCACATGTCGATGCAGCCCACGTGGAACATGTGCGTGCACGCTGGCAGCCGCCGTGCCGCCTCCCCGCCTCTCACCGCCTCGAGGCACACCGCGCACTGCGCCTCGGCGCCCGCCGCGTCGTAAGGGAACGCTGGGGCGACCGCCGCTATGGCCGCCGCCGAGAGCCCGCCGCGGCTACCTGCCTGCTGCTGCCGCGCCGCCTCGGCGGTTCGAGCGGCGAAGGTGCGGGCGGCGCACGAGAACACGAACATGAGCGCGCAGTACATGGCCAGAGCGATCCACAGGTACCTGACGAACGCGGCCAGGATGACGAGGAGGAGGAGCACCGGGTACGACGCGAGCGCCAGCACAGTGCGCTGCGTGGTCACGGCGTCGCCGAAGACATGCGCGCGCCACGGGTACTCCGCCGCCGCCGCCGCCGACATCTTGGCTGTGGTCGATGGCTTCTTGAGATGCGCTGCGTGTGAGCATTGGCGGCGAGTGATCTTTAAAGCTGGGGGATTTAGCTGTCCGGCGAAACGGATAATGCCGTTCAATCCCTGGACAGCGTAGGCAGGCAGCTGCAACCTGCAACTAGACAGGCCGGACCCGAGACTTTGAAGAGTTACTTCCTTGGGAAGGCAACGTCGCTGTTGTTTTCTTGGAATTTTGTGTGATCTTGATGAATATATAATCCTGAAACGCCGGTTAGCTATGGTCAATGCTTGTATCGCCAAGAAATGCTTTGTGGACGAAGCTAGGGAACTAAGATGTTGCTTTCACAGTTGTTTGTTTGATGTCATCTACTGTGATAGTGTGAGTCTGTGAGCAAGTGGTGAAGGGTTCATGTATACGAAGCGGCAAAGGATTATGGTATTGGTTTCGATACGATCCAATCTAACGAAGCCAGCTGCCAAGAAGGCCATCTTATTATTCTAGCTATGGCATAACATCTCTGACAAGATTTTGCTCAAATAAGAGTTGATATCAACTACTTTTTGTCCAAACTCGACGCCGCTCCTCAAAGATCTTTCGATTCAAGTGGCATAGAGAGTAAGACGCCGGGGATCGATCTACGAAGGAAGAAAAAAGGGTGGAAAATGAGATGACATATTGAAGAGGGAAGGAGACTCTGAGATGATATATTGAAGAAGGAAGGTAACGTCATGGTGACGTGGTTGTTGATATATAGACCAACTCTCGATAAACCCTACGTGTCAGCAATGACGGATGATGTTATATGGGAGGAACTGTTTTCACTGAAGAGAATGCAGTCACAATACAATCGACTTAGATGGAGTCAATACGATCGCAACATGTGTTTTAAAATTACCCTCGTTGACAAGTTTGTGCGTCCGCTCAGCGGGTAGCAGTCAGCAGGTTCTAAATCGATCATAAACGAAAGATAAACAGTACAGGAGACGATCAGAAACGAAAGATAAAATGATACAGTGAGCAATCTGGCAAGTAGGGAGCTGGACATTAGAAGTATTAGGCCGTGCCGTCTCGGTAGCCTCCGAGTGTATTCACGTTAGTCTATTTTAGTTGTTTTGTTTGATATATTTTGGATGGTCTGAATGAAGATCATTCGAAATGCTTAGCGATATCCATTGTTCCTTCATATCTGAGACAGTGCTATGTTTCATGCACAACATTACAAAAGATGAATAGTCAGTAAGTGACTATTTGACATGAAGAAACCATAACCAGACGACAAAGAAGTCTCATGTGTTCATGCACACGCCAGTACACATTGATGAAGTTGCTGCCCGAGATAGTGAGTGTTTATGATTCTGTTGCATCTAGTGTTCCTTTATGTCACATTAATTTGCTATATCCAGTGCTCATTCATATCACTCTGAGCATAGCCATGTTAGACTCCTTATAATATTAGTGTATGTGAGAACAGACAAACAAGAGAAAGCATGAAGGAGGACTTAGCAGCCTTGCACAGCTTGCATCCATGAGAGGATATGATGCAATATAATATTATGCATGCACAGGAGGCACAGCTATCGTAGTACATACTACTGTCACCGATTCTTGATAGCATGTCAGACGGAGAAGAAAACAATAACCAAACGACAAAGAAGCCTCCTATGTTCACGCTAGTGCGCATTGATGAAGTTGCTGCCTGAGCCAGTGTGTATTGATGAACCTGTTGCATCTAGTGTTCCTTCATGTCACATTAATTTGCTATATCTAGTGCTCCTTCATATCACATCACTTACTGACTATTCATCTTTTGTAATGTTGTTCCTGGCGGTGCATGCACAGCATGATGTTTCTCTTGGCTATATAAGCATGGTGCTACCTTCATTTGATCACACCTTTCATCCAGTGCTTACCTTATATGCTTGATATAGTGCATACTTAAGGTACCAGAGTTACCTAGTTGTGAGGTTCACACAGTCCAGCTAGACGGTGCGCTTCTCAGCGTACCATGATATACAATTATTGTTTACGCTAACAAAATTTCCACGTTTAATAAAATTTACTAAGATCAACTGATGATATGATAAGAAGTTACTCCTCATATCGATAGGATAAGCATCTGTTGTGGCTTTGTAAGAATGATTGATTTTAATGTAAGAATAAGTACTATGAGACTATAGACTTAATAAATGGTTATGGGCCAAAAAGACATGCTTCGTGGACATGATTTGTAGTGGCCTACAAGCAGAAGCCACTTGCACGCATGTCTTATTGTGACCACTATATTAATTTAGAGTCTTCTTAGCTATTTTTGTTTTTCTGTTTTCCTTGGAGTTCTTCCAGTGTTTCCTTTTTTTGCATTTTTCTTTCATTGTCTCTTCTTGAGGTTACTTTTTAGAGGTAATTTTTGTAGTCTGATATCCACAGATGCATGAATATCGCATGGAGGGGGCACCTTCCTCTAGCTGGATAAGTAAGAGGCAGCGTGGCAAAGGACCAGCTGCAGGGCCAGGTGTCCTTACCTACCTTCATGCTCTTTTGATTGCATTATATAAATTTTTTTAAGTGGAAGTATTTTTTGGGGAATACCCATGGCTATTCTATACTTATGCCTAGCTATGTTCATGCAAGTGTATGCATACATAGAAAAATTACTTTGTCCGTTTTCTTATTATTTTGACTTTGCATGGGCATTACAAAGCCGCAAAGAGTTTGTCCACGAACAAACCTCTCAGTGGTCTTCATTTCTTAGCTATTTGCAATTTGATTAAGCTGCATGCGTGTGACATCTCTTCTCCCTGGATTCTATTACGTAGTATGCTCTGGCAAATTGTTTGTGTTTTCATCTTTGCTTCAGCAAAGAGGAATAGTATGTTGGATCTTAAAAAGTATTGACACAATATATGCACATGTCTTACTATGCACGGAGAAGCCATGGCACATTGAACCAACAAATAAATATAATGGGTGCATATATGCCATTGAGGTAAATGTCAATTGGAGTTCGCTCTGTATTAAGTGAGCATATTAACCGTTGTTTCTTTTTCTCCCATCTGTTCCCTACCTCAATATTTACTACCACATCAACTACTAGAAATGCATTCAAAGCTTAGCCTCCTCCGTCGGGTCGGCCTGCCTCCCCCGATTTATTGTTTTTTGTTTGTGCACTTTCGCATTTTTATTCTCGTTTTCGAAGAATATCGTTTTCAGTTGCTTTGTCTGGTTATACAGGCGTTATTGTTTTTTGTTTTCATCCCTAGCTGTAGGTGGGGGAATGACACGTGAGAGGCAGGAACTTTTGAGATCCATAAGACATGCAAAGAAAAAAGGTGAATCGTGTACCTCTTTGTGCTCAATTTATAATAATGGATACCCAAAGATTACAATACTTATTCATTAACGTGTGTGTGTTGATTCTTTATGTAGGAAATTGTGCTGGCTAGCCAAAAAATCCAGGTAACAACAGATGTGTTAAGATTAGTAGATAGATACATGCCAATCTTTTGAGTAAATAAATTTGTAATTTATCTAGTGGTTTGTTTCCTCTGCAGTATACCTTTCAGTCGAGACTTCATACTACAGCCCTCCTGCAAACGAATGCTAGTATTGTGGTGCACAATTTTGGTAGCAAGAACATGTGAAAAGATCATATTCAGGTGAAGGCAGTTGTATTCATCTTTGTTGTAGGGGAGGTAAGGTAAACTTGCCATTTGAAAAAGATCCTCCTCCATTTTTGGCTAGGTTGTTGAATCCAAATGGTGATGTTTTATCTAAACACTTCATTAAGTCTATTCAGTCATATAATTCGATGTTTGCTTTTACATCACTCGGTGCTAAAATTAACACCGATATAAACAAGGGTCCTAGGCTATATGTATTTAAAATTAATGGTCAGGTCCATCATTGAATTGGATCTTTGCTACCAGATGAGGGTAAGCCGCCAGTGTATGCACAACTCTATATTTTCGACACTGAAAATGAGGTTCAGAATCGAATGTTAATTTTTGATAGAGACAGGGATTATGATAATGATAACGGAGTTGATAAAAAAAATTGTTGAGGGCTTGGTAAGGATGATTGACGAATCAAATGAGCTGGTAAAATTATTTAGGATGGCTAGGGACTTATTGGGATAGAGCCAATGCTAGCCTTTGTGCCTTAGGCTATTGCACGATAGGTCCAAGGCTGCACCTCAGTATAGTGCACCGATAGGGTCAGAGATAGCTACTTTGATAGTAGGAGATTTTTCATAGGAGAAGAAGAGTCCTGACATAATCATTCAAGATAAAGGTGGCGGGCTTAGAAGTTAGCAACCTTCATGCGAACTATATGGCCTTACAATACCCAATTTTATTTCCTTATGGGGAACAAGGATCCAAGTTAGGGATTAAATACAATCGGTCAGGAACCTTGCAGGTCGGAGTTAGAGATGAGGTTACCATACTCGAATACTATGCTTTTCGGTTACAACAACGTAGTCGCGAGGCGACAGCACTAATACGTGGTAATCGACTATTCCAGCCATACATTGTTGACGCTTTTGCATCAATAGAGGAAAATAGGCTTAGGTTTATAATAAAAAACAATAAAAACTTAAGGTCCGAGGTGTATAAGGGCATTGAAGATGCACTGCACAAGGGTGATGTTGATGGAAATAACATTGGGAAAAAGGTTATTTTGCTTGCTAGCTTTACAGGAAGTAAAAGGTACATGGTATAGAACTATCAAGATACAATGGTGATTTGTCGATTCTATGGACCTTCGGACCTATGTATTACTTTTACTTGTAATCCAAAATGGCAGGAAATAGCTGATCCTCTTGCATTTGTTACAGGGCAAAGGTCAGATGCTAGACATTACATAGTTAGCCGAGTCTTCAAATTACAAGTCAAGGAACTTATTTCTGAGTTGAAAAAAGGTGTTTATTTTGGGAAGGAACAAGCATGTATGATTATCAAGTTTTTGCCACATATGGTTCTTGTTTGGAAAAAATAGTCGTTATGAAGCATTTAGTCCCTTATGCATTTAGTAATTGTCCACTCTGCAAAAAGCATGCATCAATGCAAGAAAGCAGGACATTAGGTTTATGTTGGTGTTACCCAATTTATTGTCCCTTATGCATGCAAACTAGCAGCATGTACCTATGTGATTTCTTAATATTGTTATTATTATTTTGTTTCAGTACTCTATACTATTGAATTTCAAAAGCGCAGTCTGTCTCACGTTCATATTTTGGTTTGGCTTGAAGGTAATACCAAAGACCCCCACCCCTCCTTTATTGACTCAATAATATGTGCAAAGGTACCGGATAGATTATCTGATCCTTTGGGTTATAGCGTTGTTGATGAATTTATGGTGCATGGCCCTTGTGGCGAGTTTAACCAAAAATGTCCATGCATGAGAAACAGTAAGTGCTCAAAATTCGTTCCTAAGGGTTATGAACCAAATACAATTGTTGGTGAGGATGGCTTTGTATAGTATAGGCGTCGTCCTGAGGCTGGGCATTTTGTCGAGCGATATGGCGTTAAACTTGACAATGGATGGGCTGTTCCGTATAATTTAGCATTGTTAAAACAGTTTAGAGCTCATATAAATGTGGAGTGGTGCAATAAAACACACCTCGTCAAGTACCTAGTTAAGTATATTACGGAAGGCCCAGATCGCTCTAGATCCATCATTGAAACCTTTGGAGATGACGTTCGTCATAGCGATTCACATGGTGAGGTTATTAGTAGCAGTCTTGGTGCCTAGTCATTAGATGCACAGAGACAGCTTGAAGATGTCGATGAGGTTCAGGAGTACATTGATTGTCGTTATTTATCTTCACATGAGGCTATCTGGAGTATGTTCGAATTCGATATCCACTATAGGACACCAGCAGTGGAGAGGTTAGCTGTGCATCTCCCTTTGATGAATAGCGTTGTGTACCTAGCTAACTAGCCATTGGTCCATATCAGAGATGACCCTTGTTACACGCAGACAACATTGACTAAGTGGTTTTATGCTAATAGGATGTTCCCAACTGCTTGAGAGTTAACATACATAGAATTTCCAACAAAGTGGGTTTGGAATAAAAAGGATAAGGCATGGCATTCACGTATGGGACCTAAAAAAATTGAGAGGGCTATATATATCAATCCTAGTTGTGGTGAGCTTTACTACCTCTGTATGCTTCTGAATGTTGCCAAGGGTGCTACATCATATGAGGACCTTCGAACAATTAGTGGCGTTCTGTACCCAACATTTAAGGATGCATGCCAGACTATTGATCTTCTTGGTGATGATAATGACTGGCGTGAGGCTCTTAAGGAAGTATCTGTGTGGGGATTAGCTACTCAAATGCGACATTTACTTGTTACTATAATTTTTTTTTTTGCTCTGTTTGTGACGCAGCCTCTTTTCTCACAGAGTTCTATACTTATTTCACCGATGATATACAACACAAAATTAAAAAGATTATACAATTGCCTTGCTATAAAGTGCTCGCAGAACATCTAAAAATCATGTTTTGGTAGAGCTCGATAATTGGTTTGTTAAGAATGGTGCTTGAATGACTTATTACGGTTTACCAAAGCTTGATCTAAATCTTTGTAACAAGGTGAAAAATAGATTCTTAGATGAGGAGCTGGCTTATGACTCTGCAAAGCTTCTACATATGCATGATACCCTCATTAACCAACTAAACTTTGAACAGAGACATATATATGATTTTGTTGTACAGTCAATTTACAAAAAAATAGGCTAATGTTTTTTGTGTACGGGTACGGTGGCACTAGGAAAACATTTCTTTGGAATGCAATTATTTCACGCTTGCGATCAGAAAAGCTTATCGTCCTTGCTGTAGCGTCATAAGGGGTTGCTTCACTCTTGCTCCCTGGAGGTCGTACCGCACATTCTCCATTTAACATTCCTATAGTTATTGATGAGACATTAGTGTATATTAAAAGGGGGACTTTTCTTACTAATTTAATAGTATAGTGTTCTTTGATTATATGGGATGAGGCCCCAATGACTCACTGGCATTGTTTTGAATCATTAGAACGTAGTATGCATGACATCCTTGGTCAAATGGACTCTTCAAGTTTTCACCAGGTGTTTGGCGGGAAGACAGTGTTACTTGGTGGAGATTTCCGCCAAGTACTACCTGTGGTTGAGGGTGGCACTAGAGTAGACATAGTGGATGCATCTATAACTAACTCTTACCTATGGAGTCATGTTAAGATTCTAAAGCTTACAATCCACATGTGTTTACTTGGGATGGCAGATAGTGGTTTACCAACTGAACATGTGAAATACTTTAATGACTGCGTGTTGAGTATTGGTGATGGCACTGCAAAAGAGACTGCTCACATTGATGATGGGGACTCTGAGTTGATTGTGATACCATGCGACATCTTAGTTCTGAAATTAGATTCTGCTGTTGATAATATTATAAGATCTACTTACCCCAACCTAGAGACATCATATTCTGACCCAACCTATCTAAGGGAAAGGCCTATCATTGCTCCAAAAAATCATACCATTGATGAAATTAATAGCTGCGTTCTTTCCTTAATCCTACGACATGAAAAGGTATACCTCAGTTTAGATACTTTGGTTGAATCCTCAAATGAACATGGTAATTTCAACTTACTTTACCCGGTTGAGTTCCTAAACTCTCTACAGTTCAAAGGTATCCCTTCTCATAAGCTTATACTGAAGGTTGGTTCGCCTGTAGTGCTACTATGCAATTTAAATCAGAGTGCTGGCCTTTGCAATGGTACACGTCTTATAATAACACAGTTAGGAGATCTGATATTGGAGGCGTAAATAATAACTGGATAGCACATTGGTGACAAAATACTTCTTCCTTGAATTTCCTTGCACGTGTCAAGCACTAAATGGCCATTTGTGCTTAGTAGGCGACAATTCCAGTTCGATTGTATTATGCAATGACCATAAATAAGAGCCAAGGACAAACTTTGCAGAATGTTGGCCTCTACTTGCCACGTCTAGTTTTTTTCTCATGGACAACTCTATGTTGCTATATCACATGTGACATCTAGAAATGGGCTTAGGGTTCTAATTGACAATGATACAGACCCAAACTCCAATGTGACCCAAAACATCATTTTTAAAGAAATTCTTCAGTCCCTTTGGTAATTTTTTTTGTCCATTGTCAATACTGCATGTTGTATACACGCTTTCAACTTATAATTTGTTATCTACTGCAGATTATAATGCTCATTTGACATCCTTTTATTTTGTTCCCTCCCTGGTTGAGCCGATAACAGATGGAGTACAACTTACTATCACAAATTAATCCAACAAGGCACAATCTGTGCATCAAGGTTGGAGTTCCTAGGATGTGGCAGCTATCTGGGACTTCTAAGGGGAAATGTTTTACTACTATGGAACTTGCTCTGGTTGATGAAGAGGTGTACCATTTGACACATTCGTTATTTTTCCTTAATAGTTGCTATGAAACTTTGAATTTCTGTACATCAGGGTGTAGGCATTACATATTGCATTGGGCAGAAGGACATTAACAAATTTGTTGAATCTTTGGTGGAACGACGCTCTTATATGATAAAAAAAATTCCAAGTTAGTAGGCAAGCAAAGAAGTTCAATGTTGTGCCCAACACACACACACAATCTTTTTTACATCATGGACTATTGTGGAGGAGGTACCTGATGAGTTATCCAACCAACTTCCACTCTATATTTTAATTTTGTGGCCTTTGAGGACTTAGATCACAGGGCAAGGAACGAACATGGTTTAGTAGGTGCACCATCCATAGTTATCATTTCATGCTTTGATTATCTATTTATCGAAGTCGTATTGTATAACACGATGACATGATCATGGAATATTGAATAGATGTTATTGGACAGCTTACAGTCATCCATCCAGTGGTGCAATTTAGCAGTCTAAATGGCCCTTCTGTTAGGTGATCAGTAGAACTACGTGATTTAAGGTTTGCTTCCTACTAATTTATAATATTTTAGAAATTATTGTATACTTAAGGTACATAATATTGCAACGATCGGCTTTTATCAATAACTTTGTGGGGTGAACATGCAGCATCTTTTGAGGATGAGTTCCTTATTGAAACCATCGGTAAAAATGAACGAGTTGTAATCATTTTTGCTAGGATGAAAGTGAGGCAATACTTAGGCGGGTGTTAGTTTATCCTATGCTGGCCATCAATAATAAATACTATGTCCAACTATTGTTGTAATGCACTTACCTGAATACCAAAATAGGTGCTACAACTTGTGGGAGTGGTGCTACAACAAAATAGTATATGAACATTTATATTTCTGAAATTAATGCTTTCCGTGCTAGGTAACCTGTTGTATATATTATTTATTCGCCTTGGTTAAATTATGCATGCAAGTGTGTTTGAAGGTGTACTTTATTTTGTCCTCAACTTATAGGGAAGAGATTCTGAAGTTTTGTTACTACCAAGGGCTGGTGATGCAGTAACAGGTGATATTGACAAGGCAATTTCTAATAGGAAGACTGTATTAGAGCTCCTCTCCTTGGATCCTCATGACACTAATGTATTTTTTGCTTCTCAGATATATTCTATGTGCAGCTGTTATGTCATAATATTGGAATTTAATCTCCATTGTGTACTAGGATGTATGTTTTACTTGTGATGCAAACATAAAGGAAATCGATGTATCAAATGGTTGGTGGTACAAAGGATGTAGTACTTGCAAAAGGGAACTTGAAGCAACTCTCGAAGGCTTTGAATGTACCAACTATGATGAAATGAAGCCAGTGATCATTCTCAGGTACCTCTTATTTGACATGGCATTCCCTCCGAACTTCCCAACTTGTAAATTATTCCTAACGTGCCTTATATTCACACCAAAGCTACAAGCTAAATGTGGTGTTGAGGATAGCACTGGTCATGCAAAAATATTTCAGTTCGAAGGTGTAGCTGAGAAGGTTGTGCGGTGGACTGCCGCTGAACTTGTGGAAGAAAGCTTATCCAATCAGATCTTATTGCTTGTGCCCCTCCGCAGTCTTGTTGGCTAGAGGTATATGTTTCAAGTTGTTATCAGTGAGCAAACCTTTAGAACTGAGCAACTATGCTTTCATGCTAGGAAGGTGTTTGTGGCTCCAACGGTTGCTGGGGACCAACACAGTGGGGTTGATGCCACTGTTCATGATCCTTCAAAGGACCCTAGCGTTAAGTTTGCAATTGGGACATCAATCACTACCTCTGGTAAAGAAATTTTGTTTGGGGGAAAATAAACTAGCATGAGGATAATGGTTGAAAATTACCATCCAGGTCCCTACGGAGCCTTGGTCTCCGGACCCTCAGTTAAAGGCTCGATCTCTGAAGTCATCAGCTCCCTTCAATGTACCCCTTTGTACCTGCGAAGCCTTCCCTTGTCTTAGCCGGCTCGGTCTCCTGAAGCCTCCCAAAAACTAGACCTCCTGAAGCCTGGGTCCCCCGAAGCTTCAGCCTCCTGAAGCCTCGGCCTTCTGGACTCTTGCTTCCCGAAGCTTTCACCTCCCGGTTCCATGCCTCCCGAGGCCCCCGCCTCAGGTTGCTCGGGCTGCCTTCCCGAAGGCAGCAAGGTGAGTCAGCAGGCCTTAGGAAAGATCTGCCGGAAGGGGAGCGTCAGTCGTGCTTTGCCTGCAAGAAAGTGATCGGCATTAAAGGCCTAGGCTAATGGACCCCGCTCTGACACCCCGGCGTGATGGAGACTATCCTGACACCCCTGACAGTGTGGCGTAGGGCGACCGGCGACCGGCTCGCCGCACTCTAAGGGGTAGGCACCACGATAGTTACCATGGTGGATATTTATCTCCATGGTGGATATTTATCTCCACCGATCGGGTAGAAAGTAGTTATTCGGGATAAGGCCCAGTAATTCGATCATATTCCAGTTATTTGTACATTATGATAACTTGTACGTCAAGCTACGCACGGCCCTATAAATAGGAGGCAAGGGTCCTCTGGGCAGGGGACGGGCAAGACAGCAAAAAGGAAACAAAGGTGAAAACACACTAAGTCACGCAGTGATACTCTTCAATACACTCATGGTGTTCTTTCCTCTTAAACTTCGTCTCTAAGCTTGAGTCTCCTCCTTAGAAGAAACTCTCGCCATACTTGCTGGGGCAAGATGAACTCTTACTCCAACAAATTTAAAATAGTGCTTCTAGCTTAACTAAAGCCCCATAGATCCAGAAAGTGGCTCCACACCACCTCAAGAAGCTCACACAGTTACCACTGGAAAAAAACTCATCAACCAAGGAAAAGGAGGTTCCTTCTAGTATATAATAAAATTGTGAAATGGTCATCCCTCAATCCTCATGTTTATTTCTTTGTTGGAGAGGTGTCAAGAGCTAGTTTTTGTTTCTCTGCAGACATTTGAGCGTAGCAGGGCAAAATTTCACCGGCCCAGCATGATGAAGCTGGATAATATTTGGCCCTCAACCTCTTTGCAGGCCCATTTATTCCGATTTTAATATCATTCCATAGAAAGTCGAGTCATGCTTATTCCATGTCGTTATTCACCACAGCCTTTAGATATACCACCATTGGATCGACAGATGGGATCTCGGTTTCTCCAGCCATAAATATGAATCAATCAGTTCGGCTACTCTGGCTATCGATGGAGCTTTCATTACCACTCACGTCACTGTCGGTGTCCATGAACTGCAGAACATTGGGCTCCTTGGGATCCTATTCAAGGTGTCCCACCTCGCGGTATGTGTTCAATGGACTAGACTCGAGAATACCGATATGGATCAGTCCAACCTAATCTTTCCCTCGGAAAACCATAGTTCCAAACATGATCTCCGATCCGGTTAGGGGCGATTCGAAAACAATCGCTGGCGACTTGAAGCGGTCATAGAAGCCAGCGTCAGAGAGTCCGGTGCAAATGTGCACTTGAGACATAGTTGATCCTGAAAAGCAAAAGACCCCTACCTGGCACGCCGGCTATCGAGAGTTTTCCCTGACAATATGTCCGTAAGAATAACAGGGTTGTCTTCGTGATTCAAGAATCGAACAGGAGACGAGGCACACGCGATATATACAGGTTCGGGCCCCCAGCTGGAGTAATACTCGAATACAAGCAAGGTGTTTAGATCTATTACAAGGAGTAGATAGTATCTAAACTAGACTAATGAGGAAGTCACCAAGTATCTCCTGTAAGCCTAGTGCTTGCGTCGAGTTGCAGATGAGTTGTCCTCCTCCGAAAAAAGAGTCTCCCTCAGGGGTCTGGGTTCCCGCCTTATATAGGAGTCTTATACCACCTCTTATCTCGCCGTAGTCGATAGGGAATCATTTATCTTATCCAATAAGAAAGATCAAATAAATTCGGCTGGGATACTAGTTGTTCTCGAGTTGGATAACCAATCGAGACCTTCCTAGTATACTCCTATCAGATCTTCGGGAGTATCAGGTACTGCAGATTCGGTTCCATAATATTCAGAGTTATTAAGCATGCACACATTATACTTTATCCGTATATGGTATACTCTTTATGAGTATATACCCTATAGTTAGATATTCAACCAGTTTAATGCCTTCTATCGTCTCACAAATTTTGAGCATAACACAAAACTTTTACAAGGAGGGAAAAATCAAATTTTATTAGGGGTAAATTGACCAAGTTTGAAATATTTGTGTTAATAAAATGGACTTTTTCTGAAAATAAAAACAACACTTTGACATTGGAGGTGAGAAAATATTTTGAAGCTATGCGTATCTTCATTCTTCCACGGATCAAAATGACATTTTTCTATAAATAATAAAATGTATCATTTTGGTGAAGAGACATTTGAAGTTGCTTGATCGTTTCACTACATGTTTAGAATGTGGATAGCCCGCTGTCCTGTTTCATTATGGAATGTGGAGCTTGTTCCTCCCACCGTTCTGAAAGCTTGTTTCTGCAAATTCCATATATTCAAACGGGCATTATTTGTCAGGTTTCAACTGGTTTGAGCACAATTTACTCCCCACAAACGTGCAAGGGAGAACCAAGCTAGTACAGACTAAAGACTAACCAAAGATGAATGCACCTTGTTAAAAAAAAAGGAAAATATAAGATGAATGAACCTGAATTTGTTCACTCGTCATTCAGATTACGGCCGTCGTTGTCATCTCCTTGGTGCATACTTATCCAGTCGTGGAGCCACCGTTGGGTCGGAAAGAACAAGAAAAAGCAAAGTGTCTCTACGCGCCTCGCCACCCTGTCCCCCTCCAGGGGCCCTCCTCCCAGTGAAAGACCGACGGCAGGGTACTCCAATTTAATCCCACTTGGCCGCATTGCTTGACAGGCCACAGTGCTGACAGCGACACCTGGAATCGTCATTATCTGGTAGGTAAACCGCTGCTTGCGATCTAGTAATTTACCCGGATGAAACGAAAACTCTCCTGCAGCAGCACTTGCATCGCCGTAGTAAATTATCGCCAGCATACTTACCTGCTTGCAGGTAGCTGTGACTTCACTTTGACAGTGATGCTGCGGCATGGAAGCTTGTTCTCCGAAAGAAATCGAGTTGTTTCAGATGGAATTGCTGTGTTCCCAAGCAGATTTGAATAGTTTCTACATGGTAGAGAGTAATAGATTACAAGTCGCGCGGCTCATTACGTATGCTTGACTAGTCTGGGTCAACCATGGGGAAGACAATGATGAAGTGTATAGTTTTATCTGCTACATGGAAAGCTCCAGATCTTTGGCTATTGGCCGCGGAATGCGTGGTCCGGTCTTAGACGTGTGCTAATAACTTCGATTACGAGGAAGCATCAATACTGATCTTTTCTTGAATTGCTTAATTTTTCTTGACCTATTCGCGATAAGGAAAAGGCGAAATTTAGTGCGGAGAGGAGGCTCCACGGAATCTCACCGCTGCTCTGTTTTCCCATGGATTCCTCACTCTGAGCGCAGAGCGCGAAGGAATCTCAGAAAGGGCCGCTTGTGCAGTGTGAGCGCGGCCTCGCCGGCGGCGCGGTGGCGATGGACCTCCCGTGGATCGACCTGCCCTTCACCTTCCTGACGCTGCTCCTCGCCACGCGCCTCGCCCACGACTACTACGGCGCCGTCGCCGCAGCCTTCGCCGGCGGCTTCGCGCTCCAGATCTTCCTCTTCTACTGCTTCGCGCGCTGGTACCGCCACACCATCCGCTCCCGCGCCGGGGACGGCGGCGACAACCAGCCTTCGCTCTCGCTCCCCTCGTCATCGGCGGGTCATGAGGAGGACGCCCCGCCCGTCCTTACCCCGTTGCTAGAGACGTCCGGCGGGGACGGTGCCCGGGCGTCGCTGGCCAACCGGTGCTTCGCCCTGGTCTTCATGGTGTTCGTGCCGCTGGTCATCGTCGTCTTCGAGCGGAGCCAGACGGACGTGGTGGCGTACGTGCTCTGCCTCGCCAACATCATCATCATGGTCATCTGGTTATCGCCGGACTCCGGAAGCACGGTCTCGGCAGCCAAGTCGTTCCTGCGGCTCAGCGACGACGAGGACGAGGGCAGCGGCAGCGGCGGCGCCGTGGACAAGTGCTGCGTCTGCCTCGCCGACATGCGGGAGGAGCAGGAGCTGCGAGGGCTGCCGCGGTGCGGGCACCAGTTCCACGACAAGTGCATTGGCAAGTGGCTCAAGGCGCACCCGACGTGCCCCGTGTGCCGGGCGACGGCCGTGCCGCCGGTGGACGCTGGCAGCGAGCCGCTCGATGACGATATTAGCCCGGTCTAGCTTTCTTCTCTGCGTGCTGCATCTTATATATCTAACAATTGGTGTTCAATTGTTGTGATTAATTGCTTGGAAATTTCATGAAGATGTACAGTTAAAAAAATCGTTCCCAAGCATCAATCGGAAATTATAGTAGTAATTTGTAAATACATTCGCGTTTGTTCACTTTGGAAATTGTTTCAAGAAAGCCTTGTTTCTTTCATGAAAGGTGCAATCATTGAGCATTCTGTTCTTTATGGAAAGAGGAGGAAAATTATGGTTCTCTTGGTGGTTGTTGATGGATTAAAAAACGTCAACATGGCACTTCCGAGCTACTCCACTTTGCTGTTAGCCTGTTAAAGACCTAATAACAGTACTGAGCATTTTCCTTGCGTCAACTAAATAAATATACGAATTTGGTTTTCTTAGAAGAAATACTCCCATTGTTGCAGTCCAGATCAGCGTTCAAAGTTTTTTTTTTTTTTTTTTTGGATGTAAGGGAGATCAGCGTTCAAAGTTGTTTTTGGATGTGAGGGAGATCAGCGTTCAAAGTTGTTGTCCTCTGAGGAAATGTTGCTAGCAAATTATCGTCTTGATGGAACGTGAAAATTACACGGTTTTAATTACGACAACATGAAAATTAGACGGTTGTAATTACGACAAGAAGTTCTGACTAAGTAGATAATCCCTGACATAAACAGTACTTTAGTTAATTTAACATATAGCCACCATGTTTGATCCACGGTTAGGACTTAGGACGTGTATACCCATGGATACGTGGAGTACCAATGGATATCCGATGGACGGTATTCTCATCCCCTTAGTTTTCACGTAGGAATGGACGTGGAGTACCAATGGATATTCATGAATCCACACTAGTACAATCTAATTAACTGACTAGATATTTTGATTTAGTTAAAAATAACTAATTAGTTGATTGAGTTAAACTAAAATAGATCTACGGATCGCTCCATGTCAATTTGTTTTTTCACATTCCTCTTCGCCCCCATTTCGAGGCACCTCCCGATAAATCCCCACTCCCACCCTAACCACCCGCTATCAGCCAAGCCACAGCGCAAACACCGTTTATTGTGCCATTGCGGAGCATGCCACTTATGCACCAAACCATAGTTATCACATATGCCTATTTGTCTTCCATAACCATCATCGTGCATCCAAACTGTCTCTTGCCACTGCCACTACAACACGTAGTGACGAATCTAGGATCATCAAGTAGGGGTTCTTCCTTTTCATCCTCATTCCTTTCTTCTTCTTTTTTCTTCCGCTTCCATACCTAACAATTGAGGCTCCTCGGGATCCGCCCTGACTACATGGGAGCTGCAGCTAGATGCCTGTCACACCCAGTTTCAACAGAATAAATCAGATGCATTCCACATGTATGCCAGTATCAAGTTTTATACATGTGGTGACTTTATAAGTGATAACATAACAATGTCATAACATAACGATAAGATTCATTACAAAGGACCTGTAGGTCTTAAAGAAAACACTAAGGTAACTTTCAGCAGTAGCGGGTCTTCATCCATCCACAGACGTTGTCTGGGGGAGTGACAGCCTAGGACATGGTCTTCAGGTCGAAGACTTCCTTCACCTAGAACTCAGCTTCCATCATCCGGGACGTCCTCGAAGTCTTCAACTTCTGAGCAGCATCAAGAGGTTGGAAGAAGGCAAGCGTGAGTATATGGAGTACTCAGCAAGTGTGGGAAAACATGACCTGAAGGCTTAAGGCAAGAAAGACTCGACTCAGGTTGACTGCATCTATGCCATCCTAATCTAGGACTCAAAAAGAACTTAGCAATTCTATTTATTATCTGTGACGACTCTAACATTAAAGGAACATCTTATCGAATTCCATCCAATTATCAGACGTACCAGATATCCCATATCCGACTACCAACTCATCGAAGCACCACCACCCGACTACCCAAAACCAACCATCCAAGATCCCAACTAATCATGAAGAAGTCCAAGCCTGCTCTTGACCGTGAGCACGACCGATCGATTAGTTTTATACTCTGTAGAGTCTGCACACTTTACCCACGAGTCGTGATTTCATCACCCGCATTACCAGGTGACAGTCTCCATGTTGCCATGCCAACCAAGCACTTACACACTTATGAGATGTGCGCTAGGAGATCACTACGAGGCCGTTACAAAGCTCCCGCTGAACTGCAAGCACCAACTGAGATTTCACAGCTAACTGTGATTTTATCACTATAGAAGCTCCCTCTTGTGCCACTCAACTGTCCAATGGTGCTCACAGAACCGGAGGGTGGCTAATTAATGGGCTAGGTCGTACCCATATAAGACTCATGGTTGCACTGTTGTGTCGAGTTACATTTCCATGAACCGGTCCTTAGGATCTCAAGCAGGTATAGACACATTACCCAATGCGCATACAGGAGCCATACCAACCAAACCAACCTACCTAGATCCCTATGTTCCATGTTGCTACAAAAGATTTCCCAAACAGGTTCATATTGCAGAGACCATTAGTCATATTAACATTTAAACCACCCGACTTGACAGCATGACTAAGCATTTCTACCATTGACACATAAACTACAACACAAGCGACAAAGATAATCATGGAAAGTACTAATAAACCCTAAACATGGGATTCATATTGACAAGCATGTATTTAGAAAGTAAAAGGCACACTATCTAATAATAGGATCAATGTGATCAAGGGCACTTGCCTTCAGTAGCAGACTGCTCAAACTCTTCAGAAGTCCGGTCCTGCAGATTCATGAACTGCTCGTCTCCTAATGCAATCGCGCACACTGGAAACAAACAAGCATAAAAATCTAATAACAGTACACTAAATAGAAGCAAAGCACTGTGAAAAGCCAACTACGGATAGTACTCGTTGCTACGATCATGTGCCGCAAGAATCGCCTAATACAGAGCTTGTATGAAAAAGTTATGAGGGTTTTAAGCTACAGTGGCTTTTCTAAAAAAGAACAAGGGCTAATTTGTAAAAACAAAAAGTTCTAGGGCTTATTTGTAAAATATAGGGACCTATTTGTAAATAAGTAAAAATTCACAGGGCTGAGAGTAAAATAACGGTATTGACAGGGGCATAATTGTGAAAATAGTAAAGTCTAAGTGCTTAATTGCAAGGTCACTGAAGTTAAGAGATTAAAGGATTTATTTTTGAATTGAAAAACCTAATTAATGCGTCAATATGCTGACTGGGCTTTGGTGGGTGATGTGGCCGACACGTGGGTGAGGTGTGGCGCTGACGTGGATCACATAATATGACTGGGCTTATGTGCCACATGTCAAAATTCTATTGGCTCACGAAGGGTACGCTAACGTTCTAATCTCGGCTGTTGATCAAGAATCGTGCGGTTTATCGGCTTCCTGCTTCCTCCGAGAGACGCGAACGGTGGCACGGGGCTCCGGTGTGGTGATGCTGGCTCGGGTGACGCTGGAACTTCGCCGCCAGCGTCAAGGGTCTCCGGCGAGTGGAGGAAAAGCTTCACTGAGCGTTGGGGATTCTGTTTGAGGCACGTGTCGACGTCGACGTGTGACAGAGGGGCTCGACGATAGTGAAGGGTGGCACGAAGGCTCAGTGGCGGCTAGAGCTCAGCTCCAACGGCGAGAGGTCGTGGACATCTAGTTGTGGTTGGCGAACAGTGTTGTGAGCTCGAACAATGTCGGGGAGGTGCGGAACGGCACAATGACGGTGACGGGGTGTCGCAAAACTATGGTGGTGTTGCGAGAGCTCTCGGGTGGGGGAAAACCGACGAAATTTGGGGGCTTGGGCATGATGGAGTGAGAGGAAGCTCGACCAGGGGTTTGATTCGGGTTTTATAGCCGCTGGAGGGTTGGATGGTTGCGGAGACAAGGGGGGTCGTGGGCGTGGCGGTTTCGACCGGCAATTGCGGGTGCGGCGCACGGGAGCAAGAGCGAGCACGGCATGGGCACGAAGGGAGTGGGAGCGAGCATGGTGCGGGTGCAAAGGGAGCGGGGGCGAGCGCGGGGTGGGCGCGAAGGGAGCGTGAGGTTGGGGCTGACAAGCAGGCTCGACTTGCCAGTGAGAAAGAGCAAGCAGGGGAGTGGGCTGGGCTGGTAGCAAGGAACGAGCGCTACAAACCTACCCCCTTAGGGTGAATCTCGTCCTCGAGATTCGGAAAGATCGAAGAAGAGACTAAGAAACTCTACTTTTAGATCATCTTCTCTCTCCCAGGTGGCTTTCGCTTCTAAGTGATGCTTCCACTCCACCTTGCACATAAGAATCCTTTTATTCCGAGTAACGCATTCTGATGTCTCGAGAATCCTGATAGGGTATTTCAAATATGAGAGATCCTCCTGCACATTTAATTCCTCCATCGACAGCTGCTCTTCTGGAACTCTCATACATTCCTTCAATTGCGATATGTGAAAATCATTATGGACGTCAGAGAGCTAGGGTGGTAATTCGAGCTGATAGGCCACTTCACCTCTCCTTTCTAGTATTTTGAATGGTCTATTATATCGGGGTGCTAGTTTTCCTTTGACCTTCAATTTGTGAAGGCCTTTGATTGGGGATACCTTGAGATACACAAAGTCTCTGACTTCGAAAGTCAACTCCCGATGTCGATTGTCCACATAACTCTTCTGCCTTGGCTACGTCGTTCGCAGGTTGTTTCGAATTTCCTGTACTTGCCTTTCTGCTTCCCTTAGAACTTCTGGGCCAAATACTTGGCTTTCTCTGGTCTGATTCCATAATTGTGGGGTTCTGCACTTCCTTCCATATAGTGCTTCAAAAGGGGCCATCTTTAAACTTGCCTGGTAGCTATTATTAAACGAGAATTCCGCATAGGGAAGATTCTTATCCCAACTCTTGTTGTTCTTTAAAGTACATGCTCTCAACATATCTTCTCGAATCTGATTGGTCCTCTCTATCTGTCCATCAGTCTGCAGGTGATAAGTTGAGCTAAAGTTCAACCTGGTGCCCATAGACTCATGCAAATGCTGCCAAAAATGTGATGTGAACTGGGTACCTCAGTCAAATACTATCCTCTTGGGTACACCATGAAGACACATAATCTTGGACAATGTACAACTCCGCGAGCTTCGATCCTCGATATGTCTCATTGACTGATATGAAGTGAGCTACCTTTGCTAACCGATCTACTATGACCCAAATCAAATTATACCCAGACTGTGTTCGAGGTAGTCCCACTATAAAATCCATGCCGATTTCTTCTCATTTCCATTCGAGTACCTTTAGTGGTTGAAGAAACCCTGCTGGTCTCTGGTGTTCGACCTTAACTCACTGGCAGGTATCACATAGGGCTACATATTGTGCTATCTCACATTTCATTTTGTACCACCAGTAACGATCCTTGAGATCTTGGTACACCATGGTACTTCCTGGGTGAATAGAGTAAGCTAAGTCATGGGTTTCTCTTAGATTGACTCCCGAATAGACTTAACGTTAGGAACAGATATTCTTTTCTTATACCACCCCACTCCTTGCTCATAGGCCTTTCTACTCAGACCATCTACCACTAAATTTACTTTTCTTGAATGGTAGTTGATTCCAAGATTATAATCTTTGATGAGTTCTAGCCATCTACGCTGCCTGAGATTGAGATCGGGTTGAGTGAAGATATACTTTGGACTTTTATGGTCAAAGAAGATCTCGCATCTTTGCCCTATTAGGTAATGTCTCCAAATCTTGAGTGCATGAACCACAATAGTTAATTCCAAGTCATGGGTAGGGTAATTCTCCTTGTGCTTCCTTAATTGCCTTGAAGCATAGGCTATTACGTGGCCTTCTTGTATTAGCACACATCCCAAACCTTGGCGCAAGACATCACAATATACCGAGAACAGCTTCTGTGTGTCGGGCATGATTAGCACTGGGAATGTGGTTAATCTCTTCTTTAATTTGTTAAAGCTGGTCTCACGAGCGAGAGTCCACTTAAATTCCTTCCCTGTCTCCAGTAGCTCTGTCATTGCCTTGGCGATCTTAGAGAAGCCTTCTATAAAGTGACGTTAATATTCTGCTAAACCCAGAAAACTCTGGATCTCTGAAACAGTCTGTGGTGGCTTCCAATTTAGAACTTCCTTCACTTTGCTGGGGTCAACGGATACTCCCCCTGCTGAGATGATATGACCTAGAAAAGAGACTTCTTTAAACCAAAACTCACACTTGCTCATCTTGGCATACAACTGATTCTCCTTGAGCTTCTGCAGAACTGTCTTTAAATGCTCTTCCTCATCCTTCGAGAAGACCAGGATATTGTCGATGAACACAACCACAAAATTGTCTAGATAATCCATGAAGACCTTGTTCATGAGGTACATGAAGTATAATGTGGGGCAATGGTTAATCCAAAAGACATCATTGTACACTCATACAGATCATACCGGGTGATGAAAGTGGTCTTAGGAATGTCCTCCGCTCGGATCTTCAGCTGATGATAACCTGATCGAAGATCAATCTTGGAAATACACATGCTCCTTTTAGTTGATCAAACAAATCTTTGATACGAGGCAAGGGGTACTTGTTCTTAATGGTCACCTCATTAAGTGTACGATAATCAATGCACATTCTCTGAGTCCCATATTTCTTAGGCACAAAGTTAACTGGGGCTTCCCAAGGCGAGGTGCTGGGGCGAATAAACCCCTTGTCTAATAGCTCTTGGATTTGCTCCTTGAGCTCAGCCAACTAATTGGCATCCATTCTATACAGTCTCTTATATTTGGGAGCAGTGGCATGTACTAATTCAATAACAAACTCAATGTCTTGGTCTGGTGGTACACCTGGCAACTCTTCGGGGAAGACATCCAAAAACTCGCTGACTACTCTGACTTCCCCCACTGCCTTGGCCTGGTTGAGCTTGATATTCTCTCTTGATGCTGCTATGGTTTTGAACTTTACCTTGGTGCCACATATGTGTGTCAACTGAACTGTCTTGGTGGCGCATCCTATCACTCCATTGAACTTAGTCAACCAATCCATTCCCAGAATAATATCTATCCCTTAAGACTCCGAGACAATAAGGTTCGCGGGGAATTCCACCCCTTTAATGGCAAGGATTACCTTAGGGCATACATGCCTCGATTCCATTTCTTCGCCTGGAGAACTGACTATCAACCAACTTTTCATTATGGCTATCGGCAGACTATGCTTTTCTATGAACTTAGTTGAAATAAAGGAATGTGTTGCTCCAGAATCGAATAGAACTATAGCGGGGGTGAGAGTTGGCATGGAACATACCAAGTACAACATCCGGGCCGTCCTGGGCATCAACTGATGCAACGTGGTTGACTTGTCCACTCATGAAGTTCTGACGTGGCTACTGCTGTGGTTGACCTCTGAGGCGGTTCTGCTACTGGTTCTTGGTCTGAACCTGCTGTTTCTTGAGACACTTATTGGCAAGGTGTCCAAAGTTTCCACAACTGAAGCATGAGCCAATGGTACTATATCCCTGGCCAGTGAGACCCTGCTGTTGCTGGTTTTGGTTCATAAGGCGTGGGGCCTGATAGTTGGAGCACTGATGCTGCTGGGGCTGTTGCTTCCTTGGCTGACTGATAGATGTTGCTGGTGGGTGGAAGCGAGGACAAGTGTTGCTACCTAAAGACTAACCCTGCATCATCCGCTTGCGTTCTTCTCCTAAATTATGCTTCTTCTTCTCCAGAATAAAGGCTCTGTAAACAAGTTTCTAGAACCTCAGGTACTCATTGGCTGAGAGAGAATACTGAGCCGAGTTCAAACCTTCTAAGCAATAATCTTGTTTCTTCTCATCGGTGTCCACATCTCTAGGGGCATAGCGGGATAGCTGCGTGAATTTGGTAAGGTATTCACGCACTGACATGTGACCTTACTTTAATCAAAGAAACTCCTTCCGTTTTAGTTTCACTTCCCCTGCTGGCACGTGGTGCTTGTGAAAACTATCCTTGAATTCTTTCCAGGTGATCTCTTGGGGGTCATCATGGGTGACAGTGTAAGCTACCCACCAATCTAAAGCTGGTCCTCCCAGCTAGTGAGAAGCGAAGAGGACTCTTTCCCTGCCTATGGATTGAGAAATTTGCAGCTTACTCTCAATTGTCTTGAGCCAATCGTTGGCGTCCATTGGCTCGACTACCTGTGCAAACATACGTGGCTTCATAAGTGATAACATACAGTGTCATAACATAATGATAAGATCCATTACAAAGGATCCGTAGGTCTTAATCAAAACACTGAGGTAACTTCCAGCGGAGGTGGGTCTTCCATCCATCTACAAGCGTTGTCCAGGGGAGCGCCAGCCTAGAAAATGGTCTTCAAGTCATAGACTTCCTTCTCCTAGAACTCAGCTTCCATCATCCGGGACATCCTCGAAGTCTTCACCTTCTGAGCAGCATCAAGAGGTTGGGAGAAGGAAAGCGTGAGTACATGGAGTACTTAGCAAGTGTGGGAAAACATGACATGAAGGCGTAAGGCAAGAAAGGCTCGACTCAGGTGGACTGCATCTATGCCATCCTAATCTAGGACTCAAAAAGAACTTAGCAATTCTTTTTACTATATGTGAAGACTCCAACATTAAAGGAACAGCTCATTGGATTCCATTCGACTACTAGACGCACCAAATATCCCAAATCCAGCTACCAACTCATCGGGGCGCCACCACCTGACTGCCCAAAACCAACCATCCAAGATCCCATCTAAATCATGAAGAAGTCCAAGCCTGCTCTTGACCGTGAGCACGGCTGATCTATCAGTTTTATACTCTGCAGAGTCTGCACACTTTATCCATGAGTTGTGATTTCATCACCCGCATTACCAGGTGACAGTCTCCATGTTGCCGTACCAGCCAAGCACTTACACACTTCCAAGATGTGAGCTAGGAGATCACTACAAGGCGGTTACAAAGCTCCCGCCAAAATGCAAGAACCCACTGAGGTTTCACCGCTAACTGTGATTCCATCACTGCCGAAGCCCCCTCTTGTGCCACTCAACCATTTGCATGGTTCTCACAGAACTGGAGGGGTGACTAATTAATTGGCCAAGTCATACCCATATAGGCCTCATGATTGCGCTGTTATGCCGGGCTACATGTCTATGAACCTGTCCTTAGGATTTCAAGTAGGTACTCGCACATCACCCAATGTGCACACAACAGCCATACCAACCAAACCATTCTGCCTAGATCTCTATGTTCCATGTTGCTACAAAAGATTAACATTTAAACCACCCGACTTGATAACATGACTAAGTATTTATACCCTTGACACTTGAACTACAACACAAGCGACAAGTATAATCATGGAAAGTACTAATAAATCGGAAACATGGGATTCATATTGACAATCATGTATTGTAGGATCAATCTGATCAAGGACACCTGGCTTTAGCAGCGGGCTACTCAAACTCTTCAGAAGTCCGGTCCTACAAATTCATGAACTGCTTGTCTCCTATTGCAATCCCGCACACAGGAAACAAACAAGTACAAACATCTAAGTATACTAAACAAAATCAAAGTGCTATGACAAGCCTACTAATGGATTATTCGCTGCTACGAACGTGTGAGCGCAAGAATCACCTAAAACGGAGCTCGTATGAAAAGTTATGAGGGTTTTAAGCTATAGGGTCTTTCTGAAAAGGAACAAAGGCTAATTTGTAAAAATAGAAAGTTCCAGGGCTTATTTGTAAAATTTAGGGACCTATTTGTAATAAGAAAAATTCAGAGGGCTAACTGTAAAATAACGGTACTAATAGGGGCATAATTATGAAAATAGTAAAGTCTAAGGGACTAAATTCAAGATCACCTAATTTCAGATATTAAAGGATTTATTTTTGAATTGAAAATCCTAATTAATGCATCAGCAGGCTAGCTGGGCTTGGGTCGGTGACGTGGGCGACACGTGGACGGCGCGTGGCACTGACATGGATCACATAATCTGACTGGGCTTATGTGCCATGTGCCAAAATCCTATTGGCTCACGAAGGGGTACACTGATGTTCTAATCTCAGCTGTTGATCAAGAATCGGGCGGCTTACCAGCTTTCTTCTTCCTCCGCGTGACGCAAACGGTGGTACGGGGCTCCGGTGTGGTGGCACTGGCTCGGGTGATGCTGGAACTTCACCGCCAGTGTCAAGGGTCTCCAGCGAGTGGTGGAAAAAGTTCATCGAGCGCCGATGATTTTATTTGAGGCACGTGTCAGCGTCGGCGTGCAGCAAAGTGGCTCGGCAATGGTGAATGGCGGCGGTGGTGGCTAGAGCTCGGCTCAATGGTGAAACTCGATGGCTAAAGGTCGTGGACGTCTAGCTGCGGTTTGCGAATGGTGTCGTGAGCTCGAATAGAGTCGGGTAGGCGCAGAACAGCATGGCGACGGTGACGGGGTGCAACGGAACTATGATGGCATCGTGAGAGCTCTCGGGTGGGGGAAAACTGATGAAATTTGGGGGCTTGAGTGCGGTGGAGGGAGAGGAAGCTCGATCGGGGGGTTTGATTCAGGTTTTATAGCCGCGGGTGGGGTGGACGGTTGCAGAGACGAGGGGGATCGTGGCGGTGGTTTTCGGCACGGCTTGGTGTCATTGGCGCGGAGGCAGATCGTGGGTGTGGCGGTTTCAGCCGGCAGCTACGGGTGCGGCATGCGTGAGTGAGAGAATAATTAAAAAATATATCACAAAGTATTACAAAGGCCTATTTGGCAAACTAGAGAATAATAATTTTGTGATGGATGAATCAATAATTAATGATATCCCTCAAGTAAGTGAAAGCGAGAATGAAATCCTTACCGCCCTATTCGGAGTGGATGAGGTGAAAAGGGCAATTTTCCAAATGGAGCATAATAAATCTCCAGGCCTTGATGGCTTCCCTGCTAAATTTGACCAAGTTTTCTCATGGCTTTATTCAATGACTTCCACCAGGGGAAATTATCTATTTTCAGCCAGAACTTCAGTGTTATTACTCTGATTCCTAAAAAGAGTAATGAGCTGAAGATTCAAGAATATCACTCGATATGCCTCCTTAATGTTAGCTTTAAAATTTCACTAAAGTTGAAAAAATAATTAGACCCTTTCAAACTGCCTTCATGCCTGGTCGAAACATATGGAAGGAGTGATAATACTCCATGAGACCATTCATGAGTTGAATAGGAAAAACAAAATGCCATGACCATTAAAATTGACTTCGAGAAAGCATATGACAAAGTTAAATGACCCTTTCTCTAGCAGGCTTTGAAAATAAAAGGTTTTTCATCACAATGGTGTAGCTGGATCCAAAGCTTCGTGTCTGGGGGCCATGTAGGAATCAAGGTCAATGATAAAGTTGGACCTTATTTTTAAACACAAAAAGGATTGAGACAAGGAGATCTATTGTCGCCCATTCTTTTCAATATTGTAGTAGATATGCTTGCAGTATTAATTTCAAGAGAAAAAAGGATGGGTAAATCAATGAAGTGGTTCCACACCTGGTTGATGATGGTTTATCTATTCTACAATATGCATAGGATACCATATTTTCATGGATCATAATATTGAGCAAGCAAGAAATATGAACCTCTTGCTATGTGTGTTTGAACAACTATCTAGGCTTAAAGCGAGATCTTTTGCTATGGGGATGCTAAATAATGTGAAGATCAGTACACACAATTATTTGGATGTGATATTGGTTCTTTACCATTCGGATATCTTGGCATTCCAATGATTCACAGGAAGCTAAGAATAGTGATTGGAAGGGGAAACTTATGTTTGCTAGAGGTTGAAAAGAAATTGAGTAGTTGGAAGGGGAAACTTATGTTTTCTAGAGGTTGATTAGTAATTCTAAACTTAGTACTTAGTTGTATCCTCATTTTCATGATGTCCTTCTTTGAAATCCCATGGGGTATGCTTAAAAGACTAGATTATCTTTGGTCTAGGTTTTTTCGGCAAGGGGATAACCTTTATAAGAAATATTGACTTGTTCGATGGGACATCGTCTGCCAACTAAAAGATCGGGGGTGGATTAGGCATTACTAATTTCTTGGTCTTGAACAAATGCCTCCTTAGCAAGTGGCTTTTTAGACTGCTCAATCATGATGGGGCTTGGCAACAAATGCTAAGGAATAAATACCTAGATGGTAAATCTGTCACTCTGGTAGAAGGAAAATGAGGAGATTCTCACTTCTAGTCTGGCTTAATGAAAGTGAAACATGAGTTACTCAGATAGGGGACTTTTTAGGTTAAGGATGGATGACAGACTAGATTCTGGAATGATATCTGCTTGCAAGTTTCTCCACTGAGTGAACAATATCCATCTTTGTATAATGTGGTTAGAAGAAAGGAAACCACAATGGTGTAATTCATGCATTCTTTACCGCCAAACCTCTCTTTCTATAGACCTATTATTAGAGATAAACTAATTTCTTGGCATAATATGGTGTCCAAATTGTTACATATTCATCTATGCACTGGACGAGATACCTTTAGATGGGGGTTGCATGAGAATGGACTATTCTCAGTTCACTCTATGTACAATGAAATGATAGCTCTACCCATTTCCGCCACAACAAAGGGTTTATGGAACCTTAAGCTTCCACTCAAGCTTAAGGTTTTCTTGTGGTACTTATGTAGAGGTGTTATTTTGACCAAGGATAACATGGCCAAAAGAAATTGGAAATGCAGCCTTAAATGTTGTTTTTGCAATCATAATGAAAGCCTTCAACATCTATTTTTTGAGTGTCATTTTGCAAGGTCCATTTGGCATATCATCACTATTGCCTTGGGAATAAAGGAACCTAGAAGCATAGGCCATATTATGAGATTTTGGCTCAGATCAAGGGTAGCTAATAATAGTTCACTCTGAGTAGGCATGGCTGCCATTTTTTGGTCCATATGGCTATGTTGAAATGATATTGTTTTTACTAAATAAGCTACTATGACTTAGATGTAGGGAATTTTTAGGGGTACCTTTTGGTTGCGTTTTTGGAGGCAGCTGCAAAAGGAATCAGAAAGGAAGAATATCCTTATGGCTTGTCACTATTTGGAGGTGGTGGCAATGTAAATCTTCGTCAAGAATGGGTGGCCACATAATTATAGACCATATGATTCATGATTTATAATCTTTATTTTGAAACATTGTAATAATGAACATGGGCTGTATGTGTTGAACGATGAAAAAGGCCAGAATTAGTTTCCTTTATCTAAAAGAAATATGTACATAATTGTAACATAACTTTGGGGGCAGGATTATCATCCCCCTGCTCATTCTCTTTATAAAATGAGCCCCAAGGGGTGGGCTACGGGGACGGGACTTTTCATTCATTCCACATGCTCTCTTTCCTCTCGCTCTCTTCCTTCCTCTTGGCTCATCATTCTTCCCCAAGCTTTAGCCTTCTTGTTAGGAGAGGCTCTCGCCGCACTCTATCCGGGGCACTTTTTTTGTGCCCCAACAGACAGCACCGTCCATGGGGATATCGACACAAGAAGCCGCATAAAGACGGAAGGCTAGAGAACACCATGAGAGGAGATGACTCTATGCGTGCGCTCGCTACTGCCTGTCATCGCGTGGCTCCATGAGTGGGAGGCTGCCGGCTTGCTGCCTCATGCGTAGGTAGGCCACTGTGAGAGGAGATGGCTCTCCGCGTGCCAACTTGCTACCTACCGTCATCGTGCCTATCGCCCTAAAGGCTGCTGAGCCCTAGCTGCTACTCCCTGCTAATGGCTGAGCTCCTTGCTGGCCGCCTCTGCTACCCACATCAAGCATCGCGAGACCCTACACTATCCTCAGAGAGCGCTGGGACACCACACCAGTTGAGCTTGCCTCTGACTCAACTTTGAAGCCACCTGTGGACATCCTCACCGACACGACTCCGAATGAGGTAGACTGTAATTCCCGACAGAGTACTAGCATCATGAAGATGAACTGCCTCGACATGTGAGGCACCTTTAAATGAGAGCCTCCCTACCGTGAGGCCCTGTCACACCCATTTTTATAAAGGGACAAAACTAGAAGTAAACCACATATATTCCAGGATCAAGTTTCATACATACAGCGACTTCATCAGTGTATCACACATAATGTCATTATTACAACGCCTAACTTAAACAAAATAGAAAGACCTAAAATTCTTTAACTAAAACATACTAGCAAAACACAATAAAGCTCCCATCTTCCACAGGCAATTGACCGGGGGTCCACCAGCCTAGCAATCTTCATCGTCATCGGTGAAGTAGTCTAGCTCTTCTTCACTATCTGGGCAACATTTAATGTACATTTGGATGGAAATAGCAAGTGTGAGTACATATCGTACTCCGCAAGTGTGGAAAATAAATGACATGGAAGCTTAAATAAAGGAACAAGCTGTAATGGGTTAAATTTGCATAAATGCCAACTATGCTAATGAAGAGTTATAAAAGCATCTTATTTAACTATGTGATTTATCACTAGACTTCCAACTCCGAGAAACATCACCATATGTTTCTCAACTACCCGAAAACCACTTCAGACATCCAAACCATCCGACTTGATACCCTCCACAGTATCCAAGAACCATCCAACCAAACCAACTAAACCAAACCAACTAATCATGTGAGGATCCAAGTCTCTCATGACCGTGAGCACGGCTGATATATCAAATTTTACACTCTGCAGAGGTTGTCCAGCTTTCCCCATGAGTCATGATTTCCTTGTTGTCATGCCGTCCAAGCAATTAACACACGCCTATGGTGTGTCGCCCGGAGATCACTACAAAGTAGTTACAAAGTTTCATCCAGTATGGGCACGCCCACTAGTTTTCACCGCCATCAAAGTGGTTTTCACGGCAACGAGAAGGCCCCTTTTGCGCCTTGTAGCTTCCAGCAAGTTTTCACCCTTCTCTTCCACTACACATCTTATACCACTAACCAAATGGTTTTGGCCTTAGCCATCCCCACACATCCACTCTTTCATTTTGCACGCACAAAAACTGGAATCCACTAATTAATAGGCCAAGCCTGTCCCATACCAGATCTTGTGGTTGGTACGATATTTTTTTGGGTTGTCGCTCCACGAGCTGGTTTTTACTTAAGTCACTTGAGCAAACACTAAACCAACAACATAACCTAGACCACCATCACCAACACCTCTTTGCTCAAGGCCTAAGGTTCCATATTGCTATACCATTACTAGTATTCCCAACTCATAGTTGTATAGTTTATTAGTCATGTTTAACTGGCTACCCATCCATACCCTTGTGCAAAGCTAAGCATAAGCTACCCAACATAACCACTACCGACAACTAGGAGACAAGTAATATATGAAACAGGGTACTATACTAAATAGGATTCAGAATTAATAGCATGCATGTTTAAAATAAAGAACGCATTTAAAACTAGGATCAGAATGTTCAAGGACACTTTGCTCTTCCAATTTGCTGCTCGAAATCTTCAAAGACTTGGTCGTGGAGATTCTCGAATTGCTCTTCGTCTGCTCTCAAAACACACCGAAAAAGCACACAACCAAAACTAACTAAGAACAGTACACCAAACATTATTAAAACTCTGTAAAAATACTATGGTTGGATAAGCATGATTTTAGAGGAATTTAGACGCAGGAATCGCCTAAATCAGAGTTAGAATGAAAGAGAATGAACTTTTGGAAGATGGATTAAGTTCAAAAGAAAATACTTGTTTACTGGAGTTATCTTCCTATGGGAATTGGCAGTATCATGCAATCATTGTGTCAGGCTTGACAACGTCCTTATGCAAGGTTCAAGAAATATAGGGTTGACTAGGCTAAGAAGGATGATGTTGCGCTAACTTGGCATGCTATACAAGCACCAACTTGGATTAAAGAAAAGTTATGCTGACATCCATTCTTGATCACCCATGATCAAATGGCTGGGTTTATGCTTCTAGGTTAAGGATACTACCAATGACTCTGCGTAACGGTGGTGGCTTAGGTTTCGTCGGACATCGTGATCGGGCATGTGGCCATTGACAACGATGATGGTCTTCAGTAGTGTTTCAACGAACTGAGGGAAGCATAGCGTAGAACGTGGAAAGGCTAACTCAAAGGTAGGGTCAGTTTTGGAAGGGGTCATCCAAGGTAGCGGCAAAATAGCAATGACTGCTGCTTGGTTTGGTGGTGACCGCGAACAGATGCAGCAACGAAGATGCTCGCGTTCCAAGAGATTGGCTATAAAATTTGAGAAACCATTTGAATAGAGACGTTCATATATCTCGGGAACACAATGCTATAGAACGGGTTTGGGTAGATCATCCCCTGAGAGGAAGAACAAACAACGGAGATGAGATGGGTGGAGTTTACGATATGCTGCGGTTGGCAAACATGTTCCGGTGGAGTCGCTGCACAACAGGTGAAAACGTCCTAGGGTCACGTAGAAGACTTCATGGGACATATTGTGACGTAGATGGAACATCCATATAGCTTTTGGATTGATGGGGAACACGATAGCAAACTCGGTGCGCGTGCTGAATTCGTCCAAAAACCAGACAGCGAGCATGTCGACCTTGATCCCGGTGGTTTGGCTGATCTACTGGATGACTCGGTTGGTGAGGGCATGGTAAAAATCACGGGTCATGCACTGGTGAAAGGGCATGGTGATTTGACCTTTGCTCAGCCGGGAACGTCGATGCTAATCGGTGACAGCGTGGCTATCCGCGACGGCGAGGACCGTGGCAGCATAGATCGAGCTTTGGCCGGGGCTAGGGCTCTGCTACGGACTTAGTATGATGGTAAAACAAGCGTAATTAAGGAGAAGGAGGGGTCCTCACCTTGCTTTGACGATCGGGGAAGGAGGATTCACGCAAATGATGACGTAGCTCATCACAGGCGGCGATGAAGGCGACACTAGCGAACGGCAAAGCACGAGCAGGGCTGCTGTGGCATCTAGGGCATGTGGGGATGTAAAGGTGGTAGGGGAGGACGTGCAATACCTATTTATAGGGCTAGGGGTGGCTGGTTGAGGTGGAGTCCAAGCCGGACACGATTTGGATTTGAGTTCGAGTCTGTTAGGATTTTTTTTTTTAGCTCTCTATTCTGAGGATGATATCTCCACCATTAGGACTACAAATTGGAAATTTATAGACTCTAAATTGTAGTACTAAAAAAGATCTACAACATGGGTATTCATTGGAACTTCTGAAAACACCATTTTGATTTCCATAAATTCGTCACAAGATAAACTGTTTGAACTGAGATATATCTGCGCAGCATTGATTTTGAGGGCCATAACTCCTAGCTGCATTATCCAAAAGGATACTTTCATAGGTTTAAATCCAATCTCTTGATGATACATACAATGTTGGTATTGTAAAGATTTGCATTTGATGCCGTCTTGAACTCCGAAACTGTATGGGAAGATGAGGCTATCCAGGACTCCGCGAATATCCACATGTTTCGTGGATTTTTTGTGTTGGGCCTTCTAGATGACTTGTGTGCCGGTCAAGAGCTTGGACTTGGATAGAATTAGGTCTAATGGCAACTTGCGCATATCTAGGGTCTTATAAAAGAAACTTTTGCAGAGAAATTTGAATAATGATTGAATTTGAATTGAACGTGGAGTGAATTCGAGAGAAACGAAAAATGAGGTTGAACAAGAATGGGAGTAGATAAGGAATTTGAATTTGGATTTGGGTAGAATTTGAGAAATAGGAGATTAGATTTAAGCAAGGATTTGGATAAGATTGGAATTGAACTAGAGAAGGATCAGGTATGATTAAGGATTGAATAGATGATGAATTCTTGGATTTTGAATTCCGACCATTAAGATCCTTAACTAATTTACTACTGAGTTTTATAAAAACCTTTTCAAAACCTTTTTCACTCAAAACACCAAAGAGAAGGAGAAAGATCTCTAATGCATTTACCTAGATCCTAGCAAAACTCAGCATGCAATGAACACAAAATAATAACCTATATTGATTGATTGTTTATGAAAATAGGTTTTAAACCTATTCTACTGGTGAAGCTACTTACTAATGTTGAATTTTTTAAAAAATTTTGCAAATTATGACAACCAGGGTGTTACAAATCTACCTCCCTTAATGGAATCTCGCCCTCGAGATTCGGAAAGATCAGAGAAGAGATAAGGAAACTTGGTCGTTGAATTTTCTTCTCCTTTTCCAAATCATTTTCTTCTTCTTTTGGGTGCTGACCTCATTGCACAGACGTTCTTTGATCACTTCGCTTTTGAGGGCCTTAAGAAATCTTGATTTATTACCCTAAATATGTAAAAAAAAATCCGAATATTCCATTTACAGTATCTTGAACTATTGTAGTTGTTTCTGATGTATTGTTTTAACTCTCTGACATGTGTCACATAGGGCCACGTACTTTGCTATATCTGTCATCTTTCCATACCACAAATAGCGATTCTTGAGATTTTGATACATCTTAGTGATTTCCAAACTATTTCTTGAGTATCTGTAGCTTTAGCACTCCTGATAAGTTTTCTTTATTTTTTTAATCTTCTCATCTGTTAATTGACCTTGGTGGACCTTCTTATTCATGGAGATTTACTAAGGCCTATCTTAATTCTCAGGGAAAGGGTACTTGTTCTTGATAGTCACTTTGAGGATTGACGTGTAGCTTCTGAGTACTGTCCTTTCGTTGGCACACCTTATTGCTCCATTACTCTTGCTGACAAGCCTCTTCGAAGAACAACATCTGCGTCTTTGGATTCCAAAACCAACATATTGATTAGAGGGTCTACCCCCATTAAAAAGAGCGGACTTCTTTGACAAGCATTTCCAGTTCGTGAGAATTAGACAGACTAGTAATAGAGCGGATAAACATTAATATTTCTCAGATAGATCGAGGGAAAATGAACTTCTATTCAAGTCTTAAACAGATTGTTCTTAAGCCACATGGTTTGATGATATGAAGAGATGATATAAGATTCTCATTATTACAAGGTTGCACTTGACATGTGGTATATCACTCTCAACTTCTTAGTGCCTACTGAGCTTCTTTGGGCTTGACTGTCTTGAGTTGCTACTTGAACATTGTGACGACCTAAATGCTGAACTGGGATCTTCATCTGGAGCTGAGGGTTGATCCGGTTCCAGGCGGAAAACTTCTTGGGGCATCTATAGGTGTAATGTCCTTCTCCTCCACAGCGGAAACACATTACTTTCTTGTTGGACTGAGCACGATACCTCTTGGAGCACTCGTTGATGAAGTGTCCTTCATATTCATAGTGTAAACACACTTTGTTAGTATCAGGAATAAGAATCCTCAGGGGACATCAGTTGACATAATATCTTTCTTCCCTATAACAAAAACGTGCCTTCCTTGTAGGTGCATCCTGGGGTTTGTTTCCGTCCAGATTTGCAGAATGGGGAAACTGAATGTTGGCGCATGGGAGAGGAGCTTTTTCTATTGTATCATCTATTTCTTGACTGACAGGATTTCCTTGTTGCACTGATCCAGCTTGTTTTTTTTCACTTCTTGAAACGTTTGGCCCTGTTCAGTTGAAATTAGCTCTAGGTGATCACCCAATCACTGATGTTGAGATCCTGAGGACCGTTTTGCCTCCTAGTGTCCTGCTGTCCACAGTTGTTCTGAGAGAGCCTCTGACTTCTATTACATGCTTGGGGTCGAGATTGAGTAGGCTTCAGAGTGTTGAGGTTAGCCCATATTGGATATCTCTTAGGACAACATCTCACAAAGTGTCCTTCTTCCCCGTAATGGTAACATCCTTTTCCTGAGGTGGGAATAGATAGGCTATTAGGTTGTGGCCTATACGGATTGTTGGGACGTAGAATATATCCATATAGAGGTGCTTGAGTTGTCATAAGGAGACAAGTATTGATTCCCTGTCCTTGGAATGACATCTTCCTGTTATCCTGCTGACTATGTCCGTCTTCTACACTCAAAGTTTTAGTGATTCGTAGCAATCTTTCCATGTTCTGAGCCATGCTTTGGAGGATCTGAGCCTGTTTTGTTAAAAGTTTATCTTTGTTGAACTGTGGCGGTGTATGCTGGTTGTGGCAGTTGTTGTTAGGGTTGGTGTCCTCACCATACTAGTCTTTCTTTGGGTTCACCATCTAATCAGGATTAAAGAGAAAGGTTGGGCCAGGAAGAGAAAGGACTAGAAAGAGAAAACCTAGCTATATAGAGATATATAAAGAATGTTGCTGTTACCAGATGCTAAAGCATCCCACAACACATTCCAACACTCAAAAAGAAAATCCAAATCACTCAAGGCATACCACACAAAAGCACACTACTAACATCGTTCTAACGTTTCTGAAGAAATATGGAAAAAAAAAACCTCCTACAACTCAAAAAAGTAAAACTGAGAGCGGTGCAGAGGTAGATCCTCATATCTTTAGTGTTGTGGTAGATGATTTCTTCCTTGTAGCGAAGTGTCTTCAACTCATCATCTGAATCTTTATTCAAGGTAGACGCGTCAATTGAGATCTTCAAAAGCATCATTCTCAATCGGAGTAATTGGGATTGTTCAACAACTAAAAGTTTTGAAATGGGAGGTGTTGGAAATTCATTTTACTCAATAGTTTGAAGAAGGTAAGTAGAGAAGAGAGACTAGAAAATCATGGAGATAGATTTTCAAAATAGGTCTTCAAAAATAATTCTTTATATCACGACCATTCTATCAAGGCTTACGTCCTACGGTTGACACGGCTCTGATACCACCTCTGTCACACATGGTTTTTTAAAGGGACAAAACTAGATGTAAACTACATGTATGCCAGATCAAGTTTCATACATGCATTGACTTCATCAGTGTATCACACACAGTTTCATTATTACAATACTTAACTTAAACAAAATAGAAAGACCCAAGAGTCTTTAACTAAAATACACTAGCAAAACACAGCGAAGCTCCCATCTTCCACAGGCAATCGACCGGGGGTCTACCAGCCTAGCAATCTTCATCGTCGTCGGCAAAGTAGTTTAGTTCTTCTTCATTGTCTGAGCAGTGTTTAATGTACATTTGGATGGAAATAGCAAGTGTGAGTACATATCGTACTCCGCAAGTGTGAAAAATTAAATGACATGCAAGCTTAAATAAAGGAACAAGCTGTAATGGGTTAAATTTGCATAAATGCCAACTATGCTAACGAAGAGTTATAAAAGCATCCTATTTAACTATGTGATTCATCACTAGACTTCCAACTCCGAGAAACATCTCCATATGTTTCTCAACTACTTGAAAACCACTTCAGATTTTCCAAACCATCCGACTTGATACCCTCCACAGGTAACCAAGAACCAACTAAACCAAACCAACTAATCATGAGAGGATCCAAGTCTCTCATGACCATGAGCATGGTTGATATATCAGATTTTACACTCTGCAGAGGTTGTCTAGCTTTCCCTAGGAGTCGTGATTTCCTTGTTGCCATGCCGGCCAAGCACTTAACACACGCATATGGTGTGTCACCCGAAGACTACTACAAAGCCATTACAAAGTTTCATCCAGTATGTGCACACCCACTAGGTTTCACCGCCGTCAAAGTGGATTTCGCGCCACCTAGAACCCCCCTTTAGCGCCTTGTAGTTTTCAGCAAGTTTTCACCCTTCCCTTCCACTACACATCTCATACCACTAACTAAATAGTTCTGGACTTAGCCATCCCTGTACATCCACTCTTCCATTTGGCACGCACAAAAACTAGAATCCACTAATTAATAGGTCAAGCCTGTCCCATACCAGGTCTCGTGGTTGGTACGATATTTCTTGGGTTGTCGCTCCACGAATCGGTTCTTACTTAAGTCATTTGAGCAAACACTAAACCAACAACATAACTATGACCACCATCACCAACACCTCTTTGATCAAGGCCTAAGGTCACATATTGCTATACCATTACCAATATTCCCAACTCATAGTTGTATAGTTCATTAGTCATGTTTAACTGGCTACCCATCCATACCCTGTGCAAAGCTAAGTATAAGCTACCCAACATATATGGAATAGGGTACTATAAGTAAATAGGATTCAGAATTAACATCATGCATGTTTGAAATAAAGAACGCATCTGAAAAACTAGGATCATAATGTTCAATGACACTTGCCTCTTGCAACTTGTTGCTCAGACTCTTTAAAGACTTGGGAGATTCTCGAATTGCTCTTCGTTTGCTCTCAAAACACACAAGAAAACCACACAACCAAAACTAACTGAGAATAGTACATCAAACATTATTAAAACACTTTAAAAATACTATGGTTGGATAAGAATGATTTTAGAAGAATTTAGACGCAAGAATCGCCTAAATCAGAGTTAGAATGAAAGAGAATGAACATTTGGAAGATGGATTAGGTTGAAAAGGAAAGGCTAGTTTACTAGAGTAATCTTCCTATGGGAATTGGTGTTATCACACAATCATTGCGTTAGGCTTGACAACGTCCTTATGCAAGGTTCAAGAAGTATAAGGCTGACTAGGCAAAGAAGGATGGTGTTGTGCTAACTTGGCATGCTATACAAGCACCAACTTGGATTAATGAAAAGGTACGCTGAGGACCAGTCTTGGTCACTCGTGATCAAATGGATGGGTTATGCTTCTAGGTTAAGGATACTACCAATGACTCTGCGTAACGGCGGTAGCTTGGGTTTCGTTGGAGATCGCGATCAGGCACGTGCCCACTGACATCGATGTTGGGCTTCAATGGTGTTTCAGCAAACTGAGGGAAGCATAGCGTAGAACGCGGAAAGGCTAACTCAAAGGTGGGGTCAGTTTTGGAAGGGATCATCCAAGGTTGCGGCAAAACAGCAATGACTGCTGCTGGTTTGGTGGTGACTGCGAACAGATGCAGCAATGAAGACGCTCGCGTTCCAAGAGATTGGCTACGAAATTTGAGAAACCAATTGAACAGAGACATTCATATATCCTAGGAACACAATGCTATAGAACGGGTTTAGGTAGATCATCCCCTGAAAGGAAGAACGAATATCGGAGATGAGATGGGTGGTGGTTGCGATATGCTGCGGTTGGCAAACATGTTCCAGTGGAGTCGCTGCACAACAGGTGAAAACCTTCTAGGGTCACATAGAAGACTTCATGGGACATGATGTGACACAGATGGCACATCCATACGGCTTCCGAATTGACAGGGAACACGATAGCAAACTCGATGCGCGCACAGAGCGCGTCCAAAAACCGAACAGCGGGTTTGTCGACCTTGATCCTTGTGGTTTAGCTGATCTACTGGATGAATTGGTTGGTGAGGGCATGGGAAAAATCATGGGTCATGCACTGGTGAAAGGGCATGGCGATTTGACCTTTGGTCAGCTAGGAATATCGATGCGAATCGGTGACAGCGCGGTTGTCCACGATGGCGACGATCATGGTGGCATAGATCGGGCTTTGGCTGGGGCTAGGGATTGGCTATGGACTTAGCATCATGGGCGGTGACGGCGGCGACACCGGAGAACGGCGGCGCACGGGTAGGGCTGCTATGGCGGCTAGGGCATGGAGGGATGTAAAGGGGGTAGAGGAGGACATGCAACACCTATTTATAGGTCTAGGGGTTACTAGTTGAGGTGGAGTCCAAGCCAGACACGATTCGGATTCGAGTTCGAGTCGGGTATGATTTACTTTTTCGTAGCTCTCTATCCCATGGACGATATCTCCACCGTTAGGACTCCAAATTGGACGTTTCTGTACTCTAAGTTGTACTCAAAAAGTTCTACAACTTTGGAATTCATTGGAACTCCTGAAAATGCTATTTTGATTTCCATAAATTCATCATAAGATAAACTGTTTGAACTGAGACTTATCTACGCAGCACTAATTTCGGAGGCCATAACTCCTAGCAGCATTATCCAAAAGGAGACTTCCATAGGTTCAAATCGAAGCTCTTGACGAGACCCACAACTTTAGTATTGTAACGATTTGCATTTGAGGCCATCTTGAACTCCAAAACTGTATGGGAAGATAAGGCTATCCAGGACTCTGCGAATATCCACAGATTTCGTGGATCCTTTGTGTTGGGCCTTTTAGATAACTTGTGTGCCGGCCAAGAGCTTGGACTTGGATAGAATTGGGTCTAATGGCACCTTAGCCATATCTAGGGTTTTATAAAAGAAACTTTTGCAGAGAAATTTGAATAAGATTTGAATTTGAATTGAGCTTGGAGTGAATTTGAGAGAAACGAAAAATGAGGTTGAACAAGAGTGGGAATAGATAAGGAATTTGAATTTTGCTTTGGGTAGAATTTGAGAAATAGGAGAGATTAGATTTAATAAGGATTTAGATAAAATTTGAATTAAACTAGAGAAGGATCAGGTATGATCAAGGATTGAATAGATGATGAATTCAAGAATTTTGTATTCAGACCATTAAGATCCTTAACTAATTTACTACTAAGTTTTGTAAAAATCTTTTCAAAATCTTTTTCACTCAAAACACCAAAGAGAAAGAAAAAGAACTCTAATATATTTACCTGACTCTTAGCAAAACTCAGTATGCAATGCACATAAAATAATAATATATATTGATTGATTGTTTATCAAAATAGGTTTTATACCCATTCTACTGGTGAAGCTATTTACTAATATCAAAAAATTATAAAAAAATTACAAATTTTAAAAACCAGGATGTCACAGCCCCTTGCAAGGACCATCGTAGAATCGGAGCCGCATACCGCGAGGCCTATGCGAGGACACAAGGTAGGGCAATAGGCGCACACGAACTAGCCTTATCAACACATAGCTCCCAGCACGACTTGTTGCGGCGGCCTTGCGAGCATGGCTCTAGGCCCAAGCACACAAGGTAACAGGCTACTTGTATCTAATTGAACCTCTCTACATTAATCTCTCAGGCATTAAATTGGCATGTTTACGTGCTGTCTACTAGATACGTCTACCTCATAATGCTATGAATTGCCATATGACCCACCGTTCAACGAATAAAAAATAGCTTCAAAAGGATGTAGGCCTCGATGCACTGCCTATTGGCTACTAATTAAATTATCTAGCTACGAGTACTTCCAGTACTGAGTAGTGTCTAGTTTTTTTAGCACCCTTGTGAAGCTCCAAGTGGCTGCTCCAAGTTAACGGTGCCATTTGAGTTACATGCCTCAAACCTAAACTCTGGTTGACAAAAGCCCATAACAATGACATAAATAAGCCCATCATAATAGCACTAGCTTCGTATCTCGTAGGCTAGAGGTCTAGGTCGCACCAGGCACTACCTCGATGACCCCGTGCCTCGACAAAAGCCCATGATGATGCCATAAATCTGTCCATCACAGTAGCACTAGCTTCGCACCTCGTAACCTATAGGTCTCAGTCATACGACACACTACATGGCCCTGAGCCTCAGCAAAATCCCATGATGATGGCATAAATAAGCTCATCACAGTGGCACTAGCTCCGCACCTCATAGGCTACAGGCCTCGGTCACGCGACTCACTGCCTCGACAGCCCCGTGCCTTGGCAAAAGCCCATGATGATGGTAAAATAAGCCCATCATAGTGGCACTAACTCCACATATCATAGGCTACAACCTCGGTATAAGAAAGGCCTCAGTGGATGCCTTGACGGCACCAGCCTTGGTGTAAAAATTAAAGCCTAGCACCATGGCAAAAATGCCTCAATGGCCTTATGCCTTGGCGGACACCTTGATGGCTACCACCTCGGTATAAGAATAAAAGCACACCAATGACATTCATGAGCCAGCCATCGTGGAAAAATTCCATGCCTCGAAGACTCCAAGCCCATGACGATGGCACTGTTAAAGATGCGATGGGGTTGGGGAATGTCACTCCACATGATACACTCTGCACATAAGATGTAGGGCACGCCCTCCGCTCGCTCGAGATCGAAAAGCATGAGGGGGCCAGGGAGTCAGGAAGCCCATGATGGCGGGTGCTGTGCGACGCTGAATTGGATTGCGCTTTAAGCCAGCCAATAACATGTCACCACCCTTAATTCTTATAAGTCTCAAAAGGCCCGACAGATCCTGGACAAGTTGTAGGATTTCGCTAACTCTGTCAAAACACATTATTTTCAAAGCAGTTCTAGGACCAGTGCAAGGATCGAGATCTCGATAAAGTTAGAGAGGACTCAAGAGGATGTTGGCTCTGTGGCTTCACTGTTGATTCTACCTCCGGTCGCTGCCACATGGCTCTAGATGGTCCTGCCTTCATCGAGCATCGCCGCGTCTACCGTTGAGGGGGTTGCAAACTGCCTCCCTCAACCTCGCCGTTGACTTCGCCTCAGGTCACCACCGCGGGGCTTTGGACGGCTATGCCTCTGTCGAGCCTCACCGTGGCTACTCGCTAAGGGGGTTGTAGACTACCTCCCTCAACCTCTCAGTTGCCTTCGCTTATGGCCACCGCCGTGCAGCTCCGGACGGCCCAGCCAACGTCGAGCCTCACCGCATCTACCATTGAGGTGGTCACGAACTGCCTCCCTCAGCCTCATCAGCAATTTCACCTCTAGCCACAGTAGTGGGGCTCTGGATGACCCTGCCTCCGTCGAGCCTCACGTGTCTACCGCTGAGGGGGTAGCGGAATGCCTCCCTCAGCCTTGCCATTGCTTTCTCTTCCGGTCACTATCGTATGGCTCCGGATAGCCCTGCCTCTGTCAAGCCTCACCACGTCTCCCGCTGAGGGTGTCCCGGACTATCTCCCTCGGCCTCACCATCGACTTCACCTTCGGCCACCTCCACGGGGCTCCAGACCATGTAACCTCCGACGAGCCTCGTCGCCACCACTTGTGGCCACCACCGAGGAGGTTGTGGCGCCACTGTTCCCCTTGGCTCCACTATCAACTTCGCTTCTAGCCCTGCCTCTATCAAGTCTCACCACGGCTACCTGTTGGGGTGGGGGGTTCACGGACTACTTCTCTCAGCCTTGCTGTCAACTTTGCCTCCGGCCACTTCCGTGGGGCTCCGGGCCATGTCACCTCCATTGAGCCATGTCAGTGCCACCCGCAGCCATCACTAAGGAGGTTGTGGCACCACTCCGCCCCTCGGCTCCGCCGTCAAATTTACCTCAGGCCACCTTCGAGGGGCTCCAAACAACCTTGCCACCATCGAGCCTCGCCGCACCTATCCACTAAGCGGGTTGCAGAATGCCTCCCTCAGCCTCGCCGTCAACTTTGCCTCCAACCATTGCCATGGGGCTCCGGATGGGCCTGCCTCTATTGAGCCTCACTGCGGCTACCCGTTGAGGGGGTCGTGGACTGCCTCGCTCAGCCTTGCCATCAGCTTCGCCTCTGGCCACCTCCACGGGGCTCCGGATCATGTCACTTCTATCGAGCCTCATCGCCACCACTCATGGCAACCGTCAAGGGGGGTCGCGGCACCACGCCGCCCCTCAGCTCCACCGTCAACTCCACCTCCGGCCACCGCCACAAGGCTCCATACCGTACCACCCTCGTCGAGCCTCATCATTGCCGCTTATGGCCATCACTGAGTGGTTTTACAAGGATGGTAAGATGTTCGGGATATCCTGACTCTCAGGTGGGGCTAGAGCTAGTTCTTAGTTTACCCGCTCGCCCCTTGGAACCTTGAACCAGTGGATGAGGGGGTGTTATTGGGGAAATCACCCCAACCTTGTGACATGTTGATGGTGTACGGCAAAGGTGTTAGGGATTTATAACCCTCGAGTAAGATAGCTCATATAAATATAGCCAAAGGTCTAAAAAAGCCTCATGTACATAATTGTAACATAACTTTGGGGGTAGTTTTCCTTGCCCCTTCTCTTTATAAAATGAGCCCCCAAGGGGCAGGCTACAGGGACGGGACTTTTCATTCATTCCACATGCTCTCTTTCTCTTGTTCTCTTCCTTCCTCTTGGCTCATCATTCTTCCCCAAGCTTGAGGCTCTCGCCACAGTCTGTCTGGGGCACTTTTTCGTGCCCCAACAGAGACCACGTGCCGTGCCCGGGTTTGAGAGGAAGACTGAGGATTCGGCACTTAAGCATGAGTAAGTGATGTCGTGGCCAACTTCAGCGAGTTCAAGCAAGGCTAAGAGAAGATGACGAGGATGGCTCCGAGAACGACAATGATGTGCTGTAGTTGGAGCTCGGGAGGCAGCCCGGGAAGTGGGCACTCGAGGACCAAGAGGAAGAATTCAAGGCTTATTTCTGCGAGTTCTAGCAGGCCTTGAGCTTGGATGGTGGCGGTGATGACTTTGTGGTCAAGAAGGCTAGAACTTGCCGTTGGTTTGATCTTTCGGTAACAAAGATGACATGGGTTTGCAAAGAGAAGGGAAGGAAGAAACTGGTCCGCAGAGACACTAAAAGAGAAGCGTCGGATGTGTTGAACAGTAGAGATAGAGCAACTACACTCTAGTGACGTTGGTCCTCAAAGGCAGAGGATCCATGTGCGAGGGAATGATGTGGGGCATTTACTCTAAGGGATTGTTTGGGAAGCCCAACTTCCGCTGAATCCAGGCCCATTCCATGTAATTTTTTGGCCCATGTATATTATCCCACTTCCAAAGTTTTTTATTTAAAATGTATTTTTAATTAAATTAACAAAATTAGACAACTGTTTCAAAAATTAACAAAAGTAGACGCATGTTGTCCGTTCATCGAGCAACAAGAAAACATTGTACATGTGCGATTTTTATAAACAAAAAAGTCGCCTAATGGAAGGACAATAACTTCAGGCCAACCATTAGAAGCAATTTAAATGACCTATCATTCGATGAGTGGGGATTTTTACAGGGCGACATGGTTACCTCATTGCGTCGCACATCTTCAAAAAATCATTAACTTTTCCCATGTTAACTTAGATGGAGATTATTATTACAAAATAATTATAGTCTTCGATGAGATCTACAACTTTATAATTGATCATTTTTTTATTTAAAACCATATGAATGTAGAAAAAAGAGATAGATTCTGATCAACAATTTTCATATCTGAAATTGTAGCAACTTTTTAAGCTGTAGTTGACTTCTGACTTCTTAGTCCTTGGCCAAATGGTTCCTTTAATATAACGAAGCACTCTCTTTACGGCAGTCCAACGAATATCAGAGGGAGCTTGTATAAATTGACAGACTCGATTTACTGCAAAGGAAATGTTTGGTCGAGTTATAGTCAAGTATTGTAAGCCACCCACTATGCTTCTGTACTGAAATTGTACATCCTCTTTCAGTGCTACACCTTGATCTCATAGTAATTTCTCAGTCGTTGCTGTGGGTGTAGAGATGACCTTGGAATTGTCCATGTTTGCCCTTCTTGACAAGTCCAGTGCATATCTTTTTTGTGACAGAAGAACTCCATCTTTTTCTGGTTGACTTTAATGCCCAGAAAGTATCCTAGTTGACCAAGATCCTTAACAGCAAAATCAATCATCAAGTTCTGGATCAGATTATTTATAGCACTGTGTGAAGAGCTCATAATAATTATGTCATCCATATAGATAAAGCATGTAAATGGCCACTCCTTCTCTACTGAACACACAGAGAGAGGCATCAACTTTAGATGAACTGAAGCCGAGTTCCTGTAGCTTACATGTCAGCCGTGAATGCCAGGCTCTTGCTTGCTTGAGCCCATACATAGCTTTGTTTAATCGATGTATGTAATTTGTAGGTTTACTTATGTCCTCATACAATGGTGGTTGCTACATATACACTTCTTCTCGAAGAATTTCATGAAGGAAAGCATTCAGAATGTCTATTTGATGCATGTGCCAACCTTTAGATATTGCAAGTGACAAGATGAAAAGATATAGCGCCAAAACTCGAGAAAGTATAGTAGAATTCACATAGAAGGACACAAACTACTTGTTGGTCACAATCCAGCAGCTTGTTATATTAGTAGGAAGTATAACAAAACTACAACACTAGTCAGGTCAAAAACATACTGAGAAGAGGTCTGCTATACGTACAACCCTTCTCATATAACTCAAGGCCGGATGACTCAAATCAATTTTAGACGGTGTCTCACTTACAACTCAAGACCGGAGTAGTTGTTTAGGACGCATGTGAAGTATTTCCCTAAGGCAAAATATCATCCCTACACAGTTTCCATACCTGCTCTGCCCGGGGGCGAACCCTATTTCATTTCCTAGCGGGATTCAATGTAAAGAAAAATCAAGGTGGTCAAAGGGCGAAGAGATTAATTTGCATATCTGTTTCTAATTGGAGTGTGTAGAACAAATGCTTTACGGTTGAGGATCGTTTTATGGGCAGACAATAATAGAGGAATGTAGAAGTGGGACTAACATTATTTGCAAATAACTTTGTACCTTATAAGGTTCTGATAGTAATATCAATTTCCAAATGTCATAGTTTAAGATTCTACCAGCCATATGTTGGGTTGTTGGCATGTTATTGTGTCAGGACAAGTGCCATAGTTAACCAACCTTTGGAGAAGTCAAATGATTTGTTTCTGCATTGAGAGTGTACGCAAACAAGAGGACGAATTTGCCATTCTGGTAGCTTCCAGCCAAACTTCACAAACCTTAAAAATGGAGTAACCATTTGCTCCCCTCTGCCCAAAACAGCAACCAATTCCAACCTGCTAAAACACCTTTGCCTCTTGCCTGTAGCACTAGTGTGTATGTGTGTACGTGGAGCTGTCCAAACTCCGAAAAACAGCTCAATATTGCCGTAACCAGGGGGCAGAAAATCAGGGGGCAGAAGAAATGCAGAATTCCACGGGGGTGCGAGTCAAGGAACACGGAATTCCGTGAAACTGAATCGGACGGTTTCTTAACGAAGAGAAACGGGATCGTCCTTGACATTGCCAACCAGCAGCCCGTTCCATTGGAAATGAAAGCCTTCAACGACATATCGCGGGCGCTCTCGGAGAGCAAGCTCGCCATCGGGCTGTTCGCCGGCCTCTTCCTGTCGCTGGTGATCTTCTTCTCCGCGTCGCCGCAGTTCGGTGCCAACGGTGAGCCGCCGCTTCTGTGAATTGCCAAGAGTGGATAAATGTGTTGGACTTCTCACTCGCTGCCTTGATTTGTATCGTTGCAGTTTTCTTGCCGGGGTCGCTAGAAAATGGAGGTGAAGGTTCGCCGGTGGAGGAGAAGAATGATCATGCACCACCGCCAGAGCCAGGTCAGGCTCACTCTAGACATTGTTTTACTGTCCTCCATGTAGAACTTTCGTTCATCATGCATGCACACCAGTCATGTTTCAGAAGGGTTTCTCTTTACGTTTCAAAAAACAAAAAGATTGTAAAATCGAAAGGAATTGTACACTGCTGCTGTAGCTTCTACATTATCTCACGATCACTAGCTAATTTTGTTGAACATTTGCACAGCCAATAGGACAACAGAGTCTCCAGCAGTCACAAAGCAGGCCCATGAAAAAGAACCGACCAAATCTCCTACAAATTTCACAGGTTGATATGCAGCTCTCCTTGAACAAATAGTTCTAACTAATCGAGCAAATTCTGATAGCGAGCATTTCAGCTAAATTTCCTTGAACAAATTTCTCTTCATTCGTTTGCAGGTGCAGAAATTGCACCAAGCTCTGTTTCCCCCCCTCTGAAGCCAATTTGCGACCTTTCCGACTGGCGGTATGACGGCTGCGAGATGTGGGGTGACGCACGTACGGCGAGTGGCACAAACAGGTCGCTTGTCTACTTCATCCCGCCGCCGTCACAGCTCGCCGCCGCGGAGGCCGCCACCTGGAGCATTCGCTCGCAGTCCCGCAAGATCGTCGGCGTCCGCGAGGTCATCGTCAGGTCCCTCAACCAGTCCAACCTCCAAGAGGCGCCTAACTGCACGGTCCAGCGGAGCGTGCCTGCTGTGGTCTTCGCACTCGGCGGCCTGACGTTCAACTTCTGGCACGCCTTCAGTGACGTGCTGGTCCCGCTCTTCACGACGGCCCGAGCCTTCGGCGGCGAGGTCGATCTCGTCGCCACTGACACCCAGGTCTGGTTCATCAGGAAGTACCAGCGCGTCCTGCGGGCGCTGTCGCGGTACGAGGTGGTCGAGCTCGACACCGACAGGGAGGTGCGTTGCTACCCTCACCTCATCGTCGGCCTCCGTGGCCACCGCGATTTTGACATCGACCCGGCGCGCGCCCCGAACAACTACGACATGCTCGCCTTCCGCATGTTCGTCCGGGAGGCCTACTCCCTGCCGCCACCAAGCACCGTGCTTCCTAGCAAATCTGGCGGCACAAAGCCCCGGCTCATGATCATCCTCCGCGGTGGGACGAGACGGTTCGTGAACGCGGACGCCATCGTCGGCGAGATCGAGCGCGCAGGGTTCGACGTGGTACGCATGGAGCCAACGTTCGCGGCGGACATGGACTCGGTCTCGCGAGAGGTGGACGCGTGCGACGTGCTCATGGGCGCGCACGGCGCCGGGCTGACGAACATGGTGTTCCTGCGCACGGGCGGCGTGGTGGTACAGGTCATCCCGTGGGGGAAGATGGAGCCCTACGGCGAGGGCTTCTTCGGCGCACCGGCGGGGCACATGGGCATCCGGCATATCTCGTACAGTATCGCCGCCGAGGAGAGCACGCTGTACGACAAGTACGGTAAGGACCACCCCGTCATCACGGATCCCTATGTGTTCTACAAGAACGGCTCCAATGGGGAGATATACTGGGGGCAGCAGAACATCCGTCTCAACACCACAAGGTTCTTGCCGACGCTTGCGATGGTCAAGCGGCTGCTGCAAGAGTGACCTGCTGCTCATTCTTGATGTTGCATTGTTTAGCAGATGCAGAGATTATTGCTGAAACCGAATGGCACGTTAAGCTGTTTTTTGAACAAGGTTATGTACTTGTACCGTAAAAAGCAATTGTTTCGTTCTTGTTTGCACCCAAAATATTTTAGCATCTCAGGATATGTTATCTTACATTCTCGATTCTTAACAATTGTTATAAACTTTAGAGAGCATATAATTTTGTAATCGTTTTGCTGTTGTTTGGGGTCACCGTTAGGCCCTCTACGCCCTTGACTCCGCCCATCTACATCTGAAGGTCTCTAGGCTCCTAACCAGAGGCCCTCCAGAAGACAAGAATTAGGAGACCATTACCGACTTACCCATTGAAACCCCTCTGGAGATCCTAGGCTCCGAGTCACTATGAAGACCTAAGTCTCCAGAGCTCAGGGCCCAGAGATCGAAGGCCCCTGGAGCTATGGGGGAGCGAGCGGCCCCTCTGTAGATCAGCAGGATGGAGGGGGCCACTGATCTCTAACTACCTACCACGAAGTGATCGAAATTTATTGCCATGACAGTTGGAGGTCGACCCTTTGTAGTGGACGGGACAATCACTATAGTTGACGACCAACCGAGCATTGCAGTCACATACCGATCAGGAACACCGCCACGGTTGGATGATGTCATTAGAGTAGTTGAAGGTTGATCTGGACCTGTACAGTGTTTTACAAGCTTGCCTTAAGGCCCAGTGATGCAGCGATGATTTATATCTCTATCCACCCTGTGGGAGTATATTTGTATATTTATATTTTAAATAATAATATAAATATTTACTATGGTCACTGCACCAAAGGGGATCCTTCTAGACCACCTTAGCCATTCACTTCCTCTCAGACTTCTTCAAACTTGAGCAACTCCAGAGGATTGGCTCTCGCCGCACCAATAGTAGTGTACAGCTTCGGATGTAGATGTTAGGATATGTATTATCTAAAAAAAGTAAGATTATCGACACGAATCAGCAAGAGAATCATTGGTGCAAAATGGTCACATTCAAGTGTCTTACCAATCTTTGGCAACAACAACAGGTAGATAACGTTTGGTGTAATTTTTGTAACACCGCTGTTTCGATTGGTTTGGTGTGCTTCACATGGGCGCAACCGAAGAGATTTCTTCAGCATAAGTAGCTATCACCACTGGCATCAGTGAAAGCAGGTGGAGCTAATGATAGATGCAAGTGAGGAGCTATGGGGACTATAGCCCCACTGCATTTTGCAAATGCACTCATAACAAAGAAAAACTTGCACTGACGGCTCGGTTTGTCCTTTTCCATTGCGGAGATGTGGAGGCAGCAAGGAGCTGCAACAGCGTATGATTTGCGGACCAATGGTTCGAGTTGCCTGTCATCCTGGAGTCCGAATGCATGCGTGTAGGTAGTGGAGAAGCATCGCGTGGCCTTTCTTGATCTGTCGCTGGTGGCCCCCTTATCACGGAAGCAAGGCATGATGGCCGGAACTTGCAGAGCCTGAAGGACATCAAGACTAGGAGATCACAAAAGAAAGTTGCACAGGAGCTAGTTCAGTCAGTTATGAAGTCGTGTCATTCTCAATGTGTTTTCTTTTATTCAGATTCTAGAGTGCAGAGGTCTCACTACGCCAGAACAGCATATTAGTGATAGGTAATAACTGTCATTAGTGACAGTTACGGCATCCATCATTCTTATTGCGTCACTAATAACAAAATATTGGGATCCGTCACTAATGACAATCGCCAGTGACGTGTTGTAATTGAGACTCGTCATTAAAATGCGTCTCTTATGACCTGAGCATGCCTGTTATCTGTCACTATAGCCGTCATTAGTGACGGGTGTATGTACCACCCGTCACTAACTATTGATCTCCACTGACGGATAGCTTTCCAACCTGCCTCTGAACCCGATCATTAGTGACGGGTGTTAACTACAAACTATTACTATTGACTGAGTCATCAGTGACGGTTTCTTACCACGTGTCATTGGTTAATGAGTCATTATTGACGAGTAGATTCCAACCTGTCTTTAGAACTCGGTCAGTAGTGACGGGTGATAACAATAACCCGTCATTAGGGACCGAGTCATTAGTGATGGATGTATTTACCACCCGTCACTAATTAACTAGAACCAGTGACGGGTAGTTACAAACCATCATTGGTGTTATGAGTTATTAGTGACCGGTATCTTTTCAAGACGTCTGTAACGACTAAGTTCCAAAGACAGGTTGGAAAGCTACCTGTCACTGAGACTCGGTCATCAGTGACGGGTGAATTTACCACCCGTCACTAATAGTCTCATTCCCCGAAGAGATTTACCTATTTCCTGGCTACATCCTAAAGCAATATCAAGATTTGACAGTCGTCTTCCCCTGCAAATAAGACACATCCAGACACATCTAGATACATTCATGCCATAGTCACGAGATATGAAACCACAAATTACATAATCAAAAGTCCTCAAAATGTACAACGGCACAAGTCCACATCAAGAGATCGAATTATATAAGTCGAAAGTGCAACCTCGAATTACATAAGTCGAAAGTGCAACTATAAAATACATCAAGATAATTACAAATTACATAAGTCAAAAGTGCAACCACTAATTACATAAGTGAGAGCCCTGCCTCGCTATAATAGAACTCACCTTTCGAAGAGATGACTTCGGTCATTAAGAACAAGGTGATCCGTGCTTGAATGTTGTAGAGTGCAGAATCCTCGATGTTGCCATCTAGTAAGCTGAATTCCTGCTGAATGAAAGTAGTTCTGAAAAAAGTATGCAATTAGCGTGAGCAATATCATTTTATCATCGAATATTTGTAATGCATAAAAGTAGATATGAAAAGACTATACAATTATCTTACATCTAGGGATTTCATATCCTTTGATGCCATGAATAGCAGCATGTGACACGTAACATAGGATCCGCAGGAATTACCCGGTGGTTGTTGGTGACACTGGAGAGGGGAAAAACTGTCAGTTCAAAAGGAAAAAATGTAGTAGTAGAGTATTTGTAAATATATCTACTGGCACTTACTATGAAGGCGGTCTTATGTGTTAGTGTGCGGGGCTCCTTCGAATCGTACTTTGGATCACAACACCTATAAATGTCAAAAGCCCAACATGTAAAGAGGGATCCAGTAGTCAACATTTAGTGTAAGTTTGAAAAGTTCAATATGTAACCTAAGTCATGAAGAGCTTACTCGCCAAGGATTTGTTTGACGAAAGTATAGTCACGTTGTCCTTGTTCGTCATTAGGTCCCACCACTAGTCTTGATGAATCGAGGTACTAGACCAAGTTCCAATTAGGGGCAATGACTAGTAAGATCCAATTGCCACCCGTATTGTAAGCGGCCATCAGGTAGTCCCTTTTTGAAAAGTGGCTCATTGCCCTAGCCACATATTCTATAACGAATTTCCTTTGTTGTTCCATCAAAGAAATCATCAAATTTTGGGGGTCAAGGAATCCGAAGGGCTCCTTCTTCCTCGTTTCTTGTATCAAGTGTCTATAGATAAGAAATTAATTAGATTGAAGAATTTAGTAGTAATAATTAATGAATGTCTAGTTTGAAAGGGCTTATAATGTAAAGCATTACAATAACCCCATGTCCAGGCCATTGAGGTTGAAGAGGTCGTATAAGTCATTGAAGCCCATGAGGAAGTAGCCTTCCCTAGTCAAGAAGTGGCAATTTTGGTAATATAAGATAATGGAAACCTTCTTCTCTCTATAACCTTGCAGGTAGTAATTATGAAACTCAACACATGTCTTGCTTGCCAAAGTGGACCTGCCGGCAGCAAGGGCTTCCCAAGCTTGAATTTTGGGTTTTCCTTAGTCCAAGCTTCCCCTATCCAATGCTTCTCAGTGATTGAGTCCTTACCAGAGGACTTGGATTTCTTCAGCAGATGCTTCTTGGACCCTGGCCTGAACTTCTTCTTCTTCTCTAGGCTGCCTTCTAGTTTCTCATGTGTAGATGGCGGAGTGGGCAAAGGCTTCTTCTTTTTCTCTGGACTGCCCTCAGGTTGCTTAATTGTAGATGGCGGAGTGGGCCAAGGCGATACAAGTAGCGTATCTCGAGGCTAAGGTTGGGGTAGGGAACTTGAACGTCTAGGCAAATCGCTTCTAGATACCGTGTGCACCACAATGCCCCCCTCTTCCATTGGATCATTTGAAGAAAACCTTGACTTAGTTTTTTTTATCTCATCATTAGGGATGGGGGGACGGACAAAATCTACGACATTGGCATGTTCAAAATCCACGAAGACCACGACATAGCCAGGATGTATCGGGACCGTATGTAACACCTAGACATTTGGATGCACCTATCCCTTTGCAACCTCAATATAGTAGCCTCCAATTCTTATAACCATCGAGCATAGCGTGGACCCATCGAGAAGGTCTATGGTATTGGGCTCCACAGATTGAGAGAAGACAAGTTGTTCAACCTCCCTGAAGGCTTGACTACTCTTGTATCCAGCAATAGGGCTACCACCCACTGGTGCACAAGGAATTACGACTCCCTATGCCGCAAACCATTGCATGATGTCTTCATAAACGATCTCCCTGATTGACTGGGTTGCTTCCACATCTATTGGGACGGACCTCTTCCTCTTCTTATACATCCTGACGAGTTGGGGAAAACCTAACTTCCAGTCCTGGGAACTGGACACGCCTCGAACGCGACTTGGGTGCTCAGGGTTTCCCAGCGTAGTGGAGAGCACATCATATTCCCTGACCATGGTAAATGAACCTTCGGAGGAGTAGGTGGATATTTCTTTCACCTTTTCAGCGACTGTCTCGGTTTCGCTAGATTTGAAGGTGATTTTTACAGTATCTAATTGCGTACCCCTCGCGTGCAAATACGATTGCGATCGTCCCAGGAATTGCAACCAAGGATTCTCATGACCTTCGTTGGCTAACTTTGCATCCTCTGCCTGCCATTTATCCCTTTTCCCCACGTACTCGCATGTGCCCGGGTTGTGATTCTACTTATTCTTTGCTCGAAGTTACTTCTTTGCTGAACTCTTCATTTGGAACGTCTCAGAGCACTTCAATGCCACAAAAGCTTCCTAGTCCTCTCTTTTAATATATGGGAAGGGTTCCAACTCTTTTGCCATATACTCGTTCACAAGCTTGATCTTGTGGCTTCTCCTAAGTTGGGTGATCATTTTCATAGCAGCCTTGCAAGCCTTCGCCTTCATGTTCTCTGGGAACTCTAGAAACATATTGACACCATCACTGAACATGGTGTTTTTTTTTATCCACAGTGAGGTCATTGAACTTCTGAAGGGTCAATGGCACCCTCTCCCGAGCATTAAGGCATGCGAGATTCCACAATATACGCAAGCCTTTCTTCTCCATAGGCACGCCATCATCATCGATTTCCGTGACGGCAATCTTTTTAGTCGTCCACTTTGCCCGTGCCCTTGCTTTTCGTACTATTTCTCCACTAGGACTTAGTTGCGCAGATGTCTGACTGGAAGCTTGTGCTTCGTTAGAGGATCCCGATGACTCATTGACAGTCATCTAGCAGATCCAAATATGTAGATACAATTGTATAAACTTAGTAATTATATTCACTTTTATATGTATTTATGAAAATATGATGTATTTGTTATCTAAAGCAAATGATCCTACCTAATTTCTAATAGGCATACATAAGTCCTAATCCCATTCGAGGATATGTAGCCCGAGTACGTTTCCATGCTCTTGTACGGTTTTAGAGAAATTTCTATAGCACCTCCCCATTGTTCTCCAAATACATGTCTCAACAATGAGCCGAGAGGGTGTGTATCTGGAGAACAACAGGAATTCTCTCTAGAACCATACAAGAGCACATAAATCTACTACTCGGGCCACATATTCTCGAATTGTCCAAAGTCTCTGGAAAATTTGGGAGTATATTCTTATAAATATGACAAGTTGTCAAGTCATATTTATAATGAAACACTCCCGAATGGGAGACAGCGTAATAGGTTACGCAACCTAAATTCATTTTTAGGATTTTCTTACAAATAAAATTTTAACCATCATGAACTTGTTGTGCAATATGCATACATTAGTGACAAGAATATATAACAACAGATAAACAAGAATAAGAATTAATGTGTGTTGTCAAGAATGAACATAAGCAAGAATAAAAATAGGTAAACATGGAAATTGCATATGCCAAGAATATAAACATCAAGAACATGCTTATGTTATCAAGTTCTACTCTCAGAAAGTGGGTTACGACTGATGTCACCATCCAAACGCCAAATTGGCTATCTCATATCATCGGTATGTGTGGCAGCACACTCTTAATTCTCAGATCATTCTCAAGAATAGCATGTATTGTAGCCTCCATATTTGTGCATATTGAAAAGCAAAAATTCAACATTGATGTGCTAAACTACTAACCATTGAGTCACATACCCTCTATCTCCTATATTACAATAAATACTACATAGAAATCACAACTCAAGGGTCAACATTAGGAATACGTGAAGTTTAAGTATTTAATAGTAAGTGTTAAATGGGTAACATAATAGAGCGCCTAATTCACCTGTGCTAAACTGCTAAGTTCATATCGTCGCACCTAAGTAGACTACGCTGCCACACACAACCTCACTTAGCCGTTGTCATCATCGAGTAATATAATCCGACATACCATTTGCATTCACCCCCGAGCACACAAAGTATGGCAGAATGCACAAAAAACTCACAATGGCGAATTAGGACGATAGCGGTAGGCGTCGGTGAGGAGGGGACATGGGAGGCCTTCCTCGACGGATGACGACGATGGAGACGCAGAGCATGGTGGTGCTGGCTCCTCGGCGTCGAGGTGCTCGTCGGGGAGGAGGCGACTGCGGTGTGGGCTCCTCGTCATCGGGGTAGTTGGGGATGAAGGCGCAGGGAAAGATGGCGTCAGGGAGGGGGATGAGGATGGTAGGGAGATGGCGGTGGCCTCAAGGACGATCGAGAGAAGAGGGCGAGGAGGAATGGGCGGCGTGTGTGGCGGGAATTAGGAAAAATCGGAGGCTAGGGTTCCTGCACCTATTATTTATAAATATATCATTAGTGACGGGTGAATTTACAACCCGTCACTAATGATCGGGTCATAGTGACTGGTGGATTTACTACCCTGTCACTGGGACTTGGTAATTAGTGGCGTGTGGCGTTATCACCCGTCACTAATGTGCTCATCCCACTATTTACATGTATACTGGCTGCACCCTGAAACAAAGTCAGAATTTTGCAGCAGGATAATCCGATGATGAGAAAAATGTACTCAATTAGATGTATCACTTGCATTCTCAACTTAACACACTTAATTAGTGACTGGGCTAGGGTTCCCGAGCCCGTTATTTATAAGACATATAATTAGTGATGGGTTATGGATACGACCCATCACTAATGACTGGGTCTCTCCATCCTGGGATTCGATCTGTCACTAATGATGGGTTGTAAATTATCCCGTCACTATCTATATCTTTACTAACATGTGAAGTTCTCACCCATCACTAATGTGCTTATCTCTCTAAGGGATTTACCTGTATAATGGCTGCATCCTGAAGTAAAGTTAGAATTTGGCAGCTGTCTTCTCATGCAAACATATCACAAATTTGAGGTTACATTGAAATTCATACTTAACTGAATATTACATATATTACAAATTTGATGTTACATTGAAATTTAGACTTAACTAAATATTACAAATTTGAGGTTACATTGAAATTCAGACTTAACTAAATATTACAAATATTATAAATTTTAGGTTTCATTGATTCGTGTATCATTTGGCATTTTGCAGCCATTTTCTTGTTTTCTTCACATGGATCCCTTCGTCATGGTCGGAACATAGGTATGGAGTCTTCTCATTCTTTGCAAATTGTGGCATGATTGCAGTAGCAAAAGGGGGCATTTCATCACATTGATTGTACTCGTCCTCATCAACCATGTTTTCAACTCCGATGATCCATCTTATCCAGACGAGAACCACATGAAGTTTCTTATCTGCCGTGTCAGTCACATAAAACACCTGGGCAACTTGTTTAGCGAGTACGAAAGGTTCAACCTTATATCCGACAAGTTTGAGATTAACGCTAGTGAATCATTACTTATCTTTCATAACACCCTTTATCCTGTGTACCCAATGGCACCAAAGCAGGGGTACCTTGAATCCCAAGTAATCTAGTTCCCAGATATCCTCTATCAGACCATAGTATGTGCTCCTGTGCATGTTGTTATCAAAAGCATCTATACGGACACTGATGTTCTGTCTTATGATCTTGGGCAACCGTTTAAAATGTGTTTCCATTTATATCATACCCTTGATACGTTGTAATTGTGTATATATGACATACTGCTAGTTTCCTGACCAAATCACTTGTAGGAGTACTCGATTGATTGATTCATCGCAAAAATTATGACTCCTTTTTGTTCTGGAACAAACTCTTCAAATGGAGAATTATAGAGAAATATCACATCACCTTTCTAGGAGGCCCTTTTCTCTAGTTGCCTTCCTCCTCATCGCCACCGTCATTTCTACTCTTGTATCGATGGGTTTCATAAATAGGACATTGATCCAGGTCTGCATACTCTCCACGAAACAGGACATAATCCTCCTTACATGCTTGTATTTTTTCTACCTCCAATCTCAAAGGACAAACTATCTTCTTCACGTCGTAGACGGTCTTGGGCACCTTGTTCCCCTCTGGTAGTATGTCCTTCAGTGGATGCAACAATGCTTTGAAACTCCTGTCGGACCAACGATGGGTTGCCTTCAATTCTAAAGCGTAAGCACTACAAACAACAACACGTATTTCTCCTTACAGCCAGGATAAAAATGGTGTCTTCGAGTCTCACACCAGTTCCTGGAATTTGGCAAACTCACCATCACTATACTTATCGTGCCCTCAGCATCACGTACCATTTGGTCCACATTCTCCACAAAATCCACATAGTCATCACTGAATCCTAATATGTCTGCGTCCCTGAGATAATCATCCATATCACCAGCTGGCGGGAGTCTTTAATCCATTCTGTCGTCTGGGACGACCTGATTCATTTCCCCTTCTCTAAGGCCTTCCTCACCGTGTTTGTTCCAAATGTGATATATCTCTTTGAATCCACACCTTAACAAGTGATCGTACACATTGTCAGGTTTTGAGAACTTCTTCTCATTCTTGCAATCACAGCATGGACACCAAATTACCATATTACCCTGACCTTACATATCCGCCACCGCGATAGTCAAGAAAGACTTCACCCTACTTATGTACTCATTACAAGTACGGCAATCAGGGTATATCCATCTTTGATCTACCATCTACAAATTCAAAATATATTAATTCTAAATAGAAACGACAGAGAAGATAGAATAAGTATAAAAATTCTAACTCAATTTAACTAAATTAAGTGTCTACGTGTGTTCTAGTGATATTCAAAAGAACAATTAACATCCAAATATGATACATGTTATCTATGGCAAAGGATCCTATCTAATTTTTAATAGGCAAAGATAGCTCCTAATCCCATTAGAGAATATGTGGCCTGAGTAGGTTTCCATACTCTTGTATGGTTCTAGAGAAAATTTCGGCTGCACTTCCCCGCTGTTCTCCAAATACACATCTCGATAACAAACCGAGAGGGTGTGTATCCGGAGAACAACAAGGAGACGCCACTGAAATTCTCTCTAGAACCAAACAAGAGCACAAAAACCTACTACTTGGGCCACATATCCTCGAATTGTCCGAAGCACGTAGATAATTTGGGAGCATCTTCTTATAAATATGATGAGGTTCCAAGTCATATTTATAATCAAATACTCCTGAATGGGAGACGTAGGTTATGCATGTACAATAATAAAGGGGACAATCCATGTATATCAAGATCTGGGAGAAAGAGCAAAATTGTTGATTCCAACTCAAACCTAGAATCCATCATGCATATATGAGCAAGAGGAGGAGAGGGAGGAGGCAAACCTTCAAAGGCTAGGGACAACACCAACTTCAAAGCACCAAGATTTAATTTGGACTCAATAGAATCACCAAAAAATTGCCCCTTTACCGAGCAGCCGCGGCGGACAGACACTGTTTAGTCGTGCTACTTGGTAAAGAAAATAACAGTAAATATTACTCATTAGTGATGGGTTAAAAGGATACTCGTCACTAACGAGTGAGCCATTAGTGACAGATCTCATAACAACCCGCACTAATGAGTGGCCCCGGCAGGTTGCCGCCAAGGCTATATTTAGTGACGGGTTATAAAGACATCCGTCATAGAGTGTACTTCAACATCCCATTCAATAGAACTGAACTGAATTTTGATGGACGACATCCTAAAGCAATATCAGGATTTGCAGCCGTCTTCACATTCAAGAACACAGATATACATCCAGAAACATGAATTTAACTCAATTTAGTCATACAATATAGTTATACGTACTACTTATGCAAATATCCATACATAATTACACTTGAGTATTTGCCGGAGCACATAACCTCTAATATTTAACATAGTTAAAATCTACAATATTGTATCCTAGTACTTCATCGATATACATTAGCGTATGAATTAGTGCACTCTCTTTCGCTTGGCATAGATGACCCGATACTTTACCATAGACAATAAATAAGGCCTTATTAGCTAATTCATTTTCACTTAAATGAAACCTTATATCAGCCTGGAATTTGCCTTCAGCTGTGAAGTCCACTTCGGGGCCATAAAAGCTTAACTCAAGATGCTCCATGGCTTGATCTAAGATAGCATGAAAGCTAATTACCGCAAAGGTGTCACCAAAAATATCCTACAAGTAAAGAAAATAAAATTATGAAAATAATACATGCGAACAGTCATGTATATCAAAACAACTGGATTACATATTACTATACCATATCATATTCATCGAATTGAGCAAGCCTCTCACTGATTGAAGCTAAATCCTCTTCGCCCTCCTCAAGCGATTTTATTTGAAAGTAGTTGTAGTCAGGCAAAAAAAAAACCCATGCTCCTCAAGCACTTTCAGCACCCTTCAACAACGGTTTTTCGTTATGCAATGAAACCATTGGTGCCTAGCCACATGCCCTAATAGTGATATCCCCACTACTTCTCCCCTCGAACGTATGTCAAAAGAGATAGATAGCTTTAAAAAATTCCTTCCATCTAGAGTGGATTGCACCAAAGGTACAGTATCACCTATCGCAGTGATTACCTCTTTAAGCCATATGATCGGTTTCAACACCTACATGATAGAATGATATGAATTGAGCCTAATGTACTACAAAATCAATTAAATTGTTGTGTCCTAATGAGTGTTACTATAAGCCTAACAATGAGGGAGAAGAAGAAAAGAGATTACTATGATCGGTTTTGATTGTGGCCAGTGGGGGAACGCCTGGAGGGTAGTGTATGCCTGGTGCATGACCCGATGGAGAAGTTATCGGGATCCATCCAAGTCCGCCACGGCGACGGCAATGGCCTCTGCCACTACGTTGATCCATCATCCTAATCCTAGCGGGTAGAGGGGATGGCGGCGTACGTCAGGTAGTGGTGGAGGGGGGAGGATGGCGGCAGCGTCGACGGCGAGGTGTGAACGACGGCGGCGGAGGGAGGAGGAGGCGAGCTGGCATGAGCGGAGATGAGAGTGGTCTAGAGAGAGAAATGGATAGATAAGAGTGGTCGAGCAGATAGAAGTGGTATAAATTAGTGATGTGTTATAAGGACACCCATCACTAATGAGTCAGTCATTAGTGAAGGTAAGCTACAACCTATCATTAATTACTTTAATATTAGTGACGAGTCTCATAAGACCGGTTACTAATGAGTAGGCTACATTTAGTAACGTGGGTCTCATATACCCGCCACTAATGACTGAATTATTAGTGATGGATATTAATGTGATTCGTCACAAATATCTTTAGTGACGAGTCATTCGCTTGGTGCGTCACTAATTAGTGATGGGTCATGGTTTGGTCCCGGCCCGAGCTACACACTGGATCCATCACTAATAGTATACTAGTGACGGCTATTGAGGAGCCGTCACTAATGATATGTCTTCTTTTGATGGTTTCTTACGTAGTATCTTTGTTGATAAATCAATAAAGCTATACTTAATCAAAAAAGTGAAAATAACAGAGAAAGTACGGTTATACTAGGGAAGCCTCTAGGAACATAAACACCTAAAAACTTTCCCAACTACAACGGTTATCCCCAAAATCCCATCTTCTTCGAGTTCATCTCCGAGCCTCTTCTGTGATTTCCTTCTTTTACAGGGTTGTGTTTGTATGTTTAGGGTATCGCAACTTTTTGAATTGTATCATGTAGTGTTGCATACTTATGCTTGAATGTCGGCTTCAATGCCAGCACGCCAAAAATAGTCTGAAACTTGCAAAAGTTAGTACGTTCTGTACCGTAGCCATCCTCATACGTTTTAAGCCGTCCATCACTCTATGCATGGAGCTTAGGCGGTGCCATGCCGACACATCTGATGGAGCTACAATGATGATCATTGGAGATTGCGGTTGCAAAGGCGCAGCAAATGAAGCTTGCGCAGTGTCTGGTAGGATGGGGAGGTCACGTGTCAATGGTGGCATCGTATGTTCTAAGATCTCGAGAAAAGATAGGGAATCCTTCCAATGAAAGGGAGTGTTTGGAAAGATGAGTGAAAAGGCAAGTAGTGACAGTTGATTTTGTCGAATCGACTCCGACTTGTAAACAACGGTTGCACATCTCGTCCTCTCAGACCCAGACCTCACCTTCATGCCATGCTAGCTGCCCTAGAAATCCTGAAGACGAGCCTCACATATTGCCATTTGATGCCACCCAAGGGCAGGGCTGGCCCGCCCCAGACCCCCAAAACCCAGGGCCCCCTAACTTCGTCGCATCCACATCCTGGAATCAAACCCTCCCCCATGATGCCGAGGCATCCTTGTCTCTCCTTAGTTTCCACCGTCGAGTCATTGCCACTGGAATCCCCTTCCTCGTCGTGGAGTCGCCGCCCGGAAGAGCGTTGCTTTGCACGCGCACGGCATGTGATCGGATACGACGGGGGCGCTTTCCTTTTTATCGATCTGTTCTCGTTCGGTTTTAGTGTATCAACCATGCACTTCTGAACGCAGGGGCTTCTTAGGTGTTTTCTGCATCACGTGCACGCATAGGAGTCTTTTTTTCCCCTCTCTCGGCATCACGTGAATTCAAACTTTGTAAAGTTTTCAAAACATTGGCTTTTCTTTTTCTATATTTGGCTTAGAATTCTATCTGCACAAGATCATCTCCACCGTTATAATCTATCCGCACCAATGAAACGATCTAGATATGTTTTATTTTTCTCTGATTAATGTTAGATCTTCTACCCCTTTTCGGTAAATGTGGAGGCTCCTTTTTCTATCAATCTAATAGATATATTTTTAATAATGATAGAAGTGGGTAATAGAGAAGCAGGTATATAGATATTTTAAATTTATTTTTTCATAATGGTATAGTTTTTTTTACCCCTTAAGGGTAAACGTGGAGGGTCTTTTTTGCCAAATCTAATAGATAGATTTTTAATAATGACAGATGTCGATAATAGAGAGGCAGGTATAGGGGCATTTTGGATTTATTTTTTAATGACAGCAGTGGATAATTAATTAACCTGATTAGGGATATTTGCTTTCTTTTTTTCTCTGATTGATCTGACAATTTCTAGGCCTTAAAGACAAAGGAGGAGACTTGTTTTATTGGCCAACTACTAATATAATTGATAGATAGATACTCTTTTAATTCAAAATAAGTATCTTTTTGATATCAATACGGTCCCTAAAATACAACTTTGACTATTATTTTTAGTTGGAATATATTGATAAAACAAAGTAAAAGTATATTATTATGAAATTATTTTTTGAAACAAATCTACGTGGACCACTATAAAATCTCTATCATTGCCAGCTCCAAAACCCCTTTTCCTACCGATTTTAGAGTCGACAGTTGGTAATAAACAGTGATAGTTCCTGACTAGTCCAAAAATCGGCACTACCGGTCCAAGAGGATCGACAGTGAAGGGGATTATCACTACCAGCTTAAGACTTAAACCGCAGTATTTTGCCTCTCCTCTCTCACCTCCCTCTCTCTCCTCTCTCCGTCTCTCTCTCTCCCTCTCAAGTATTCAAACTATATACGTGAATAATAATTTGTAGCTAAAGTTTAAAATATTTGATTATACATAACTCAAAATAACACTTATTTTGAATCAATAGGAATAGGTTACTACAGTGTGGTGTTTGCGTGTCCCCTCGATCGCCTTTTCCATGCACGACATTGTGACGCCATGAAATATCATGGTAGTGTGGTGGATTAAGTGCTTGAAAACTATGATCTTCCGGATGGCGAATAAATCCCCAAAACATGAACGAGGCTATACATACGACGAGTACGACGTGGGTACGATGCAATCAATCATCCCCTCCACCAGTTAACCCCAAAACATATTGACACGCATCGCCTGACGACTATTCCCCCTTTCGCACATTCGCCGGTTGGTTGCTGTCACAGCATAAATAAATGAAACCACGTCAATGTTCCTTTTATTAATCGGTCGTTGTCCTCTCCTAAACGCGCCATTAACCCCTTTGACCTCAGACTCGGAATTATTTTGCTTCCAAGTTGCTGAGCTGATTCGCGCTACCACACAGGTTGCGCAGAATTCGTTCTCGTAGTACAAAAACCATGCACCAAATAAAAGCTAGGACAACCAACTGGTTTGAACTTGCACCCATGGCTGTTTACTTGCCGCCAGACCTCATCTTTCTGCCTCCACCTCCGCCTCCGCCATGGCGTCCACCGCCATCGCCGATGCTGATGCCTACTCATAACTCCTCGACGTCTCCGAAAAGGGTCATCGCAGACGTCAGCATCGTCGTCGTCGGGATCGTCCTGTTCATGCTCTGCTGCATGTGCAGACTCGCCCAAGGGCACAACCAAAGCCGCGCCAGTGCCGGGTCTGATGCTGCCGCGGCAGCTGCAGCCGTCGCCGCGCGGCCGCAGGCACCACCGGTACCAGAGCCGTTGGACAACGACGAGCAGCAACTGCGCAGCGCCCGCGAACGCGAGGACGGTCGCCCGCAGTGTGCCATCCCGGCGGCGGGCCTCCCGTTGTTCACGTAAACCGGTCGGTGAAGCACGACGTGGGGACGGGCAGCGGCGAGGAGGAGGCGACGTGCTCGGTGTGCCTCGGCGCGTTCCAGATCGGTGAGATGGTGCGACTGCTGCCTGTGTGCCTGCACCTGTACCACGTAGAGTGCATCAACCCGTGGCTGGACGCGCACTCGACGTGCCCGCTCTGCCGCTCGGGCACCGGCCCGATGATGGACGGCGGCCCGCTACCGCCTGCTTAGGTCCGCAGTGCGCTCAGACCAGAAACAGTGCATTTGGTGCGTGTATTTTCTGCGGTTATATTTCTGACCATGGATTCAGATTAATTTAGGTTTCTTATCTAGAGAACTAACCGACGGATTTGTTTTGTGTGTTAATAAATTCGTGTTGATAATGTGATGACAACTATGTACAGTAGTCCATTAATCCGTATGTCGGCATGGACTAGAAATATATTTAGAAAATACATGGATAATAGAACTTTGTGAATACCTATTATTTATGATTTAGAGGTGGTACGTTGATGTGCATATATTGACCACATTAATCTTACTATATTCCTCTACTGAATCAAAGTCTTGCGTAAAATTATTTTTCTTGTTATTTTCCTCATATTCACAATATTCATTAATATGTGTATGACCGCTCATGGTATACTATTTTCTTTCTTTTTTTAGTTTCTCTTGTGACTCCATTGCATAATTGAGAGAGTCCTAAATTAATGTTTAGGTAAAAAGCATATTGAACATTGCAAGACAGCGGCACTTTAGGTTAATTTTGTTACAATAATAGATGCGGGGAATTTAAAAGCAAGTATTTATGTTCTTTAGGTTGGTTTTTTCATAATGGTAGATATGGATAATTTAGAAGTAGATATTGAGAGTATTTTGAGTTATTCTTTTGTAAATAACATAGGTGGGTAATTTAAAAGCATGTTTTGGCGGTACTTTGGGTTAATTTTTTTATAATGGAAAGAGTGTGTAATTTAGATACATGTTAGATCCAATAGCTATTGTTGTCAATGATTGGTAGAGTCCAGCAAATCGATTATCGGATTTTTTTTCCTTTTTATAAGAATTTTTAGGATTCCTCTTCTTTTCTAGCGCGTCTCATCTAAGGATTAATGTGGATGCTCTAAAAGGAGCATTCAATTAGTAATAAATAAGATAAGATGTGATTTGCATTGTTCATGAAATTAAAGGACTCCTCTTTTCTTGTTGTTTAATAGAAAGATTGTGGAATGATCATCCTCTAGGCTAGAATCTCTGTAATGTGAATGCTCAAAATCTTGAGATCAGTTCATCCAGAGGCAAAAACGAATTCATGATACATCTATCAGATATCGGCCAAATTTTTGGGAAATCAGTCGGCGACTATCCAGAGGTCTTGATCCTAGAATTAGGTTGTGGCCTTGTGGGCGTGACAATTTGGCAGCAGGCAAATGGAGGCTACAATGCAGTGAGATGGCAGTGGTGTCAACAAAGCACCGGGGAGGAGGACGGTGCGCAGCGAGGGTCAAGGCAGCAATGAAGCAACAAGAATGAGAGGGTCACATGGATGTTGTGTGTTACTCTAGTCCATGTTACTTGAAACCGTTAAAGATCTGCAACCCTCGTTCAAAGAATTCAAAGCTGTTCAAATTTCATTGAGGTTCTATTCTAACTGCATTACATAAGTTAGAGCCTAGATTCCTTCAATCTTTAGTTGTTTCTCATCACAGGTTAATTTGAGGAGACAGCGACAGTCAAGAATTGCATAATGTTACTAATGATGAGTACTACATAACTACCGTATATTGCTATCCTATGTATATATGAACCTCCTAGGATTTTCCTAGATTATCAGAGCATACGACTTTACCTGGGAAGGAGTCCCTGGATGGAAACTGTCCGCAGATTCTAGTATACTCCTTAAATAAGGAAGTCTATCCCTAAATTGAAGGATAACATAATCCTATTTGGAATGGAGTTTGGATGCTACATAGCAACCCTTATATATATACGGATCCAGGGGACCCTACGGAGGATAGGACAAAAAAGAACCACAATCACGATCTACATAGACATCTTGACAAGACTACATACAAGGCATCCTCAACTAGGTTTAGATCCCTTCTAGGCTAGCCAAGACCCTCCTCTTGTAATCTGTCTCGAAGATCAATACAAGACTACATGATGTAGTGCTATTATCTTTCGGAAAGCCTGAACCTGTATAAATCTCTGTATTTTAGCATATGTTTTGACTGCAAGGAGTATCCTCTACATCATTCATGTATTTGTAAGATCGGTGGTTCACAAATCGTCGACAGCTGGCGCCAGCCTTAGGGATCATGACTAATGACGTCGAATCTTTACCACGAACCATGTCATTGACTTCACCTAAGAGTGCGTCAAAATCTGGCTACTTAGACGAAGGGTTCTACGACAACTTTGTCCTCTCGCCCGATAACCCAATGACCGATCAGGGGAGTTTCCAAGGAATCACAGCAATGCCAAGGAGACTCTTATTTTCATCAAGGAAAGGGAGCAGGACGTACAACGCCCTCAACCTGGTATCGATGGTGACTCTTCAAGGAATTATCTCTAGAACACCCACGACTAGGCACCCAAGGTACGGAATTGTACTTTGATGTATTGCTAATACTCAAAAGCCTAGGTGCTAGGGCAACCCTCCTCTCCTCGAGCGGAGAATGCCTGATGTATGTTTGAAGATTGACTTTCTTGTTATGAACAACGCGGTCGAGTACAAAGTTTGCTCGATAGTCTTTGTGTAGCTCCTGCACTCGGCATCCACATGAATTGATATCCATAGATGGTGGTGAAGTGAGTTGGCAAGGAGTATTAAACCTCATATAAGACTATGACAGCGTACTTTGCGGAGGTGAAGAAGCTAGAAAATAAATTCATCAGACTTGAGAAAAGACAACTGCCTCATCGATAGTCTTGTTCGACTAGCCATCTCACGATCTCCAAGATATACAAGATGTTTATAGAAAGAATCTCAAAGTTGTTCGTGACATTGCAAGATAACACGACCAAAGGACTGGTGGTCTATGAAACCTATAACTAATTCAGGGGCTCTCTAAGGATCGATACCCCCACAAGGAGTTGTAGGGGAACTCGTAGCTCTGCTTAAGTACGAACATACATTGATGGATCCAATCCACAAGTTTCTTCAGGATCGAGTTGTTCCCGAGGATAATGCACTATCTGAGAAAATTTCCTGTAGGGCCAGGATGTATACCCTATTAACGGTCTATCGCAAAGGCACCCACGGAGTTCTCAAGAGGTGCATCTCTTGAAAGCATAGTAGCTAACTATTTGAGAAAATCCATGGAGGGGAGTGCAAAGATCACGCTTCCTTCCAAACCCTGGTTGGAAAGACTTTCAGACAAGGCTTCTACTGGCCTATGGTTCTCCATGATACGAGCAAAATGGTAATAAGATTCATCAAGTGTCAGTTTCACAGCAGACGTATCCATCAACCTGCTCAAGCTCTATAGATGATCCCATTGTCGTGGGCTTTTACGACTTAGGGTCTGGATATTCTGGGGTCTCTTCCTAACAGTGCCCGGGGGCTTCAAGTTTCTTTTCATTTCCTTTGGTATGTCTACCAAGAAAGGACTCAAGTGCTGATATGATCAGTCTAATATCAAAATCCCTCTGTAGCTACTATGGTCAAGACGTCCAACAATGAACCCTCCAAGCTGGGAACCTGGTTCTATGAGCTATTTAGAGCCAACGAAATAGCAACAAGCTATCCCCGGAGTGGAAGGGTCTCTATACGGTGGTCAAGTCTACTCGCTATGGGTCTCTTAACAATGGATGATGCATGAGTCTTCAATAATCCTTGGAACACCAACCAACTATAAAAGTTTTATGTATAAGTACTAAGAGTAAGTTTACACTAGTTAAGGTTCATATTTCCCTTAAGGTTGCTTGAATCTCTTTGTGTTCTTTTTTTGTCTTCCCTAAACTAAATGTTTGGCACACGTAATATGGGTGCATTGGTGGTAAGCCACAATCCGGGTACCTTTACCTATCACGCGCACCCGGATAAGGACAAGGACACACTGGAATTGACTTTAAGAAACAAAAGTTTCTACGACCAGATGGGAAGTATGAGCATTGAATTCTTTTCTCATACCCTGATCAACTAATTTATAATAGCCAGCCGGTAGTTTTTATCTTCTTATCTTTGACTGCCTATCTGAGTTGTCCTCTCAAAAAACCAGTCGAGGATGGATGAATTTAATACACCAAGAGCTAACGACAACATATTGTGCTAGTGTCAAAATGACTTCCTTCACCTAGAGATGATGTTCTAAGTTATGAACTCGCAGGATGTGACAAAGGTTCCTTATCATGTCCTCAAGTGCCCGGGAGCTGCGATGCCTCCCACTCACATCAGACCTAGGGTTGACCCAATTAAGTTCTCTAATTAGTAATGAAGTCATCCTACCCTAGCTAGAGGAGGAAACGAGTAGCACTAAACCTGTTAAGTTGTCGATATCGAGTTCCCAAGAAGTCCCACCGTTTTTATTTATATTCTTTTTTCTTTTTTACTAACAAAAGAATAAGTTTCTATTCCCAAGCACAGAGAACAGAAGAAAACCTAAGCGGACTCGATGATTCTCTTACTAGCCATCACAGCGGTTTTGAGTACTACTTGGAGCTATGATCTTCTGTGCCAGGGTCCCATCATATTTTATGTTTGGGATCTCTTTTGGTGCATGAGGGGGGCTATTGGTATGAAATCCTAGGAGAGCTGGAGCATGACACCAATAAATGCACTTAGTTTTCAATCATCATCATGATCTTTAGCCAGAAAAAGATTATTTTCACCACCATGAGAAATTTCTACCATGACGATTAAAATTTCAAGCAACTGCTAGGTGAACAGCCACTTATTCCCATCCTTTTTGGGACTCTAGAAAGTTGGGACGATATCCGTTGGATAACTCGGAATCCTTACTCGAATGAGGTACCTTCTCGTAGGCTCACAGAGCTACCCGAAGAAGTCTAAAATCCCAACTAGATGACATGAGGACATCCGGATGCTCAGGTAGATGTACATCATACCCGGAGACCCAAGTTATCACTCAAAAAAACAACCTGCCAAGATGTTTTCCTTGGTTAGGTTAAGTTTTTGATCCATCACAATCTCATTTCACATATAGATGAGGGGTTTGATGATGAGTAGTACATAACTACCGTATACAGCTATCCTATGCATAAATGAATCCCCTAGGATTTTTCCTAGATTCTCGGAGCATACAACTATATCTGGGAAAGGAGTCCCTAGACGTATGAAAACTGCTTGTGGGTTCTAGTATACCCCTTAAACAAGGAAGTCTATTCCTAAATTTAAGGATGATAGAATTCTATTTGGAAAGGAGTCCAGATGCTACACGGCAACCCCCTTATATATACAGGTCCAAGGGACCCTGCGGAGAATAGGGAAAAAAGAACCACAATCATGATCTACATCAACATATTATCGAGACTACATGCAAGGTGCCATCAATTAGGTTTAGATCCCATCTAGGTTAGCTAAGACCGTCCCCTTGTAATATGTCTCAAAGATCAATATAAGACCACATAACGTAGGGCTATTATCCTTCAGGAAGCCTGAATTAGTATAGATCTCTGTGTTTCTGGTGTATGGTTTCGGCTACAAGGAGTATCCCATACTTCATTCATATATTCATAATATCGGTGGTTCACAAATCATTGATAGTTACTAACATGGTTCATGGGACTAAGCTTCAGAGTTAGACACACGGGGGCAGAAGCAAAGGGGACCCTTGAACTGAATAAGGGCATCAAAGAACAAAAACCAAAAGGGATAGGCCACTCTTCTCTCCCGTGATTCCTCCCCTAATTTTTCATTCTTGAATCCCAATCCCCTGCATCTTCGAAATCTATTGTTCTTCCCAACCAAAAGTGTTGCTTTTATAGTAATAACAAAACTATTCAATATTTTTTATTGCCGTTTTTCTATGTTTATTTGGAGAGCTCTACACATCACATTTGGTTTACATCCTCCTCTTAGGGTGCATTTGGTTGGAGGGCGAGGTTGGATGGGATAGGGTCACCCTGTTTTTGAGGATGAGATGATCTAATTTTTTGTTTGGTTGGTATGGATGGATGAGCTAGTTTTCTGTTTGATTGATGGGATTATAGTGAATAGGATGAGCCAGTTTTCTGTTTGGTTGAATGGATTTGATGAGCTAAGTTGGTTATGATGATCTTTTGATGAACTTATCCCTTGATTGTGCGGCATTTAGATGAATGTGTGCATATTTGAATTTATTTGAATTCAAATTGAATTAAAAACACAATATCACATGAAATGATCACTACGTGAAAAACAAACAAAGGAGACACAACATTAGTGACGGATCGTTTGAACCCGTGACTAAAGACACATTAGTGACGGGTCCCACTACAACCTGTTACTAATGTACCATCTGATCAGGACTCGACATAGACCCGTCACTAATGAGTGGTCATTTGTGACGAGTCGTAATATGACCTATTATTGATAATAATAGCAACGTGTCAAGTTCTAACCCATCACTAATGACCAACTCATTAGTGACGGGTTGTCCTAGGCCAGTTACTAGTGACGAGGTCAAGTTGTGACCCATCATTAATGACGGTATTTTTCTTTTATTTTTCTCTTATTTTTTCTCACCTCAGCAACACTAAATGGAAAATGAAACAATGTTGCAAGAAAAAAAAAGAAACAAATATAGAGTTGTATGTTGTACTTGTAACACCTAGCATTGTCAAACACTTAAATACTCATTATTGTTAATTTTTATTAATTGGATTTGAGTTGATTATTTATTTTATCCTAGTTATGCGTTGTTATCCTTTTTAATTGATTGGATTGGATTCATTGTTGTTCTTTTTTATTAATGAACACTACGTACATCTGAAGAAAGAAAGTTGAACTAGTTGGATTTACATAGCTTTTTATTTTAGAATAAATGCAATGCAATAGGCTATTCACAAATATTTTTTATTTTTTTCTTATTTTTTCTCACCTCACCAGCACTAAAATAGGAACTATTATACATTTCTACTCAAGTTTAATGTAAGAGATAACAGCTATGGACATAAACGCGCATTCCAAATATGGTGCAGAAACATTAAGGGGTGAGAGCTCAATATTCTAGCCCGAATTTGGCCTCAAAATTTTTCTAAACCTGACGTAGTGGGGGGAGAAATGGATGTAACTTTTTCTATAGATGTTCGTAAAGTAAAAAACATCGGAATCGGAGTCTGTATATAAAAGTTATGCCTGTTTTACCGAAGGCATTTCGGGTCACGTATCAAATTGCAATCATGTGCATGAGATATTCAGAAATGCAGAAAATATTAATACAAATTTGAATAAAGAAAAAATTATATATAAAATTATAGCCCTCAATGAAATTTAGCAAAATCAATCATCAGTGACAGGTCAAGATTACGACCCGTTACTAATGACCTCGGCAACGAAGGTTAAAATGATAAAATATCTAGTTTTTATCATAACTACATGATAGGAGAGATGGTAAGGGCTACACGCGTAAGGGGAGGTCGCCGGTTCGATTCCCAAGGAATGGAGATTGAAAATAGTGTGAAAAAATATATGTTTTCAAAAAAAATTCATGTCTAAAAAATAAAAAAAATGTTCATCAGTTATTAGTGATGGGTTAAGATTACAACATGTTACTAATGTTTAGTCATTAGTGACGGGTCACGGTTATGACCCTTCATGTAACCCGTCACTGATGCTCTCTCATTAATGACTAATTCGGGATGTTAGATACAGAACCTGTCACTAATGATAGTTATTACTTGTCACTAAAGGCTTTTTTTTTCAGGTAGTGAATAAAAATGCATATAAATAAATAATTAGAAAGGAACTTATTTTTTTCAAATAACCTAGTGTTGAAAATATTTTTATAAATTAGTACATCACATGAGAATAATATTTGTTAATTTTTCTTAATTTTTGATAATTTATTTGAGGAATTAAAAATTTCTATAAATTACAAAAGTATGCTTGTTTGGAGAATTTTAATTAAATATTGGCTCGGGATTTTTAATCAAACCAATTAAAATAGGTTGCTAGTGAGTTTTAATTTACTCATAAAATTGTTTAAAATTTTTGAACCACTTGTACTCCCAGATAAAATTAAGATGCTAAATGAAAAAATGGATACACACGCATGAACGAGCAGAACGGGATGGCTCGGTCCAGCCGATTTCCTCGCATCGCGCCGTCCAACATCTCCACGGTATATTCGATTTTACTGGCCACCCATCCACCTATTCATCCAACCAAACACCCTAAAAATTGGGACAGGCCATAATGCACATTTGGAGCAGCCTTTTGTAAACAATTATCATGGATATTGTCGTCAAATATGGATAGAGATTTAGCAATAGTATAGGTATTTGATGATGAACATTATCTATTTATTAAATTCCTGACTATGTGGTAGACCTACATCATAGCCAAACATTGTAATAAGTAACAGCTTCATACATCCTTGAATATAGCGGCTGGGATATTTTCATTTCATTGTCTTGAAAAGTTTGTTCTTCCCAATCCTCAATACTTTATCCAGAGTAGATTTTAGATTTCTGGTGATCGATGTTGATTGGTGATCAATCTAGCGAATACGTGATAAATTCCCAGCACACAAAGAAATATGATCATTTAAATTAGGTTTAACAACCTATATTCACAAGTTTCTGATGTGATCGTTCGCCTAATCTGTATGCCCTGTCGTTTTCGTTTAATCAGCAAGTTCTTGTCGGTAATACTAACACTACCCCTGAAAGGCTGAAACTATATGTTCTGATAAAAATATGTGTATTGTGCCCGGTCAGATGCAGACAAGGATCTTGCATTCGTTACAGAACTGCACTACCAACCCTTCCAAATCAATGAAACGAATGGTCGCTACGCCAACCACCAAACAAGTGCCTGTGAAGGCTTCAGCTTCTCAACACACACCAGCCCAATCATCAGTACAGACTATTTCAACTCAAAAGGTTGCTAGAGGAAGCAGTGTGCCAATGTACGCAATCAGATGGCATAAATTGAACCTTCCACAGTTCAGTCTGCCGACGCTCTTCTCCAGCTCAATTCAGCACTATGCATTTCGCGATGTCACCTGACAACCTCCTCTTCTTCTGCTCCATCACGGCGTCAGTCGCCGCCACCTTCGCCCTCCTCACGCTGTACAAGCACCTCGCGCACCGACGGGCCCAACCTTCCGCGGACGACCTTGCAAGTCCAGCAGCGGGAGAAGAATCAGAAGAGCTCCTGCCGCTCTCCGCCACGGCTGCGGGCCTCCCTCCATTCATGTACAACCGGCTCGTCAGGCACAGCGGCAAGGGCGAGAGCTGCACGGAGTGCGCGGTCTGCCTCGGCGTGATCCAGGTCGGCGCCATGGTGAAGCTGCTGCCTGCGTGCAGCCATGTCTATCACTGCGACTGCATCGACCAGTGGCTGTTTTCACGCTCGACGTGCCCCCTTTGCCGCTGCAGGGTTGGTCCCTGGGAGGCTGACCAGGAGACGACTAGGCAGCTTCCTCAGACTTACCCTGCACCTGCATAGATGATCGTGACACACACCTGCAAGAAATATTTGTAGTAGGACTTTTTCTCCTTTTACTGAACTTTAAGCTCAAGCTGCATATAGGCTGTTACAATGTACTGTATTATGCAAATGTGCGTACAACGCCTCACTGGGAATGGGACTATGGGAGCATATTGACATCTCAATTGTCAGGGATTCATGAATTGTTAACTTCAGATTAGAAACTATCTTTCCAGTTTCAGCATGTAAGGTAGTAGATAAAATCAGGGCACAGCCCATCCCACAGTGCGAATGCATGACATAAACATCATGATATCAAGACAACAGGTCGGTGTAGCCACTAAGCATGCTATAACGAGATTTACAGTGAGCAGGAGGATGAACACACAAGAACGAAGCATAACTGAATCAACTATATGAAACTGAAGAAGACTCGGGATTCTTCGAATACTCATCTAAAAGAACATGAGGGGGAGAAAGGGGGAGCAGCAGAGATTGAATTCTTTCTTCTCTCCACAGCCTCCCCAAACAATGCAGCAGCAATCACAACGGAGAACAAACTGCATTCCTGCAGTCTGATAGTTTATCATGCTCGCAGAACAGAGTTTAAGAAAGTTTATAACAAATGTGTGGCAGCTGAAAACATTACAGATACAGATATATGTAAGAGCCACGACCAGAAGTCGAATTTCCATGAAGAACTGTGGCTTAAATCTGCACCGGTTGAACCGTAGGTTGTTGTTCCTGTGAAGCTGCCATTTTTCGGGGATGAACTGCATTGTACAAAGAAGTCTTGATGGTTTGGCAGATACTTGACATAATACTGGCTTACTGCAGATGTAACTGAAAATAGAATTCAGGTATGCATGTTTTAACATGAGAAAGATTAGCTTAAACAGCACAGAGCAGCTCTCATTTCTTTTTATATAGAGGAAGCAGCCCCAATTCTTCATTTATATTTTAGAGCAAGTAGCCCCGATTTCCAAGAGCTACAGACGGGAAAGTAGTGAGGTTCAAAATACAAATTGTAAATCTTGAACAATCTACAGAAATATCTATTTTCTGTCATGCAAACAAATATGCTTCAGTAAGATACGAGTGGTTTTGAAATAATTTCCAATTAACTTTAGATCAGTATGTAAGGCTAAAGCTTGTTTCAGAACTACAATAAATGCCGCACCAAATTTAGCAAATAGGTACCATTTTAGATTTTTTTTTTGGTATATATCTATATACTTAGGGCATAATCAGCAGTTGATTTCAAAATTATACTGAACTGTTGAAGGATATCAGTTCGCAAACTGCAACAATCTTTTGGTGAATCTTGCAGAAGAGAATAGAAAATATTATATTGTCACTTCATTTGAATCTTGCAGAAGAAAACAACGAATGTGCATTTGAACACTTTCAACAGTTCTGTACTTATAATGTACAACCAGACATATTACAAGAAAAAGCAAGTATCTTGCAATCTACAACAGGTTAGAGGGTCTAGGGTAGAATGTTGTGTGCTAAGAATAAGTTAGCATGACGCCTTTTAACCAGGGAAACTAATATGGTGAAAATCAGAAAATTTTGCCTACTGGTTGCTGGATCATGAGATCAGGGCCTATATCAAGAGCCAAATACTTGGTTCTTGGACTACGGAAGCAAAGGAGGGCCTTCTACTGATGCTTTGCCCTATGTGTGGAGGTCAGCTGGTTTGGGCTGAAACGATAATGATAGGGGGGGGGGGGGGCTGTAACTGTAAAACAACCATGATGGAAGTCAATTTTGAGTGTTGTGATGTCCAACTTTTCTTGTTAACATTGTTAAGCTCAATAGTAGAAGTGCCGAATGCACTTTATTTTTTTGATCAAATTGTGTGTGCAGTCTCACTCAACACGTCAGTTTTACATTTGGAAGGAATCATGTGCTCTGGTTGTGAGACATTGGAATTCTTGAGGTGCAAAACATTGACACTAGATTGCAGCGAACCATCAATGAGAGAACCAACAATGTTTAAGGAACTATAACAATAAAATAATGCTTAAGGATGCTTCAGAAGAAACAATGAAGGAACCCTTGTTAAAGACTATGAAAGGATCAGCTCAAGTCAAGAATGCAAATTTTTGTTTACCTAAGTTTGGATATGTGTGTTTAAAAGATTCTCATAAAATTCATAGATGTACATCATGTTATAATATGTGCAACCTCAAAAGCTATGCAGAAATATGTTCATATATATGCCAAACAAAAAGTAAGAGATAAGGCTTATCTTCTGCACAAAGATGACTTATCTCTTTTTTTACCATGCATATATGAACATATTGTTGCACAACTGTTTGTAAGGGTAGATTTTAACATGATGTACATATATGAATTTTTTGAGAAAGTACATGTATATAAAATTGCATTTCCACTCGATACAATGAAATCCTAGCTGAGGTGATGAAGTCTTATGTTAAATTTGGTTGCGTCTTCGAGAAGCAAGCAATGATTGATGCTCCTTTCTTTTTAGATTGGTAGGAACTCTATTACCTAGGTTTGTAAACAACATGTATCATTAATCTCCCAACTTGTATTAATGTTGTTGATGTTCCTAATTCTTGAACAACTAAATCAGATTTCTTAAACATGCAATTAAGTAACAACGGTGGGAGGGCACTAGTTTCACAGTTTGTGCACCCCATCATATCATTTATACTAGCACAATGCTCTCCAAACATCACATTAAGTGATGAAGGTGGACTCCTTGAAGAAGCCACCAGATTCTTCATCCTAGGGTGATCAAGCATTGGTTTCCGTATTTGTTGAAGGCAAAATCAAAGAGTCGTGGGAAGAAGAATGGGAAAAGCCAAAAACAAGGGCAAATGTGTATGTCATCTATGAGACGAGGCAGGTCACATGATCAAAGAGCAAGAGTGAAGAAAATGAAGAGTATATGCTCAACGCAGTAGCTCAAGATGATCCAAATGTACTTGTCGTTAGTAAACCAGATATTTCTAAAGAATAGATATGAGATTTGGGTTGTTCATAGCAACGATATAGTGCCGTGGTGGAAAATCCGCGGTCACCATGCTGACGCCACGATTTCAATGAATATAGTGTCCTCCGTAGCCGCCGGATCTCCTCCTCCTTGCCTGGATCTCATTGTGACGTCGTCCGCCCCCGCTACCAATCTGCCCTCCCGTCACCTAGCCCGCCGCTCTGCCCGCCTCTCTGGCTCGCACTGCTTTGTGTGAATGGGCAATGCTTTTGTGGAGCTGTGGTGCGGGATCAAGTCTCATGGCTTGGGATGGACCGACGATGGGTAGGTTGGCTTGCTGGTTGAGCAAGTTGTGGGCTTTGGGCTTTGCTGCTTTGGCCTTGCGCAGTTGGACTAGTCAGCTAATGTAGCTCTAAGTGGGCTACTGATAAGTGTGTATACCCGCAGTCAAGCTTAACCCCCTTCGTTGCCCCTACGCAGTCTGTAGTCAAGCTTAAGCTCAGTAGCTCCAGTTCAAGGTCTAAAACTTTGTTCTAGTGCTCTATTCTATATAGCACACAGCCACACACAGAGAGCACACTAGAGTGTAGATAGCACATAGCAGTAGCAGTAGCACAAGCACACTAGATAGCGATAACACAAGCAGTAGCATGCACATTGCTATTTTGATGTACTAAATCCTAGACTATCCCTTTTGGCCAATATTTACATTGTCATTTACCAATATAATTTCCTACTATCATATACTGTGATTTGTGTATTCACCACACCATTATGTGTATGGCGCCATCACGTCATGCCACATGCCATAAGCGTTGTAAAGGTGTGAAGGTGGTGTGTCACCGCGCCGCGCCTCGCCTTGCCACATCGCCGTAACAACTATGGGGTTGTTGCTTCCACATATGTTATCTCTACACCCGGCACATGGAATTGTTCTCTTAGCGGTTGCAAGAGGTGGTTACTAAGGTTAGGTTGTCTACGTTAACATGCATGGTTGGGCAGACTGCACACTGACAGAAGTTCAGTATATCCCTGACTTGCAGAAGTCATTTAATATATGCGAGATCTTAAAAGTAGAGCATCCATTCGAAGGTTTGTCCAAAATTTTGGCAAGAGAACGGAACCATTTCATCAACGGTAGGTAGGGAACAACAGTTGGCTATGCTTATGTGTGGAATTGCAAATATGGGCACAAACTTTAGCAATTGCAGGCGCAAAGTTGTGAGACAATGAAAGGAAGATGTGGCGGGAGCAATTGCAGGGCTTCATGCCCCTTTAGGTTGTGTTGGCAATGTTGAGCTGTCTCGACCGAATCGGTCAGCTCAACTCGCCTCTGGCAAGACACAACATAGCCTAGAGGCTCGCTAGGCTGCTCGATGGCACAATAGCATGAGCAAGTTGTGGGCTTTGGGCTTTGGGCTTTACTGCTTCGACCTTGTGCAGTTAGACTAGTCAGCTAATTTAGCTCTAAGTGGGCTCCTGATAAGTGTGTATACCCGAAGTCAAGCTCAAGCCCCTTCGTTGCCCCTACGCAGTTTGTAGTCAAGCTTAAGCTCAGTATCTCCAGTTCAAGGTTTGAAACTCTGTTCTAGTGTTCTATTCTATATAGCACACAGCGACACACACAGAGAGCACACTAGAGTGTAGATAGCACGTAGCAGTAGCAGTAACAGTAGCACAAGCACACTAGATAGCAATAACACAAGCAGTAGCATGCACATTGCTATTTTGATGTACTAAATCCTAGACTATCCCTTTTGGGCAACATTTACATTGTCATTTGCCAATATAATTTCCTACTATCATATACTGTGATTTGTGTATTCGCCACGCCAATATGTGTATGACGTCATCACGTCATGCCACACGCCATAAGCGTTGTAAATGTGTGAAGGTGGTGTGTCACCGCGCCGCGCCTCGCCTTGCCACATCGCCGTAACAACTATGGGGTTGTTGCTTCCACATATGTTATCTCTACACCCAGCACATGGAATTGTTCTCTTAGCGGTTGCAAGAGGTGGTTACTAAGGTTAGGTTGGCTACTTTAAGATGCATGGTTGGGCAGACTGCACACTGACAGAAGTTCAGTATATCCCTGACTTGAAGAAGTCATTTAATATCTGCGAGATTGCTTCAACTCTATGGTTGACATCTATCACTTCAAGGTGCAGTCACACAACGTACTTGCAAAGGGTTGGTAATCACGAAGAGGATTTGGATCAATGGAGGACATTGATTGATGGAAGATCTTAAAAGTAGAGTATCCATTCGAAGGTTTGTCCAAAATTTTGGCAAGAGAACGGAACCATTTCATCAACGGTAGGTAGGGAACAACAGTTGGCTGTGCTTATGTGTGGAATTGCAAATACGGGCACAAACTTTAGCAATTGCAGGCGCAAAGTTGCGAGACAATGAAAGGAAGATGTGGCAGGAGCAATTGCAGGGCTTCATGCCCTTCAGGTTGTGTGGGCAGTGTTGAGCTGTCTCGGCCGGATCGGTCAGCTCAACTCGCCTCTGGCAAGACACAACATAGCCTAGAGGCTCGCTGGGCTGCTCAATGGCACAATAGCATGAAATATTCCGTTCCTAAAACTCTAGACCAACACCCAAGATTCAGGATTCCAGAAGATTAAAACGACACTCCACGATAGCGTATATACATGCGACCCAAAAGAAGGACGATACAAATATGGAGACTAGGTGCAGTGCACTAACCTGGAAGGAAACACGCAGCGCCCATGACCTGCAAAACAAGTCGCAACACCGACGCCACACGGTTACACATCTCCGCACAAAGATTACAACACTAAATAAAGAACTAAAACTAAATAAAAAATATTCAAATCCAAGGATGCTGTTCGGCGAGATTCCGGGTGCTTACTGGGGTTTAGCGCGGTGAGCGCGGCGGCGCCAGAGAAGTAGCAGGAGGCAGGGTTGGCGGCGTCGATGGCGCGGAGGAAGTAGTAGCTGAAGGCAGGGCCATACCTAAGAATTTGAGGCGCCGGTGCTGATCGCAAAATGAGGCTCTACATTTGAGAAATACACCGATAACCAAAATATATTTCCATTTCATTATATAACTACAACATATTTTTCTTCAAATACTAAAACATGTTTGGGAGACCTCCAGCTCTGAGATTATGCAGCATTTAGAGTTTGTAGGATGAAATAAATTAATTTAAGTATCTATTTTCAGTCCAAATTAAAAACAAGATGCATAAACCAAATACCCTTGATTTTCCACTGCTCTTGCTAAGAAAAAATGAAGACAGGGATGACCAGCTCCAAGAATTACATTAGTTACATTATACATTCATGCAAAAAGAGTAAAGGTAGTCTTCAACGCCTCCCTACTTCAAAAATAGAACAAAAATAAAGATTCAGACATCGGCACATGGAAGTTCATGTTCAGCAAGAAATGAAAAGGCATGCTTTTGCTTGAACCTTGATCCGATGTCGACTTGCAGACCCAATGACAATCGGGATTCAATCTTGAGCAGAGAGAGAAAGAGGAAGGGACAGACGTGAGGAAACAAGAGAGAGAGTAAGAGGTGGGACAGGGAAGGTGCTTGCTGTCTAGGAAAGGAAACGAATGAAGGTTGTTAACTGTTGTACTGTTTCCTCTCACCTAATATGATAATTAGCTGCTGCTTAGTATGTACTTAAGCAAAATTTGGGGGCCCTGTTCGGTCACCTAGCCTGAACCTGCTAATATATGGCGCTGGTTGAAGGCGTAGGAGGCGTGCACCTGGAGGTTAGGAGGATCGTAGCCGGTGCCGCCCTGCTGGATGGCGGTGCAGTCGGCGCGGCCGCCGTCGGCGCTGCACGCCCAGTCGATGGCGCTCTGCAGCGCGGCGTCCTCCGCGTTGTTCTTCGCCACACACCACAGCTGGCGCCTGCTGCTCACCCACGCAGCGGCGGAGGACGCGCGCGTGGCGAGGAGGAGCAGGAGGAGGAGGAGATGGGGAGGGGAGGATGCGGACATTGGGTGACCTCACCTGGACGGCGACGATTTGGGAAGAATCGGAGGATTCAAATGCTACCGTTGGGAGTGGGACAGACAGGACAGGCGGTGAGGTGTGTTGAGAGTGAAGTGGACTGATGTCGTAGTGCAATGTGCTACAGCTGCGCGTCTGGCGGCGCTTTCGCTTCCTCTCCGGCTTTCCAGTGGGTACTAGGCCCGGAAATGTGCTTGTGATCTTTCTTTAACTCGTTCGTCTCTACTGTACTAATAATCACAAGTATTATTGTATTATACCATAGTGGTACGTTCATATCAGTACAAGCTGACCACTACTTACATAGCCAAATAAAACTCACGCTCAGACGAGTCTTCACTGATGTGAATCTCAAATCCTCACACCATCAAGGATCAATGTGCTTGACTATCCATGTCCCCAAAAAAGAGGTCCACATATTAGTTCCTGATGACCACATTTCTCATGCGTTGAAGTAAACTTCTGGATAATAATTATTGTCTTCATTGTTGTCTGTTCGATTCTTCAACGCTGTCCAACAATCATCACCAGCAGCAATGAACACCAGCAAACCCTCCGAGAATATGGCAACAACCATGTAGCCATCCTGGTGTACCGACATCTGACAAAGAACGACATGTTAGAAACACCATCTAAAGGGCACACTTGTGACATAGAGCTCGAAGCACATATCCACTTTGACTTGATGGTTAGTGGTGAAGGATGGCAGGGGATCTCGACGCTAGTTGTGGAGTCACATAAGTAAATAAAAATTGTATAATGTTACAACAATTTCTACAAATTACCTGTAATATCTATGTTACCTCTCCAACATAACTTGTAGTCGATAATGAATAGGCAAGTACATAGAAAATTGATTTGTCATGAATTGCACAATATGATGCGCCAACATTCCTATGTCCAATATAAATTTACTATTCTTTTCCACATCATAAAATCACTAATCAAAACATACTCATAGTAGTACAAGTAGCATGCTTCAAACATTCCCAGTAACATTAAAGCAAAAGGCATAGGCTTAAAATACCTTACAAACCAATAAATGATCCAAATTTTAGTTGATGTTTGTCCAATCTTGGATCATGATCTAACAATCCAAGAGTTGTCCTCCACCTCTCGCTTCTTTCTCTCAATGATGGTTTGTTTCTTCCACCCAACGCCAGTCGTCGACTGGCTCTCCCATCCCATTTGCCTACACCCATCTCTGGTGGCTCTCTCGTCGTCGCCGTCCACTGCCGCACTAACCATTCCAATTTAAGCACCCCTGTCACTGACCCCGCCCGGCCGCCACTCATGGCACTGCAGCGCCACTGCATCATCACTGCACAACCACACCTCACCCACTGCGGGTAGTGTCGCAACTCTGTGCCTCTCTATAACTCAATAGCCTCCTAGAGCAACAAAACCCCAACTTTAATCTCTCTACCGGCGCCGTTGGCCAAAGATTTTATAGATTCAGTTGATTGAAATCTAGGAAGTATGAAAAAAAAGAAGAAAAGCATAAGCTGTTAACACATGAGAATAGAGAAAATATAACAAATGTGATGCTATTTATGCTAAAAAATAAAACATAGAAGTCTTTATACAGAAAACATGGTAGATCCAAATGATGTCCCAATTATGGTAATCCTATTATCTTAAAAACATGGTAAACACTAATTAGCTATTTTGCAGAGATATAAGGTCGGATTTATTGGATTAATATCACTAAGTACATGGAAGACAATACGGAGAAAGGCAAAGATACACCGGGCAAATGCCATGGGTAATATACAGCATAGATACAAAGTTATGTGCAGGGACAAAGGCAAGAGGGGGGCAAGCGTGAGAGAGTTATCTAGGAGTGCACCCTATTATATGACATGTGCTTTTGTAGTTGCTACAAGCCGATGCTACTGCCCAAGCGATGCTCACATGTGATTGCCGTGTGTGCTATGAAGGACATGAGGACTTGAAGGTATGTCTCGGACTAATTCAAGAAGGAACTCTCTTCAGCACATGGAATCATGAGGTATATGGTTTTGGGATTTATGGTACATTCATAAAGGACCCTTGGCCGGACTGCGTGTTCATCCAAGTTCCCGACAAGATGAAGCAGAAGAAGGGACGATAATGGATGATGAGGATCCATAATGATATCTATGAAGTAGAAGTCGGTTATCGCATGAAATGGTGTAGAAAGTGCAACGGAACATTCCACACTTACAAGAAATGCACCGTTGGTGTGCCTAGTGCCAACCACGCTAAAGCAGGTCCTTCCATCTCAGCTGCAGATGGGAGACGTTCTTGTGCTCGTCGATCGTCGGCTTTGGCAACTCATTGAGTTTGATTCATGTTGTAATTTATGGTGTGATGAATATTAGTGTATGCAACATTGTAATTTGATATTCTAGTCATGAGATTATTATTATGACTACTGTTGTGATGTGTTAATTCATGATTGCTATTCTGTCGAGTACATTATGTCTTGTGAAATGTATGTATGGGACTATGTTAACATATTTCTCTACGCATTAAACACTTTAATCTCTCATGCCATATGTTGCACTCTTATTTGTTACTTTCTATTTGTTTTGCTTAACAAAGTCTAATTAACTTTCAAACTTGCAGGTATGTATCAAGCGCACCCGGAGCTGCTTGACCCTCAGCTCGACATTAGATACCAGTCCTACCTAACCGTCATGCAGGCTAATGAGCTCCTGGTACTATGACCCAATGTGCTGGATGAAATCATGAGGATCGATGCTCGCTGGATCCCAAGGTTTGCATAACTTCTATCTATCGTTGTATACACCTTATTGTTGAAAGTCTTCGCTAAATGTATTTTGTTTGTAGGTTGCATGTTGTTGGGCTTCTTTCATTGTGCAGGATGGTGGAGGTGGATGCGGTGCTACGAGTGTTGAGTTGGCAAGCCACTTTAGCTACGACAAGGCCCTCTTGGCAGTGCTTGTGGATAGGTAGCATCCCAAGACGCACACCTTCCACCTTCTGTGCAGCGGGATGGTGCCCATGCTTAAGGATGTCTCCCTGCTGCATGGCCTACCTTGCACGAGTGTCATAGTTGGCACGAGGGACATAGGCATGATGTGGTGCATTGACTTCCTTGCCCAGTTCAAAACCGTTGTTAAAAGGGACGGCTTGGCCCCCATGAGGATGATTCTTGGGTCGGAGAAGCACAGCCCAACGAAAGTCTTCCTCATATAGTTTGTGGTACATCGTTTGTGTAATGTAATTTCATGTCGTTCATGTTACTACTGATTAACTTATTTTTTGTCATTTCGTAATTCACAAGAGGAGAACATCCAACCACTAGCAGGTGACGACAACGTCTCACGCCACTTGGAGGAGTACTTGTTGTGATTTTTCTGTTGGATCATGTTCACCGAGACCCATGACAACTCGGTGTCACGGAGCATGGTCCCATATGCTAGGAGCCTGTGCTTCAACTGTGCCGGCTGCTATGTACAGGGGCCTTTGCGATTCCCACATGAAGTTCATTGGAATGTGATCTTCACTAGGTGTCCACTACTGTCACAGATGTGGTCGTACAATAGGTTCGCCATCGGTCGGTCGGTTGATGACCACATCACGTACTAGTTTCTAGTAGATGGCATCGAAGAGCCAACCATAGGGTCTTTGTGGTGCCAATGGTGGGTAAGAGCTATCAACTCTTCATGCATACATTAAATCATTGCATTACTATGTTCGTCTAACAAAGTTTTGGTGCACAACCGACTTGCCAGTGTGCAAACCCTCTGTGCGTACCCAGACTTCACTTTGTAGTTCAATAAGCGGACGGTGAATGACATCACGTGGAGGCCATACACTAACGAGGAGGTACACACACACGCCCCCTCGGACTTTTTGTCTTGTGCACATGGGACCAGGAGTACTGGCTAATGCGAAGCACCATCATGTTCGACACCTGCATTGAAAAGTATTCCCCGCATCGTGTGATGTAGCAATTCGGGTGGTTCAAGGCATTTGTAACAGCCCTAAATCCTAAAACCAAGAAAATATAAAACTTATCCAAGGAAATAAAATAATTTGTAAAGTTAAATAATCCAAAGAGAATATATATATGTATATCTTTGATTTCTTGTTTATGTGAGCCTATATATATGTGGTGTTGTATAAGTATAAAAATACATGTGTATATACATGAGAGAGAAAGAATGGGAAAAGAAAAGCTTTCAAGCTGAATGGACCAAAGCCCAGCTCTCTCCTCCTCTCTTCTCTCTGTTCGGCCCAACTCCAGCCAGCCCAGCTCATCTGCCAGCCCAGCCCGCCCTCCATACTCTCTTCTCCCTCTCTGCTTCAGCTCGTAGCAGCAGCAGCTGGCACCACCTCGCTGTCGACGTCGCGTCAGAGCCAGAGAGCAAGCACCAACTACCCAAATAAGTTCGCTAGTGCTTCTAGAAGCTCATGCCTGTGCTAATATTGTTAAAGCCCGAGCCGATCACGAGTTGTGCACTTGAGTTCATCCATCGGGCGCGCAAAGTCCCGATCAAATTCACGAGATAGAGATGGAGATAAGCAATGAATCAAAAGCAGGAAGAATCTCAAAGCTATGCGTGATCTTTTGCCTAAGAGATAGAGATCCAAGCACGTTTAAATTGCCAAATTCGAATTCGGATTGCCACCGTCGCCTCTTTTCAAATCTGAGTTGAATTAGAGATTAGGGAGTCATCCGCCTATAAATATGCATACCTAGAACCTCCCCAGATCATCCTGCAACTTTTGGCCAACTTCTCATTCAAAAATCGATGCCTAGAGCCTAGTTCTGACTAGAGCCCGAAGCTCCAAGCCGCCACCTGCCGTCACTAGCCTCAACTGTGCACCGCTGATGAAAACCCGTAGCCCAGCCGAGTTTGCGAGGTGTCAGAGTCTGAGTTCCGCCACTCGTCGGAGTAGCAGGAGGTCGACGACATGATTCCAGTCGGTGATGTTTGTTGTGTGATCTTGTGAGTGGTGATATTTGTTGTGTGATTTTTGGTTCTTTTTGGATCTTGGTGTTTATGTGTTGTTATTTTTCCGCGTATGTTGCGAGTAGACTCCAATGTTCAGGAGGAGCTAGAAAGTCTGCATGGTCAGGATTTTGAAGACCGAACTGAGTTCAGTGAATGTAAGTTGTATTCTTAATCATTTTTATATCAGTTTTACAAATGTTTTGTTTTATAAACATGCATGCTAATAATTTACTGGGAATCACAAGAGTGAGGCTTTACCCTAGTTTTTCCTTTATCATCGTTGTCTCTATAGTATGGTTTTGGGTTATGGATATGTAGATGATGCTTAGCCTTGCTTTGGGATAGCAACCATGATAATTGTTCACAAACTTGATAATGGTCCTATGCAACAATGATAAAATATGATGTTATAATTTTTTAGCAACATGGTATAAGAATTTGAGCAAGTGGTATGATGAGATGTATGGTTGGGAAAGTGGTAGTCTTGCTCAAGTCTAAGGACATGTTAGTGGGGTAACCTTTCTGTGTTTATAGTACAACCATAAGCCTGGTATGGGACGGACCTAGCCAAGTAGTTTTCTTACTCTTAGCATTGTGTAGACCAGCCAGAAGAGCGGTCAATGGATGATGTCTTGAGATCCAAAAAAAAGCAAAAGAGGGGGCTTCTGTTGTTGAGGTGGAATCACGAGACAATGAAACATTAGCGGGTGGACACGTGCTGAGAGGGGTATTGTAAAGGCTTTGTAGTGGATTCCTATCGCACACCTCAGTAGTGTGTAAGAGTTCTCCATCGGTCAATGAATGATCGGCAAAATGGGATGAAATGTCTTGTGGATAAAGTACAACCTCTGCAAAGTTAAAACTAAATATTCAGCTGTGCTTACGGTCATGATTATAACTTGATGTTTTGGTTAGCCGAGTCAACTATGATGGTGGGAATCGTAGTTGAGGATGGTCAGTCATAGTGGTGGGAACTATGATTGAGGGTTCAACCTTAGTGGATGGAACTTTGGTTGAGGTATTCGTTAGTTGGTTAAGTCAAGATGGATGGAATCTTGAGGTGGTTTGTTATTCACTTAATTATTAATGCTTTTCAATGTTTTTTTACTTAAATGTTGATTTATGCAAGAGAGCCATATTAGCCTTATTCTTGTCAAGCTTTCATATGATACTATTTCCTTCACAACTTGCTAAGTACGACAAGTGCTCACTTTTGCTATCACCAAACACTCAGTTGGAGAAGGGATCAAGGTGTACGCTGAAGGTGGATCATTTTAAGATGATTTCTATGTCGATGATGCCTGTAGAAGAGTCGTAAAGGATTAGAGTCTTCGTAGTTCGTTTAGTTCCATTGAGAGTTTAATTGGTTCTTTGACTCTCGAAGGTCACTTCTGTAAGACGGTTTATTCGATTAAATTTGGATATTGTAATGATTATCATCAATGAAGTCACTATGTATTGGGATTGATTCCTATGCTCAGCATATAGATGAGATTGATTTGTTTCTTAAATCGGTCTCGACAGAGGTGGTATCAGAACCATATCGACCTATAATGCAGCCTTAGATAGCTGGTCAACCCTAGAAAGAGAAACTTTGAAAAGAATAAAAGCTATTCTTAAAGACCCCTTACCCTCCTCTCATCTAGTAAGATTTACTTACCCTGCTCTTGTGCTCAAACCTACAAATGGAGTCGGATCTCAATGAAGTTCGTCATTCCAACGGATTGCGCCAATGGATCTTGCCAAGGATTCTATGGGCCTTACTTACCGACATGGGACACCAAAAGAAGTCAATGTACAAAGGAGCAAGGCAAGCCAACCACATGGAATGGTCTGTCACCGTCTTCGTCTATGGACGTCGCACACACAAGGGGGAATTTAGATTTGCACGCACCTACACCACGGAGACAAGGAGATCCAGCTTCGAAGAAGGCATACGAGACACCACCCGTCAAGCCCTCTACCGCTGTGCCTAGACTATGAAGTAACAACTAAGGACTTGTTGTACCGCTACATCCCTATTCATGATGACTCAAGCCCGGATACTGGAGTCTGATGCTACTGCGATGAAGAGAATATAACACTCCAAATTCAAGTTCAACTCACCGTCACCCTGGATCAACTCTATGAGAACACCAAACAAGAACTGAAGGAGGTTCGCCACCACTTGGAGGAAGCTGAAGAGGACAACATGACACTTCGACACCGCTTGCGTGAATCCACTCCTACACCAGTGTCGCCCTCAAGCAAGAGAGCCCGCTCTGAACCTCTCTCTAGCTCTGGATTAGAGTACCCAGATAGTGACTCGGATGGAGAACCTATAACCCCCCCCATGTCTACCAGATAGGGAGTCTCGTGTAAGAATAATAAGGATCGATTAGTAGTGTCATTTTGATCATTTTGGAGTTTTGGTTATTATTGATCTTTTTGTTTGTGAGTCTCAGATGTGAGTTGCAGGATTGCCCTTAGGCACCTTGTTTGCACCCACATCTTACAAGTAGGGTTGATAATAGTAATAAATACAATAAGAGTTTTTTAAGTAAAATCATGCTCTACAGCATAGAGTTCTTCTTAGAATCTTGTGATTTCCTCTTATCTAGGCCCTACTCTACCAGATGGTAAACATCAGGAGCAACCTCGAAAGCAGTGGCAATCTCACAGAAACCTCACCTCCACCACCACTTCCGATGACTATGGAGCAGCTTATGGTTATGCAAACCCATATCCTGCAAGGGATGGCCCAAGCAATAACCAACATGCAACAGACTACTTAGAATCAAGCGCCACCATAGCCTCACTACCACAACCAATCCAAGTTGGGGAAATTCATGAGGACTAAGCCACCCACATTCTCCCACACTACTGAGCCACTCAATGCAGATGATTGGCTTAAGACAATTGAGAAGAAATTGTTGATCGCCCAATGCAACGATCGTGAGAAGGTTCTGTATGTTGCACATCAGCTCACCGGTCCTGCCGCTGACTGGTGGGATGCTTTTTGCAAAGCCCATGAGGACCAAGAGTCAGTCACTTGGACAGAATTCAAGGAAGCTTTTCGCTGCCATCATGTACCAACAGGCACTATTGCTATGATGAACAAGGAGTTTCGTAACCTAAAGCAAGGGTCAATGTTAGTGAATGAGTATGTCAACAAGTTTACTCAACTCTCAAGGCATGCACCAGAGGATGTAGACACTGACGAGAAGAAACAAGAGTGTTTCTTGGATGGATTCATTTATGGGATGAAAGCTCAGTTAAGCACCCATGACTACCTGGATTTTTAGCATTTGGTAAACAAGGAACTTTTATTGGAAGACAAACAACGTATGCTTGATGAAGATCACAAGAGAAGAATAGTCTCACAAGGATAACACTCAGGAAGTAACTCTTGCACATGCACCACGCTGCCCTAGGGACAGCAGTAGTCATACACTAAGTTTAGACCTTAAGAAGCAGCACCTCGTTCTGTGAACCAGCAGTCTCGCTCCAACACCAGCTACAACACACCAGCCCTGACCAAGAAATCTAACCCACATTCTCCAACTAGACGTGCATGTTTCAAATGTCATGAGATTGGACACTATGCCAATCAGTGTCAAAAGAGGAGGCAGAACCAAACCCCGGTTCCATTCAACTTGAACACACCAACGAAGACACCTGCTCCAACTTAGAACCACAATCAGTATTAGACATCTGCACCACCCAACAGAGCTCAACAGAACCATGTGAAGGGACACGCGAACCACGTCTCATTAGAAAAAGCTCAGGATGCACCTGATGTCGTAATCGGTATGTTCTTTGTGAACTCAGCCCCTGCCTCTATTTTGTTTAATTCTAGAGCCTCACATTCGTTCATTACATCCAAACATGTGGCCAAAAACATAGTTTACCAGTAACAACCTTGAGACATAAGATGCTAATTAGATCACCTGGTGGAGAAATGAGAGCTAGTCTCCTCTGCCCTAAGATAAACCTTAAATTAAGGGGAGTAGACTTCCCAGCTAATCTCATCGTCCTGGACTCAAATGGGATCGCTGTGATCCTTAGAATGGATTGGTTAGAAAAGTTCAAGGGAATGATAGAGTGTGCTAGAAGGATAGTCACCTTGGAAAACGAAGAAGGTGTCAAGGTAGAGTTCATGGTAGACACACCGTCAGTAGAGCAGTGCAAGTTGAACCATCTTGAAGGATCGATAGTGGACCAGATATGGAGGATAGTCTGTGAATTTTCAGACGTGTTGCCATATGAATTGCCAGGTATGCCACTAGATCGAGACATTGAGTTTGTAATTAATCTTGTGCCTGTAACTATGCCTATAGCTAAGAGACCCTATAGGATGCCCGCTAACAACCTAGCCGAACTAAAGAAGCAAATACAGGAGTTGTTAGAGAAGGGTTATGTTCGCCCTAGTACCTCGCCATGAGGAGCACTTGTGCTCTTTGTGCAAAAGAAAGATGGAAGTCAAAGCATGTGCATAGATTACTGAACACTCAATGATGTCACCATAAAGAATAAGTATCCCTTACCCAGAATCAAAGATCTGTTCGACCAACTTACTAGAACTCAAGTGTTTTCAAAGATAGACTTAGGGTCAGGATACCATCAGCTTAAGATTCAAAAATCGGGTATACCCAAGACAACATTCATCACCCAATACGGATTGTATGAGTTTATAGTCATGTCGTTCAGTTTAACTAATATCGTGGCTTACTTCATGTACCTCATAAATAAAGTTTTCATGGAGTATCTGGATAAGTTCATAGTAGTGTTTATTGATGACATACTGGTTTACTCTAAGAATGAAGAAGAACATGAGGAACATCTAAGAATGGTTCTTGGAAAGCTTAGAGAACATCAACTGTATGCTAAGCTTAGCAAGTGCGAGTTTTGGTTAACAGAAGTGCCATTTCTTGGACACATTTTATCTGTAGCAGGAGTTGCAGTAGACCCAAGCAAGGTAAAAGATGTGCTGAATTGGAGATGACCTACCAGTGTTACAAAAGTGAGAAGTTTTCTTAGTTTAGCAGGCTATTATTGTCACTTAATAGAAGGATTCTCAAAGATAGCCACGCCACTCATAGAATTGCTAAAGAATAAAAAGATGTATGAATGGACAAACGCTTGTGAAACAAGTTTCAATAAGCTTAAGAAAAAGTTAAGTATAGCCTTAGTGTTGTGCTGTCGGATATCCAGAAGAACTTCGATATATACTGTGATGCATCTCGACAAGGTCTTGGATGTGTTTTGATGCAAGAAGGACAAGTGGTAGCATACGCTTTGAGACAGTTGAGGACTCATGAGAAGAATTATCCAACTCATGACCTGGAGTTAGCAGCAGTGGTACATGCTTTGAAGATATGGAGACATTGTCTTCTTGGAAGAAGATGTGAAATATACACGGATCATAAGAGCTTGAAGTATATATTCACCCAGACGGATCTTAACTTGAGGCAACAAAGATGATTAGAATTGATCAAGGATTATGATGTAGGAATCCATTTTCACCCGGGAAAAGTAAACATGGTTGCAGACGCGTTAAGTCGTAAAGTGTACAGTACTATGACTATGTTGTGAGAAGCTCAACCGACTTTGTGCGAAGAATTCCGATGTCTTAACCTAGCTTTTGTCACAGATTTAGAAGTAGTAACCATGGAAGTGGAACCAACTTTGGATGAGGACATCTGGAAGGGCAGGCAGAGGATGAAATATCAAAGGGATTAAAGAGAATATTAAAGCAGGCAAAGCCCCAGATATCTCAATCGATGAGAAAGGCATGGTATGGTTCAGCAAGCGCATCTGTGTACGAGACCAGAAATAGCTTAAGGAGATAATCTTAATAGAAGCTCCTGAGTTAGCTTACTCTATTCACCCAGGCAGTACTAAGATGTACCAAGATTTGAAAGACCGCTATTGGTGGCCTAGTATGAAGCGGAAAATAGTCGAGTATGTGGTAGTGTATGATGTATGTTAGTGTGTGAAAGGAGAACATCAGAAACTAGCAGGATTGCTACAGCCTCTGAAGATAACAGAATGGAAATGGGAAGAAATTGGGATGGATTTCATAGTCGGTTTACCTCGGACTCAATCAAGTTACGATTCAATATGGGTCATTGTGGATCGTCTCACGAAGGTAGCTCATTGTATCCCGTCAAAACAACCTATAAAGGAGATAAGTTAGCAAAGTTATATATTACCAGGATTGTGTGCCTATATGGAGTTCCAAAGAGAATAGTGTCGGATCGAGGGACCCAATTCACCTCAAGATTTTGGCAGCAACTTCATAAATCATTGGACATGAAGTTGAATTTTAGCTCGACATACCACCCATAGACAGATGGACAAACATAAAGAATAAACCAGATACTTAAGGATATATTGCGAGCTTGTGCTCTTCAAAATTGCAACAGTTGGGGCAAGAATCTATAGTATGCAGAATTTTCGTATAACAACCGTTATCAGTCTAGTTTACAGATGACCCTATTTGAGGCATTATATGGAAGGAAGTGTAGAACACCCTTGCATTGGAGTGAGATCGGAGAATGTCAAGGAAGCTAAGGAGCAAGTCAAGGCAATACGAGAAAAGTTAAAGACAGCCCAATCCAAACAGAAGAGTTATGCGGAAACTAAGGTTAAAGGCAAGTTGGCACCCAGATACATTGGACCATTTAGGGTGAGTGCTAGACGTGGAGAAGTGGCCTACCAGTTGGAACTACTGCCCAGGCTAGAGGATGTGCACAATGTGTTTCATATATCACCGTTGAAGAAGTGTTTGCAACTACCAGAGGAATGGTTACCCCTAGAAGAAGCAGAACCACAAGAGGATTTGACTTATTCGGAATACCCAGACAAGATTTTGGAGACAGCTGAGCGTGTGACTTGAAGAAAGGTCATACGTATATGCAAAGTACAATGGAGTCACCACAATAAAGATGAAGCAACCTTGGAACAAGAAAAAGAGCTAAAGGCAAAGTTTCCTCACTTGTTTAGAGATTAGCCCGAATCTCGAGGACAAGATTCCTTTAAGGGGGTAGGTTTTGTAACACTCCAAAATCCTAAAACCAAGAAAATATAAAATTTTCAAAGGAAATAAAAGAATTTGCAAAGTTAAATAATTCAAAGAGTATATATATGTATATATTTGATTGCTTGCTGGATTGCTTGTTTGTGAGCCTTTATATATGTGGTATATATGCAGTATAAGTATAAAATACATGTGTACATACATGAGAGAAAAAGAATGGAAAAAGAAAAGCTTTTGAGCTGAATGACCAAAGCCCAGCTCTCTCCTCCTCTCTTCTCTCTGTTCGGCCCAACTCCAGCTAGCCTAGCTCATCTGCCGGCCTAGCCTAGCTCATCTGCCGGCCTAGCCCACCACCCATCCTCTCTTCTCCCTCTCTGCTTCAGCTCACAGTAGCAGTAGCACACCACTGCGCCATCGACATCGTGTCATAGCCGGAGAGCAAGCACCAACTACCCAAATAAGTTTGCTAGTGCTTCTAGAAGCTCAAGCCTGTGCTAATATTGTAAAGCCCGAGCTGATCATGAGTTGTGCACTAGAGTTCATCCATCGGTCGCACAAAGTCCTGATCAAATTCACAAGATAGAGATGGAGATATGTAACACCCAGTTTTAAACAGACAAAATTGGGCACAACACATGTATGCCAGGATCTAGTTTTATACATGTGCTTACATCATCAGTGTTATCATCACAGTGTCATTATTACAACATCATATTTAACATTATTACAAAAGGACCTGAGGGTCTAAAAGAAAACACAGCGGAGAACTAAAGGGTCTTCAGCGCCAGCGGCTCCATCTTCCACAGGCATCGACCGGGGGGACCACAGCCTAGAACAGCACCTCCGGGTCGAAGTCGTCGTCGAAGGCTCTAGCATCATTGACGGCTTCTGAACAGCGGTTGAAAACAGGGAAGGGGACAACAAGTGTGAGTACAAAGATTGTACTCTGCAAGTGGAGGGAAAACATGTTATGGGGTTTAAGTCAAGGAAAGGCTTGACACTGGTTAATAGCACTAAGCAACTATGACCTGCCTATGACTCTAACAACAGGCATCCTATTTACTAAGTGTGAAGACACGATTGTAACCAAAAGATTTGACTCACCGGATTCCATTCGACTACCAAGACTCACCAGGTAATACCATTACCCGGCTACCCAACCATCCATACCAAACCTGATCCCAACTAATCCTAAAGAAGTCCAAGCTCGCTCTTGTCCGTGAGCATGGCTGATCGACCAGATTGACACTCTGCAGAGTTTGCACAGCTCCACGAGTCGTGATTCCCTTGTTGCTCCATACTTCCGGGGTGTGGAGTCAGTGTCTTACTACAAGTCCTTTACAAAGCTCCCTCTAACCTGCAGGCACCCACTGAGGTTTCACCGCTAACAGACAATTACATTGCTGCAGAAGCCCCCTCTTGTGCCTCTTACACTATCCTATGGTGCCCACAAAGCTAGAAGGTGGTTAATTAGTTGGCCAGGCCATATCCATATAAGCCTTGTGGCTGTGCGGTTTAGCCGGGTTACATGCTTCAATAACCAGTCCTTGGGACCCCACACAGATACAAACAAAAACATGCCTTAGGCACAACCTCAAACCATCCATGCTATTGGGGATCTCTATACCATGTTGCTACAAAATTACCCTTTTTCCAACAGTGTTACATAGTTCATTAGTCAATATTAACATTTAACCCAACCATGACTTCACTAGCACAAACTACCCATTTTAACTCATGATGAAACAATGGCGACAAGGGAATATTGATTCAAAACTAGTAAACCCTAACATAGGATTCATGTTTAGACAAGCATGCATTTTGAAGGATAAAAACTACACCTGTAAATCCTAAAATAGGGTAAAACTGCTCAAGGACACTTGCCTTCGACGGGGTGCTGCTCCAAATCCTTGAATGCTTGGTCTTGAAGGTTGCCGAACTGCTCAGCTCCTAATCGACATACCGAAAAAGCACACACAATACAAACTTCTAAGAACAGTACACCAAATAGTACAGAATCTAAGAAAAAAACCCTATAAAAAGATTATACACGTCGCTACGAACATTTGGACGCGAAAATCGCCCAAATCGGAGCTCATATGAAAAAGTTATGCTAGTTTTACTCTACAGGGGCTTTTCTGAAAGATTACAGGGACTAATTTGTAAAAACAGAAGGCTCTAGGGACTTATATGCAAAGTTTAGGGACATATTAGCAATTATCCAAAAGTTTAGGGGCCTAAAAGCATAAAATATAACTAACCAGGGGTATTTTTGTGAAAACAGAAAAGTCTGGGGGCCTAAATGTAAGATTACCTATTTTCTGGGAATTAAGGAATTATTTTTTACTGGAAAATCCATTTAATGCGTCAGCAGGCTGACTGAGCTCAAAGGGCTGATGTGGCTGACATGCGGGTGACACGTATCGCTGACGTGGCTCTCATATGCTGACTGGGTTAAAGAGGACACGTGGCGCCTTCCTATTGGTTTGTGAAAGGGTACGGGGCATTCTAATCTGGGCCATTCACCGACGATCGGACAGCCGAGAATGGTTGGGGAGGATCAACGGACGACGGCGACTGAAGGTCGACGGCGCCGCCTCAGGCTTCGCCGGAACTTCACTGGAGACACGCTAAAACGCGCTACGGGCCACTAGAACCTACGGCGAGCGGCGGAAATCGAAGAGGAGCGCACGGGGAGTCTCACCGAGAGCTTATCGACGGCCAGGGAGGTCCTGACGGTGGTCGGTGATGGCGAAACACGACGGCGGAGGTCGGAGCTTGGTGAATTCGCGACTGCGGCGACGGAGAGTCGAAATTGACTGTCGGAGGAGTTCCCTAGGAAGCATGCGGTGCCGGAGGGAGGGTCAATTGAGTGAATATGGCTCCGGACGGAGCTACCGACGGCTAGGAGGCGGCGGTGCTTACCGGTATTCTGCGAAAACTCAATTCCGGCGGCGGGGAGGCTTCGGCGAGTGGTGAAATGGGCTCCACGGGCTTCGGCAATGCTGGCGACGACACAGATGCGGAGAGAGGGGCTCGGGTGCGGTGGATTTGCTCAGCGAGCTCGGTGGCGGCAGAAATGGAGCTCGGTGGATTTTGGCGAATTGAGGCAGATGGGGTGGCAGCGCGCTGCAGGGCCGTTTTACAGGCGAGGGGGTGCGCTGCCGTTGCGGAGTCGTGGGCGCACGGGAGCAAGCATGGCGTGGAGACGAACGCACTAATAGGCGGGCCCCGGGTGTCAGCGAGATAGCGCAGAGGTTTGGGCTGGGCTGGGCTGCGCTGCGCTGGCTGGGCCGAAACTGGCGAATTGGGCTGGGCCACGCGCATTTTTGAACGGGCGTCACAAGATAAGTGATGAAATCAAAAGGAGGAAGAATCCCGAAGCTATGCGTGATCTTTTTGCCTAAGAGATAGAGACCCGAGCGCATTTGAATCACCAGATTCGGATTCGGATTGCCGCCACCGCCCCTTTTCAAATTCGTGTCGAATTAGAGATTAGGGAGTCATTCGCCTATAAATAAGCAACCCTAGAGCCTCCCCAGATCATCCCGCAGCTTTTGGCCAACTTATCGCTGAGAAATCGACACTTAGAGCCTAGTTCCGACAAGAGCCGAAGCTCCAAGCTACCACCTGCCGTCGCTAGCCTCAACCGTGCACCACCGACTACAACATGTAGCCCAGCCGAGTTCGCAAGGTGCCTGATTCTAAGTTCCTCCACTCGCCGGAGTATCAGGAGGTCGGTGGGGTGATTCCGACTGGTCTCTGATGAGTCACGACCGCCTGGGAAGCAGCCGCCGCCCTCGTCTTCACTTGAGAGAAGAAGAAGCAAGGTGAGCCATCCGATTCGAGTTCAATGGCCAGGATTAGGTCCAAAATAAAATAAAACCCTTCGGTAGCCAATCTAAGTGCGACATGTGTCACGTCATAATCCCAGTCAGCCCTATCCTACCACATCACCCAGCCACATCAGTATTTTTGCTTACGTGTCAAGCCACCTCAGCTTGTGGTGTCCAATCAGCTTTTATTCTTTTTTTATTTGTTTTAACTATTGGACGACATCATAATTATTATTGCTCAATAAATAGTTTTTTAGTAGAAAAATAATTCTGGAAAATAATAATTAGTAAATTAATTTTTAAAATTTTTAATAATATTTTATAGGTATATTTAATTATGTTTAATAGTTTTAAATAGTTTTATAATTCAAATAAATGCTAGAAAATTCCAGAAAAATCCCTGAAAACTGTAGATGGCTTTGGAAGAATTCTAAAAATTTCCTGGCAGCATAATTTCATCCGTAGATAATCTTTTTAGTCCTATTTTAATCTTTAGAAAATTATAACTTGTTAACCATAGCTCCGTTCTAACCCGTTCTTTCGTCGAATTATCTGGACTAGTATAATCATGGTAACTACTCTACAAAATTGATAATGGTCCTATGCAACAATGATAAAATATGATGGAATAATTTTTGTAGCAACATGGTATAGGAATTTGAGTAGTTGGTATGGTGAGATGTATGGTTGGGAAAGTAGTAGTCTTGCTCAAATATAAGGATTAGTTCGTGGAGTGACATTTTTGTGTTTATAGTACAACCACAAGCCTAGTATGGGACGGACCTAGTCAAGTAATTTGCTTACTATCAGTATAGTGTAGACCAAGGAGAAGAGCGGTGAATGGACGATGTCTTGGGATCTGTAAGGCACAACAGGGGGCTTGCATTGTTGAGCTGGAATCACGCAGCAGTGAAACCATAGTGGGTAGGCACGTGCTGAGAGGGGGCATTGTAAAGACTTTGTAGTGGATTTCTAGTGCACACCTCGGTAGTGTGTAAGAGTTCTCCGTCGACCAACAAATGGTCAGCAAAATAGGATGAAATGTCTTGTGGATAAAGTACAACTTCTACAGAGTTAAAACTAAATATAACGGCACTAAAAACCTACCATGATTATTAACTTGATATTTTGGTTAGCCAAGTCAACTGTGATGGTGGGAATCATAGTTGAGGATGGTCAGTCATAGTGGTAGGAACTATGATTGAGGGTTCAACCTTAGTAGATGGAACTTTAGTTGAGGTATTAGTTAGTTGGTTAAGTCAAGATGATGGAATCTTGAGGTGTTTTTTATTCACTTAATTATTATTGCTTTTCAAATGTTATTTTTTACTTAATGTTGATTTATGAAAGAGAGCCATATTAGCCTTATTCTTATCAAGCCTTCATATGCATACTATTTCCTTCACAACTTGCTGAGTGCGATAAGTGCTCACTCTTGCTATCACCAAACACTCATTTGGAGAAGGTATCAGGGAGTACGCTGAAGGTGAATCATTCTAAGATGCTTTCTATGTCGATGATGCATGTGGCATAGTTGTAAAGGATTAGAGTCTTTGTAGTTCATTTAGTTCCGTTGCAGAGTTTAATTGGTTCTTCGACCCTTAAAGGTCACTTATGTAAGATGGTGTCACACCCTGTTTTAACAGATAAAACCAGATGCGGCTTATGTGTACCCAGGATGATCAACACACATAAGGACGTCACAGGTGAAATAACAAAAATAATACTTTTATTGAATAAACATTTAACTCTTACAGTAATTGACATATAATGTCTTCTATGAAGACAACTATAACGGAACAGAAGCACTGGTTCCCAACAACACCTCAGGCAACCAACTGGAAGACACGTGCCTAGAACGTCACAACCTCGTCTTCACAACCTTCAACATCTTCACTCACATTAATGTAATTTAAAAGCATTAGGCAGTTGTTAAGTGAATGTTTCCCACATGACCCAAACTAACCATCTTCTAAACCATAATCATTACCATAACCATAACTATCTAATAATGTGAGGATCCAAGTCTCCCATAGTTGCAGGCTCGGTTGATATATCAGATTTTACACTCTACAGAAGTTGTCCATCTTTACCCACAAGATGTGATTTCATCACCTGCAAGCAAGTGACTAAAGCCTCCATTATGCCCGTGTTCGCAAAACACTTAACACACACCAATGGGGTGCGGCCAGGAGATCACTGCAAGGCTGTTACAAAGCTTCTTCCAGAATGTGCATGCCCACTAAGGTTTCACCTCCATGATTTACAGAACAGATGCAGTTGCCCTACCCAGAAGGCCCCTCTTGCACCAGGTGGTTCTCAGGATCTTAGATCCATTCCCCACACGTCCATTGCCACTATCCAAAACCACATCCACTCCAACCGGTTGGCACACACATAATGAAATCCACTAATTAATAAGCCAGCCCTCCCCTCGCATAAGGGCTTGTGGTTTGTACATTACTTCTTGGGTTGTCACTCCATGAACCGATCCTTAATTAGGTCACTTGAGAAAATACTAAACCAACAACATAACCATGACCATCATCCCAAACCACTTTGCTTAAGGCCTAAGATTCCATGTTGCTATATCAAATTCATCATCATATTAACCATCATTGTTATATGTTCATTAGTCAAATATGAGACACTTCCCAACATTCCCGATAGTGTAGCTAAGCAATTCTACCCAAAGGACACCTAACAATAAATCACTTAAGCTTCAAGGAACGATAAGGGAAAGCTAAGGTAAACCCTAACATAGGTGACTACCCGTCAGATAAACAGACATTGCATGCAATTTGTAAAATAAAACATTTAAAAATATTTGTTCAATATGATCAATGAGTATACTTGCCTTTTACCCAATGCTACTCAGTGTTGTTGAAATCTGTCTTGAAGCCCCTCGAACAGATCCAAAGCTTTGTTGACTAATCGCGAATTCTATCGACAAACAAAACAACATCGAATAAGCACCAATAAACTCCAAATACCAAAAACAAAAGGAATAGAACGATATACTGAGGTCTTTGATGGACTGGACAAGAAGATCAGAATTGATTGGACTTCTCTCAAACAAAGATTAAGGAATTAGAACTAAAGCTTCACATGAAATGATAAGAAAGGATTCACATGAAATGATAGAAACGATTGATTGAATCATTAATATGTGTGACCTACAAATTAATATATTATTTTAAAATAAACTCATGTTTGTAAAACAATGACATGTAGATTTTATCAGGACCTATATGTCATTATAACAACCATAAAATTACTAATTAAAATAATATCTTCATGTTGTAGGGATCGAGAACTTAATGAGGGAAAACTACTATAAAGATATGAGAATTGATACTTGAAATTAACATGGTTGGATAGATCATGATTTTAGAAAAATTTGAGCGCAAAAATTACTCAAATCAGAGTTAAAACGAGAAAGTTATGGCTAAAACAAATTTTAACGTTTAATACGAAAAAGAAAAGGACTAAATTGAAAAAACATAAAGTTTGGGGACCTTTTTGTAAAAATATATTGACCTATTTGAAATTCTAGAAAAGTTTAGGGACTGATCTATAAAAGTATAGGGTCTTTTTGTGAAAATAGGAAAGCTTAGGGGCCTATTTGCAAAGTTATCAATTACTGGAATTCCTTCAATTATTTTTGTACTGGAAATTGAGAATTATTGAGTGGGCTGCTGACTTGCTAGATTTGGTGATGTGGCTAGCTGACAGTGATGACACATGAGCGGATTTGTTAACATGGCACAAGATGTGGCAGAGTGACATGGCAAAGCTAGATGACTAGATTAAAGTGGACACATGGCAACCACAGGTGGTAGATGAAGGGGTAAGGGACAAATCTAATCCGGGCACTCAAACCTAGATCAGACGGATGAAAGAGAGTAGAGGCTAGGCGGCCATCCAGAGTGGAAGAGATGGTGGTGGGAGCTCAAGACGTGGCAGAGCATCGCCGGAGTTAGATGAAAACCTCCTCACCGACTTCGGATATCATCGACGAGCGGCGGAAAGGCAAGAGAGGGAGTCGGCGAATCCGTTTGAAGTCTCACCTCGAGCGGAGCGGCACTGGAAGGTGGTCGACAATGGAGGAGATGGCAGGGATGCACAGATCTCATCGACGAGGTAGCTTTAGTGGCCGGAGAGCAAAGGCAAGGGCATAAGCATGCTTGGGAGGCCTTGGTGGAGCTATGGGCGAGCATGTGAATGCTGGTGTGACTCTGGTAGCTAGATCGACAAGTTCAATTGGAATCTAGCAATGGCGGCGATGGCGGCTCAGATCTTCGGTGTCTCGATGAGATAGGCTCGAGGAGGCGGCAGTCTGCGAAGGTATGAGATCGGGAGGGGCTCTCAGTTGCTTAAGGCTCAAGGAGTCTAAGGCACACACACCTAGAAAGGAGGCAACGACGTGATCGAGTCAGATTCGGTGGTAGGAGACGGTGAGGAAGACAACAGTTTGGGGGCCCACATGGTGGCGACACAAGATGGAGGTGGCTCAGTGCGAGGTGCCATCAAGCTGGTGGCAGCATGCGCGCTGGGCCGAGCGCGCGTGTGCGACCCAGGGAGATGGGGTACGGGCTAGCATGGGCTGGTCCAAGCAGGAGGCAGGAGAGAGGGGCTGTCTGGTTGGGCTGGCGGGCCAGAAGAGAGATATGGGTCAGTTAATAAAGCCCATAAATCACTACTACAGAAAGAGCCTTATATGCTGGCCCATCACTGCTGGTTTCATACGAGCTGGCAGTGATGAAATATCACTACATGTTCATATAATGGACTGGCACTACAAGGCCATTCGAAAAGAACCGGCAGTGAGAATCCCATATCACTGCCAGCTCTAGCTGCGGGCCGGCAGGGATGAGCATCACTACCGGTTGGTGGCTAGAGCCGGCAGTGATAGTGGATGACAATTTATTTTAAAAAATTCATAACTTTTTAACACGAAGTCAGATGGGGACAAACTTTATATCAAAACTGTAGTCCTCGATGAGATCTACAACTTTATAGTTGAAATTGTTTTCATTTGATATAATTTAGATATCCAAATAATTATTTAAAATTTCAGATATAAGATGTCAAAAGGATTGCATATGCTAATGGTATCACTAGTACTTCTGTAGTGGGATGGTAAGGACGTATCACGCGAGCTGAGAAGTTTCAAGTTCGAGTGCCATGAATTGCACGAGCGCGTATTTTGCGCAAAAAATTACGTGACTTATGACTTGCTTAAGTAGTGGATTCTAAATGTTTTCAAAATATTTTAGAAAATTAAGAAATCTGAAAATCTCGCCCTTGAGATTCTGGCAGATTGGAAAAGAGACAAGGGAACTTGGTCTTCAAAAATTTCTTCTCACTTTCCAAATTGCTTTTTCTTCTGGGTGGTGACCTCATTGCGCTGACATGCTCTGATCACTTTTGTTGGCTTGGCACGAGCACGAGCGCCAACAAGAACGTCAACACCAAGAACAAGAACGCAAGCGACATTCCGAGGAACTTCAGAGTCATGAGGAGAAACACCGTCTCCAACAGGACATTCTCAGGAGGCAGGAGGCCAAGCTTCAAAGGTGTGAGGAAGAGGCTAAGCGCGAAGGTGTGAAGTGCTCCAGTGTCGGCAAGAAGAGGCTAAGCGCGAAGTGGCATGTGAAAGGAGGAAACATCCCCGGTCCACCTAGAAGAAGCCTTTTTCAATTCGCAGCACTGTAATATTAGTGTGAACTTTGTGTTACTCGTAGACTGCCAACAGTGCTAATTATTGGAAATTTGCGTAACCGAACAAAGTGGTGGGCCTTCGAATCATCGACAGGATCCAAAGGCTCGGTGGAAAGCACACACGAGTTAGGGAATTGTGCACTATAATTAATATCACCTGACTTTTCAGTTACAGTACCGACCTATTTATAGGCCACACCCAGCCACCCCTGTTACAGTTTATGACATTACCCCTCTAACTGCCACATTCTCGGCATATTCATGGGTAAATTAGTACTTTCCTAAGTACAACTAGCCTATTTACAATTTTGCCACTTGTTGCCTTCGGTTGTAGGAACGGCCACCCTTCGCTCGGTCTCCCAAAAGCTTGTGCTTGGAATTTCCTTCAGCCTCTCTTCAGTCATTCTCACGGCATCGCCAATCAAAGGTCTTCAAATGCCCTCCAATGGCCCAATGATGGCTTCGCCCGTGACTATACCTTCGGCATCCATTTAGTTGATTCCCTCGTGATGCTGAGCGAAGGCCTTCAGTTGGCACCCGAAGGCATGGTGTAGACTTTGTCGGTTCCCTCCATTAGAGATGTTCCTTTGGTTCCGTTCATCTAAAGAGTACCTTCAGGGTGTTGAATTGTTCATGCAACATGAAAAACCCATGACAGTTGCAAGTTTTGTCAGTAAACATTAGCTGCAGAGGTTATCGACCCAACATCCAAAAGGGGGCCTATCAGACCATTCCGCAATAGCAGCCCCCTATGGGTAAGGTTCCTCTTTAATGGGCCGAACCTGTGAATCAGATGGTATCACCGAATGCTGCCCCTTCGACCCATCGAAAGCCTCGTGCTATACAGCTTGCCTTTGGCAAAAGAGCCTCCCTTGTGCACCCGAAAAGTCTGTTCTATTATTGACGGTTTGTCTATTGAGATGGTTTGATTATTGGGACATTGGTTATCGTTTATTCGTCATAACCGCCATTTAAGAGACAATTTGATTCCCAACACGTCTTTTCAACCGCTCTATATTTTACCGCTATATATATCTTACCCCCGCGGTTTCATTTTTACCACAAACTTATTTTCTTTAAGCCTGCGTGTGTAGCTTTCTACGCTCCACATGAAGGCCCCCAAAACGCTTCGCACTCTTAATTTTTTGGACCCAATACCAAGCAGCATAATCCGATGGCACCGAAAGGCAAAACTGGCAAGCCAAAGACCTACTGGATCAGGAAATCAAAGGTCAACAAGAGGGTCTTGGCCGGTCTTAAGAAAGAGGGTATGATATTTTATGTAACGAAGGTCAGGCTCCGGAGATCAGGAAACCCCAACACCTGAAGACAATGAAGCGATTGTTTTTGTGGACTACTTCAGAGCCGGACTTCGCCTACCCTGCAATGAGATGGTGGCAAAGGTTCTTAAAATATTTGAGGTCTACCTCCATCAGCTAACACCAAACCCTATCATTTGGATCAACATCTTCACCTGGGTGGCAAGATATGAAGGAACGAAGGCTTCAGCTAGGGCCTTTGTTTCTATCCACCAGCTCCATCACCAGTTGAAGCCGGTTTTTGTCAACAACATACAAAGTGAAGCCCACTACAGGTGCGCAAACTTCACCTACCAGGTAGGTTTAGCTACACCTGTTGTTTCTTACAAGAATAAATGGTTGAATGACTGAACACAATGGTGGTTCTAAGGTAGACAACAAAGCCTATCTTATGTCAAAGTGTTAGGAGTTCAAAGTTAATCGCCCCCGAACGTGGTGATTAGGGGTCCCCAATGGGAGGCCTTCGAAGCTTTTATGAGGTGTTTGAAGCATCTGAGAACCCGCGATCTTTTCGAGGAGTTCATTGCCACAGGCATTTGGTTGTTTAGTGAATGGTGGACCAATCCATCATTCGGGCCAAAGGGGCCAGAAGGATTGATGCCTTTGTTTTAAGGTCAAGCAACACTTCGGCTTCTTTCTTTTACAAATGTCCATTTTGACTTTGGTGCGAGGCTAGCACTCTTAGCTCCCGTCTTTTTTATTGCCCGAAGGATTGATTTACCTTTGGAGCGAGGGAAGGCACTCTTAGCTCTCACTTTTGTGTGCGCTAAATATATGCGCCCATGGTACAATTGAAGAGTTAATGCTTTATCATAAGAATAAATGCGGCAATGAAGGTTAAAACCTTCGGTGAATACCTTCGCTTAAGAGTAAATACGAAGTGACTCAAATACTTCGGCTTTTTCCTGCTAGTGTGTACTTGTGTTTTAAGTCGAAGGGTGAGGTGTCAAGCACACTCTGACATTCCTAGCCTTGACTTTTCTCTGGCTAGCTCTTGCAGCACTTCGACGATGAATTATGCATTAATTCTATCAAAGCATATGCTTTCTTGGGGTAATTTCTTATAATTATAAATGTTTAGAAAGGTGACTGCCTTGTTAAAAACCTTACACCCTAACAAGGGATTCTCCCTGTGAGGACAAAGTACAACACCTATACATGAATTGAAATGTTGAAACTAAAAGTGCATGAAAGTAAACCTATTACAAGGGTTTCGCCTATTAGTACAAAGGTCTCTCCTGACATCTTTGGTTACACATAATACTTGCAAAGGTTGTCAGTATTCCAAGTATGCGGAATTTCTTCTCCTTAAGTGGCAAGACCCAGGCCTCTTCGAACTCTTGACCAAGAAAGGCACATCCCACTTGCTCCGCAGCTTTCCCACAATAGAAGAATTAGGTAGCCTTTAGAACAAAGTCTCCTAGAGCAAAGTCCTTTAGAGATATGTTCTTGTTCCTCCATTTTTTGGTTTCCTCTTGATACTTCACCACATTTTCAATGGCCTGCATTCTGATTTCTTCTAGTGCATCTTTGGCTACAAGCTCTTCGCCTTGAGATGTCTTAGCTGTTACCCATAAAGACTTGTTTTTACGCTCCTCTAGAGTCGTTGCCTCTTTGCCAAAGAGCAAGCGAAACGGCGTGAAACCTGTTGGCCTGGTTGGTGTTGTTCTAATCGACCACAGGACCTTCGGCAACTCTTCGACCCACATTCCCTTAAGTAGACCTTGCAAGCGTCTTGCCACACTAGTTAAGACAATGACATTCACTCTTTCCACAGCTCCATTCAACTGAGGATGTTTTACTTAAGCGAAGTGGACTTTAATTCCCATGCCTTCGCAAAATTGTTTAAAGGCTTCACTGTCAAACTGTGTCCCATTATTAACTGTTACTTGATGAGGAACACAAAAGAGACAGATGATGTTTTGCCACAAGAATTTTTGTACAATTTTTGATGTTATCTTCACCAATGGAATTGCCTCCACCATTTGGAGAAGTATTCAATAGCCACTACAGCGTAGCGAAGGTTTCCCAGAGCTGCCAACAACTATCCCATGATGTCAATTCCCCAGCGAGATAAGTGCCAAACTGGTGGGATGAGTTGTTTCACTGACGAGGGCCTATTTGAGCCCTTGGCCATATATTGGCATTTTGCATAGCTTCGCATTATGGTCTTCACATCAGAGATGGCCTTCGGCTTATAGAACCCTTATCTAAATGCTTTTTTGACAAGCGCTCGAGTGCCGATGTTCGAGTCACACTGCCCTTCATATATCTCTTTAAGTAAATCTTTCCCTTCAACCTAGGATATGCAACGAACCATCGATGCGTAATCTCCCATCTTGTATAGGTTAGCTCCCACAATCTTGCAATTTTTGGCTCTCTGCACCATACGATTCGCCTCCACTTGATTTTCGGGTTGGTAATGACCTCAAAGGTAAGCCATTATAGAAGATCGCCAATATTCTCTTTCGATTGCAATGACACTTCGTGTCACCTGCTGGGGGGCTTCGACAGATAGTATTTTCAGACTCTGGAAAAAAACATCTGGAGGAAATGACTGATTCTACACCACAGCTTTGGCAAGGTTATCGGCCTCGGAATTGTCATTTATTAATATACTCTTGACAGTGAATCCCAAGAAATGCTTTTCCATGCTTTGCATGACTGCCATATACTTAGCCAGCTTTGACTCCCTAGTCTAGAATGTTTTGTCAATCTGGCCTGCGACCACATGGGAGTCTGTCTTAACCAGCACCCTTCGGGTGCCAAGGGTTCGTGCTTTGCAAAGGCCAAGGAGAACTGCCTTGTACTCTGTAACATTGTTTGTCAATTTAAAATTAAGTCTGGTCATGTACCGCAGCTACATGCCCAAATGTGAATATACAACTACCACTGCACCAGCCCCCCAAGCTCCATCACAATATATGACCCAAACTGGGTCTAGTTGTATTTCTTCTCAGCCTTCGGCTTGTGGCGTCCAATCTGCCAAAAATTCTACTAGGCCTAAGATTTTATGGTTGTCCACACGACGACGGACAACGTAAATGGTGCTATTTTGTGGCCTATTTTCCAATTCTTCCCGTGGCTTCACGATTTTTGAACATGTCGTGAAGGGGAGAAGAGGTCAGCACCATTATCTTGTGTGTCGTGAAGTAATGCCAAAGCTTTCGCAAGGCCATTACCACTGCATACGCCATCTTTTCCATTTCAGAATAGAACCTCTTCAGGCTTGACAACGCTTCTGAAACATAATACACTAGAAACTGTTGCAACTTTTCATTGACTTGCTTTTCTTGTACAAGTACACACTTACTACCGAAGGAGAAGCCACTATGTATAGCAATAACCTGTCCTTCGGATCTGGGCTGGATAGAGAAGTGAGCTTCATCAAATACTCTTTCAACTCGTCAAAAGCAATCTACTACTCCGCACTCCATCTAAATGGGTCAGAGCCTTTGAATGTTTTAAAAAAAGGCAGGCTTCTCTCAGCAAACCTGGCAATAAACCGACTCAAGGCTGCCAACTATCCAGCCAAATGTTGTGCCTCCTTCCTATTTTGTGGAGGCTTCATGTCAAATATTGCTTGTATCTTCTCTGGGTTAACTTTGATGCCCCTTTTTGACATTAGAAAACCCAGCAATCTCCTAGAACGCACGTTGAATGCACACTTTTCATGATTCAACTTTAGTCCAACACTTCACAGATTGTCGAAGGTCTCCCAAAGGCCATAGAAGTGATTATCTTCTTTGACGCTCTTGATGACTATGTCGTCAACGTACGTAGATACATTTCTTCCCAACTGGGACTTCAATACCACCTGGACCAATCTGGCAAAGGTAGCTCCAGCATTCCAAAGGCCAAAGGCCATCCTTACAAAACAATATTTTCTGAAGTTTGTTTTTACATCATCTCCTTTGCCATCCAAACCTGATGGTATCCTGAATATGAGTCTAGAAAACTTAGCATTTCACAACCAGCTGCGGAGTCTACTAACTGATCAATGCATGGTAAAGGAAAGTCATCCTTCGGACAAGCTCTGTTTAGGTCTGTGAAATCAATACACATTCTCCATTTACCATTTCTTTTCTTGACTAACACTAGGTTGGCCAGCCACTTAGAGTGAAGTACTTCGTGTATAACCCCGTGTCGAGCAACTTGTGCACCACGACCTTCGCTGCATCTTCTCTTTCTTTGGAGGCCTTTCGAAGCCTTTGTTTCTTTGGCTTCGCGTTTGGATCAACATTCAAAGTATGCTCGATGATATCTCTATTAACACCTTGCAAGTCCCTTGGTAACCATGCAAAGACATCTTCGTTATTGTGAAGGAATTCTATCATGCGTCGCTTAGCTTCTTCTATCATTTCAGCTTCTATGACCACTTCTCTATCTGACTTATCCTAACACGGCGGCACTTTCTTGGTCTAACCTTCGGGCTTAGCCTTGGGCACTTGTTGCGTCTTTAGTAGGTCTTCACCTTCTCGAGGCTTCGACATAGGTTCTGTTACGACATGAATGTTGTGGCGGCCCAGAGTGTATCCCACTTCAATTATGTGGGCCGCATGCTGATCTCCCAGCACCGATATAACGCCTTTGGGACCGGGTATCTTTATGCACAAATAATCATGGTGTGGTATTATGCTGAACTTGTTTAGCACCCCTCTTCCAAAGATAGCATTGTATGGATAGGTTATATCGATAACATCGAAGATAACATCTTTCATCCGAAAATTTGACCCTTTTCCTAAAGAGACCGGTATCTTTACCTTTCCCAAAGCATTGATTTCTTTTCCACCGAAGCTTATCAATGGTAATCTAGCCTAGTGTAAGATACTTCATTGCAGACCCATCCTATTGAAGGCGTCGGTGAAGATGATGTATGCAGAGCTGTCACCATCTATTAGGATCCTGTGGACTTCATTGCCTAAAATGTTAGCCACGATGACAAAGGCATATGTATATGAATATTCTAGGACTTTCATATCTTCTTAAGAGAAGGTGATGGAAATATGAGACCACTTCAAATGGACGAAAGCAGGACTTACCCCGACATGGTTCACCCATCGTACATATTCTTTTCGCTGCCTCTTAGACTCAGTCTCATAATTAGAGCTACTAGTGATTGCCAACACCACGTTCAATCCGTGTGTTACTATGTTTACCGACCTGCTGATTTCTGGGGGAGCTTCGATTGCATGTCTTAGCGGAGGAGCTGGAAGCAATGCTTGAACAGTTGTAGATTGAGCATAGGTCTGATCTGGTGGAGCCGAAGGTGTCAGCACATATGGCGGCATCGAAGTCATTGGGAACCATTGAGGATCAAATGTTGAAGGGTTTGGCCCATAAACTTGGCTCTGGCCCTATTAACATTGCTACACATTGCCCAACCTATAGGGCGTAGCGTGGTGCACTACCCTTGTAGGGTCAAAGGGTTATTTCCCTAGGGCTGCCTTCATGGCTACAATATGTGGACAATGTTTAGTTGTATGACTGGCACCTTCGTTGTGTATCTCATAGTACAACGTGCTTGGGTCACATAGTGCCCATCCTCCTCAGCCACCTCGCCCTCTGCAACCTCTACCACTACAGCCGCCACATACTCCACCACCCTAGTCTTCGATGACCTCTTGCAAGACATCCTCGGACCCGAATTCTATTTGATTGACTTCTTTTTGCTTCAAAGTAGACCCGAAGGACTCGTATTTCTTCACTTGATTCGACCTATCTTTCGACCGGCTAGCGTTTGCATCCTTGTTTGAGGGATAAGGCTTTGACGTTTTTGATGCTACCATTTCACTTTTCCTTCGATGATGGTTCACTTCGAATCTTGTGTATTCCTCTATTTGTTAAAGAGTTCTTGGGCACTCTTTGGCCTCTTACATGTTAGCTTTCCTTCCAGCATCCCTCACCTAATGCCTTGGATAGCAGCATCAATGATTGTGTCTTCACTCAATCCCTTTGCCTGACAACATACATGTACAAAGCGACGCGTGCAGTCTTTCAATGACTCCACCGGCTATTGCTTGACTGCGAGAGGTCTACGGCTGTGATTTTTTTCCACACAATTGCACTAGAAGTTGCAGAATAGAGCATCACGCAACTGTCCCACGAGTAAATCGGCCTCGAAGGTAGGGCAGAATACTAGGATCTCACTATCCCTTTCACTGCCAACACAAAGATCTTTGCCAGTGTTGTGTTGTCTCCACTAGTAGATTCGACTGCCGCCTCGAAGCTCATGATGAACTCCCTTGGATTTGATTCTCTATCAAACATCACCACCCTCGACATTTTGAAACCCAAAGGCCAAGGCTAGTTCTGAAAACCAGGGGAGAACAACGAGTCAGGATTGCCTGGGTGTGACCTGCGCCGAAGGTCTTGTATGGGCCGGGGTACAAATGTTAACAAAGGGGTGATGGTGTGTCGCACCTCCTCGCCCTCATGCTGCAGTACATTGATTTAGCCTTGCAACTGTTCCAGCATCCTTCTAGATTCATTGGCTCGATGACGATATTCGGCTGCCTTCCGACTCGTTGTTAAGCTCTCTAGCATACGCTTCTTTTCTGCTATTTGTTACTCCAGATGTTCGGCTTCTAGCTGTGCAGCTCTTTCTATTTCGGTTTCTTCTTCCTCATCGTCTTCAGAGTCTTGAAAATGATCAAAGTCGTCATGGCCTTCATCCTAAAGGGCCTTTTCCTTCGCAACTACCGAAGCTTCGAAACGAGCTTGAAGGCCGGCCTCTACCCTTCACATCGAAGTGTTTGCATCGTCCTCGAGAATTGGGTCTTCGCGAACTTGACCCTCCCATCGGCTGGCACAGCCAACTCGTGTTGTTTCTTCTTGGACTTCTTCTACTGCCACGGCCACGGTGATGTTCAGCTCTGAATTGGCTGAAGGGGTAGTCATGGTCGCGTCCCCCTTTGGAAGTTGTTGCATCTGCTGTGTTGATGCGTCCCTCTTGGGTAGCATGGCTTTGGAAAGTGTCAATCCCACGGTCGGCGCCAACTTTTGGAAACTTTCGTAACCGAACAAAGTGGTGGGCCTTTGGATCATCGAGGGGATCTGAAGGCTCGATGAAAAGCACACATGAGTTAGGGAACTATGCACTATAATTAATGTCACTCATCTTTTTTATTACAGTACCAGCCTATTTATAGGTCATACCCAACCATAACTGTTATAGTTTACGACATTACCCCTCTAACTACCACATTCTCGGCATATTTGTTGGTGAATTAGTACTTTCCTAAGTACAATCGGACTTTTTACAATTCTGCCACTTGTTGTCTTTGGTTGTAAGGAACGGTCACCCTTCACTCGGTCTCCTGAAGGCCCGCGCTTGGCATCGTCGTCGGTCTCTCTTCAGTCGTTCTCCTAGTATCGCCAAGCGAAGGTCTTCGAATGCCCTCCGAAGGCCCGACGATGGCTTCACCCGCAACGATACCTTCGGCATCCATTTAGTTGATTCCCTCACGATGCAGAGCAAAGGCCTTCAATTGGCACTCGAAGGCTTAGCATAGACTTTTCCAGTTCGCTCCATTGGAGATGTTCCTTCGGTTTCGTTCATTCAAAGAGTACCTGTGGGATGTCGAATGATTCCTACAACATAAAAAATCCACGACAGCTGCAAGTTCTGTTAGTAAACATTGGTCACAGAGCTCTTCGACCCGACATCCAAAAGGGGGGCCTGCGAAACCATTCCCTAACATTAATAAAATTGCCGCCTTGTACTTGTCTTGTTTGATAAATAAACTTGTACTTGTTTGAAACATAGCATTTTTAGACATAGCATTTTCAGACATATACTTTTCCGACATAGAACCTGTTTGTTTCTATTTATCAACAGTTTCTGCTTCTTAGAAAAGCTGATAAGCTGAAACAAACGCTAAACTTATTGCTGGCTTATGGTTTTTCTAATAAGTTGGCTTCTTGTGTAATGAACTAAAAGCTGATAAGCTGACTGAGATCAGTTTTTTTGAAAAGCTGGTGTGCTAAGAGTCTAAAAATTAAGTCTATAAGCTAACCGCTTTTCTTAGAAACTATAAACAGCTTTTCTAGAAAAGCAGCTTTCCAGAAAAAAAAACCCATAAGTTTCAGCTGTGCCAAACAAGGTTATAGCCTTTTCAGACCTAGCCTTTTCATAATTAGACCTTTTAGATGTAGCTTTTTCAAAAGTAGCATTTTCAATTGATATGATCACTCCATACAATGAAATCAATTGTTTTCCCATGTTCAATTTCCGTTGACTTAATCTATGAATCAGCACGAAACTCTAGTATAAATAGAGGACCCTGTGGCCACATCTAAAACCTAACAATTAGCCTCAACCTACACAACTCTTACTAGAATGGCGTCTGATCCTCTTCCCAAGAAATACTTGCCGGATGCTACGTCTGCTGGGGTCGAAGTGCCCATGTGCTGGTATAGAGATTTTTATAGGGTGATAAAGTCCTCTAAATTCTCCAACACCTACAAAAGGAGGTTCTTCATGTCCACCAAACTACGAGTACGATCCACCCTAGGACACCATCCATGTTGGCTACCACCACCTGGTAAACACTTCTGACCAAACTATTTCAAGTACAACTAATATTTACCATTGAATATTTTAATCTTTGTTGTAGTCTCCGCCACCACTACGTGACTTCGTACAGTTGCTGGATATTGAGTAATCGCCAGCAGATGTGTTCCTCCTACACACTCAGTGCCAGGTCGTTTGGAGACAGTTCCATGAAATAGAAACTGAAGAGAGGAAGAAAGCTATGCGCAAACGTATTCAGGAGGAGTAGCAGAAGATGATGTAGGAGCAGAACCGCATGAAGGAGGAGTGCCGTAAGGCAGAGGGAGAGGAAGTGCATGAGGGTATGTTAGGTGCGTGAGACAGGATCAGAAGCTGCGACGAAGGGAAAGTACTTGTGTTGTGCTTAGTAGAGTTGATGTTGTAATCATGTCATTTATATTTTTTAAGGCATGTTAGGTTTAAAGGGGTATATGGATATGTTAGAATGATCATGTACCATATATACCACCTTGTATATAGCAGCTCCGATTGAAATCACCGTGTTCAATCTTCATTTACCGATAATTTCGCATATAAAAATATCTCAAAAATATCAAATTACGATGGACATTAAAATACTTTAACAACAACGAATGACGACGCACGGCCGGCCGACGTTACTATGCCACAAACCAAAACAACCACAGGTCGACACCATAAATAGATTTCAGCAACCTTAGGAAGCTATTGTCTTGTGCCACATCAGAGAGCCGTCATGTTGACTTGGCATATAAGATGTCACCTATCTTGTTGCCTACAAATATTGAAAAAAATCATCCCACGCGCCTCTCCCTAGTTCGCTACCCACGTCCTCCCGTCCCAGCCCGTCCAGTCCAGATCTCCATGCCCGCCCAACAGTCGTTCAAAACACCCGATCAGCGGCCCCACTGCCAGGCTCTAGGGGACCCGAGGCCGCACGCCGGAAGCACGTGAGAAGCCGAACCCTCTCAAGGCGGCGAAGGGTTTCACTTGAACCCCCCCCCCCCCAAACGAACCCTCGACTCGAAAGCTCGAAAGATCCCGCGGCGCAGCAGCCACCCTCCTCTCCACTCCCCAGCTCGCCGCCGTCGCGCTTGACCGCTATGGCGCTGCACGCCCCCGTCCTCGTGCTGAGTAAGTGCCCTCCCACCCACTCCCTTTCCTACGGCGTGCGCGCCGCCCGGGTGTTTCGATTTCGAGCAGATGTTTCCTCGCTTCTAGATTTTGGTGTGGGCCGTTTTTGTGGTTGCTTGTGACGGTACTTGTCATCCCACCGTAGGAACCCGCGGTTCGGTTCTTAGGGTTCTGTTTAAGCTGATCTGATTTCCCCCGTTTGTGTTTGTGCGAAATTTGTCTGATCTCTTTTGTGTCTTCTGGTTTGGTTTGAGCAGAGGACTCGCTGAAGCGGGAGTCTGGCGCGAAGGTGCACCAGGCCAACATACAGGCCGCCAAGGTGAGGACTATTAGGCTTTGCTTCACTTGCTGCTGCCGTGTAGAAGTTTGATTTAGTCCAGTGGAAGCTCTTCATTTCTCTGTTGAGTTGGTTGGACCATAAGGCCCGCATATGTTTTTCGTTAAGAAACTCTTCTAGATGATGTCTTCTCATGTTGTGCTACTTGTTTTGTTGAGGACTGCAGTTAGCCATTTGTTGTTTGTACTGAATTTCTACTGTTAAGGTAAAGATGCGTGTTAATATTTGCTTTGCAGGCTGTGGCAGACATTATTCGCACTACTTTGGGTCCCAGATCCATGTTGAAGATGCTTCTGGATGCTGGTGGAGGTGCGTCAAAGACTCAAATCTAGTCTATGCATCATATTGTTGTCATTTGCACTTTGTACTTGATGATTACAAAATATTACATCAAACATTTTGTGTTGAAGAAATTTGTGGGTACTGGCATACTGGGTAATTGAACATTGATCTCCTGTATGTGATGAAATTGCATCAATCTGGCTTAGTAAATTACATGTATTCATGTATGCATTTACCTTTTCTTCTGTCTTTACAGTGTTTTATTATGATTCGGCTATTTCTGCTTTTGTAGGTATTGTAGTTACTAATGATGGCAACGCTATATTGAGGGAAATAGACATTGCACATCCTGCTGCCAAGGTATGCCAGATGTTGGTGCTCTTTATATGTTAGTTGCACTGCTGATGAAGGCCAGCTATCACTTTTTTTTTTTTTTTTTTTTTTGTAGAATGGATGAACTCATACTGCAACTCCTGTCTAACTTTGTTGCTTCTGTTTTCTTGGCAGTCTATGATTGAACTAAGCCGCACACAGGATGAAGAAGTGGGTGATGGCACCACCTCTGTCATTGTTCTAGGTGTGCATGTTCTCTGACATTTTCTTTTTGGCAATTTTAAGTTGATAGTTATGATGAATAACAATTTTATGATTAACTTGCCTTTAATTTTTCAAATGCTAGCTGGTGAGATGCTCCATGTTGCACAAGCATTCATTGACAAGAACTACCATCCTACTGTTATTTGCCGAGGTAAGATTCCTTTGTTCTCAGGGCCTCAGTTTGCTGGAGTAAGACTTATTTTTTCTCTCTTGATTTCTTATTAGTTTTGAAACTTGTACCATTCCACATTTTCAGCATACACCAAAGCGCTTGAAGACGCTTTAGCTGTTCTTGACAAGATTTCAATGCCTGTCGATGTGAATGATCGTAAGTTTACATGGAAGTTATAATTTCACTTTAATTGCATTGTTCTGCCAATTCCATACTTTTGCTTCTTGGACAAGTTAGTTCTGTCCTCTTACGTAGACCATGTTATATATAATAAACTGATGTCATTGAGATATACCATAATGTAGGTGGGGCAATGCTAAGCCTTGTGAAGAGCTCCATTGGTACAAAATTCACTGGCCAGTTTGGTGACCTTATTGCTGTAAGTACCATTCTTTTATGTGAGACTTCAACTACCAGCTAATCACACCTTAGTTTTTTACTTTGTTCAGTTTATTGTTTCTGATATCTTATTTGCTGTACTCAGGACCTTGCTATCGATGCTACTACAACAGCAGGCGTTGACCTTGGTCAGGGTATGCGCGAAGTTGATATCAAGAAATATATTAAAGTAGAAAAGGTTCCTGGTGGCCAGTTGGAGGATTCTAGGGTTCTTAAAGGAGTTATGATCAATAAGGATGTTGTGACTCCTGGAAAAATGAGAAGAAAGATAGTTAACCCACGTATCATCCTGCTGGACTGCCCTGTTGAGTATAAGAAAGGAGAAAATCAGACCAATGCTGAATTGATGAAGGAAGAAGATTGGTAAGAGGTTCCTACGTTTAACTTTTAGTGCCCATGTATACATGAACTATAGCAATCCTATTGAACTGCAATGGGTGCATAGATTAAAATAATTTGGTAAACTTTTAAGGAGGATTATGAGGCAAACTTCTACTTATTTCAGGCAGGTTCTGCTAGAGATGGAGGAAGAATACATAAAGAACTTATGTGCACAAATTCTAAAATTCAAGCCTGATTTAGTCATCACAGAGAAAGGACTCAGTGATCTTGCTATCCATTATTTGAGCAAGGCTGGTGTTACTGCGATTCGTAGACTTCGTAAAACTGACAACAACAGGATTGCTAAGGCTTGCGGAGCAGTTATTGTGAACAGGCCCGAAGAGCTTCAAGAATCTGATGTGGGAACAGGTGCTGGCCTCTTTGAGGTCAAGAAGATAGGTGATGAATTTTTCGCCTTCATCGTTGACTGTAAAGATCCCAAGGCGTGCACTGTTCTGTTGAGGGGAGCAAGCAAGGATGTCTTGAATGAAGTTGAGAGGAACCTGCAGGTATTTCTTCCTTACCCAATCTCCATGCATTCTCTACTCCTTGAGAAAATAGTTTAAAGACCTTCCTTTTTATTAGTTGGTAGACACATATTAATATGATCTCAGTCATCCTCAATGTCCAATTTATTTTGTTTCCTTGATGGCTAGTAAGATCATTTTGACCATCTAAGCAACCTACACAACTGATTATGGGCATGTTCGGTTGGCTTGCCCACTCGCCTCGCTCGGCTCGGCAAGGCTAGCCTTGCCAGTGTCGGAGAGCGAATTTGGCTCTCTCGGGCTGGCGAGGCGAGCGCAGGCACTGAGGCAGTGAGCAAGGGATCTGAACGCTTGATTTCTTGCTGCGCCAGGCAAAGCAAGCAGCGTTGTATTGCTCTCATTGGACTTCTGTTTTGATGTCCCTTATTAACTTTCCCAGTATGCTTTTTGTATTAGGATACATATATCCTTTCATTTTATTTTGGGGTGAGATAATTATATGGAACTCAGCTATATGTATAGGACGATCCTAAAGATACCAATGGTCTGTGTATGCTAACATTTTAGGGCAACATAATGGTCTGTTTACGCTTCATTTTAAATGCAGGATGCCATGTCTGTCGCAAGGAACATTTTGAAAAACCCAAAACTCCTACCTGGAGGTGGTGCTACCGAATTGACTGTATCAGCTATGTTGAAGCAGAAGAGTTCTTCAGTCGAAGGTGTTGAAAAGGTATTGTTTTGTTTCTGTTAATTGTCTCTAGTCATGATTGATCAAGCCATTTTCGTGGATGCTTAATGCCAGTGTGTATTCACATAAATGGTGCAAAAGTACATCATAAACATGCAGGATATTGCTGTTCTGGATGGGTCATTGCACTGGAGAAAAATATCTTTTTTTAATGTCTAACACCAACAAGGCTTGGATTCTGATTTATTTACTTATTTGTTTGTATCAGTGGCCCTATGAAGCTGCTGCTTTAGCATTTGAGGCAATTCCAAGAACTTTGGCCCAAAATTGCGGTTTGAATGTTATTAGGATGATGACACAACTCCAGGGAAAGGTAACAATCTTAATCTTTTCTATTAATTGAGGGGCAATTTTTGTTTATGTGTAGATGACCCTGCTTGTAAGTGCTGGCTTTCTACCAGAAGAATCATAAGCTGTGCTTTTCAAGAAAAATACTTGGGTTTGTAGGATAACTAGTCTTATATTAGATTTTGTTATGATTAAGACGACTGCTCTTATTAAATAATAGATGCTTAAAATTTATGACACCTATGGCCTCTTGTTGCTTCAGCATGCTAATGGTGAAAATGCCTGGGTTGGCATTGATGGAAGGAGTGGTGATATTGTTGATATGGAAGAGCGAAAGGTACATCTCTCCCTTTATCCGCATACATGCTATATGCTAGTTTGTCCTAATGTTAGTGTGCATGTCTAAGCACCACAATGTTGCCCTTTTTTAGATCTGGGACTCCTACAGTGTCAAAGCACAGACGTTCAAGACGGCTATTGAGGCTGCCTGCATGCTTTTAAGAATTGATGACATTGTCAGTGGTATCAAGAAGAAGCAGGCTCCTGGAGCCTCAGCGTCAAAGCAACCCCAGATTGAAACGGAGGGTGATGCAGACAATGAACAGATGATCCCAGAGTAGCTGTTGTATTGAACCCACACTGGGAAGTTATTTACTAAGGCCAGAATAGTTTCTGAAGGAGAACGGTTAGCTAAGCACGTTGAGCTGAGTTGTATTATACTTGAGTTTTTATTCGTGGCTATAGTCCTAGCTTGAAAATGTACCCGTTTTTTGTGGTTGACGAGTGGTTTGAGGCTTTGGGATCCTAGGTTCTGCAGGGTTGGCTGCTGTTCATTTTGTTTTAGACCTGGTGCTGAACCCATACTGGGAAGTGTGGACGAAGCTAGCTCCTTTTATGGCTGACTCTACGCATTGTATGCAATAAATTTGGTATGTGTTTGGTATTTGTTATCAGTTCTCATGCCCGGTACTATGATGAGTACAAGTTCGGGTGACTATGTTGTCTATAACTCATTTCTGTGCTTGTGACTCGACGACAGTCTTATTATTGGAAGGATGTATCAACGTAGTGCAGTGGTATATCCATGTCCTATGAATATTAAATACGATTTTGTACAGTATACGTTAGTGTATTTAAAGAAATAGATAATTTTTTTCTGTATTTAGGATTGTAGCACCTGTATTTGGCGCACGTGTGTCGAAAAAGGCTTTTCGGGACACGGTGTACCGAAAAAGTATGATGTGCCGAATTCAGTCACGATGTGCTGAAAATGACCTGTATTCGGTACACCGTGTGCTAAATACAGGCAAAAGCGTATTTCAGCACATCGTGTGCCGAAAATCAAGTGTATTCGGCACACGGTGTGCTGAAATACACTTTTCTATCGTGTCGCGTCGCGCTTTACTTTTTCTTTTCTTTTCATTTTTTCTTTTTACTTTTCCTTTTTCCTTTTCCTTTTTGTTTTTCCTTTTCGCTTTTCCTATGGGCATGTCGGCTAGCATGTTTTTCTTGCATGCGACCGTCGGGCAGCGCTGCCAACGCTGCTATAAATGGCAGCGCGTGCTCCATTCTCTGCAAGCAAGCGCGACGGTGAGCAGAACGATGGCGAGCAGAGCGACGGCGCTGCGTGAGCTGAGCAGCAGGTTAGCGCGAGCGCGAGCAACATTTGAAGCAGCAGTCGAGCACGAGGAGCTACAGTGCAGCAGCACGTGAAGGGGACAACCTTCTGTAATAGTAAGTACGTAGATTATGTATGTATGTAATATTTAGTTGTGTAAATGTAATTAGAGGAATTAGAGTATTATTAAGTTGATAAAATATAGTAGGTATAATATTTACATATTTTATGATGCCGTAACAGAATCTAGTTATTTTGATCCTAGATTATGTATGTACTTATATTTAGATTAGAAAATATAATTATAGCATGCAGAGTATTTATTCCGTTCGAATACATTGGTTAAATGATATTAAGTTGCTAAAATAGAGTAGGTATAATATTTGCATATTGTATGATCTCGTAATAGACGGTACTATAGTGTAACAGTAATCGTAATATTTAGATTAGAAAATATAATTAGAGCAAGTAGAGTATTTATTCCATTCGAATATATTGGTTAAATGATATTAAGTTGGTAAAATAGAGTAGATATAATATTTGCATATTGTATGATCTCGCAACAGAAGCAACTATAGTGTAACATTAATCGTAATATTTAGATTAGAAAATATAATTAGAGCAAGTAGAGTATTTATTCCGTTCGAATACATTGGTTAAATGATATTAAGTTGGTAAAATAGAGTAGGTATAATATTTGCATATTGTATGATCTCGCAATAGAAGCAACTGTAGTGTAACATTAATCGTAATATTTAGATTAGAAAATGTAATTAGAGCGAGTAGAGTATTTATTCCGTTCGAATACATTGGCTAAATGATATTAAGTTGCTAAAATAGAGTAGGTATATAACATACATCTAAGTAGTTATTTGGCCATTTACGTTTGTTTAGCAGAGATGCTATAACTATCCATATTTATTATGGAGAACGTCCCACTGTTTTGCATGGGAGACTCGTGTTAATTCAGAACTGCTAGCACGTAGAGAGTACGGTTGAGCTACCAATTGATCTAGAAAGCTTACAAACACATGTTATGAGCCTTTTGCATCTAAACCAGCAGTCCTACAATGTTGTCTTAGAGGGTGTCAGGCCACGGCTTGTGCCAAACAGCTCGCTCATTGTCCATACGCTGTTCGATGTGAGAAGGAACAACGCATGGGTCTTGTACTTATGCAAGACATTAGAGGAGAACTTTGAAATTGGAGTGTACGTAAACATAGTGAAGCGGTGCCTACTGTGGAGGGATCAGACCATAATGTGAGCATGATGAGGCGGGAGGGAATGTCGGGGAGGGCACTTCCGGTACGGATGGACCCGAAGTGGACCATGGTGAGATAGATGTAGGATGCATGGATGATGAAGCCGGTAGTAGTGGCGACGAAGAAGGTGCTGACAACAATGACCCGATGCCGGCGATCCAGTACTTTCATGGTGCTAGGCTGCTAAATTATACCATCGTTGAGTATAACACCCTATCTAATTGGGGATACTAGAATAGCGACATCCAGGTGGGACAACGGTTTCAGAACAGGGAGGAGGTCATCCACTTTATCAGCAACTATGCTGTAATCACAAGAAGGGACCACAAGTGTGCCCGGTTTAACCATACGGAGTATGAGGTTAGGTGTACCAAGCACCCGACTTGTCCTTACTTCGTATGAGCTCATAAGCCAAAGCACGAGAACTATTTTGTCCTGAGTAGACACACCCCACATACATGCAGCGAAGAGGCTGTTAGGAATGTGAGCCACGCTGTTGATGCGAGGTTCATAGCCCAACTACTCATCATCTTTGTTGGCACAAACATATGTTTGTCACCAAATCCATTACGGAGGAGGTACAGACTAAGACGGGTATGCTGATCAATTACCACACCGTGTGGCGAGCGAAGCAGAAGGCGTTGAAGATGTTGTTTGAAAGTTTCGAAGAGTCATACCGCTACGCACCGAGGCTACTGCAGAAGATTGCCATGACCAATCCTGAGACCCAGTGGCCCATGGCAAATGAGCCGATCAGGCTGGAGGATAGGTCATACAGCACCACTGACCGATAGCTCATTAGGTTTTTCTAGTCCTTTGGCCAATGCATCGAAGCTTTCAGACATTGCAAGCCGGTGGTATGTGTGGATGCCACATTTTTTAGCGGCAAGTACCATGGTAACCTAATGACAGCGATGACGGCGAATGCAAACAATCAGATCATTCCTCTCGCGTATGCAATGGTTGAGAGTGAGAAAAATGATAGTTGGTTGTGGTTCTTCACCTTGGTGAGGACACGTGTTGTCGGCAATAGGGAACGAGTCTGCATCATCCCAGATCGTAACAAGGGCCCCTTGCATGCGTTGGATGTGCTGCATGACAGCACAAACCCCTCCATTGCTTGGCCTGATGTGGAGAGAAGGTGGTGCATGTGACACTTAGGTGCGAACCTTTACTCAAGGTACCACAACAAGGGTCTTGTGAAGAGGTTCAAAGGGTTATGTCTTCAGAACCAGCAGGCTAAGTTCAATGAGATATGACGAGAGTTAGATGAGACCACTCGTAAGATGATGGCAGAGCAGGAAGCACAGGAGGACCATCTGCAGACGCAAATGGTGGGGGACCAAACCATCATTAGTCGTTCACGTGCTACGTTTAGCCAGTGGATAGCGGGAAAGCCGGCGGAGCATTGGACACTAATCCATGATACTCATGGTTCCAGGTTAGAACATAGCGTTTGAAAGATCGTATTTTACTTTTGGTCACGAAAATATCGCATCTAAAATTATTGTCTCTTATAATAGGTATACGATCATGACAACGAACATAGTGGAGGCGTTCAACAATGTCCTAAAGGGTGTACGCGGCCTCCCGTTGTGTACCATAATTGAGCTCACATTCTATAGGACGGCTGACTACTTTCGAGACCGTGGTATAGCTGCAATGGAGTGCAGCACGCGGTTTGCACCTAAGGTGGAGGAAATCTTATCCAGAAGGAGGAGTAAGGCACACTTTCATCGGACTAGGATCTACGACTGGGCCAACAATGAATTTGAGATCATGTGTCATTGTCGGTACACTTCAGGATATAGTGCGGGTGAGTGCCCAAGGAAACACAGGCACACACGTCTGGTCGGAGATTAATGCAGAGCACATAACCCGATGGATGGAGTCTGGCCCAGTGGATGTCGTCGTTCCTGTGGGACAGTACGACGATAGCATGTACTGGGAGTACCTTTTGTGGTATCAGTCACAAATGCGTCCCACCTTACTCAGCGGCAATGCACCGCCAGCCCCCAGACCCTCCCTCGAAGATTGTGCCCGGCTTCTTCATGTGGTGGTAAGTGATGTTGTACTTATAACGATTTTCATTAGTTTCTCATCCATATTACTGACATAACTCTCAACAACTACAGATTGAAGCGGGGTACGAAATGCATAGGCATGCAGAGCATGCATGTGGGGAAGCGAGTGGGCCAGCCACGCGAAGGGATCAGCACCCTCTCCGGGACTACATGAGGATGAGAGGGTCTCGCCTTTTGTTCGCGATACGTGGTCTAGGTGGTTGCGCCCCGCGTTCTAGCGGCTACGACGTACCCGCCATGGACCCGTCCTGTGCCTCCCACAGCATGCGCTCATCCAGTGCTCATGAGGCATATTCACGGGAGGCACCTTCGTCTGCGGCCCATCATGTGACATGTTCTTGTGCTGGAGCCGAGGAGGTGACCGAGGCTCCTGCTCCCGAGGAGTGTACATTGGGTTCCCAGCCCCCTCCGTTCACACAACCTACTCAGGCTACGCAGACAACTCCACCAGGATTATCATCTCACCACGAGGACGTCAATGACTGCATGCAGCAGACGCCCACCTGGAGCGACACTCAAGATTTTGACTGGGCTGTTGCATTGCAAGCGAGTAGCTTCACCGAGCTACTGAGCGGCCAATACCCCCAATATCCCGATGCACCTGAGAGTTCACAGTGGTACCAGAAAGCTAAGACTTCAGCATTTCGGACTCCAACCGAGCACGTACTACCGGCAGGAACACTCCTGCATGACGATCCTACATCGTGTTACATGCAGGGCCGAGTTAGCGGTTTTGGATACACATTCAGTGGAGTTGGAACACAGCATGACGATGAAGATGAGGACCAAGGGCACATGTGGCAGGGGCCAGCTCAGGCCACTGGGATGAGGGCCACACACTGTAACACCCAAAAATTCAATATTTGCAATAATTTAAAATTTTGCTAGAAATTAATCAGGCGTTGCAACTTAGCTCAATAGGAAATTAATTTCTAAATTTAACTTGGCCTAGAAAAATTGTTTGATTGCATTCATGCCATTGTAAATGCAATAAGGTTTTATTGGGTGGAAAAATGTTTGCAAATTTCGCTAGGTTTTGCCGCTTTAAAACCTCATTTGAAATTGATTTGAAATCAAATTGGAAAAAGAATTCCTAAAAGGAAAAATGCTCTCGGACCGAATTCTCTCTTCCTTGGCCCAAACCCCCCTCCTCCCCTCTTCTTTCTCTCCCGCATGGGCCGCCGACCTTCGTTTCTCCGTGTCGGCCCGCAGGCTGAGCCGGCCTGCTGGCGTTCCGAGCCGGTCGCCTCCCTCTGCCACGTGGGCCCCACCCGAGCTGAAGCCAGCAGCCGAGCCGCGCGCTGAACCGAGCCGACGGCTCTCCTTCTCCCACCTCCGTCCGCCCGCCTCCCTGTTTAAGCACCGTCGCCGCCGGTTTCAATTGAGGCCTCCCACGTTCATCTCCCCGCCCCGAACTGCCTCTGCCACGTGCGCGTGCCCCTCCCCCTTCTTTCCCTTCTTCAATTTGGTGAAACGGGCGTCCGTTGCCGTTTCCGTCCGTATGGAGCTAGCTCCGACATTGAAGTCCGGCCGGCCGGCCGGCCGGCCGTGCATCCCTCCCCCTTCCTTCCCCTCTATAAAATCCGATGCCACTGAGTTCGCCGTTCTCTTGCACGCCCTGTCCAACCATCTACGCCCTTTCTTCTCTCTCTCGGATTGCCATCGCCATTTTCTCCGGTGAGGAGCTCCACCGACGCCGTTCTTCATGACCGAACTGTCTCCGGCCAAATTGACTAGTTCATCATCTTCGCAGGACCCTCCGGTGTCGGTTTCGCGGTTCGTCGTTGTCGTTCGAGCGCCGGAGCTTCCCTTCCGCCGCTGCACCGACCGCCGCCGCCGCCCTCGTCGTCATCCGGTCACCCCGACACCCCTCCGGCCTTCCTTTTGCTCGACGTGAGTTCGCCGGACTCCCCTCACTCCTTTCCGCCGCTCATCGGAGTAGCCTGGCCGCCGAAGCCCGATTCGGTTAACTCCGGCCGCACTCCGACCACCCCACCGCCATCGGCCGCCGTTCGCGCCGCCATACCGAACCCGGATCAATCTCGGTCGTCCGATCGCCCTTCTACGGCCAGGATTAAAACCCCCTTTGTTTTTGAAGTTCGGACCACCGTGGACCGGCCTTCCGGCCCTGGTCCATGGGCTCATGAACCCATTTCACATCCTTTTCTAATAGAAGAATAAATCAATAAATGTTTATGACATCATAAATCCAATTTCCAGTATAAAAACAATTCGGATTTTCTCTGATATGAAGAAAAATTGGAGAAACACCCCTGGAACTTCAAACGCTCACCACTTTTTGCTCGTAGCTCCGATTTAGGCGATCTTTGCGCTCATATTCTTGTAGCAATGTGTAGATTCTATTTATAGGGTTTCCACTAGTTTTAGGACTGTTTGGTGTACTGTTCTTATGTATGATTGTGTGCTCGTGTAGACGATTCAGTCCAGGAGTTCGGGAACTTCCAGTTAGAGGATTTTGAAGGACCTGTGCATCACTTCATTGAAGGCAAGTGTCTTGACCATGTTGCGAACCCAGTTTTTATATAAAGATAGTATTTATCCAATATGCATATTGTTTTACAAAATGGGTAGTATAGCAAATACTAGTGTTAGTTTTAGATATTTTATCCTTAAAATAACATCATGTATATGCTTAGCCATGCTTTTAGATAAACCTGTAGCATGTAGGTGATGAATCATGAGTTGTGAACTAAAAGTTGATGTAAGAAGTTTGACATGAAAACTGATGTTGTTAAGGGAGTTAACGACAAAAATAATTAGGGTTTTGGGCAAGAAAGGGTTATTCTCAGCATGGTTGGTTGATTGGAAATGTTTGGTAATCTACCCTTATGAGATTATTAACGGTCTTGCCCAGACCATTTTAAGGACCGGTTCGTAGAGCGACCATCCATGGCAAATAGAACAACCACAAGACCAATATGGTACGGCTTGGTCTAGTAATTAGATGTTCTCCCAGTGTTGCATGAGCCAATTGGATGTGTAGATAAGGAAGGGTTACTTCCCGATTCTACCCGACACAAGAGGGGGCTTCTGGGGTGGAGGGTTACTCCACTTATGTACGGCGGTGAATCCTCAGTGGGCAAGTGCATACTGGGAGACTCTTTGGAAAAGCCTCGTAGTGGTCTCTTGGCGCACACCTCGGAAGTGTGTAAGGTACCGGCAACAGAGAAGATCATGACTCGTGGGTAAAGTGTACAATCTCTGCAGAGTGTCAAATTGAATATTCAGCCGTGCTCACGGTTATGAGCAGCATGGACCCTCACATGATTAGTCGGGTGTATGTCTTTCATAGTTGAGAATTGGTTGAATTCTCGGAGGTTAAAGAAAATCTTTTGTGCACCTTTTCCTTTTTAAAATGAAATTTTGTTTTTCCATAGTTCAGCTTTTATGCAAATGAAACCCTAGAGATTAGGAAATCTTGATTCAAGCCACCATATCAAATTTAATTTTCCCCCACTTGTTGAGTATTGGAAATACTCACGCTTGCTGTTTCAGAAGGTGAAACTTTTGAAGAATTCCCTGAGGATGATTTCCCTGAAGATGATGCCGAGTTCTAGGCTTGTGGAGCTCCCGGTCGGCTGCCTGTTGGCATGGAGCTACGCTGTTCTTTTCCGCTGTGGTGTATTTTTCTTTTAGACCCGGGTGTGGTCATTTTGTATTAAATAATGTTGTAATAAAAAGCACTGTGTCTGTTATGCACTGATGACGTCGCTATATGTATGAATAAATTGATCCTGGCATACATATAGTTTACATCTGGTTTTGGTCTTAAAACTGGGTGTGACACACACCTGCCAAACGCTTACACTCATGGGGATTGCTTGCGGGGTCGGCGTCGTTAATGAGCTAGTGCAATATATTGTGTACTCATCTGTACTAAGTGTTATTCACTATATTATGTACTCATTTGTACTATACCATACACTTCAGTGTTCAAGTAATTACATTTAATTTACATAATCTTTTTCAACTAATTAGGACACATAACTTATTTATCAGCAACTTATTAAGCATTTGTATATATCATTTATGATATTTCATACATGTTTAATGTTTATTAAATAACCAGCAATTCGTGCTTTGGTGCAGAGCAAAAAAGTTACAGGGAAATCTCAATACCTATATGGCGAGAAATTCTAGTATTGGCTTCCCATAGACACATACAACGATCGATAAAGCATTAACTGCCTACTTGCAGGTTGTGCGTGGAGGAAAGGATGATCCCTTCAAAGAGAGCAACCTAATCCCAGCTGTGTCTAAATTGAATGCAAGACAACCATGTTCTGCGTTCACCGTTCCACTTCTATATGTAACAACCGACGACCTTAGGGCCCTCTTCCATGAGCGCCGCCAAATATACCTTAGGGTTTGCGAACTAGCCGACCATCCTTCTGTGCTGGGTTTCTGTATGAGGCAAAGAAGGATGGCGATGTTGCCCGACCAATATACATCCCACATACAGGTTCGTCATTTTCTATTTGATCACAATACTTATCTTATTGCTATTGATTCGAATACCCCTCTTTTACTTTAGGTGTTCCTAGAAGACACAGAGTTAATCAACAAAGAAATCCCACACTTCTTGGCAATGCAAATGCTCTTCAGCGGGGGTATGCTACCTGGTTCGCGTAGAAGATGACGAAGATCAGCGAACCCAAGGGGTACAAGAGCTGATGACAATTTCATGCCACCAATGCCTCGGCGTTCCACCAGCCACGCAGGAGAAGGTTCAACAAACACTACAAGAGCACGTGCTCGTACCGTGATACCTCAAGTCAACGATGATTTCATGCCACCAATGCCTCGGTGTTCCACCAGCCACACAGGAGAAGGTTCAACGAATAATACAAGAGCACGTGCTCGTACCGTGATACCTCAAGACGACGACGACTACGATTTCATGCCACCTATATCTCGACGTTCCACCAGCCACACAATAGAAGGTTCAACGAACAATACAATAGCACATGCTCGTACCGTGATACCTCAAGAAGACGACGACGACGATGATTTCATGCCACCAATGCCTCGACGATTTCACTAATCTACATCATCACTTTCCGCCGCCATTTTGAGATGATCACTAATACAAGGGTTAATGTTGCGCATGTTCGAATATACCTAAGTGTTAAGACTGTCCGCCGCCTTAGAGACTATATGGTTTCTTACTCATGCATTTTGAAATGTACAGTTACATTAGCAACTAATTTTTAATTTTGTTACATAAAATGCACAGCCCAAATCACATGAAATAGCAACACATCGTTACATAAAATGAAGAGCTAAATCGGCACGAAGAAAACATGTATTTCGGCACATAGTGTGCCGAATACACTTGATTTTCGGCACAATGTGTGTCGAAATACGCTTTGCCTGTATTCGGCACAGTCATTTTCGGCACACCATTATTCGGCACTGTATTCGGCACACGGTGTGCCAAAAATGACTTTTTCGGTACACCGTGTCCCGAAAAACCATTTTTGACACACCATGCGCCGAATACAAGTGCTAAATTTGTAAATACAGAAAACAGTTGTCCTTTTCAGTAAATACGCTCACGTATATTGTACAAATTCGTATTTTTGCCATTGTTGCCGTTGGCTATTTATAGGGTGAACTACTTGGCTAAACCTGGGTAGTAGCGAGTCCATATAACTGGTTAGCTTTCCAATGAAATGAATCCTAGTTGATGGTGGACTGTTGTTCCTTGCAATTCTCAAAATTCTAGTGCAAAATAATTGCTAGGTATATTATGACGGTCATTTACAGTTGTTTTGGGTTGGTATGTTTGTCTCTACACTAGGACCTCTTTAGAACGCGGAGTTATAAAAAATGTAGGAATAAGAAAAGGCATAGAATTGGAGTTGCCTATCTCTTTTTAAATCTTCTTAAAATACATTGGAATGAAAAAAAATCCCGAATTGCATCCAAAAATGACAGGTTAATGTGAGCTTGTCAACGTGATTAGGGACTCACAAGAAAACCGCATGAAATATCATTTGTATGGATCGTAGGAAAAACACAGAAATTCGAGGAAAGACAAAAACAAAGGTAACTTTTCAAAGGCTGAAGCTCATGTTAGATTTTCTCTAAAATTCTCAAGGATTGAGGCATTACATACGAATTTCATAGGATTCTAACATGCTCAAACCTTCAATTCAAAGGGCCATATAAAAAATTCACATAGGATTCAAATGGTGTAAAATTCCGACAAAAATCATTTGTTCTAAAGGAGCCCTAAAATAGCGATCACGAAAAGTTAACTAACATTTCTCAAGCATACACCCAAATAATAGGGGAAGATGCAACGTTAGTCAACTGAAATCACCTGTGACTCCCATCGACAATCACTATTGGGCACGACACTCGGTGAGGTTTGGGTACTAGGGGTTAAGGTTTGGGGTTTGTATCAGGGTTGAAGGGAAGGTCGTCGAGGCAAGCTGGTTTGGTGGTGGCAATGCGCAACGGGTAGGGCAGTGTCACACCTGGTTTTAACGGGTAAAATCAGATGTGACTTATGTGTACCCATGATGTTTAACACACATAAGGATGTCACAGGTGAAGTAAAAAAATAAATACTTTTATAGATAAACGTTAAACTCTTACATCAATTGACATATATTATCTTCTATGCAGATATCTGCAGCGAAATAGAAGCACTGGTGCCCAACAACACCGCAGGCAACTGACCAGGAAGCACGCATCTAGAACATCACAACCTCGTCTTGATAATCTTCAACATCTTCATTCACTGAGCAGCACCATGCATATCGCATGAGATAGAGAAAATAGCAAGTGTGAGCACATGATACGCTCAGCAAGTGTGAAAAAGATAATGATATATAGTCTTACAACAAGAATAGGCTAACACATGGTATATTTGTGTAAGTGCGACTAAAGAAAATAGTAATATAATTCAAAAGCATTAAGCAGTTATTAAGTGAATATAACCCAACAACTAAACATCACCCAAGGCTAACCACCTTACAAACCATAACTTTCCAACCATCACATGTATCATCAACCTATAGCCAAACCATTATCATGACCAACTAGTTATGTGAGGATCCAAGTCTCCCATAATAGTGGGTACGACTATTATAACAGTTTTACACTTTGCAGAGGTTGTCTAACTTTTAGCCACGAGTCATGATTTTCATGTTGCCTGTTCGTGAAACACTTAACATACGCCAGTGGTGTGCTGGCAGGAGAATCACTACGAAGCATGGTCCATCAATTTGGTCCTGGTACTCCAACGAATACCAGCCAAGTTTCTAATCGATATGCTAAGTCTTACTCATGTCGACCTTGTGTTTGGTACGGTATGTCTTGGGTTATCGCTCCACGAACTAATTCTTATATGTGTCACTTGGGCCAAGACTATTCAACGGGGAAATAACCAACAAAACCTAACACCTTTTCTTAGAACATATCCACAAGCTCACCATATGAACCACCATTATCAAACCAACTCCTTGCCCAAGACCTAGGGTTCCATGTTACTAAAACAAGTTCATCATCACCATTGCATATATCTACTAAACATGTATATGACACTTCCCAATATTTCAAAAGCATAGCTAAGCAAATCTACCTAAGAGACTTATATCAACTACCACTTAGGCTTTAAGAAATGTAAAGGAAGAACTAGGTAAATCCTAACATTGGTGACTACTCATCAAGTTGACAGACATTGCATATAATTTTGTAAAATAAAACATTAACACATAGGTTCAAGATTATCAAGGACACTTGCCTTTTACCCAACGCTGTTCAGTGTTGATGAAACCTTGGTCTTGAAGTCCCTTGAACTATTCCGGAACGCTATCGACTAATCGCAGGAACTACTAATAAACAACACAAAGCAAACACTAAGAAAAACATACCAAATATCATTAGAACACTTAAAAAACACTATGATTGGATATGTATGATTTTAGAAATATTTAGATACAAGAATCATCTAAATTGGAGTTAAGGTGAAAGAGAATGAGCTGTCGGGAGATGGATTAGGCTGAAAAGGAAAGACTAGTTCACTGGAGTTATCTTCTTATGAGAAAAGAGTTTATTATGCAATCATTGCGTCAATCTTGACAACGTCATTATGCATGGTTCAAGAAGTATAGGGCTGACTAGACTAAGGAGGATGATGTGGTGCTAACTTGGCATGTTATGCAAGCATCGATTTGGATTAAAGAAGAGGTACGATGAGGTCTAGTCTCGATCACCCATGATTAAATGGATGGGGTTACGCTTCTAGGTTAAGGATACTACAGGTAAGTCTGCATATCGGTGGTGCCTCATGTTTCGTCAAAGATAGCTATCGGGCGTGTGGCCATTGACATTGACACTGGATTTCGGTGGCATTTTAGCAAAACGAGGGATACATGGTGTAAAACGTAGAAAGGCTAACTCAAAGGCATGATCGGTTTTGGAAGGGGTCATCCAAGGTAGCAGTAAAATAGAGACGACTGCTACTAGGTTTGGTGGTGACTGCGAATAAATCCAGCAACAAAGACACTCGCGTTCCTGTAGATTGGCTATGAGTTTTGAGGAACCATTTAAATAGTGATGTTCATATTTCCCAGAAACACAATGCTATAGCATGGGTTTGGGTAGATCATCCCCTGAGAAGAAGAACAATCAGCAGATATGAAGCGGGTGACAGCTATGATATGTTGCGGTGGGCAACCACGTTTCGGTCATGTCACCCCTCAAACGGTGAAGGAATCATAGGGTAAAGTAGAATACTCTATAGGACAAGCCGTGACGCTGATGGCACATCCACACAGCTTCTGGATTGATAGGGAACGCGAATGCAAATCTGATGTGCATGCAGAACACATCCAGACTGAGGCAGCGGGCATGGTGATCGTGTTCCTAGGGGTGTCGGTGCTCTAATAGACGATTTGTTTGGAGAGGGCATGGGACACATCCTGGGGCACAATCTGGACAAAGGGTATGGTGATTAGACCTATGGTCGGCCGGAAACATCGATGTCAATCAGCAATGGCGTGACTGTCCGCGACAGTGATGACCATGACTACGTAGATCGAGCTTTGGCCAGGGCTAGAGCTTGGTTAGGAACTTAGTATGATGGTAAAGAAGTAGTAAGAGAGGAGAAGGAGAGGTCCTCACCTTGCTTCGATGGTCGAGGAAGGAGGATTCGTGGAGACGACGACGTAGTGCATCACGGGCGGCAGCGACACCGGTGAACGGCGGCGCACGGGCAAGGCAGCAGCGACTTCTAGGGCTTAGGGTGTGGAATAGGGTTAGGAGAGGGCGTGCAACTCCTATTTATAAGGTTAGTGATGGCTGGTTGAGGTGGAGTCCAAACCGGACATGACTCGAGTTCGAGTCGGTTATGATTTTCTTTTTCGTAACTCTCTATTCTGAGGATGATATCTCCACTGTCCGGACTTCAAATTGGATATTACTGGACTCTAAATTATAGTAATCGAAAAGATCTACAACTTTGATATTCATTGGAACTTCTGAAAACATCATCTTGATTTTAAAAAATACATGACAAGATAAACTGTTTGAACTCATACGCAACACTGATTTCGGGGGTCATAACTCCTAGTTCCATTATCCAAAAGAGGACTTCCATAGGTTCAAATCGAAGCTCTCAATGAGATCTACAACTTTGGTATTGTCAAGATTTGTATTTGAAGCTGTCTTGAACTCTGAAATTGTATGGGAAGAAGAGGATATCCAAGACTCCGCGAATATCTACATATTTCATGGATCTTTTTTGTTGGACCTTCTAGAAGATTTGGCTAAGAGTTTGGACTTAAGCAAGATTAAGTCCAAAGACATTTTAGGTATATCTAGGGTTTAGAAAAGAAACTTTTGCAGAGAAATTTAAATTGAACTAGAGAAGGATTTATATGATTAATGATTGAATAGATGATGATATTCGAGAATTTTAAATTTCAACTATTAAGATCCTTAACTTATTCACTATTGATTTTTACAAAAACCTTTTTAAAACATTTTTCACTCGAAATCAAATAGAAAGAAAGAGAAAAAGAACTCTAATGCATTTATCTGGCTCCTAACAAAACTCAGCATGCAATGCCCACAAAATAATAACATATATTGATTGAATGATTAAAAAAATAGGTTTTAAATCTATTCTACTGATGAAGCTATTTAATAATCTTAGAAAATTTTAAAAAGTTGTAAATTCTGAAAATTAAGGTGTTACAAATCTACCCCCTTAAAGGAATCTCTCCCTCAAGATTCGAGCAGATCAAAAACGAGATAAGGGATCTTGATCTTCAAGTTGTCTTCTCTCTTTCCAAATTATTTTTTCTTCTCGGTATTAACCTTATTGCCCTGGCATACTCTGCTCACTTTGCTTTTGACAGCTTTTGCAACTGTCTCGATAAATCTTGATTAATTACCCTAAGTATGTTGGATTTTCTCAAATATTCTATTCCTGATATCTTCAACGGTTGTAGTTGTTTCTAATATACTATTATAACTTTTTTGACATATATCACATAGGACCATATACTTTGCTACATCACTCTTGTTTTCATACTACCGATAACAATCCTTGAGATCATGATAAATCTTAGTGCTTTCTGATTCCTAATAATTTCGTAGCTTTAGCACTCCTGATAAATTTTCTTTATTTTTTAATGATCTTCTCATCTGTTGATTGACCTTAGCAGACCTTTTTATCCTTGAAGATTTTGTAAGGCATATCCTAATTCTTAGGAAAGAATACTTGTTCTTAGCAATCACTTCTGTGGTCGGAATGCAGCTTCTAGGTACTGTCCTTCATTTATTACACTTTATTACCTCATTACCTTTGTTGACTAGCCATTCCTAAGAACAACTTATGTTCCTTCGGATTCCAGAACCAATAGATTGGCTAGAAGGTCTACCCCCCTTAAAAGAGCGGACTTCTTTGACATGCATTTCCAGTTCATGAGAAGGAGATAGACATGTAGCCTTTGACACGGAATATATCACTCTCTTTTTTTGTGCCTACTGAGCTTCTATGAGCTTGATGGGATTTCATCGATCTTGGCTATCTTAAGTTACAACATGAAAGTCGTGACAGTCTGAATGTTGAACTGAGATCTTCATATGGGGTTTGGGAGTTGATCCAGTTCCGTGCGAGGTACTTCATGGAAAATCATTTGACCCAATGCATAGGTTCTCCACAGTGGACACACACCTTCTTATCGTCAGGTACAAGAATCCTCATGGGACATCGATTGGCATAGTGTCTTTTTCTTCACAGCAAAAACACACCTTCTATGTAGGGGTACTCTGCAAATTTTCTCTCCACCTGTGAAACTTTCTAGTTGATAGAACAAAGTGCTTGTTCAAGAGTGGAACCTAGCCGAACTGTTGTTTGCTTGATGGTCTTCAATGGCTTTCTTTCTCTTCTTGTTGTTGCCTTGCTTTCTACGCTTGTCTTCTGCACCCAGAGCTTCAACAATCTGTAGTAGACTTTTCATATTTTGAGTCATGCCTTGAAGGGTTTGAGTCTGCGTCTCTAAAAATTGTTTCTTGTTGAATTGATGTGGTATCTACTGGATCTTGTTGTTATTGTTGTTGGTACCTTTACCAAGCTAATCTTTCTTTGTGTTTACCATCTGATCGGGATTGAGGCAGAAGGTTTGGCAAGAAAAGAAGAGATTAGAAGGAGATAACTCTGCTATATTATTAACTATAGAGATATATAATGAATGGCGTTGTTACCAGATGCTAAGGCATCTCACAATGTATAGCAGCACTTAAACAGAAAATACAGATCAGACAAGGCACACAACACAAGCACACACTACTAATATCACTCTAACATTTTCGAAGATTAGGGAAAATCCTCCTATAACTCGAAGAACTAAAACTAGGAGTAGCGCAGAAGTAGATCTTCATGCCTTCAGTGTTGTGGCAGATCATTCTTCGCTATAGTGAAGGGTCTTCAACTCCATCATTGGAATCTTCATATGAGGTAAAAACATCGAATGAGATCTTCAAGTGCATCTTTCTCAACCGGAGAAATTGGGATGGTTCAACAACTAAAAGGTTTGGAAAGGAGGGAGGGAAGTGTTGGAGACAGTGATGGACCTAGTGCCAGAGTGTTGGGTAGGCACCTAATTAGTTTTTTCTTTTTTTTCCTTTTTTTGACGAACCATAGGCTAGATCACATACTGAATTAAACTTGGATCAGATCTTAGGGTAGTCCCAGGCCCACCTGGACTACCCTCTGGATCCGCCCCTGGTTGGAGATTCATTTTTCTCAATAGGTTGAAGTAGGTAAGTGTTGGGAATTCATTTTGCTCAACCGAAGAGAGAAACTGAGGGGTCAGAAAAGCACGGGAATGCGTTTTTCAAATAGACTTTTAAAATATGACCTTATGGTATGACTATTCTATCTAGCCTTACGTCCTATGATCAATATGGCTCTGGTACCACCTCTATCACATCCGGTTTTAACGGACAAAACCAGATACGATTTATATGTGCGCCTAGGATGTTCAACACACATAAGGACATCATAGGTGAAGTAACAAAAGCAATACTTTTATAGAATAAATGTTAAACTTTTACAACAATTGATATATATATTATCTTCTATGTAGATATCTGCATCGGAACATAAGCACTAGTGCCCAACAACACTGTAGGCAACTGACCGGGAGACACGCACCTAGAATGTCATAGCCTCATCTTGATAACCATCAACATCTTTACTCACTGAGCAGCACCATGTATATCGCATGGGATAGAGAAAATAACAAGTGTGAGCACATGACGCACTCAACAAGTGTGAAAAAGATAATGATATATAGGCTTACAACAAGAATAGGCTAACACATGGTATATTTTCGTAAGTGTGAGTAAAGAAAACAGTAATGTAATTCAAAAGCATTAAGCAGTTATTAAGTGAATATAACCCAACAACATAACAACTAGACATTACCCAAGGCTAACCACCTTGCAAACCATAACCATCCAACCATCACCTGTATCATCAACTTATAGCCAAACCATTATCATGACCAACTAATCATGTGAGGATCCAAGTCTCCTATAACCGTGGGTATGGCTATTATAAAAGTTTTATACTTTGCAAAGGTTGTCCAACTTTTAGCCATGAGTCGTGATTTTCAATGGCATTTCAGTGAAATAAGGGATACATGGTGTAAAACGCAGAAATTCTAACTCAAAGGCATGATCAGTTTTCAAAGGGGTCGTCCAAGGTAGCCGCAAAACAGAGACGACTGCTACTAGGTTTGATAGTGACTGCGAATAGATACAGCAACAAAGACGTCCGCGTTCCTGTAGATTGGCTATGAGTTTTGAGGAACCATCTAAATAGAGACCATCATATTTCCTAGAAACACAGTGCCATAGCACGGGTTTGGTCAGATCATCCATTGAGAAGAAGAACGATCAGCAGAGATGAGACGGGTGACGACTGTGACATGCTGCGGTGGGCAACCACGTTCCAGTTGTGTCTTCCTCAAACGATGAAGGAATCCGAGGGTCAAGTTGAAGACTCTATGGGACACGTCGTGATGCTGATGGCAGATCCATACAGCTTCTGGATTAGTAGGGAACACGAATGCAAATCTGGTGCCCTTGCAGAATGTGTCCAAACTGGGGCAGTAGGCACGGTGATCACGTTCCCAGGGGCGTCGGTGCTCTAGTAGCCGATCTGATTGGAGCGGGCATGGGACACATCATGGGGCACGATCTGGACAAAGGGTATGGTGATTAGACCTATGGTCGACCGGGAACGTCGATGCTAATCGGTAATGGCGCAGCTGACTGCGACGGTGACAACCATGACTGCGTAGATTGGGCTTTGGCCAGGACTAGAGCTTGGCTAGGAACTTAGTATGTGTTGGTGATATGCCCTAGAGACGATCGAGTTTGCGAATTGGATCTGCTAATGGGCTTTAATGTTGATTAAAGGACCATTAGGGTTTAGAGTCATAATGGGCTTTAATGTTGATTAAAGGCCCATTAGCGTGCTCTATATAAGAATAGGCAGGGGCCAAGGCGCATTGAGTTTTTTCGAAAAACAGATCTTGCCACCAAAAACCCTGGCCGCCTTCTATTCCCGAACTCCCTTCGAAACCCTATCCGGGCGCGCGGTGCTAGCACACCGGCGCACGGCGATTCCATCCTTGTACGTGTGGATACCGTAGAGGCGCTGCTACTATTGCGGTGTTGATCTGCTCGGGGGTACTCGGGATGTGCTCGGGGGTGCTCGGGACGTGCTCGGGGTACTCGGGACGTGCTCGGAGGTACTCGGGTTGTGCTCGGGAGTACTCGGGACGTACTCGCGAGTACTCAAAAGGTGCTCGGGACGCGCACGACGTTGGATTGGTCTGCTCCAACTCTTCTTCCGCTGCACTGCTCGTCAAGTGGTAATGATTCATGATCCCCTACTCGCATGGCTTCCTGGTTCAATGCGATAGAGAAAATTTATTTTGTGCTAGCGTAGCCTACCCATTCCCCAACAGTATGATAGTAAAAAAGTAGTAAGGAAGGAGAAGGAGGGGTCCTCACCTTGCTTCGATGGTCGAGGAAGGAGGATTCGCGGAGACAACGACGTAGCACATCACCGGCAACGGCGGCGGCGGCGGCACCGGTGAATTGCGACACACGAGCAAGACAGCAGCGGCGTCTAGGGCTTGGGGGTGTGGAACAGGTGTAGTATATGGAATGAAACTCCTATTTTATAAGGCTAGCGATGGCTAGTTGAGGTGAAGTTCAAGCCGGACACGACTCGGATTCGAGTTCGAGTCGTTTACGGTTTCTTTTTCGCAACTCTTTATTCTGAGGATGGTATCTCCACCGACCGGACTCCAAATTGACATTTCTGGACTCTAAATTTATTACTCGAAAAGATCTATAACTTTAGTATTCATTGGAACTTCCAAAAATGCCATCTTGATTTTAAAAAATGCACCACAAGATAAACTGTTTGAACTCAGACTTATCTGCGCAGCACTGATTTCAGGGGCCATAACTCCAAGCTCCATTATCCAAAAGTGGAGTTACATAGGTTCAAATCAAAGCCCTCGACGAGACGTACAACTTTGGTATTGTCAAGATTTGCATTTGAGGTCGTCTTGAACTCTAAAACCACGTGGGAAGAAGAGGATATCCAGGACTCTGCGAATATTTATAGATTTCGTGGATCTTTTTGTTGGGCCTTCTAAAAGACTTGGCTAAGAGTTCGGACTTGAGCAAGATTTAGCCCAAAGATAGTTTAGATATATCTAGGGTTTAGAAAAAAAATTTGTAAATAAATTTAAATTGAACTAGAGAAGGATTAAATATGATTAATGATTGAATAGATGATGAATTCAAGAATTATGAATTCCAATCATTAAGATCTTTAACTTATTCACTATTGAGTTAAAAAAAAAACCTTTTTGAAACCATTTTCACTCGAGACACCAAAGAGAGAAAGAGAAAAAGAACACCAGTGCATTAATCTAGCTCCTAACAAAATTCAGTATGTAATGCACACAATATAATAACATATATTGATTGATTGATTAAGAAAATAGGTTTTAAACCTATTCATCTTAAAATTTCTTGAAAAGTTGTAATTTTGAAAATCAAGGTGTTAGGTGGCAATGCAACATTGCGCTACCAGCCGCAGTGGCGGAGGATTAGTGGTGGGCAACATTAGGGCATGGTCATTCACTTGATGGAGGAGGAGGGAGGCAGGGAAACAAGACATCGATGTAGTGAAACGAGCGTGGTGTTGCGGTGGTGAAGAAAAGATGGGTTGGAACAAAGTACAACTATCGTTCAATGTAGGTTCGATGAGCTAGACACCTCAACTGAGATTTTATCGATTTTATGGTCGATTGAAGATGGGCAATGTCTTTAGTCATTTACAGTCGACCGAAGACGTGTAGTTTGGACTTTCAACTACCAAACATGTAATCATTTTTAGAAATCTTTGTTTTCCACCTAAAAGGCAAGGGAAATCTTTGCTTTCATTTCATATTATTCTAGTCATTCATTCCATGCATCAACATATTCAACCAGGCTGAAACGGAACATTTAGAGCATGTTTGGTTGCTCACATGAGTCTCATCCTGGCTTAGACCATGCATAGAATCTGGTGGAGAAGGTTGTTTGGTGCCCTGAATCCACTATAACGGTCTGGCTCATCGGTTGCATCCGCAGTGAAGCCCAATCAAGCTTCACTCGTGGGCCAGGCTGATCTGATGCAAGCGCAAGGTGCAATGGGCCCACTTGCAGATGGTTATGGTTACCTCTCGCGGCCACCTCCTCGCTCCTTGCTTAGAGCGCCGCCGAGCGATTTCCACCGTGCTGCCCTCGAATCCAATGCGCGCGAGCCTGGGGAAGCAAGGAAGAAAGCCCCTGCCACCATCACCCTAATCGATTCTTGTGAGAACCCCATCTTCTTCCAGGAATTGGGTACCCTACCATCTTCTTCCCCAAGTCCGACGACCCTCTGCGCCCTTCACCGATGAACCACCACCGTCGAGCTTCGCTTGTTCAACATGAGCCTCAGTGAACCTTCCGTGGTTCTCCTCTCCCTTCCGCGCATGACGATTTCCCATTAGCCCAACACCGGCGTGCACCTCCAAGGGAGCCGTGAGCCGCTGCCGCTCTGTCCTCATCATTGGCCAAGCTCCACTGAGTCGCGTCGGCTGAGTAGCCCTCAAATGGATTCCCCATAGGGCGATCGACCTCCTACCGCTGAAGATCCACCGGATTCGGTTCGGAATCGCCGGTGAGGCTGATGCTGGTGACCTCATCGTACCCGCCACCATGCGTGCTGGTGAGACCAACCTCCAGCGAGACCCCTTCCAAAGCAGAGATAAAGGGTTAGGAATCGATCTGTTGAGGGGAGCATAGAGGAGATGTGGGGCCGCGATTTATCGCCGGTGTCAGCTCCTGTATTTGCCACAGTTGTTTTGTTTTGCTGACCAGAGTCGACACTTGCGCTGTGGCCATGCAAGTATGCATGCTTTGACATGCGTACATGCATTCTAGGATGGCATAAGCACACCACTCTCTATACACAGGTCACACAACCATCCTTATATAGACAATCAATCATAACCTTAGTTTATTCAACCTCTCATACAATCTCAGATTTGATTAACCAAACACAAACTTAGCTCAATCTGTCTAAATAGATGCAACTAACTAATTTTTTTTTCTTCAACAAATATAACTTCAGTTAATCTACATATACAAATATAACTCTATAAAATCTTATTCCACAAACTAAACATATTCTTATAATATACGAAAAACACATCCTCACAAACTAGCATCTAAAAGGACAAAACTCTAAGGGCCCGTTTGGCAGAGCTCCAGATTCAACTTCTGAGCTGAATCTGGAGGAGCTCTGCCAAACAGCAGAATTTGGCTTTAGCTCCCTGAGTGAATCACTTCTCCTGATTCACTGAAATGAACTAGAAATTGATGAGCTGAAAAAAGTAGCTTCTCCTGAAAAGCTGACCACGCTGATTCTCCTGATTCATAGAGTTTATCCTAGATAATCATTAAGAATCACTTTCAGCCACAGAATCACTTTATCAGAGAATCAATTTTTTTAAAGAATTTGAATCAGAAGAAACTCTGCCAAACGAGCCCTAATACAGATCCGCTCCCCCTCCCACCAACCCAACCCGCAACACCATTCTTCCATCCACGCCCAAGCGGAAACCGAAACCACCCCCAGCCCAAACCCACGCTGAGAGATCAGAACCCCAAGCAAGCGCCCTCACGCCACGACGACCCCCCTCACCCGAATTCCCCACCTCGTCATGCCCGATTGCGCCGATCCCTTCCCCTCCCAGCCGGATCCAGACATGCCGCCGCGGAAGCCCCTCGCCGGCAGCGGCGGAAAGCTCAAGAAGCCCCTCACAGACAAGCAGCGCGCCGCAGCGGAGCAGCGCCTCGCGCACCTCCGCTCCAGCCTCCTCCTCCGTCCCCTGGACGGCCCCTCCCGGACCCTCCCGCCGCCCCACGAGGCCGCCCTCCGCGCGCTCGGCCTACTCGACTTCGCCCACCTTGACCTCGCCTCCGACGCCCCGCGCCCCGATCTCGTCGCCCCGCTCGTCGCCTACTACGACCCTGCCTGCAAGCGCAGCTTTGTCCGCGGCGTCCGCGTGGCCGTCTCCCGCCACGACCTCGCCCGGGCGCTCTCCCTCCCGCCGAAGCCCGCGGCCACGGCGGAGGCCCCGCCCGACGTGGACCCCGCCGCGGTGGCCTCAGCCGTCATGCATCTCCTGCAGGAGTACGTCCTGCTCCCGTTCCAGGGCGACGACATGTGCATACTGCCCCAGGAGGTGGCCGCCGCGGAGCAGGCGGTCAGGGAGGGGGCGGCGCATAGGGTTGACTGGACAGGCCTGATCTGGGGCCTCGTTGAGAAGGAGATGCTCGAGTTGCCCAAGAGGGACGACGGGGTTTGCTACTACGGGCCGCATCTGCAGAGGCTCATTTGGGCACAGAAGCCGAAGCTGTTCGAGCAGGTGGAGCAAGGGGACAGAGGGGAGCTTGTCCGGGAGGCGTCTGTGGATGTGGATATGGAAGAGGAGGATGAGGATGCCGTTGTGAAAAGCAAGAGTCTGGAGGAGCTGGAGCTGGCAGATGGGGATGCGGATGCGAGGAGCAAGAGCTTGAAGGAATCAGAATTTGGTAATGCTGACGCGAGGAGCAAGGGCTTGGATGAGTTGGAGTTGGGGGATGCCAACACGAGGAACAAGATCTTAGAGGAGCTGGGCTTGGGGGATGAGGATGTGAGGAGTAAGTCAATGGAGGAATCAGAGGCAGTGGATGAGGATGCAAAGTTCAAGAGCTTGGATGAATCGGAGGCATTGGATGAGGATGCAAGGGGCAAGAGCTTGGATGAATCAGAGGCAGTGGATGAGGATGCAAAGTGCAAGAGCTTGGATGAATCGGAGGCATTGGATGAGGATGCAAGGGGCAAGAGCTTGGATGAATCAGAGGCAGTGGATGAGGATGCGAAGTGCAAGAGCTTGGATGAATCGGAGGAAGTGGATGAGGATGCGAAGTGCAAGATCTTGGATGAATCAGAGGCAGTGGATGAGGATGCGAAGTGCAAGATCTTGGATGAATCAGAGGCAGTGGATGAGGATGCGAAGTGCAAGAGCTTGGATGAATCGGAGGCAGTGGATGAGGATGCGAAGTGCAAGAGCTTGGATGAATCGGAGGCAGTGGATGAGGATGCAAAGTGCAAGAGCTTGGATGAATCGGAGGCAGTGGAGGAGGATGCAAAATGCAAGAGCTTGGATGAATCGGAGGCAGTGGAGGAGGATGCAAAATGCAAGAGCTTGGATGAATCGGAGGCAGTTCATGAGGATGCGAAGGGTACAAGCTTTGATGAATTGGGGACAATGGATGAGCCTGCAAAGGGCACGGACATGGATGAATTTGGCTTGGGGTTTGTGACTGTTGCGGGGCCTGGTACACATGAGGTGATGCCTTTGGATAATGATGATGCGGTGGAGGCGGCACCAGAGAGAAGTGATGATGTTGCAGTGGCTGAAGAAGAGGATGGTGAAGGGCCGTCAGTGGACATAGTGGTGACACAGGAAGAAGTGGTGGCTGTAGCAGAGGATGTGGGGGCTGAGGAGACAGAAGGGGAGGAAGAGAAGGATGCAACAGGGTTGAGCTTGGGGATTAACTCTACTGATGGTTATGATAGTATGGATGTGGAAGAGGACATGAATGTTGAAAATCTGGATGAGGATGGCAGTGGCAATGAAGAGGCGGAGGAGTCAGAGGATGATGCATTTGAGGAGTGTAATGGTAGGGAGGACATGAATTGGAGAATTGGGGATGGCAAGGGGGATGAGGGAATGACACATTGTTTACAGCGCTGTAACACATTTGGGGGCATGGAGTTTGAGAATTTGAATAAAGGGGAGGCTGAGATGAGGGATGAGTTGAGGTTTGACAGTTTCTCTGGAAGGGGATCGTTGGAAAGGATGACATCATCAAACCTCCTCGAAGCTATGAACTCAATTCCCCCATCATACAATGTGACGGAGAATGTGCATGACCTGTCTTCTGGGGAATTCTTGGCTATGGGGGCTGATGCACATAAGAATGGAGTGGATCTGGGACCAGGGACCTCGTATTTATTTGGGAATAATGGTAAGAGGCACATCGGTGATAGTGACGGGTACAATGACAATATGCAGGTACAAGAGCAGTTTCCTCAGTCCAATCAACAAAAGAAGATGCGCCACAGCAACAGTAGCAGCATATCACCTGGATCAGCAGTCTTCAATGCAAATATTTCGTTACCTGTACAGAACTTGATGGTCGAGGCAAGCAGGCTCTATGGGCAGATGGAGCAAGAAGTTCAAAGTTTGCAGTTCGAGAAACAACAGTGGGCTAACATGCTGCAGCAGAAGGAAGCCATTATCCAATCCCTAAACTCATCTCGGTTTGAGCAACAGAATAAGTATCAAGTGGAGCTTAGACGCTTTGAGCATGATCTGAATGTTATGGCACAGTTGGTCACTGGTTACAAGAAAGCTTTGAAACAGACCCGGGCCTCTTTTGATGAGTACAGGAAGAAGTTCCCTTGTAACAAGCCTCGTTATGTTGATGTTCCTGGTGGTGGTGGCCTTGTTCTTAGTGTGAGGGAGTTGGAGAGGAAGCAGTTGGAGGAGCAGCAGCAGAAACTTGCTGCAGCAAATGAAATGATTGGAAAGTTCCGGTATGAATGGTTCTCAAAGCTTGACGAGTGGATGCTTTCTGTTGATTCGCTGGGGAGCAGAATTGAAGAACTGTCTAAGGAGATCAATCTTCTCAAGGAGAACAGAAAAACAAAATATGCAACCCTGGCTACAGAGGAATGAGTTCCCTCACAATCAGGTATATGAATTAAATGATCTGGAAAATGCCATGTTTACTGTGTGGTTGAGATGTGCTTATTTACTGTTTGTTTCAGAGTGTATGCACATTGCATGTAGATCAGTAGAATGCTAAAATATTGTTTAAGGCCTTTATTATTTTTCTGAGCACTTTTTCTTTAATGAACTACTAGAATAATATAATTAATGAGACAACTATGGTAGATAAACAAAACAACCTGCTTGATTCATACCATGCAGTATTCTCCACTTGCCTTAATCTATATAGTGCTTCTTAGATAATTTTTTCCCATTGAACTGCTACATCTTGGAATCGCCAGAGGATGTTATATCTCCTTTTGTTTTGGCTTGTTAGTAAGTAGTAACCATCTTTTGTAAATATTTTGAGTTAGTTTTCAGGTCTATAGGTCAACTTGGCTGAGTATATACTATGCTATAATCTGTTACCAGTATCCTTGATATAGCTGAATGCTTCATTAAAGTAGCATGCAATTGTCAGGTTAGTTGGTTCAGATCAGTTCAAGGTGAAATATGGACTGTAGGTTTAAGCCTGAATATTCTACTAAGTTAACAGAATGTGCAGTCTTGCTGTTAGGTTATGAGAAGTTTCTAATGGCCTAGTGATCATATTACTTGATGGATCATTGCTGATAGATTAAGGATGCTAAGTCAGTATATGGTATGTATTTTGAATACTTAATAACCTATAGAGAACTTATGATTACCTGCAAAATGAGCGCTCACTCCATAGCATTTAAATCACTCTCCTTCCCGTTGATCATTGAAATGCTTTAATCATGGATTCATGGTGGTTGGGAGGGGATAGTAATCGTGATTTTACCATAATGAAATTTGTATTATCCCAATTCTAACCAGAAGTTCGGAACCAATGGGGTTGAGCTTGATACTTAATCATGTAAATACGAGTAAGAATCGAGTTCATACATTATGCCACATCAATAAGTTATAGTCGATCATTCAATTGACTTTATGATGCCTGTACAAACATTAAGCATTGGCAAATTTGTCTACAAGACACTATTAAAACGTGGCTTTAGGTGTAGGACACCCATATTTTCGATAGTCCCCAGGACACCGCAGCGAATTAAATATCATATCTAGACGAGGGAGGAGAGAGAGAGCTTTCAAAATGTTGCTGGTGGCCTTGGCTACACTGGTCGAACGAGACCGCATCTGGATCAGGCCCATTGCACCATACCGCATCGGAGGATGGGAGGGAGAGACCGACATGGTTGAGTCAAGGTGGCTAAAACATGTCCCAAGCCGCAGAACTGTCTTTTCCCCATCTCCCTCTCTCCTCCCTCAGCCAGATATGATTAATTTGCTATGGTGTCCTGTAGGCAATACCACGATTTCGTGGTGTCCTGGAGCTAATATCAAAAATAATAGTGTCCTACAACCAAAGCCACATTTTATTAGTGTATTATAGACAAATTTGCTTATATGGGGAGAGTAATATAAAATTTTACTCCATGACTTTTATATGTATCGGAAATTCTACCTTATGGTTGTTGCAACGCTTGTGTCCAATTCTAGTATATCTTAAATACCAGTTATGATAGTTCTGAGATGAGTTTTGGTTTATGAATTTGGTATCAGCCAGCCAGTGTCAAATTATTTACTTGAGAATCAAATTACAATGCATATTTGGTTAGTTTTCGCTACTGAATTTGAAGTTGAGATCGTTTGCAAACCACGAATTGGGCAGAACTTGTCCCCAAATTAACAGCTTAATATTTTGCCAAAAAGGAAAAAAAATTCACAAAGAGCTGCTTGAGAAGTTTCTAAATGATTTTGTTGAGCGATGTTCTTAGTTTCATAGTAACTGTAGCTTGGTTAGGATCTTTTGAGGTCATGGATAAATTGTTGTAGCTGTCAAAATCACATATTAAGTGTTACTCATATTCCAATATAAGGGCCTGCAGGCCCGTACATAACGGCTGGTTCCATGCCTTAGCAGTGTATGCCTTGGTTATGAAAAAATAGTACCACTAGAGTACTAGTTGTCTTCAAATGTACTTAGACAAGATAATGATTTTGTAGTTGTTACTAATTCATGTAATATAAGCTAATGGTAAAACCTTAATCTTGAAGATGAAATAAAGTGTTTTTAATGTTTCAAAATGGAGTAGTCATTGGATGAGATGGCATGATTTTCTGAGAGTCAGGTCTGCTTGTCCTGGCAACAGCAATCTGTAAATATGACCGGTTTTTTAGAAACCAGCTCGGAGCCATAAGAACTTTGAGGGTTATGCCAGAGTATTCAGTTTTCGGTTCACAGTTAACTGCAAGCATATCAGTTTGAGTTTCAAGTTTCGTTTTCACCAAATTATGAGATCGATTCAACACATAGAACTGAGTAATTATAATTTTTTAAATGTTTTTTGTGCTCTGGAACTTTTCTCTTGCCATCATTGTAATCCAATCAATGGTTTTTTTCCTGTGTGTGCTCCGGTTTCATGCAATGTCTAAATGTTGTATGCAAACAAGCACGAACGCCGATTTACATATTAAGTTTTAATCTTGTGTTTTGTGCAGCTTGTATTTGACCAGAATATGCTTAGTAGTTCTTATTCTTTTTGTTGGATAGCATTTTGCACAAGCTGAAAATCTCCCGTCTTTTTAGGCAGGCTCGGATGTGAAGATGGTGCATAGGATGTTTTGATGTCAATGAGCTCACATCAACGGCTGTTGCTACCTGATGGTACATACTGTAGCAGAGATAATTATGTCGCATGTAAAAACTCGGACGTATCATCATAAGGGGACGCTTTGATGATTCGTGCTTAATTTAGATGCCTCTAGGGTCTTTTTAATCTATATCGAAGTGTGCATTCATATCCTTAATTTTGAATTCCCAGTTATTCATTAACGATATACATAGGCCTTACAGGGTTCTGCCAATATCCCAATGTCATACCCTAGGTAACAAATGCGAAGAGTAGCCAAGTGGAAGCACGGCTTTTTTTTCATCTCGAACCGGAAGGAGAACCGTTCTTCATTATAAAAGAACGGTCAACAAAAAGAGCTCAAAAGCTCACAGAAAAAAAACCGCAAACAAACAAAAGGGGGAAAACAAAACGAAAGGTAAGACAGGAAAAAAGACCAACACCATAGGAAGCCAGAAGAATAAACTCCTGGCCGGCACGTCACGCTACTAACGCAGACATGCCCGTCGCGCCCGCCATGGTCCAGAGCGCCACCTCATCCCAAATAACTTGCTCCAGCCAGCGCTCCGGCGACCCGCTGCCATCAAATACAAATTCATTCCGGTGTTTCCATATGCATCAAGCTGAGAGGATAACTAAAGAGTTGAGACCCCGGCAACTATCCATGGGCGCCGAGATGCCGCCCTGCGCCAGCCACCAGTCACTGAAACAAACGTCGGCTGGCTGTGGGGTGAGCTGCTACATTCCCACCTTGGCCAGGATGTGGAACCGAATTTGCCGCGAGAAAACACAGGAGGCAAGCAAGTTTTGCACTGTCTCCTGATCACACAGTGGACACCTAGCTGGGTGAGGTAAACCTCGGCGAGCCGGACAGTTAGCCGTCCAGCACCGGTTTTTAATGGTCAGTCACAGAAAAAACCTACATATTAGTGGCACCTAAGACTTCCATAACCTCTTCCATAGCTCGAACCCTATGCTTCCCAGAAAAAAACATCTTATAAGTTGACTTCACTGAGTACTGACCCAAGGCCGAATGTACCCGGGAATGGTCGTCCAACACATCCTCTTGAAGTTTCAAACCGTCCAAGAAGTCCCAAACCTGAAGATACTCAATGATAGTGTTGGGAGATATTTAAACGGTGTAATGTGGTATCACTATAGCTATCATGGTATCTTAGCCACCGCATGGTATGTAAAGGGTGAAATGATAAAAGTACCCTCTCGAAGCATATGATTGTAACATAATATTTTAAGAACAGGTTGGTAATTTTCTTTGCCCATTCTCTATAAATATGTCCTCTAAGGGCAGAATAGGGGGGCCAGAGGTTTTTCCCCATTATACAAATCTCGTCCTTCTCTGCTCTGTCCTTTGGCTCACAGGTTCTTCTCCAAGTTTGAGTATCCTCTCTAGAAGAGGCTCTCACCGTACTTGTTCGGGGAAAACATCATGAGGCTTGAATCGAGCTAGGTTGAATTTGGGCCTAAACAACATGAGGATTGAATCGAGCTCAAAAACAACAGGGAAATGGTGGGGGATAGCACACCTCAGCTTATGGAAGCTTTCTATTAGATTGGAATGCTTCGGGGAGGCTCCGGTTCGCGGATCGGCTCTTGAAGTGATGGTGAAGATTACGGTCGATGACATGTCTCTAGCGAGAGAGAAGAGGGGGAAAAACTTGGGGAAGTCCTCCGAGAAGCTTGTGGGAGTTCCCACCTCCGATCTTCGGCCTTCAAACACGATGAGCAGAGCTCTCTTTCTCTCTCTAGGGTTGGGTGGAGAGAGGGAGAGTGAGAGAAAAGTGCGAGGGAGAGAGCAAAAGGAAGTGATCTATCCACTTAACTCGAGCCTCTGCGTGCTGGCGGTCAGACCGCGAGCTCAGGTGGTCAAACCACGGGAAATCCACATGGTAGCCCACGTGGCAGCGCACCTGGTGGTTAGACCGCGGGTGACACCGATCAGACCGTGAGGGGGTTCTTTTGCTGAAATTTTCCTAAGTCTCCCCTCATCATCCTCCTTCTATACTTTTCCTTCTCCAAGGTATGTAGGGATTCTCCAAAGTGCTCTAAACCATATCTAAGGTGTTTGAAACATGTTTAACTAGTTTTTGATAGACAAACAAGTGCAAGCACATGCGATGATGATTATGCATGCCTAATTACATAATTAGCATTTTGGGACGTGACATCGGGCCCCTTTGACTCGGCACTAAAAACATGTCTGGGATAAAGGGGATGCAGCTACGAGCTCCACTCTATGAGCACGACCTCATTAGAGTCTTGCTGGTGAAGAAGCTGTGGTTGCATCGGCCTGTGTGAGTGTAAACAACGGCTGTGGCATGCTATGAGCCGCTCCTGAGGCTGTCCAGAGGTAAAGCATGTACGAGTGTGGCTCCCCATGCCCCTCTAGCTCGAGCGAAGGCTAGCCCATGCGAGAGCAAAAAGCAAAGGTAAAATCCATGCAAACCTCCCTGCACAAGGTAGGAGCATGCACCCATTTATTGTCCAGGAGTTGGATATACCTTTGCTTATTACTAGTGTCAGCTGGTGATACGGCGGACCGGCGAGCGGACTAGCAAGTACTCGTACTAGTACTTTCATCATTGCGTGCTATTCTCTGGGCAAGCGTCCGCTGCACCTAGTCGCTATTAGCTTTGGGGCATTGGAACCCTTCGTTTATTACACCAAAGATCTACATCCAATCTAGAAAGATAGCCAATAAAAAATAGACTACCCCACCTGACACACCCATCATCCACGGCAGGGCATGCGCCACAAGGCTTGACTAAAAATCCTAGTGTTCGTACCAGGGTCGATATTTACTCTCACGATACTAACGGATAGTTCCTAACCTTTGCGGGGCTTACCTATCTTGTCCACTAACAAACTCATCTCTTTGTCAGTAGTGGAAAGCCAGCGTGCCTATGCTGTGTAGGCCTGCTTGGTTGTACCTTAAATATCTGAGTACTTTGCCATGAGATGGTAGTAGCCTTTTGACTATGGGGGCGCTTATGGGAGCTATAGTATAATGGCATGGCTGCAGGTCTGCTCTGTAGCTAGTTGATGATATGACATGTGACTGGTTACATTTATTACTAACCCATGGCGTGGGTAGTCTTTGCTTTTTTACAGCATAGGAACCTATGTCAACGTGTTACCGGTCAGCCACTGACCATGAGTGTTTATTGTCTGGAACTTGTGCATTTGTTTGTCTCTATTAGCATGCTTGCAGGCCGATGAGAAGCACAGAGTTCCTCCGAATCGCATGATGTGCTGGCTGCGAAGCCACCAAAAGTCCACACCACCGATTGGCTCCACAGTCACCGGAGACCACCATCTGGACTTGACACCTTTGCTCCTCAGCTCTGTCAAGGATGGGAGGCACTGCTCCTACTTCTGGAGATGCTCGGCGCCAACAGCTCCACCTCTATGCCTCGGGCCACCCAGCACCACTATGACCACTTCAGATCACCCGCGCTTTGGCATCTCCACGTTGGAGGCCCTCTGCACACCTCACCGAAGGCCACCCATAATTTGGCCTCTCCGTGCTAGAGGCCCTCCGCACACCTCACCAAAGGCCACCCACGCTCCGGCCTCTTCGGGCCGGATGCCGTCTGCACACCTCGCCAGAGGCCATCCGCGCTTCGGCCAACTTCGCTGGAGGCCATGCTTCACATAACGGATGATGAGCCCAAGGCTCGTTCAGATACGATCAATATTGCCAATAAACTCAAATCATACAAATTCCAATTGCAAGAGCACATGCACAACAAGTTGACCATCAGGAACATGGGAGAAGCACAACAACCTTACCCTTACATCACCCCTTGAAGGCTAAGTCTACTCGGACTTGAGGCTGAGCTCGTCATGGTCGTGATCGAAGTCGTGGACGTGGTTGAGTCTCAGGACAACACGTTAGTAAAACAGGCATAACTCTCTCATACGAAATCCGTTTTACGCGATCTTAGATATTCTGGAAAGCTTACGATGAGCCCTTTCCAATGGATATGAGCTCGAGCAAATATTCCCGATAGTTTAGTCAAAGTCAAAGAAATAAGGTGCTATACCACCGTTTTGGACTTATTTGGGTCTTGTAATCGTGTCGGGGTTAGAGTACAGGTTGTGTACGCCTCTTTCCATGGCTGCACAACCCTAGGTTGACCTCCTCATGCCCCCTTATAAATATACAATAGCTGTCATAGTTTAGGCTTGGATTTGACTTAGATTATTTTGTTTTAGACAGTTTTACCATTTATCAGTTTGTTGAACCCCAACTCAAGTACTTCATTGGTAATCAGCAATATTTAGATTACATCTACCTGTTCTTGCTTATGTTCTCGATTTGCTGGCAGGAAAAGCCTTCTTGGCGAATTTAACCGTATCTTGGCACGATTGATAACGACTTCTTAATCTATTTTGATTGGAGCCTTTGGATCATCAATGTTGAAGCTCCACCAAATTGACTTATCATATTACCTTTGGAAGATCGGGCATCCCCGCATCAAGTGGTATTAGAGCTTCGGTTGCCCGTTAGGTAATCTCAGTTATCCCCTTTGTTTCGTTTTGTTCCATTACCTAGAGTCCAGAAAATTACCCCATAAAAAGATTTAAATAATAGTTATTCCGCTGTCCAAACCACTTTGTGCCCTTCGCAATTTTGTTTTCAGTTTTCACGTTGTTGAGTTCAAGTCCATCGTCGGTGTCTTTGTTGCTAGTCAAGTCATCATGTCCTATTTTTCTAGTGTCGAGTCCTTGTCTGTTATAGCCGAGTAGTCATTCCGACCACCCACTCAGGGTCCTACTATCTAGTCGCCTCGTCCACCCACTCGGGTTCCGACCAGTCACTCCAACCACCCACTCGGGGTTTGACTATCTAGTCACTGCGATCACTTAGTTGGAGTCGCCCACCTTTTTGGATTTGACCACCATAGCTAAAACAGAGATAGCTAAATTTCAGAGAGAGAGAGAGTATATTTTTATTACCTTTATACACCTGCTAACCAGAAAAAGTTTGTGACCCACATACCTTACTAGAAGGCACTAGAAGAGTTTTGAGTTTGTGTCACATTCAAAAAAAAAGCAAGAAGCAAAGAGCTTCAAAAATAAGAGAGAGAATTGAAAAATCAGTTTGCATTGCGAATTTTGTTCAATTGTGCTTGTGTTTGTTACAGTTTTCGGCTTACTTGAGCTAGTTCTAGGAACGTGTCAGGGCCAACAACTGTGACGAGAATTGTGAATTCTTATTCAGCTTTGCTAATGTAATTTCATTTATTGCTATTCCTTGCTACTAAATACTGCCTGTCTAAGCTACATATTCTCTCGATCAGAATGGTTTCTTCCCTTACAACTACCTCACTCGCACCCGATAAGGTATCACAAACTAGGCACCGGTTGTGCCAATTGCTGTGATTGGTAAGAACATTTGCAAGAGTGTGGTAAGACGTTTGAGAGTGTGTGGCTTCACTTCACTTTCCACCACCTAGTAGTCAATAGAGATAATATCTTTTATTATCTTCTGTCTGCTACTAACCATGGTAGGTGAAATATTGGATGCGAAAGAGTGCATTTTGAGGGAAGAACTCACAATGTTGTTGGTTGATCATCGATAAACTATTAATGAAGATATTGACAAGAAGTTTATGGGAACCAATACCGCATTGCAGTGACTCAATGAAAGCATTGCAATACTCAATACATGCTTTGATCGATTGGTTAATCCTCCACTGAACAATAGTCTAGTGGATCCTCATAGTGTAGCTCATGAACAAGAGGAGTCCATCATGGATGATGAAATTTTGAGGCAAGAACGTGACACCTTTGATGAACAACAAAGGAACCGATTTAACTTCAACCATCAAGGTATAAGAGGTAATAATTTTTAGCAAAATAACCCACATATTATTAATGATGATCCATTTGCTAAGGTTAAGTTTACTATACCATCTTTTGAGGGTGCTTATAATGCTGAAAGGTATTTAGATTGGGAGATGACGATAGAACAGAAGTTTAATGCTCATTTAGTTCCTGAAGTACATAGAGTTATGCAAGCCACTAGTGAATTTAAAAATTTTGCAATCATCTGGTGGAATAAGGTATGCATTGACAAATTAGCACCTACTACATGGAATGCTTTAAAGGTTGCTATGCATAATAGATTTGATCAACCTTCTTTTAAACATGATTTATGTAAGAAATTACAGCACTTAAACCAAGGTGATAGTTTTGTAGAAGAGTATTATCAGGAGCTACAAATTGGCATGTTGCATTGTGATAATATTGAGGATGAAGAGACTGCAATATCACGCTTTTATAAAGGGTTATGGTGTGAAATTCAGGACATAGTCTATTGCAAAGAATATGATAGCATTCCTAGATTGTTCCAACTTGCATGTTTAGCAGAAAAAGAATTATAGGGACGACAACAGAGGTCAAGGAACAATTTTTGAAGCTCGATTACTTCAAAATCAATGCCAGGTCAAGACAAAACAACCCCACATTCAGCTTCACAGTCTGCTGCCTCCTAGGGCGTGTTCAGTAGTACCCTCAACATCATTACACACTCCCGAGGTAAGCAAATCTACTAGTGTGTAGGCTCCAACGAAGATCTCTTCTTCGGTTGCTTCGATTGGTCGCGCGACTGGTATTATTTGCCACTGATGTAAGGGAATGTGCCATGTCATGAAGGATTGCCCAAGTCAGCGAGCGTACATTGCAATAGAGGATATGGATATGTAAGTGCTAGTGATGTTGAGGATGAATATGCTCTTGCAGCTAACCTTGCAGGTGAAGAGGACGAACATGAAATGGATACCGACCATGAGGAAGAATTCGGTGCTGCTGCCATAGAGAATTATAGGAACCTCATTGTTGAACGAGTGTTAAGCATTGAAATGGAGCAAGCGGAATAGCTGCAACGTCACAATCTATTTCAGATGTTCCTCGTAGTCAAGGATTACCATGTTCACGTTATTATTGATGGAGGGAGCTACAACAATTGGTAAGTTCAGATTTGATCGAGAAGCTTGCCTTGCCGACAAGAACCCATCCCCACCCTTACCATATTCAATGGTTCAACAACAGCGGTAAGGTGAAGGTACAGCAAATGGCTAGGGTGCATTTTTTTATTAGTTCATACCATGATTGTGCTGATTTTGATGTAAGTACCCATGCAAGCATGCTCTTTTTTGCTAGGTTGACCATGGAAGTTTGATACAGATGCAACATATCATGGTAGAAGTAATAAGTACACCCTTATATATAAAGGAAAGAAAATAACCTTTCTACCTTTAACCCCTGCTAAAATTGTGAAATGTGAAAAAGAGATTGCTGAAAATAAGAGAAAAGAGTATAAGCATGAATCCAAAAATTAGCAAGCAGCGAAATAAATTTTTTCACCCAAAAAGGAGAAGGTGACAACAACTTCTAAATCTGATGGAATTAAATTGAAAGAGTATGTTATGCTTGTTACAAAATTTGACCTTGTTGAAATTTATAACAATGATCTACCATACTATGCTTCGATATGCAAAGATGCTTTAGTTTCACTCGATGATATATCTAGCTCTTTGCCTCCTGCTATTGCTAACCTTTTGCAGGAGTTTGTAGATGGTTTTTTAGCTAAAGTACCATCGGTATTACTACCAATTCGAGGAATATAACATCAAATTGATTTGATTTAGCCTTTTGGATCACGGGTACGTACAAGAAATCCTTAATCCTTATGTTGTTTCTATTCTTTTGGTTCCTAAGAAAGATGGTAGTTGGCGTATGTGTGTTGATTGTAGAACCATGAACAATATTACTATAAGATATCGTCATTCTATTCCTAGGCTAGATGACATGCTTGATGAGTTAAGTGGTTCTATAATTTACACTAAAATTGACTTGCAAAGTGGTTACCACAAGATTAGAATGAAACTTGAAGATGAATGGAAAACTGCGTTTAAAACTAAGTTTGGCTTGTATGAGTGGTTAGTAATGCCATTTGGGTTAACTAATGCACATAGTACTTTCATGCGACTGATGAACAAAGTTTTACGTGCTTTCATTAGAAGATTTGTGGTGGTATAGTTTGATGATATCTTGATTTATTACAAGTTACATGAGTCACACTTTGATCGTCTACGTGCTGTTTTTAATGCTTTAGGAGATACACATTTGTTCGGTAACCTCGAAAAGTGCATCTTTTGGACGGATCAAGTCTCTTTTCTTAGCTATGTCGTTACTACACAGGGAATAGAAGTGGATGAAGCAAAAATTAATGCCATAAAGAGCTAGCCAACCCCTGAGACTGTTACTCAAGTGAGAAGCTTTCATAATCTTGCGGGTTTCTATCGGTGTTTTGTGCAGGATTTAAGCACCATTGCTGAATTGACGAAGAAACAAGTGGTTTTCGAATGGGGATCTGCACAAGAAAAAATATTCAAGTTGTTGAAAGAGAAACTTACCCATGCTCCTTTACTCCAACTCCCTAATTTTGGTAAGACCTTTGAGCTAGAGTGTGATGCTAGCGGGATTAGAATTGGAGGTGTGTTAATTCAAGTAGGTAAGCCTGTTGCTTATTTTAGCGAGAAATTAAGTGGGTGAAGTCTGAATTATTCTACCTATGATAAAGAATTATATGCTTTAGTTTGTGTGCTTGAAACTTGGTAACATTATCTATAGCCCAAAGAATTTGTTATATATTCTGATCATGAATCGCTGAAACATATTAGGAGCCAAGCTAAATTGAATAAACGACATGCTAAATGGGTCAAATTTATTGAATCTTTTCCATATGTCATAAAGCATAAAAAAGGAAATGACAATGTGATTGCTGATGCGCTTTCTAGGCATTATACCATGTTATCTCAACTTGATCATAGGATTTTTGGTTTAGAGACTATTAAGGATTTATATGCTACTGATTTAGACTTTAAAGAAGTGCTTGAACATTGTAAAGAAGGGAAAACATGGAATAAATATGTGCTGAATGAAGGATTGCTCTATCGTGCTAACAAGCTATACATTCTAACTAGCTCCGTTCATCTTTTGTTGTTACAGGTGGTGCATGGAGCAGGATTGATGGCATATTTTGGAGACAAGAAGACTGAAGATGTGCTAGCCACCCACTCCTTTTGGCCAAAGATGAGATATGACGTTGAACACTATGTTTTATGTTGTACCACTTGCAACAAAGCTAAGTCTCTCTTAAATCCATATGGTCTTTATATGCCTCTTTCTGTTCCTAGTGCACCATGAGAGGATATTTCTATGGATTTTATTTCAGGACTGCCAAGGACAATGAGGTGAAGAGATATAATATTTGTAGTGGTGGATAGATTTTCTAAAATGGCACATTTTATACCTTGTCATAAGAGCGATGATGCTACAAATAGAGCTCATTTGTTTTTCAGAGAAATCGTTTGACTACATGGAGTGCCTAATACAATCGTCTTGGATCATGACACAAAGTTTTTGAGTCACTTTTGGAGATCACTTTAGAATAAATTAGAGATGAAGCTGCTATTTTCTACTATGTGTCATCCCCAGACTGAAGGTCAAACAGAGGTGCAAAACACTACTATATCTTGAAGCCAAAGCCTCCGTGCCGGAGAGGTGCAAAACCTTCCAGCATCTTAAAGGCAAAGCCTCCACACCGGAGAGGTGTAAAACCCTCTAGCATCTTGAAGTCCTAGCCTCTGTGCCGGGTCAGCATTAGACCCTCTGTCATCTCGACGGCCTAGCTAGCCTCCGTGACGGCTGCGGCATGCACCCTCCGGTATCTTGAAGGCCTAGCCTTTGTACCAGATCAGCATTGGATTTTCTGTCATCTTGAAGGCCTAGCTAGCCTCCGTGAAGGCTGCGGCCTTCACCCTCAAGCATCTTGAAAGCCTAGCCTACGTGCCGGACCCATTAGGACCCTACAACATCTTGAAGGCCTAGCCTTCGTCCCGGAGAGATCTAACACCTTATGCTCCAAAAAATACGCAGGTCACGGCAAACCACTAGCCAACGTAGAATTTAGTTTTGCCCCCAACCAATGCAACTAAGTGCCCATAAAAAATCGCACCCTCGAGCCAATAGCGGCTGCAGAGTGCGAGGGGGCCGAGAAAGGGGAGGCAAACAAAGTGTTGGTACGACCAAAGTTAAAAAGCGAAAGGTGAATGCAATGTAGTACAATTTTATTCATACTTACGTACGTACATACGTACATACATGTACACATACACACACACACACACATACATACATACATACATACATACATACATACATACATACATACATACATACATACATACATACATACATACATACATACATACATACATACATACATACATACATACATACATACATACATACATATTGTCGGTGACATGGGAACCGGGGGTCCCCAAGTCTCGAGGCCAGGACAGTAGAGTACCACATGGCGCCCTCCCTCAGGGATTATCTCCCCGAGGTCCGAGAAGACCAAGTTCTGGGAGAGGGTGCTCGAGGCCATGAACAGTGATTCCCGAGTACCCGAGTTCCCTGATGACCCGAGAAGACCAAGTTTCAGGAGAGGGTGCTCGGGGCCATGAACAGTGGTTCCCAAGCACTCGAGTTCCCCGATGACAAGAGAAGTCACAGTTCTGGGAGAGGGCGCTCGGGGCCATAAACAGTGATCCTCGAGCACCCGAGTTCCCCAAGGACCCGAGCAGTCAGGTTCCGGGAGAGGACGCTCGGGGCCATGAACAGTGGTCCCCGAGCACCCGAGTTCCCCAAAGACCAAGAAAGGGCATATTCCAGAGAGAGTGCTCGGGGCTGTGAACAGTAGCCCTCGAGCACTCATAGTTCCCCGAGGGCCTGGTAAGTCCTTCGCCGGTGGTCCCCACAAGGGCTTAGCGGTGAGGTGTCAATTGGTGAGAGGCCGGATGCTGCATTTAAGAGGGCACGTGGCCTATCACTTCCAACCACTCCCCCCACGCCTCCTGCTCGGTCGACGCTGGCTTCTCGGGAGCGGCGGCTGCCCTCGGCTCAGGGCTGGCCGGTGCCCTCGGCTCTGGGCCTGCTGGCGTGCTCGGCTCTGGAGCGGGCGCGCTCGGCCCCGGAGCGGGGACTGGCCTCGGCTCCTCCAGTTGCCTTCGGCCTCCTGCTGGGTCCTTAGGGAGCCTGAAAACAAAAAAGGTTAGCGACTAAACCAACATCCGGGCAAGCATGCTCGAGACAGAGAGGGAGCTTACGTTGTCTTCGGCCCGTGGTACTGCCACCGGGACTCGGGGATCTTGAAGCCGGGGCCCTGCAGCTTCGGTCCGGGCTCCGCCTTCCTCCTCTTCGGTGGAGGGCTCTGGCCCTCGAGCTGTTGTGGGCCGGCCCTAGCGGCCGCTTTAGAGCCTGACTCCGACGGCTGGTCGGTCCGGACACCAGCTGTTGCGCCACCGGCCGGGCCCTGGCCCTCTGGCTCCTGGGCCCTAGACCTGGCCTCCGTCCCGGATTCCGCTCCTGAAGATTGGCCGCCCCGGCCACCCTCCGTCTCGCCGTCGGCCGCCGGCCATTGCCACGGAGGTGACGGCGATGACGAGGAAGATGGCTGAGGCACGTATGCCCGAGGGCGCTTCCCCTTGTCCCCCTGGGCCGCCGGCCCGCTACCTGCGGCGTCCCTGCCGCCAGCCTGCTGGTTGCTGCCTGTGGCGTCCCTGCGGCTGGCCTGCTGCCTGCCGCCTACGGCATCCCTACCGCCGGTTTGCTGCCTGCTACTCGCGGCGTCCCTGCCATCGGCTTGCTGCCTACTCCCAGCCTCTTCATCCACCCTGGGGATTTGTATAGTCCCGGGGTTCTGGCGCCCTGGACGCTCCACCAGGCCCTAGGCGTTGAACTCTGGCATGGTCGCTTGCAATGCCATCCGGCCCGAGTCCGCGCAGAGCGCCAGCTCCTCTCGGGGCAGGACCGCCTGGGCAAGGTCCTCGACGCCGGTCACCACCTTCAGCAATGTCGCAAGCGCCCCCTCGTCCAGGTTCCTGTCCTCGCTGATGTGGGTCCTCGTGATGTCGCCCGAGCCTGTGTACATCCAGGCGGCGCGGGCCCGCTCCCACAGGGGGCCAGACGGTGCCGCAGGTAGTCGGCCACCACCATCAGTGAAGTCAGCCCCGCCCGGCACAGATCGTCGATGCGGTTCAACACTGGGTGCATGCGCTCATCCACCACGGGGGCTGCATCCCAGGTTGGCTTGTGGGGTTCCGCCGGCATCTCGGGCAGCGTGAGGCGGTCATGGGGGCTGACGTCGACGTAGACCCAGTCCCGACGCCAGTCCTCCCATTTGCTCCACAGCCCTTGTGGAATGTAGAGTTCGCCGAGCCCGTCCCGCAGGCGGAAATTGCAGCAGCCGGCAACGTCCACGTCGGAGGATCCTTTCTTCTTCCCGGCAGCTCGCAGGACGAAGAAGTGCCAGAACAGGGCCACCAACAGTGGCACTCCCACGAACATCTCACAGAAGTGCGCAAAGATGGCCAGGATTACCACTGAGTTTGGACTCAGGTGGACGAGCTGGATGCCGAAGGTGTCCAGCACTTGAAGGAAGAAGGTTGAGAAGGGCGGCACCGGTCTGGCAGTGATGAAGGAGACGAAGATGACAATCCGCTCCGGCCGGCGCGTGGAGGGCAGGAAGCTCGCCGGTGTCACCACCGACGCCTCCCGCTGGCCGGCGGGCACCATGAGCTTGCGGACTTTCTCCGCCCCCTCCTCGTTCACAATGTGTGACTCCGGCAGCACACTGTCAGAGCTCGACTTGTCCCAGCGGCTGCTTCCTGCCCTCGGCATCCTTTGGGGGTGAGGAGTGTGCTAGAAGGGATGAGAGAAAGAGTGCACTGCAGGCCGAAAAGAGGGCGAGAGCTCCTGAGCGCAAGGAAGAAGAAGACAGAGGTGATGATCGCAAGAATGGTGTAAGGAGAAACGGTTCACTCCCCCTCCCTTTTTTATATCCTAGGGATTTCAAACGGCGCTTTCCGCAGTGCATTCGGCGAAGCGCATTCCCTCGATCGGCGCGGGTTCCAGGCGAATGTCCCTCGATCCGTGTGGTTGCCAGGCACACTATCCTCGATCCGCGCAGTTGCCACGCGCACCTCCCGCCTCGTTATCACGCTCCTCAAGAGTCGGAAGGACACGCGTCCTCTCAGTTCCCCGCCTGGGCCGTACCAAAAGCCTAGGCCCGAAAGACTATCGTCTGAGAACAGGCCACGTGGCATCGATGCTGGGATCGGCCTCGAAGAAAGCAAGGGCCCCATCCGTAGTCTCTGGGCCATCGCCTACCAATGGGCCCGGGGGCTGCTGTTGGTGACATGGGAACCAGGGGTCCCCGAGTCCCGAGGCCAGGACAGTAGAGTGCCACGTGGCGCCCTCCCTCGGGGATTATCTCCCCGAGGTCCGAGAAGACCAAGTTCCGGGAGAGGGTGCTTGGGGCCATGAACAGTGATCCCCGAGTACCCGAGTTCCCTGATGACCCGAGAAGACCAAGTTCCGGGAGAGGGTACTCGGGGCCATGAACAATGGTTCCCGAGCACCAGAGTTCCCCGATGACAAGAGAAGTCACAATTCTGGGAGAGGGCGCTCGGGGCCACAAACAGTGGTCCCCGAGCACACAAGTTCCTCGAGGACCCGAGCAGTCAGGTTCCGAGAGAGGGCGCTCGGGACCATGAATAGTGGTCCCCGAGCACCCGAGTTCCCTGAGGACCAAGAAAGGGCATATCCGGGAGAGAGTCCTCGGAGCTATGAACAGTAGCCCCCGAGCACTCACAGTTCCCCGAGGGCCTGGTAAGTCCTTCGCTGGTGGTCCCCACAAGGGCTCAGTGGTGAGGTGTCAATTGGTGAGAGGCCTGATGCTGCATTTAAGAGGGCGCGTGGCCTGTCACTTCCAACCACTCCCCCCACGTCTGCTGTCAGTCCCTGCCACGGTCTGGCAGGGAGGCGTGAGGACATTTAATGCGCGGGTCCCTTCGCGCGTCATCCGGCGTGCCTCGGGATAACGTCGCAGGGCTCAAGGCGTAATGCCTGCCGCCCAGCTGTGTCAGGCTCGCTCTGACCGGGCGGGCACACGGGGCTGCTCGGTGGCTGCCCGGCGGGCCCTCCCCGCTGCACCCGCTGAAAAGCAGAATGATGACGATGAAGACCGGATGGGTGCGTGTTTTCAACCCTCCCCGTCACCTCAAGCTGCAGCCCATGCTGCTTGCTTTCCATTTATGGTGCCTTGGAACTTGCGCCATCTTTTCTGGGCACACTACCCGCCTCGAGAGAGCATGAAGCTCTAGACTTAGACAAACATCCTTGTAACACAAGAGATCCTCAGAGAGACATTCCCTGAGCATTTATAGCATACACACAGGAGTAGGGTATTACGCTCCGTGCGGCCCGAACCTGTCTAAAATCCCCTGAGCATTTATTTCCTCCTTCATCCGATCATTCATTCCACCTGCATCTCATTTAATCCCATTTATTTCACATACGAGGCAGATTCAGAATCATCCCCCCAGCTGAATCTCAAAGGGGGTCCCTCCGGATCCCCGCTTGTGGAGTTCACCCTCCGACACATACATACATACATACATACATACATACATACATACATACATAAATACATACATACATACATACCTGCGTACATATACATATACTTACATGTGGTATAACCACCTTGGAAGCTTCCTTGTTGTGGCTAAAGCCATGACAATAGCACTAATAGAACACTCCCTCCGCCCGCTCGCAGCCGAAAAGCGCGAGGGGGGCAGGGGAGTTAGGGAGCCAAAGTTTTGGTCGAACCTACACAGGTTGCAGATTTTCACTAGCTCCAAAAGGCTTGATCGATCCTGCACAAGTTGCAGAATTTCACTAAGCCTATGAAAACACATTATTTTCAAAGAAGTATAGGACAGGGGCAAGAATCGAGATGAACTGCATCTCTGGCTACCGCCGCGGGCGGCTTTGGACGGTCCAGCCTCCGACGAGCCCCACCGCGCTTACCGTTGAGGGGGTGGCGTATTGTCCCTCTCAGCCTCACCATCGACTCTATCTCTGGCTACCGCCGCGGGGGCTCCGGATGGTGCATCCTTTGACGAGCCCCGCCTCGCTTACCACTGAGGGGGTGATGAGCTTCCACCACTGATGGCTTAGCGAGCTACCTCAGCCTCGCCATCTACTTTGCCCCTAGCTTTCGCTATCGAGGGCTTCAGACGGCTCTTCCCTATCACACCCCTCAGCCTTGCCGTCGACTCCACCTCCAACGTCCACCGCTAAGGGGGTAGCAGACTGCCTCAGCCTTGCCATCGACTCCACCTCCGGCGTCCACCGCTAAGGGGGTAGCGGGCCACCTCAGCCTCGCCGTCGACTCTGCCTTTGGCTTCCGCCGCCGAGGCTCCGGACGGCTCTGTCATGTCACACCCCTCAGCCTCGCCATTGACTCCACCTCCGGCATCTACCGTTGAGGGGGTAGCGGCCCGCTTTCAGCTTTCACCGCTGAGGGGGTAGCGGGCTGCCTTAGTCTCACCGTCTACTCCATCTCTGGCTTTCACCATCGAGAGCTCTGCCCTGTTACGCCCTTCAGCCTCACCGTCGACTCCAGCTCCAGCATCCACAGCTGAGGGGGTAACGGGCTGCCTCAGCCAAACCGACGACTCCACCTTTGGCTCTCACCACTGTGGGGCTAGCGGGTTTCCTTGCCCTCGCCGTCTACTTCGCCACTGGCTTTCGCCACCAAGGCCTCCGGACGGCTCTGCCCCGTCACGCCCCTCAGCCTTGCCGTCGACTCCACCTACGGCATCCACCGCTGAGGGGGTAGCGGGATGCCTTAGCCTCGCCATGGACTCCACCTTCGGCTTCCACCGTCGAGGGCTCCAGACGGCTCTGCTCCATCACACTCCTCAGCATTGCCATTGACTCCACCTCCAGCATCCACCGCTAAGGGGGTAGCAGGCCGCCTCAGCCTCGCCGATGACTCCCCCTCCAGCTTCCACCATCGAGGGGATAGCGGGCAGCCTCGGCCTCGTCGTCTACTCCACTCCCAGCTTCCACCGCCAAGGGCTCTGGACGGCTCTACCCCGTCACACCCCTCAGCCTCGTTGTCGAATCCACCTCTAGCATCCACCATTGAAGGGGCAACGGGCCACCTTAGCCTCATCGATGACTCCACCTCTGACTTTCACCGTTGTGGGGGTAATAGGCTACCTCAGCCTCACCGTCTACTCGCCTAGGGCTTCGGATGGCTCTGTCCCCATCTTGCCCCTCAGTCTCACCGTCGACTCCACCTTCAGCATCCACCTCTGAGGAGGTAGCGGGATTCTTAAGCCTCGTCGTCGATTGCACCTCTGGCTTTCACCGTCAAGGCCTCCGGACAACTCTGCAACTGTCACGCCCCTCAGCTCCGCTGGCAACTTCGCCCTTGGCTTCACTGCGATGCTCCGACTGATCTAACCTCCATCGAGCATCGTCACGGGCTCCAGACCATGTCACCTCCATCAAACCTCATCGCCGCTGCTTGCGGCCATCGCCGAGAGGTTTTACAAGGACAGGAAGTTGTTCGGGGTATCCTAACACCTAGGTGGGGCTGGAGCTAGTTCTTTGATCATTTGCTCACCCCTCGTAACCTCGGAGCCACAAATGAGAGGTACTGTTGGGGGAAGGCCCCAGTCTGGAGATATTTAGACGGTACACTGTGGTATTACTATAGCTATCATAGTGAAGGAGTGAAATAAAAAATATACCTCTCTAGGTATATGGTTGTAACATAATATCTTAGGAGCAAGCCGGTAATTTCTCCTACCCCTTCTCTCTATAAATATGCCCTCCAAAGGCAGGAGAAGGGGGAGGGGGGGGGGGGGGCAGAGGTTTTTCCCCATTACACAAATCCCATCCTTCTCTGCTCTCTCATTCTGGCTCATAAGTTCTTCTCCAAACTTAAGTCTTTTCTCTAGAAAAGACTCTCGGCGTACTTATTCGGGAAATACATTTCTCTTCGTCAACAGATAGGTTGGACTGAGAGTGCCTTTTTGATGTTCCTGACCCACCTTTGGTTATGCAAAGCATCTGCAACTGTGCGCCGGTCAATGAACCTCTTGCCTACCGTTAATGGAAGCACAACCTCTTCGGCTTGATTTCACCCTTGTGCTAACACCTGCACTTTTCCAGTGGGTGGATACAATTTGGTTCCAAATACGATTCAGGTACCATACATGATGCAATGGTCTTAAATGGCTTCAGTGCCTTGAAGAATGTCAAACAGTTCCCCAAGTCCTAGCAAAATCAAATGCGATATTTTACTAACGCTTGGATTTCTGAAGATGATGACATCTGGTGTGGCATAGAACTAAACAATTCAAAGGCGTCAGCTTGATGAACCATACACTTTCAGTGTACAGGAAAATGGGCTTCTCATGCATCTCCGAACTTCGTAACCTAGACGTTTTCCAAGTTTCAGAAAGGAACCTCGTAAGCTGGTGTTCTCCGATTCCTAGTTGATGTTAGTTGGAAATTTCTAGTGGTGCATGCGCCACATTTGTTTAGCTGCATTTGCATTGTTCGGCAAATATTTTCTGGTCTTCTCCCGTGGATTGCGGATACAGTTCATATCTTACTAGACTGCTTATGTGAAGCTACAGGAGAGCAGTGCATATCCTTTGGCAAATATATTGCTGGAGAAGCTACTGGACTATTTATCAATATCTTTTGGCAAACATATACGTTGCTGGAGAAACTTGAGCTCTTGCATGGATGAAAGAGGTTTCAGAACTAGATGGATAAACCGTGTTCCTTGAATTCTATTGGTGACATGGTGAAGAGTTAATCACTTGTTTCGGTTGGAGAATGGATCTTCGTGAAGGATAACGAGCAGAGTTTATAAATTTTCTTCGGAGTCATTAAGAATTGCTCAAACAAAGTTTAGATCCATGAATTGGATCCAACAGTTGTTTTCGTGGCTACCATGGACCCAAGTTTCGTCTTTCAAGAAATTGTTAAATTCTGCTTCAAATCAACTGATTAAAATAGTAATATAACTCCAAGTACGTGTCAGGTTCGAATCATAAGTCCGGTCCATGTGCTCATCTCCTTACGTCGTGTCAAAATTTAAGAAAAGAAACGTACGTTCGCTTGCACAAACACACTTCTTTCTTGTCTATATCAAGATGGTATTCAGAGTTTCAGATATGAAACAACAGAGGCATTTTGCAAACCTTCCCCTCCCCCCTCCTCTGTGTTTGATCCGATAGACTTTATGCGATCCAAATACTTGATTAATAAGATGATTGTACGTTATGTCATTATAAACAGTTTTATGACGTCGCTAGCTAGAAGTTAATTCTTTGCCTCCTCTGGAATGCATATTTCCATTGACCTAACTGCTGTGAAGGCAGATTTTGTTTATATTTTTCTCAAGGTGAGATTTCTTTATATTTTCGTCCACGTTAGTCAGCTCTCGTGTTGCTTGTTTATTTTCATGAATGTGCTTATCAATTCGTTTTTGCGAAGCTTCGACCAACGGGTGTCAGCTCTCCATGGCCATTTCTTGATTACAACTCGTCAACTCGGCACCTCATCATGCCTCACCATTTTCGTGTTATCTTTTGCTATTCACGCCAGGATATATTTCTGTGAACAGCCCTGATGCTTTTGGCATGACTTGGGTAGTATTCGGAATCCAACACAAATGTCAGAATCTAACTCGGATTCGGTGTCCAATTCGATAAAAAAAATTTAGATACGAGTGTCCAGGTAAGAGTGAACTTGGGGCCTGTTTGTAAAGGAAGGATCGATCCAGGAATGTATGTTGTTTTCTTCATATTTAAGCAAACTCATAAGGACTTGGATCCCCTGTTTTAAAGTTCATGACCAGTGGCGGATGCAGCTTGGTCCCTGGGTGTGCCCGGGCACACCCTAAAAAAGCTAGGGGATAGCAACTACCACGCCGCTCTATCGATCATGGCTGCAAAGCTGGCCTAAGAATGAGCTCATCATACAAGAGTGAAGCCCGGCGAGCAAAGCCTGAAACGGAAATCCCCAGCCCAACGAGCGCGCACACGAAGCCTCCTCTAGACACCTGTGCTCTGTGCTTCTGCTGACCTGCTTGGCGCTCGCCCAGTGGCCCTAGCAGTGGGAGTGGGAGATCTAGCCTCCGCCGGGCCGGACACCTCGTCTCCTCAAGCCCGCGTCCCGCAATGCGGCCTCACGATGCTCCATCGCCCTGCTCGCTGCCCACGCTCACTGCTCCAACAGTGGCCATGGTACTGCTCTGCCTACCAGCGTCCAGCCATGGCGCCGCCCATGCTCACCGGAATGGGCACACCCTTTCAAAATTTTCTGGATCCGCACTGTTCATGCCATATTGGTTACTCTAAACTTATGCGGCTCGCATATTCATCTAAACTCTTGGGGTATTATGACCCTACAACCTTTGGTCTTAGGTCCCGTTTGGTTCAGAAATTGAGCCTGGATTTGCGGAATTGAATTGGGCCCAGTTCATTTTGGCTGTCTGGTTTTAAGTTGAGCTGGAATTAAATTGGAGGCTTGTTTTTGCCTGAATCGTAGTCTTACTAAAACAGGCAACCCACTGAATCAGTCGATTTATCTTCCTTCTTGGTGTACTCCTAGTGCTCCGCTCGCTCACCGCCGCCACCACCGGCAGTGGCTCTGGCCATGAAATCTCTTAGCAGCAGCCATCTCAGCCATGAGAACCCGCCTAGATCCACCTCTCCCTCCTCTTCTTCATGGCCGGTGACCATGGCCTCCTCCCCATCTTATTCCTCATGGCCGGTGCCTCCTTATCTTCTTCATGGTCGAGTTGCCAGATCTGGTGGGGGATTTATGTTTAGATCTGCACGCCGGCAACTGCTACATCGCCACCTCCGCGAGCTTCATGGAACCACCGTAGCATGACCGCCAACTACCCATGGCTGCCACAGCTAACTCCAAGGCCGATAGCATCATCTCGTTCGCTTCGATCTTGCCTATCTAGCACCACTAGTCGAAGATTAGTTCCTAACAATATATCCGTAATTGAACTGGGGTACCTTCAAGATAAGAGATCAAGCAAGAAACAAGACACGCGATGTATACAGGTTCAAGGCCCCAGAGAGGAGTAATACCCTATGTCCTATGTGGATGATCTATATATAGAGTAAATCAGATCTAAACTAATTTAAGGTTAAAGTCACCGAGTATCTCCAAAGCTAAGGTCTTAGTGCTTGCATCGAGTTGTGTAGGCGTGGATCTGTTATCCATTGTGTTTTTCCGGGGGTCAGGGTCCCCGCCTTATAAAGGGGTCCTCGCATCGCCTTAGTCTCAATTGTAATTGATAAGGAGTCCTTCATCTTTTCGTTCAAGGCAAGGTAGTCAAATACAACTTAGATACTAGTCGTGTTCGAGTCGGTTAACCCAATCAAGATCTTCCTAGTACAGGTCTTTGTGATCTCCAAGTATATCGAGTCCTATAGATTCAGGTATGCAATATCTGGAGTTGTCCATCAGGTAAATGGTGTACTTTATCTGTGTATGATGTACTCCTTATGCATATATACCCTGTAGTTAGATATTCGACAGTAGCCCCTAACTCTACTCAGTAGGGAGGATTTCCACAAATTCCTACTCAAGTACTGTCAAGTCTGAACCTGGTCGAGCAAGGTAGATCAAGCTTGCATTTGAAAGAATCGAGCAAAGGACTTCCTGTTCCAAGTATCGAGTGGAAACACTATTGGGTCGAGCGCCCTACCATTGTACGCACTCGAAGCTCAAGAAAAGCTCAAGAAAGCTTGAAAACTCAACATCTCGACATCCATCTTTCGGTAGAGTTAAAAAAGAAATCTCTAAAATTTGAACCGTTGGGTATAGGCGCATTTAATGCACTCGAATGGGTGTGCGAAAATTTGCACGATGCCATCACCCTATCTTTCACGCCGAACTAGGTGCCACAGTAACAGGAGTAGTTACCAAAGAAAATGTTAAGTACCAGGCTTTATATCCAAATGAACTGGACTGTAGCTATTCTTTATCCTCTTTCCATAGTCTCCTGCTTCAAGCTTTCACCTTTTTTCACCCAAGCATGTGCCACCGCACAGCAATCTTGCTCCATGGCCTCTAGCCCTTCTGCTCCTTCCTCACCTAAGAAAGAAACCAAGTTGAAGGCTGTCGGCGTCTCCTCCGAGCAGTGGGACGAGATGAGGCTTCTGACCGACATCTGGGTGATCTCGATGATGCAAGAATCAAAGCTTCAAGAACTTGAGGGAGAAGGAATCATTCCTCCTCGCGAGCTGGCCAACTGGAGGCCGACGTCTGGTGAGGAATTCCCATCCCGCCAGTTCAATCATGAACTCATGTGTAGCATCTAGGCCCCTAGGTAAGTGGTAAGTGTTTCGGTGATTAATGACAACCATATTACTGTGACTAACAATTTGTTTTGAAGGGAATCAAAAATTCAGTATACAATGACATTTGGGTAATCTTGGTCCCTAAAGTGCTTATATGGACAATCAAAGGACATATGCTTTAAGACTAAGGATCTTCTAGTTCTAAGTGTCACAAAGGAGATGGAGGATACTTAGAGTAGTATAGGTCTTCTTTTCTTTTAGTCTTTTGACCGTACTATAAAGGGGGGCTAAAAGTAGTAGCTTGACTTAGTGAGTCTAGACATAGATGATGCACACTTGTTAAATTCTAGCACTAGGTAGAGCATACAAGTCCATGGTGAAGCTGTCAAGGAATTAGAGCTCAAAGAGATTTGAATTGGACGAGCTCACAAAAAATTTATTCACCGGATTATCCTCTGATGGATGTCTAATACTCACCGGATAAACACTAATTGAGGCATCCGAATTATATGAAAAATTTCAGAAGTGTCACACCGGAATGTCCGGTGATGGAAGTCCGGTGACCACCGGAGCTTTTCCAGCAGAGAAAATTTTGGGAGAAAAACAACTTTGTAGTCACCGGATTATCCGATGCCCCATAATATGAACACCGGACTATTTCTTGCAGAGAGCATTGCTTGGGGCCACAGTGGAAAATTACAGTCACCGGACTATCCGGTGACTTAGCTGGCAGAACACCGGAGAAATGTTGCGAAGAAACTCAGACAAATTGAACTCACCGGATTATCCGGTGAGAGAAAAAAATATCACCGGAGTATTTCTTGCAGAAGGTTCTGAAATCTAAAGGGTCGGGTAAGTTGTACTCACCGGATTATCCGGTGATGACTGTTGTTCACCGGAGTTTGTCACCGGACAAATGTTGCCGTGCAACGGCTAGTGACAGCTGACTCTGGGTTTGAACCCACCGGATTATCCGGTGATCTTAAGGATATAGCCAGCGGTTTATCCGGTGATTACAGAAAAATGGGAGTGGTTAGCCAACGGCTAATTTTTATCTCTAGGCTATAAATACCCACTCAGATGGTTTCAACAGTGGCTCTTGCGACTCTGTAGCAGTTCATACACTTGGTGTGTCATTTAAAAGCAAGAGAGAGAGCACTTGTGTCCATTCCAAGTTCTTAGTTGAGGATTAAGGACTTCTTTGAGTGCTTGAAGAGTAGCAAGTGTGCATCTAGTTGTTGTCTAGGCTTTGTCTTTGTCAAGCGAATCTTGAGGCTTGTTACTCTTGGTGGTTGGCAACACCTAGACAGTCTTGGTGATCGAAGGATTTCTCGGTGAGCTCTTGGAGGAATTGTGGGAGCCCCGGGAGAAGGAGGATGTACTTGGTTTGATACCCGCCAATCCGGAGATGGCGAAGGGGTAATCAAGAGAGAGCACTTGAGCCTTGGTGACTCAAGGGGGAGCGACATCCTTGGTGGATGCTCCAACGAGGACTAGGGGGAAGTGCCAACTTCTCGAAATCTCGGAAAAAAAATCGGTGTTGTCTTCTCCAACTCCTTACTTTCTTGCATCTTATTTTGAGTTTTGTTATTATTGCAAGTTCTTCTTAGTGATTATCTTTCTTAGTTAATTCTTGCTTGATTAGCTATCTAGTTCTAGTTAAATCCCTTAGTTACATTTCCTTTTAGTTTTATTTGCTAAAGCGGTAGAAGTTTTAATCAATATCCCAATTCACCCCCCCTCTTGGGCTATTCGATCCTTTCAATTGGTATCAGAGCCACGTTCTCTTGATAGGCTTAAAATCCTAGAGAAATGGCCCCGGGGAGCGGAAGTAGCGTGCCAAGGTTCGAGGGAAAGAACTTTGCATATTGGAAAGTTCGCATGGCGAGCTACCTAGAGGCTATTTCCCCCGAGTGTTGGCAAGCAACCTCCGTTGGGTTTGAACAACCTTTTACCGAACAAGAAGTTAGGTGGAATGCTAAGGCTAAGAATGCTATAGTTGAAGGAATTAGTGAAGAAGTTTTCTCTAGAGTTAGAAGTAAGGAATTCGCTCATGACATTTGGGTCGCTCTTTGTGAAATTCATGAGGGATCTAGGAGAATTCGTGAAGAAAGATATCATGTGCTTATGAATGCTCTAAATCAATTCAAGATGCTTCCAAATGAATTATGCAATAATATGTATTCTCGTATGAACATGCTTGTGGAAGAAATCAATTCTCTTGAACTCACTCAATTGTCCGATGGAGATGTTATTCGTAGGATCTTGATGGTACTTCCCAAGCCACAATACAATATTGTTATCTCTCTTCTTCATGAAAGAGACATCAATGACATGACCATCACCGATGCCGTTGGAAAGATATGTGCGCATGAAATGTTCTTGTTCGGAGATCATGAGTCCTCATCCATGAAAAACCTTGCTCTCAAAGCAAAGATGGTCGACAACAAGAAGAAGAAGATCAAGCTTCCGTCATCATCAAGTGAAAGTGATGAAGATGACGATAATGATGAAGATGATGATAATGACTCCGACACCGAGCTTGCTCTTCTCATGAGAAGAACCACAAGGATGATCTCTAAGTTTCAAAAGAAGGGCTACAACTATGACCCCAAGAAGAACAAATTTCGTCCGAAGAAATTTGACAAGTTCGAGGGTGGAGACAAGAAGAAGTGCTACAATTGTGGTAATCTTGGTCATATATCATATGATTGCCCTCATCCTGACAAGAGAAACAAGAACAAGTCCAAGAGGCTTGATGCAAGTGAGGATGAGGACAAGTACAAGAAGAAGGATCAAGATAAGAAGAAGAAGAAGCTCTTTAACAAGAGAGGTGGAGGACGTAAAGCCTACATTGTTGGTGAATGGGTCTCCGGTGAGAGCTCAAGTGATGACTCAAGTGATAATGATGACAACAACTTCGCGGGTCTTGCAATCGTCAATGATGATCCACCTCTACCTCCACCACCTATGTGCCTCATGGCAAAAGGTAACAACAAGGTGAGTACTGAGAAAGATGATAGTAGTGATGATAATGATCTTTCTCCTAATGATCTATCTAAGCTAATGAATGACTATGCTACTATAATCAAGAGGCAAAAGGCTAAAATCAAGTTGCTTGAAAATGCTAACTCCATGCTTAGTTCTAAACATGATGAGTTGCTCACTAAACACAATAATTTGCTTGGAAAATATGATGAAGTAGTTGAATCCAACAAGTCTCTCAAAGCAAGTAACTATAAGCTAAAACTTGAGCATGATGGCCTAATATACAAACATCAAGAACTTGAGTATGCCTATGATGCCATTGATCGTAGCTTGAATGATTTGGTTGATAATGATGTAGTTAAGGTCAATGCATCTACTTCTTGTGATGATCTTCGTGATATATCATGTGATATTACATCATCATCTAAGACTAACCATGCAAGGGAGCAAGAGCTTGAAAGTGAAATTGCAAGTCTGAAATCTTGTGTGGCCCGGTTGACTAAGGGGGAGTACAAGCACAAGGAAATCCTCATGAAGAATGCTTTGTACTACAACAAGAAAGGACTTGGATGCTTCCCCAACCCGGTAAAAAGGATCATAAAGACACCGGAGATCAAGAATTGTTTCATCAAGGAAGTTGGTTCATATTGCCAACATTGTCAAGTCACCGGACACCACACAAGGGAGTGTCCAATTCCTACCAAACCTCTCCCTATTTTGCCTTCCAAATACAAGTCCACATTTAATGATCATCATTTTCTATTGCATAAGCTTAAAAATGGTAAAATTATGGCAAAATTCATTGGAACTCAAGCTAAGGGCAAACTTCCTAGGCAACTTTGGGTGCCTAAATCTCTTGTATCTCACATGAAAGGTACCAAACTTGGTTGGGTACCTAAACAAAAGGCTTGATCACATGTGTGTAGGTGAACTACAAAGCCGGTGGAAAACATTGGGTGCTTGATAGCGGATGTACACAACATATGACTGGCAATGTAACGATGTTCACCTCTCTAGAAGATGAAGTGGATAATCATGATAAAGTCACTTTTGGTGATAACTCTAAGGCAAATGTGGTAGGTTTGGGTAAGGTGGCTATCTCAAAAGATCTCTCTATTTCCGATGTTCTTTTAGTAGAATCACTTAGCTTCAATCTACTCTCCGTAGCTCAACTATGTGATTTGGGTTTCACATGCTTGTTTAGTGATGTTGATGTTATCATAACGAGTAAGAAGCATAATGACCTAATATTCAAGGGGTTTAGATATGGGCATATCTACCTTGTGGATTTTTCCTCTAATGAAGCTAGCTTGACTACATGCCTTTTCACCAAGACATCTATGGGTTGGCTTTGGCATCGTCGGCTTGCACACATTGGGATGAGCCAACTCAAGAAGGTATTCAAAAATGGGAAGGTGGTTGGTGTGAAGGATGTGGTTTTCGAGAAGGACAAGTTGTGTAGTGCGTGTCAAGCCGGAAAACAAGTTGCAAGTCCTTATCCATACAAATCTATGATGTCCACGTCAAGATCCTTGGAACTTCTACACATGGACCTCTTCGGACCGACTACCTACAAAAGTCTTGGTGGTAATTTATATTGTCTTGTCATTGTTGATGATTATACAAGATATACTTGGACTTTCTTTTTAGATGACAAAGGAAAGACCGTTGAAATCTTCAAGAAGTTCGCAAAGAGGGCTCAAAATGAGTTTGAGTCCACACTTGTGAATATCCGGAGTGACAATGGGACAGAGTTCAAGAACACTCAAATTGAAGACTTTTGTGAAGAAAGAGGCATCAAACATGAGTTTTCATCAACCTACACACCTCAACAAAATGGCGTAGTGGAAAGGAAGAACAAGACCTTGATTACACTTGCAAGAGCAATGTTAGATGAGTATGGTACCCCAGAGAAGTTTTGGGCGGAAGCAATCAATACGGCGTGCCATGCTTCTAACCGAGTCTACCTCCATCGACTATTGAAAAAGACGCCATATGAGCTTCTCATTGGGAGAAAACCCAATGTCTCCTACTTCCGGGTGTTCGGATTTATTTCTTGTGATAATGTAGGTGATGAACCCTTGAGAGATGCAATGAAGAATATGGCAATTGGGGATATTAAGCCTAAGGAGGATGATGGAGATGTACTCTCTACTTCAATACCGCACACCTCAATGGCACCCCAAGTTGATAAAGATGAAGACAAAGATGATCAACCACTTCCATCACATGACGTCCATATCTCTCAAGAGGAAGCTCAAGCGCAAGCTCAAGATGTTGGACCACCACAAAATACACCTCAACAACCACAAGTGAAGCATACACATATTTCCAAAGACCACCCGATTGACTTGATCATTGGGAGTCCATCTAGGGGAGTACAAACTCGTTCTCGTCAGTGTGCTTCGTTTTGTGAACATTACTCGTTTGTCTCTTGTTCAGAACCCACACATATAGATGAGGCTCTCAAGGATCCGGATTGGGTATTGGCAATGCAAGAAGAACTTAACAACTTCACCCGCAATGAGGTATGGATACTCGAAGAGAGGCCTCAAGATAAGAATGTGATTGGAACCAAGTGGGTCTTCCGTAACAAGCAAGATGAACATGGTGTGGTGGTACGCAATAAGGCAAGACTTGTCGCACAAGGTTTTGCACAAGTCGAAGGTTTGGATTTTGGGGAAACATTTGCTCCCGTGGCAAGGCTTGAAGCCATCCGTATCCTTCTTGCATTCGCTTCACATCATAACATTAAACTTTATCAAATGGATGTGAAAAGTGCATTCTTAAATGGCCTTATTAATGAACTCGTATATGTTGAGCAACCTCCCGGTTTCGAAGATCTTAGATATCCTAATCATGTTTATAGGTTGGTCAAGGCGCTTTATGGACTCAAACAAGCCCCACGAGCTTGGTATGAACGTCTACGTGACTTCCTCATCAACCAAGGATTCAAGATCGGGAGGGTGGATACCACATTGTTCACAAAAATCATCGACAATGAGCTCTTCTTGTGTCAAATTTATGTTGATGATATAATATTTGGTTCAACTAACAAAGAGTTTTGCAAGGAATTTGGTGACATGATGTCTAAGGAGTTCGAGATGTCAATGATTAGGGAGCTAAATTACTTTCTTGGATTCCAAATCAAGCAATTGAAGGAAGGGACATTCATCCATCAAGAGAAGTACACAAGAGATATCCTCAAGAAGTTTAAGATGGAAGAGTGCAAGCCAATCAAGACCCCCATGCCTACAAATGGACATCTCGACTTGGATGAAACGGGTAAATCGATTGACCAAAAACTCTATCGTTCTATGATTGGGTCACTCCTTTACCTTACCGCATCTAGGCCCGACATAATGTTTAGTGTATGCATGTGCGCTCGTTTTCAAGCTAATCCTAAGGAATCTCATCTTGGTGCGGTAAAAAAAATCCTTAGATACCTAAAGCATACACCTAGCATAGGCTTGTGGTACCCAAAAGGTGCTAGTTTTGTACTCCTTGGATACTCAGATTCGGACTTTGCCGGATGCCGTGTGGATCGCAAAAGTACTTCGGGTGGGTGTCACTTACTAGGGCGATCCCTAATCTCTTGGAGTTCTAAGAAGCAAAACTCAGTAGCCTTGTCCACAGCTGAAGCAGAATACATTGCCGCCGGAGCATGTTGTGCTCAAATCCTCTATATGAAGCAAACCTTGTTAGACTTTGGTGTTCATCTAGAGAAGGTTCCACTCCTTTGTGATAATGAGAGTGCCGTAAAAATTGCTAACAATCCTGTTCAACACTCCCGCACAAAGCACATTGATATCCGTCATCACTTTCTAAGAGACCATGTGGCAAACAATGATATATCCCTTAGTAGTGTTCGATCGGAAGATCAATTGGCGGATATCTTCACTAAACCTCTAGATGAAGCCACTTTTAGTAGATTACGAAATGAACTAAATGTGATCGATGCTTCTAATGTCATATAGATGCATTCATAATAGGAACTTGTCTAACCTTCTCAAGATAATGGTGAACATGGGTTTTGCTTGAGATGGTGGGTCACTAGTTCTTCTCAAGGCAGGTTGTTGGGTTCACCATGAAGAAGCTTGAGAAGGGAAGTAATATGACAAGATAGATTAATTTAATATGCACTCATGTTTACTTTCATGAATTAACCTTGCATTGGCGGTATAGAGATCACAAAGGAGAATATCACTCTTTGAGATGGTTGTTCACTCTTGATGTGAGCATACAACTCTATAAGTGTGTTTAAATTGATATAAGTGCTTAATGCCTATTGAGTCATATCCTATCGAATTTAAGGTCTTAATCTTTAAGTTCGTAGGAAATATGGCTCAAACATATCCATTTGAGTTCCATCTCTTACTCTTTGAATCTTATTTGCCTATTTTTTTTAAAAAAATAATAATAATAATTATTATTATTATATATATAGTAAAGCCTTTTGGCAAATATTTGCAAAGGAGTGTTTGAGAGGGTAAAGATGTCACTCAAACTGATCCAAATATGTGTTTATGTTGAGTGGTTATTTGAAATTTGGACTCAGTAAGAGAAAATAGTTCAGCCTATTTTTTTTTATCACCGGATAGTCCGGCGCTCCCTTAAATTTACCAGCGGAATATCCTGTGATCTCTGTCAGATCAACCATGGCAATAGTCCGGTGATCAGTTTAGTTATCAGCGGACATTCCGGTGCTCATTAGTTCTGAGAACTTCAAAATTTTAACATACGTCCGGTGATGTTATCTTGTTCTCAGCGGAACATCCGGTGAACAGAAGAAGTTTTCGGTCTCTGAAAGTTGGTTCTGCAAGAATTAGTCCGGTGGTCTATCCGGTGCTCTCTGTTGCCTCCACCGGATTATCCGGTGCTTTCAAAAACTGCGGGACCCACCTGTCATATATGTCTTCCCGGTCGGCCGGCTCTTTCATTTTTCGCCGCCGCTCGTACATCCTTGCGCCACCTCACCGACTCACCGCCTCTCAGCTCCCTAGCGCCGCCGCCGGGGTCACTCCGTCCACCGGCGCCACCAGGTCGCCGTCGCTGGCTCGTCGCCCGTCGTTGCCCCGAGCTCCCGCACGCAGAGCCGCCTCCGGCGTGCCCCACTCACCGCCGCCGCCCCTCCTGCGCCACCGGCTTTCGTCTCCAGGCATCGTGATCTGATCACCGGCACCTCCTCTCTCTCTCCTTCATCGTGGTGAGCACAATGTGGCCGGTTTACTCAAATTGATGAAGCCCTAGATCACACTTATACAATTTTGTGCCAAAATTCATGAAATTTCTTCACAAATCAAAGCAAATTTGATCCAATTTGTTGCTATTCCATCTCTTAGACATGAATTGAGTACATGATAGTCAAAATTGCGCATAATTTGGCCAAATTCGTGACAATCCATGCAAATTTCATTCAAATTCATATAAATTTGAGTCAATTTTCTCTCAAATTTGTGATCATTCAGTTTCAATCGACATGAATTGAGAGCATGTTCATTAATTGTGCGTCTTCCTTGTTAAATCAGTTGAATCTTATGCAAAATTGCCTCAAATTCATGTCAAATTAGATGAATCTCGTTCAAATTTTGACTCTCAATGCGATCAAATCATGAACTTAGCTTCATCTTCACCTTTTTCTATCACCTACTAGGGCATGTTCATCTGTTTGTGCCATATATCGCTCATTTCACTCAAATTCGAGCAAATTCATTCATATTTGCTTCAAACTCATGCCTATTTTGATTCATTTGCTCAAGTTCAAGTCCTACTGTATGCAATTGATCAATATCTATTGTCTCTTGCCTAAATCCATAGCATGATTGTCACAATTCATATCCATCCATGCTTAGGGTTCGGTTTAGGGTTAATTTCATTCGAAATCTTAAACCCAATGTGATCACTCATCTCTATTTCACGTTGCATCTGTCAGATGGGTCGTAATCGCAGTGACAAGGGCAAGGGCAAGGCAATTGAGAAGCCGAAGCAGAAGAAGTCAAAGACTCAGAAGGAATGGGACAGAGCGCTTGCTGCTGTTGATGCCTACAACAGGCAGGAGGGTTTTGTGATCAGAGATGACACCACCCCTCCTACACGTCGTTCCACCCGCACTCGTGCTTCCGGGAGGTCAGGTTCGACGCCTTCCAGCCGGTCAGGGGGCCGGAAGAGGGTTCGCCAGGAGCTAGAGGCAGTAGAAACACAGCAGCAGCAGTCCGAGCAGTCCGAGCAGTCTTAACAGCAGCAGCAGTCCGAGCAGCAGCCTCCAGCTCAGGGAGAGGTCCGCTTGCTTGATCTCACGTCCTGCAAGGGTCCGAGAATCAAGAGGCTGAGATTCGTACCAGTCGAGGAGTGGTTCCCTGAGGTCAGAGAGGAGGGGATTGATCCCCGGTTTTGGACAGTGGTACATGAGAGCTTCTATCGCTCATTTGGTAGGAAAAGCGTTCAGTTGAGCCAGCACAGGACGCTGAGATGGGAGTACTTGCAGTCAGCTGCAGGGGGAGCAGATGTGAGACAACACTTTGATGCATTCCCAGGTCTTACCGCTCTCCTCACTCAGGTAGACAGATATGTTGGGGATTGGGTCAGAGTATTCTATGCGACAGTATGGATCGCTCCCGACAGGTCGTTCATTCAGTTCATGTTCCAGGGAGAGGTCTACAAATTGTACCGGGCAGATATTTTCGAGGCTCTGAGGCTTCAGGAGAGTACCAGATTCTTGCATGAGGTCGTTCATCCGAACGCTCATCCTCCTCGTCGTCCTCTGACCGGTGGTGTTTTCCCGACGGATGACGAGATCCGTCTGTTGTTCAGGTCGCCCTTTCCTCCAGGTTCACTGAGACTGCCAGAGATGCTGACTCCGGAGGCGAGGGCAGTTCACTTTGCACTCAGACGCAGCCTGTTGCCTAGGATCGGGAACGCAGAGGCTATCACCAGTATCCAGCAGTGGTTGCTCTTATCTATCCTCACTCATCAGCAGTTCGACATTTTAGATCTCATCTTGTGTGAGATTGAGGATTACATAGCAGAGGGTCTGGGCAGACAGCAGCCATTCGCGCATTTCATCTCATATTTGTTGGCTCGCTCGATTCATTATCCAGAGCATCTTGACGTCTACCAGCGATCCCCGAAGCGATTCCCGGACTATATTCCTAGCGCTCCGACGGACAGACGTCGCGGACAGCGTGCTATGGCGCAGGCTCAGCGGCAAATCCCAGCAGAGGAGCGAAACAAAGTTGCAGCTGAGGACCAGGCCCTTGCAGAGGCCGAGGCAGAGCTACCTCATGCCTTCATAGACTTGGATGACGACGACAGTGACTCGGAGGACATCGAGTTCATTCCACCACTCCCGAGACGTCACGATGCTGAGGCCGGTGGTTCTACTCAGGGTGCGCCTCAGACTTCAGTTCCTTCCTCAGATACTGAGACAGCTACCATCGAGCCCTCTACTGCAGTGCCTTCGGAGATCACTCTTATCCTTCGGCAGATGCAGCAGCAGCAGGCAGCTCAGGCAGAGGATGCTCGCCGCCGAGAGGAGCAGCAGTTTGCACTGATGCAGTCACTACAGCAGCAGCAGCAGGCCATGTTTGCAGCACTTCAGGCAGACCGTGAGAACAACGCCAGATTGTTCTCCGTTCTTTTCCAGGCACAGGGCCTTCAGTTGCCAGCTCCAGCACCTGCTCCAGCTCCTGCCCCGAGTCCTCTCCCAGGCAGTGTCAGTGCACTCTTGCGTACTCCAGGGTCTGATTTCCCTCTGTCAGCTCTCTTGGCCTCCGGAGTGTACTCTCTGCCTGCTGGGATGTCTCAGAGGCCAGTGTTACCATCGTTGACTTCTCCTGTACCCACTGGTCCTCTGAGCTTCGAGGACACTCCACAGCCGACAGTCCCCGAGCATCAGCAGCCTGTCATGTCTCCCCATGTCCCTCAGCTGTCAGTTGTGCCTTCTTCAGTCGCTGAGCCAACACTTGACGCTCCAGATGCTACTCTTCAGTCAGTGCAGGATCAGATCGTTGAGGCGACAGCAGCTGCAGGTCACAGTCCGTCCAGCTCCGACTCCGAGGCCGACGGTTCTCAGTTCGTCGTGGCACCTTCTTCGACAGCATCGGGTCCTCCATCTTCTCCAGCTCCGGATGCTTAGTCATGTCCTAGTTTTTCTCTTTTTGGTGCTTAGATGCCAAAGGGGGAAAGTCTAGTAATAGGGGGAGTTGGTAGAGAGAGTAGTATTAGGGGGAGTTGGTAGAGAGAGTAGCTGGTGGGTCTAGTGAGATTTTGATTCAGGGGGAGGTTAGATTTTTGGGTAGCTAGTTTTGAAATGTTGGATCTTATGGATTGATTTTAATGTTATGACAGGCTATTTGGCTCTGTATATGGATGTGTTTCGCCTGTCATCACATTGTGTTTATTTTCATGCTCGCATAATTCTTACTTATTCTAGCATGATAGTTTTGTAGCGCTAGGCTTTATCTCGCTTTTATTGCTTTATACATTCTTATCTCTAGTATGATAGGTTGCTCTTCAAATTCATATCTCTATTGTTATTTGTGTTGTCATCAATCACCAAAAAGAGGGAGATTGTAGCATCTAGGCCCCTAGGTAAGTGGTAAGTGTTTCGGTGATTAATGACAACCATATTACTGTGACTAACAATTTGTTTTGAAGGGAATCAAAAATTCAGTATACAATGACATTTGGGTAATCTTGGTCCCTAAAGTGCTTATATGGACAATCAAAGGACATATGCTTTAAGACTAAGGATCTTCTAGTTCTAAGTGTCACAAAGGAGATGGAGGATACTTAGAGTAGTATAGGTCTTCTTTTCTTTTAGTCTTTTGACCGTACTATAAAGGGGGGCTAAAAGTAGTAGCTTGACTTAGTGAGTCTAGACATAGATGATGCACACTTGTTAAATTCTAGCACTAGGTAGAGCATACAAGTCCATGGTGAAGCTGTCAAGGAATTAGAGCTCAAAGAGATTTGAATTGGACGAGCTCACAAAAAATTTATTCACCGGATTATCCTCTGATGGATGTCTAATACTCACCGGATAAACACTAATTGAGGCATCCGAATTATATGAAAAATTTCAGAAGTGTCACACCGGAATGTCCGGTGATGGAAGTCCGGTGACCACCGGAGCTTTTCCAGCAGAGAAAATTTTGGGAGAAAAACAACTTTGTAGTCACCGGATTATCCGATGCCCCATAATATGAACACCGGACTATTTCTTGCAGAGAGCATTGCTTGGGGCCACAGTGGAAAATTACAGTCACCGGACTATCCGGTGACTTAGCTGGCAGAACACCGGAGAAATGTTGCGAAGAAACTCAGACAAATTGAACTCACCGGATTATCCGGTGAGAGAAAAAAATATCACCGGAGTATTTCTTGCAGAAGGTTCTGAAATCTAAAGGGTCGGGTAAGTTGTACTCACCGGATTATCCGGTGATGACTGTTGTTCACCGGAGTTTGTCACCGGACAAATGTTGCCGTGCAACGGCTAGTGACAGCTGACTCTGGGTTTGAACCCACCGGATTATCCGGTGATCTTAAGGATATAGCCAGCGGTTTATCCGGTGATTACAGAAAAATGGGAGTGGTTAGCCAACGGCTAATTTTTATCTCTAGGCTATAAATACCCACTCAGATGGTTTCAACAGTGGCTCTTGCGACTCTGTAGCAGCTCATACACTTGGTGTGTCATTTAAAAGCAAGAGAGAGAGCACTTGTGTCCATTCCAAGTTCTTAGTTGAGGATTAAGGACTTCTTTGAGTGCTTGAAGAGTAGCAAGTGTGCATCTAGTTGTTGTCTAGACTTTGTATTTGTCAAGCGAATCTTGAGGCTTGTTACTCTTGGTGGTTGGCAACACCTAGACGGTCTTGGTGATCGAAGGATTTCTCGGTGAGCTCTTGGAGGAATTGTGGGAGCCCCGGGAGAAGGAGGATGTACTTGGTTTGATACCCGCCAATACGGAGATGGAGAAGGGGTAATCAAGAGAGAGCACTTGAGCCTTGGTGACTCAAGGGGGAGCGACATCCTTGGTGGATGCTCCAACGAGGACTAGGGGGAAGTGCCAACTTCTCGAAACCTCGGAAAAAAAATCGGTGTTGTCTTCTCCAACTCCTTACTTTCTTGCATCTTATTTTGAGTTTTGTTATTATTGCAAGTTCTTCTTAGTGATTATCTTTCTTAGTTAATTCTTGCTTGATTAGCTATCTAGTTCTAGTTAAATCCCTTAGTCACATTTCCTTTTAGTTTTATTTGCTAAAGCGGTAGAAGTTTTAATCAATATCCCAATTCACCCCCCCCCCTCTTGGGCTATTCGATCCTTTCACTCATGGTGTTTGAATCATTTTTCCGCTATGGTTTCAATGGTCCCTCTTCCGCTATGGTTTGAATCATTACCAAATTGAGCTTCACCACTTAAATTTGAACTCTATAACTATGTTCAGTGTATTCGTCCATCTGTGCGAAGCCTTCCTCGGTATCACGCCGAGCTTAAACTTGTTCTAGTATTTCTATCATCTAAAAAGGAATACTGAAAATAAATATGTTGGTAGTTGTGGTTTCCAACTGCGTAACAGAATGAACAATTCCTATATTTCGGTTGCACTAATCTCCTCCTGGCAAAAGGATTGGAAGAACTATTTTATGTCTCCAACCCTAACCTGGTCACCTCTCCCTTAGTTTATAAGGGCCTTCAACCTCATCCAAATCCATTCTGGTCAAAGAAGCACCGTGAACTCAACCATACTGCATACTACGTCAAGAAGATTGGTGAGCTTAGACATAGTGGTTTGACCAAGTGGTATGTGGCCAAAGACTTCATTAGTCGAAGGTTGAGTCCCCTAAAAGCACGAGATCACTTCACGTGGGACTATGCTGGAGACAATGATAGCTCCCAGGATGTGGCCAAATGTAAGATTTAATTAGTATTTTACTTCTTATGTAACTGCAATCGAACTTTTTTGAGTGACTCCTTCTTTCCTTTAGCCCTGTCCCTGCAGGACACTGCTGCTCGATTGAGCAAATTGTTCACTGAAGAGGTACCACCATGCACTATTTAGCCCTACTCCCTCAAAAATCCTCAACCACCGGTGAGAATTTGCTCGGATTGAGGAAATATTTCTGATAGCTTGTTCCGATCTAATCTGTCTTTGTGACTTTAGGTTCCAACCTTCCGCCCAGGGCCAGAGTTCCTGTTCCTGAGGATTCCTCTTGCTCCGGTGCTAATGACAATGCCAAGGGAAAACACCAACCTATCAAGAGGTTGAAGGGTCTCTTCTATCCCAGGGATTGTCTTTACTCTATGACCTGTAGCCCATTAAGCGAACACGAAGAAAAAATCTATTGGTATGGAAATCGATTCCTTAGATGATCATTTATTTGACTGCTATCCTGGTTATTGAACATTCCCAACTGACACTGTGTCTGTATGGGGGGCCTTATTATAGGGATCGACTGGTGCATCCCCATAATCACCTCCTCGAGAAACCACCACGCTTGATGACTCGGTAAGAGAGGTAACTCATATCAAGCCTCTTTACATTGGTCAATTCTCTGAGGATTTACTCGATAAGTCCATAATGATGACATGTCATTGTGGGCTAATTTTCTGTAGGCAATGGATTCCTTAACTTCACCAGACTCCTAGGTCATCCCTTCAACACAACCAGCTCCAGCTCTTGGTATGATGAAGAAGAAAGCCACCATCAAGAGGTAGAAATCAAATATTGTTTCACGTATCCCGATCTCCAAGAGGTTTGACTTGAACAATTATCTTGTCATCCAACCTTCCTTTTCCTTCCTCACCCTGTTAATCGCAGATTGTTTTCCCTAGAGAAGCTAAAAGAATAGATGATGAGTGGTCTAACTGGTTAGCTAATTCCGTCCTCCCTAGCGACATTCCTTCACTTCCTCAAGTAGGAAAAAACTCCCGCGGATGCACCTGATACAAGCCTGCAAACCAAGAGAGCTGAGACCCCAACTAATTATCCTTGGATAGAAATAGAGGATCTCTTCAAGACAACAAGTGTCAAGATTGCTACCGCCATGGCTTGGCACTCTGAGATCAACCATAGCAATTGCCAGAAGGAACTGACTGCCAGCCAAGAAAGAATGGATCGTAAGTCTATCCCTAGATCACTATCATGTGATTCGATTACTGGACAACTAAGAATTATTAATTGTTGTTTGCTCTTTTAGTTATCGAGTCTTTCATACGGAAAAGAGGTTATCATTGATGAAGCAATGAAGGCTATCGACAATAATTCCAAATATCAGGAAAAACTCAGAGGTGAACTAAAGAAAGCAAAAAGCCGACCAAAAGGCCACAGCTGCCGAAAGAGACAGTATGGCTACTGAACGGGACGCCATTGCAGCTGCTTGAGACTATATGGCTGCTGAGTGTGACACCATTGTAGCTGCACGAGACACTATGGCTGCCAAGTGGGACACCACGATCACCGTGCTCCAAAAGCTGAAGGATCAGACCTTAGACCGCATGAACCAGTCAGCCTCCGTAAGCATCGAGACAATGCTTGGGCTCCTCAAAAGTTGAAACCCCAACCTCGACATATCAGTAGTGATGAAGGAGTCTGATTGTTCAGCAGAGGAGGCAGCAAATGTCATCCAAAGCGTCAAGCCTCTGATCCATGCCTTCCTCGAGTCCCTAGGGCTCCGCCTGCCTGATGAAGAAAGCGAGGGCAGTCTTTCTGTCTAATTGTCCATATTGATTGACTTAAAACACTTGAAACTTGCTCCATGGGTTTGGGATATCTGTAAACATTACTATTATTTTGCTTGTTCAGTATGCTCTTACCGCTATTCCATTGTTGATGAAATAGAGTTACCATAATTAGATGCAAAAACTAAATAGTACATGCTTAAACCATCCTCAAAACCTATGTATCAAATATCCATTGAAACCTGAAAGCTCAATTGAACATTTTATTAGATGCATTGGACCTCGAGTGACCACTCGAAGTATCCTCAATAACAAGAAAAGGACTAGTATGAAACTAGAAAAGAAATAACATGATGATTTTTGCAAACTTTTAGCCGACTCGCGTATTTGACTAGCAAGCGAACATGAATTTGATGAGAGCGACTAGAACTTCATAATCTTGTTGGCTATTAAGCATGAGATATCTGACAATCTCCTATGTTGTTATGCCTTATAAGGTATAATTGTTCATCATCGACCCAACACATGCCTCTATTGGTTCTATCTAATGGAGTTGACACAAAGCCAGATAAACTTATGCAAAAAAAATATCTATTTACAGAACATGGTATTACTATGTAGCCTCTAACTCTCTGGTCGAGGAGAAGATTTCCCAATCGGAGAGTAATAAAGAACATACATGTACCATCGAAAGTGTATGATGTAGCCCCTGACTCTCTACTCAACGACTAGATTGAGTGGAGAGTAAAACTGCAACATTTTGAAAGTACACGATATAGCTCCCGACTCTCTGCTTGATGTGATAATGAAAAGTGAGAGTAGAGTATAGCATAACAAAATACCCGATGTGGCCTCTAACTCTTCGCTTGATTATTGAATTAGAGTAAAAAGTAGAGCATCAATGCTAACATAAAACTATGTAGCTCCTGGCTCTCTGGTTAGCGTCATACTTAATCTGAGAGTGAAGGATACGCATCAAAATTATGCGACATAGCCCCCAACTCTTTGCTCAATGACCAGATCGAGTAGAGAGTAAGCGTAAGCATCAAAATTATGCGATGTTTCCCCCGACTCTTTGCTCAATGACTGGACTGAGTAGAGAGTAGATCATAAGCATCGACTCATTATGATCGAAGGCGTAAATCTACAAGTGTATGGATGTGGTTATGTTACAGTTATCGAGTGAATTCGAACAATCGGGTTGGTAAAAATTAAAATCCACTAGAGTTCGTGCTTGTTTTCACCGCAACCTTAGATTTAACGTGTCATAATGATATGGTATCCTTATACACAGAGATTGGAGATGCCATAATACCTTTGTGACATCTCGGCTTCCACCCGACACATCAGCCTTGAATCACCGCACACCCAAGGCTGCCTTGGAAATTCAACCATCGTTATCGGATCTTGACAGCTACAAACCTTTTCATTTGACACGTTTCTACAACTATAAATAAGGGAAACCCGAAGCCATTTATTTCCTAATCTACTTTTTCTCTTCCCTGCACATTGCTCAGTAGCATTCATAGAACTTGAAACCATGACCTTCACACCACCATTGTCTCCCGAGCAATATCCAGAAATCAAAAAGTGGGATTTATCACCCCAAAGCCTCTTGCCATTGTTCCATCGGGAGTCATCATCGTTGCCATTATTCCATTGTTACCTGAGTTCGTCACCTGTTGGAGCTTTGAGCATGATGCCAGGCCTCGAGCCTTGAAGTGTAAGTGATCTGTCAAAGAAGGGTGTCCAGTGATCCTCGATCATATTTGGCTTTGTTTCCTCACCATTTGTCCATTCGACGATGAATTCTGCTAGTACTCCCAACTTAATGCTTATTCATGGTGCGTAATCTATGTCAAACTCTTTGATCTTGGAAATAATATCGTAGCTTCCGAGAAGTCATTAGGATAGCATACAACAACTTCTGAACTTGAGGGTATGGTAGCTTAGCATTGTGTATGACTTCACTTACGTAGTAGATCAGTTTCTGGATCTTGGCCTTCTTCTTGAGGCATTCCCACTCAACCACTATGACCATGCTCACGAATTGTGGGGTGGCTGCAATGTACAAAAAGAGCTCTTTTTTGTTAGGCGAGGTTAGAATTAACGAAGACAATAAATACCTTTTTAAGTCTTGAAAGGCCTCTGCTCCTTTTATCCACTTGAACGGTCGTGTTTCTTTAGCAGCTCGACGAAAGGCATCCCTTGTTCACCCATCTTGGAGATGAATCGACTAAGGGCTGCTATGCATCCTTTTAGTTTTTGAACTTCCTTCAGTGTTCGAGGTGACCGCATTTGGTCGAGAGCTTCTATTTTGAGCCGATTGGCCTCAATGCCTCAACTTGACACCAAGAAACTGAGAAGCTTATCATATTGGACACCGAACATGCACTTCTTGGGGTTAAGCATCATTCAATACTTCCTAAGGTTATCGAATATCTCCTTGAGATCGTCAATCAATGCTTCTTCGGTTCTAGACTTAACTACAACATCATTGACATAAGCTTCTATATTACGCTCGATTTGGGGCTGTAGACAATTTTGAATACATCGTTGATAAGTAGCTCCAACATTCTTTAAACATAAAGATATTCTTACATAACAAAAATACACCAAAGGGGGTAACAAAAATGGGTTTATGCTCATCCTCGATTCCCATGTTAATTTGGTGATACCCCGAGTAGGCATCTAGAAAACATAGCACTGCGCAATCCACAGTAGTGTTGACAATTTGATCGATATGAGAGACATGAAAAGAATCTTTGGGACAAGCTTTGTTTAGGTCAGTGAAATCAACACACATTCTCCATATGCCATTTGCTTTCTTCACAAGGACGGGATTAGCAAGCCATCTACCAATCTTCATTGCTTCTGCGCCACAGGTTTAGTGCCAGGTTTCATAGCTAGTCAATGCTCGATCACCTCCCTAGGGACCTTGAGCATGTCGGACGTTTGCCACGCAAACACATCCTGGATTGCCTAGAGGAAAGTGATAAGCTCGAGTTCCTATTCGGGATCAAGGTCGACCCCTATTTTGACTGTCATGGCTGGTTCAGATGGGTGAATGGTCACTACCTTGATGCCACCACCTGCCTTCCTGTCCTTAGCACCATTGTTGTTCTCACCTTTGGCGGCGGTGTTGAATTTGGAGGTATTAGTAAGGTTTATGAGCTTGGAATCCTTGACCTTGGGGGCAGGGTAGTGCTTCAAACGCTTAGACTCTGTGCCTCTTGAGGTAGTTGCCGCTCAACTGAAGTGTTCAACTATATCTAGGCTCTGGTTATTACACTTGACCACTGCACATTGATCTCCCTTGATGGTTATGACCCCATTAGGGCCTGGGATCTTGAGTACCTGATATGCGTAGTACACTACGGCCATGAACTATAACACCCTACTTTCCAAGATTTTATAACTTTTTAATTTTTTCCAACATTAGTAAGTAGCTTCACTAGTAGAATAGGTTTAAAACTTATTTTCATAAACAATCAATCAATATATGTTATTATTTTGTGTGCATTGCATGCTACGTTTTGCTAGGAGTTAGGTAAATGTATTACAGTTCTTTTTCATTTTCTTTGGTGTTTTGAGTGAAATTTTTTTTGAAAAGGTTTTTACAAAACTATGTAGTAAATTAGTTAAGGATCTTAATGGTTGGAATTCAAAATCCTTGAATTCATCATCTATTCAATCCTTGATCATACCTGATCATTCTCTAGTTCAATTCAAATCTTATCCAAATTCTTGTTTAAATCTAATCTCTCCTCTTCCTCAAATTCTACCTAAATCCAAATTCAAATTCCTTATCTGCTCCCATTCTTGTCAACCTCGTTTTTCGTTTCTCTCAAATTCACTCCAAGCTCAATTCAATTCAAATTTCTTTGCATAAGTTTCTTTTCTAGAACTCTAGATATGCCTAAGGTGCCATTAGACTCAATCCTGACCAAGCTCAAGCCCTTGACTAGCACACAAGTCATCTAGAAGGCCCAACACAAAGGATCCACAAAATCTATGGATATTCGTAGACTCCTAGATAGCCTCATTTTCTGATGCAGTTTAGGAGTTCAAGAGGGGCACAAATGCAAATCTTGATAATACCAAAGTTGTAGGTCTCGTTGAGAGCTTCGATTTGAACATATGGAAGTCTCCTTTTGGATAATGGAGCTAGGAGTTATGACCCCCGAAATTAGTGCTGCGCAGATAAGTCTCAGTTCAAATAGTTTACCTTGTGACGCATTTTTGTAAATCAAATGGAATTTTTAGAAGTTCCAAAGAATACGATAGTTGTATATCTTTTCGAGTAATACAATTTAGAGTCTAAAAACGTCCAATTTGGAGTCCTAACAGTGGAGATATCGTCCTCGAAATAAAGAGCTGCGAAAAAGAAAATCCTAACCGACTCGAACTCGAACCCGATTCGTGTCTGGCTTGGACTCCACCTCAACCAGCTGCCCCTAGCATTATAAATAGGTGTTTCATGTCCTCCCCTACCCCCTTTACATGCCTCCATGCCCTAGCTACCATAGCTGCCCTGTCCATACATCGCCGTTCGCTGGTGCGGTCATCGTATCCGTGAATCCTCCTTACCTGATCATCAAAGCAAGGTGAGGACCCCTCTTTGTCCTTCCTTACCCCTATTTTACCATCATATTAAGTCCCTAGCCAAGCCCTAGCCCCGTCCAAAGCCCGATCTGGACAGCTGCGTCATCATCGATTGGCATCGACGTTCCTGGCTGACCAGAAGTCAAATTACATGCCCTTTCACCAGCGCATGACCCATGATGTTGTCCACTCCCTCACCAACCGGGTTGTCCAGTATTGCATGCCCTTTCACCAGCGCATGACCCATGATGTTGTCCACTCCCTCACCAACCGGGTCATCCAGTAGAGCAGCCAAACCGCTAGGATCAAGGTTGACATGCCTGTTGTCCGGTGTCTGAATGCGTTCTGCGTGCACCAAGTTTGCTATTGCGTTCCCTATCAATCCGGAAGCCGTATGGATATTTATCCTCTATGCAGGGTAAAAGTAGTTATCCGGGATAAGGTCCAGTAATTCGGTCAGTTCCTAGATATATGTACATCGTGATAACTTGTACACTAAGCTACATACCACCCTATAAATAGGGGGTAGTGGTCATCTGGGAATAGAAGGTCACAAGGAGAACGCTCAAGGCAACACACAATACACAAAGGTGCCCAAGCGCTAAACCATGATGTGATACTCCCCCCAGACCGATCCATTTTTCTACTATCAATACATTTGTAGTGTTCCTTCCTCTCAAACTTCGTCTCCAAGCTTGAGTCTCCTCCTTAGAAGAAACTCTCACCATACTTGCTAGGGCAAGATGAACTTTTGCTCCAACAGCGTGACGTCCATGGGGACTCGAATACAGAAGTGCTAAAAGAGGTAGGATGCCACCCAAGAAGAAGACCACCAAGGCCGCAACAACGGAGGTTGACCCCCCGATAACGCCCGTGCAATAGTCCGGGGGAAACGAGGGCCTCATGGCCACCGTCGACCCAACCATGACCAAAGCTGCGGCCAGCACTGAAGCTGCAAGGCAAGGACCTCACTGCGCCCCTAGGGGCTGCAGCCAGCGCCACCACTGTAAACACCATTCCAACCGAGCGTCAATCACGCTTGGCGGCGCTCCTGACCCATATGGAGGAACTGCAAATGGTCCTGCGAGTTGAGCAAGAAACTACCCGCACAACCACCGCCACCCCTGTGATGACCGGTGCTATTCAGACCCAAGCCCTATGGGAAGATGAAATCTTTGATACCAGGACCCTGCCTGTTCGGCCTCCGAGCATCAAGGCCAGCGTCACAAGGATCCCCTGCAAGACTATGACTCTCCCCTACAGGCCGACCTACAGGCTATGCCCTTCCTGGAGGGCTTTCGGACCCCAAAGCTACCTAAGTTCAAGGGCGATTCGGACCCCTGATGAGTTCGTCCGTTCCGACGCCCTCACCATAGAGGCTAGTGGGGGCAAACCAGCCACCATAACAAAATGCTTCCCTCTCGCCTTAGAAGGGGTGGCCATATGCTGGTTCTGGGCACTGGATCCTGGAGTCATTCACGCCTGGTCCCAACTTCAAGACCTCTTTTGTAGCAACTTCCAGGGCACCTTTGTCGAGCCGGTAACCTCTGAAAGCCTGTTCACTATCAGGCAGGAGTCAGAGAAAACCCTCAAGGATTTCTTCCGAAGGTTCTCCTAGACCAAGGCCCAGATTATGGGCATATCAGACTCTTCAGTTATCGATGCCGCAACCCAGGGCCTGGCCGAAGGCCCCCTATATGATTGGCTGAACTGGCTTCCCATACGTATGGTGGAAGTCCTCATGATCAAGTTCAAGGAATATGCACACGCAGAGGAGGAAAAATCCACCGAAGGCACTCGTGAGCTACCGAGACTTCCCATGTCAACCCCGAGAAGTCACACTCCCAGGCGGGATCATCACACGCCCCCTCCTTACCAGCGAAAAGGGGCTTTGAGGAGGCTCATACCTCCGGGTCCCATAGGGGGTGGCAGCCCAAGTCGTGTGGCTCCAAACCAAAATCACCCCAGGGGATGTAGCCAAGGATGCCCTGGAGGTCTCCCAGAGCAAAGCAACACTCCAAACTGACGTTCCGAGGAGGAATCATGGTGCACTCTACACGGCGCAGGATGAGGACATAACACCGACCATTGCCGGACCCTCACCACCTTCCGAGAAGAGTACCTCAGGAGGTAGGGAGCCTTCGCCTCGATTGAGGAGGCCACCAAGGAATGATCCCGGAATCACAGGCCACCAGCCAGCCGGTGCGTCGATCATCTGGCCTTGTAGAACCCTCCGTAGCTAGCCCTACCGTCTTAGTCCCAATCATTCGCAGAGCAGTACAACGATGAAGGGACGCGGAGCAGACAGATCATCCTCGCTATAATCGATGGAGGGAGCTCCGGTTGCACTTCAAAATGGTAGCGGTGAGACTACGCACGCGGGGTGCACCACATCGGAGCAACCAGCATCCATCAGCAGAACCCCGAATGGACCAACACCCTCGTGACATTCACCATCGACAATTCCAAAGGGGTAAAATTTCCCCACTCCGATGCCCTAGTCATCTCAGCGAACATCGCCGAAGTTGAGGTCTAGAGAATACTGATCAACGGGGGCAGCTCGGTGAACCTCCTCTTCATACATGCCTTCAACCAGCTTCTAATCCCATGAAGTCGGCTATCACCAGGCCACAGACCCCTCGAAGGATTCAATGGGGCCCCCCTCGATCCCCTAGGCTAGATAGAACTCCCGATCATCTTCGGCGAGGGCCCTGCAACATGGACCGAATTAATCACCTTTGATGTTGTGGACGTACTTTACACCTACAATGCCATTCTGGGATGGGGAACTCTGAACAGATTCGGAACTATACCCCATCACAATTACCTCTGCTTGAAGATGCCCGGACATCAGGGGCTAATAACCATCCATGGTGACCAAGACCTAGCTAGGCGTATCGAGTACGGGCACCATGCTCCGCTCCCCGGTCGCCACATCCACGCCATGACCCAGGAGGGCTCCGAGGACCCCCCATCGACGCATCCTGGGCACCGCACAACCGGAGGGGGACATAAAGTGTGTCCCCGTGCATCTAGACCAACCTGACCGGACCTTCCAAATAGGGGCAGACCTCACCTCTAGGCAAGAAACCCAGCTTTTGACCATCCTACAGGGTAACCTCGACACCTTCGCATGGTCCCCGCAGGATCTCTCGGGAGTCAACCGCTCCATTATCGAACACTCTCTTCAGGTCGACATGAAGGCTAGGCCCGTACGCTAGGGGCTTCGCAAGCTATCCCCAGAGCGGACAGAAGTCACAAAAGAGGAGGTCCAGAAGCTACTAAGGGTCGGTGTTATCCGATAGGTCATCCACTCTGATTGGCTCTCCAACACCGTCCTGGTCAAGAAACACAGCAGAAAGTGGCGTATGTGCATCGCTTAATAAGGTATGCCTTCGGGATCTGTATCCCCTTCCTCGCATCAACCGGCTAGTGGATTCCACCGTCGGCTAGGAGTTGCTGAGTTTCCTGGATGCCTACTCCGGGTACCACCAGGTGTGGATGGCGATGGAAGATGAGAGCAAGACCAGTTTCATTACCCCTTTCGGAGTATACTGCTACGTCCGAATGCTCTTTGGTCTTCGGAATGCTGGGGCCACCTTCTCTCTCCTAGTGCACAAGGTACTACGACAGCAACTGGGCCGCAACGACTAAGCCAATGTAGACAATATCATCGTAAAAAGCTAGCTCGAATCCAGCCACATTGCCGACCAACAAGAAACATTTAATAGCCTCTGGGCTGCAGGCATGCGGCTAAACCCGGAGAGGTGCTAAGGCTGGAAAGATGCTGGGATATCTCGTCTCTCGTAGAGGTATTGAGGTCAATCCGGGCAAGATCATGCCATCACAGAAATGTCACCTCCCACCAATCCAAACGAAGTACATCGCTTGGCTGGTGTCACACTTGGTTTTAACGGCCAAAACCAGATGTGGCTTATGTGTGCCCAGGATGTTCAAACGCACATAAGGACGTCACAGGTGAAGTAACAAAAGAAATACTTTTTTAAAATAAATGTTAAACTCTTACAGCAATTGACATATATTATCTTCTATCAAGATATCTGCAGCGGAACAGAAGTATTGGTGTCCAACAACACCGCAGGCAACCGAGGGGAAAGTAATGATATGCAGGCTTATATCAAGAATAGACTAACACATGTTATATTTGCATAAATGCGGGTAATGAAAACACATTTGGACTCAAAAATATTAAGCAGTTATTAAATGAATGTAACCCAAACAGTTCAGCATCCAGCATACAAGACTCCCCACCTTGTACACCATAACCTTCTAGTACTCCCTGTACTATAACCAAAACCATCTAGTACTCCCTATACCAGAACCATATCCACAACCATCTAGTACTCCCTGTACCATAACCATAACCACAACTATCTAGTACTCCCTGTACCAGAACCATAACCACAACCAAACCCATAACCGCAACCCACTAATCATGTGAGGATCCAAGTCTCTCATATCCGTGAGCACGACTGTTATAACAGTTTTACACTCTGCAAAGGTTGTCCAGCTTTCCCCACGAGTCAGTGAATTCCTTGTTGCTGTGTTCGCGATACACTTAACAAACACCAGTGGTGTGCCACCAAGAATCAATGCATGACATTTTCAACCAACCAGAGACTAATCCAGTATGTGTCTGCCCACTAGGTTTCACCGCCAGGCTTTACGCAAGCTAAGCTCCTACCTAGAAGCCCCCTTTTGTGCTGACCCAACACACACTGGATAGACTCTAATCAGTATATCATGCCTTACCCATATCAGCCTCGTGGTTGGTACGTTACTTCTTGGGTTGTCGCTCCACGAACCGGTCCTTACTTAGGTTACTTGAGCAAACACTAAACCAATATCATAACCATGACAACCATCAAAACTACTTTGCTCAAGGCCTAAGGTTCCATGTTGCTAGACCATTAACAAATTAACCATCAATGTTGTATATGTTCATTAGTCAAGATTATGACAGTTCTCAACATTCTAAAAGCATGGCTAAGCAATCTACCCACCAAAGGACACCTAACCATAAACCATCTAGGTTCTAAGGGATGATAAGGGAAAATCTAGGGAAAACCCTAACATAGGTGACTACCCATCATATTGACAGATATTGTATGCAAATTTTGTAAAACAAAACATTTAAAACATATGTTCAATATGATCAAGGACACTTGCCTTTTTCCCAATGCTTCTCAGTGTTGTTGAAATCATGGTCTTCAAGTCCCGCGAACTACTCCAGAACATTATCAACTAATCGCGAGAACTACCGACAAACAACACAAAAGAAAACACTAAGAACAACATACCGGACATCATCAAAACACTTTAAAAATACTATGGTTAGATAGGGATAATTTTAGAAACATTTATACGCAAGAATCGTCTAAATCGGAGTTAAGATGAAAAGAGAATAGCTTTCGGGAGATGGATTAGATGAAAAGAAAATGCTGATTTTCTAGAACTATCTTCCTATGGAAAAGGCTTTATTGCACAATCACTGTGTCAGACTTGACAATATCATTACGTAAGATTCAAGAAGTGTAGGGTAGACTAGACTTCACTGACTAGGCTAAGGAGAATGATGTGGCATTAACTTGGCATGCTATGCAAGTATCATCTTGGATTAAAGAAGGGATACACGGAGATCTAGTATCGACCACCTATGATGGATCAAAAAGGCTGAAGGTTATGCTTCTAGGTTAAGGATACTACTGGTCACTCTATGTAGCGGTGGTGGTTTGGGTTTCGTCGCAGATGGCGATCGAGCATGTGGCCACAGACTTCGATGTCGGCTTCAATGGTGCTTCAGTGAAACGAGGGAAGCATGGCATAGAACACGGAAATACTAACTCAGCGATATGGTTGGTTTTGGAAGGGGTCATCCGAGGTAGGGGCAAAACAGCGATGACTGCTTCTAAGTTTGGTGGTGACCACGAACAGATTCAGGAACGAAGATGCTCGCATTCCAGAAGATTGGCTATGAAATTTGGGAAACCGTTTGAATAGAGATGTTCATATATCCCAGGAACACAATGCTGTGGCATAGTTTTGGGTAGATCATCCACTGAGAGGAAGAACGATCAACGGAGATGAGACGGGTGATGGCTGCGACGTGCTATGGTTGGCAATGACGTCCTGGTTGTGTCGCTGCACAAACGGGGATGGGCTCCTAGCGTAACGTACAAGACTCCATGGGACATATCATGACACAGTTGGTGCATCCATACGGCTTTCGGATTGACGGGGAACGCAAATGCAAATCTGGTGCGCGTGCAGAACGCGTCCAGAAACCGACAGCAGGTATGTCGACCTTGATTGCGGTGGCTTGGCTGCTCTACTAGCTGAACTGGATGGTGAGGGCGTGGGGAACATCATGGTACATGCACTGGTGAAAGAGCTTGGTGATTTGACCTCTGGTCAGTCGGGAACATCGATGCCAATCGGTTATAGTGCGGCTGTCTCGCGGCTGTCCGCGACGGCGACAACCGTGGCGGCGTAGATCGGGCTTTGGCTGGGGCTAGGGCTTGGATAGGGACGTAGTATGATGATAAAACGGTAGTAAGGGAGGATAATAAGGGGTCCTCACATTGCTTTGATGCTCGAGGAAGGAGGATTCATGGAGAAGACGACGTAGCGCATCACGGGCGGCGACGGCGGCGGCTCCGGCGAACGGTGGTGCTCCGGCGATGCACGGGCAGGGCAGCAGCGACTTCTAGGGCTTTGGGGCATGGAATAGAGGTAGGATAGGGCATGCAACTCATATATATAGGGCTAGGGGCGGCTGGTTGAGGTGGAGTCCAAACCGAACATGAATCGGATTCGAGTTTGAGTCAGTTACGATTTCCTTTTTCATAGCTCTGTATTCCGAGGATGATATCTCCATCGTCCGGATTGTAAATTGGACGTTCCCTAATTCTAAATTGTAGTATTCGAAAAGATCTACAACTTTGGTTGTCATTGTAACTTCTGAAAATGCTGTCTTAATTTCCAAAAATGCACCACAAGATAAACTGTTTGAACTCGGACTTCTCTGCGCAGCACTGATTTCGGGGGCCATAACTCCTAGCTCCATATCCAAAAGAGGACTTACATAGGTTCAAATTGAAGCTCTCGACGATACCTACAACTTTGGTACTGTCAAAATTTGCATTTGAGGCCATTTTGAACTCCGAAACATCATGAGAAGATGAGACTGTCCAGGACTCCGTGAAAATTTGCAGATTTCGTGGATCCTTTGTTGGGCCATCTAGAAGACTTGGCTAAGGGTTTGGACTTGAGCAAGATTGAGCCCAAAGTCACTTTTGAGCAGATAAATTTGAATAGGGTTTGAATTTGAATTGAGTTTGGAGTGAATTTAAGAGAAACAAAAAAGAAGAGGTTGAACAAGAATAGGACTAGATAAGGAATTTGAATTTAGATTTTGGGTAGAATCTAAGAAAGAGGATAGATTGACTTTAAACAAGAATTTGGATAAGATTTGAATTGACCTGCAGAAGGATCAGGTATAATCAAGGATTGAATAGATATTGAATTCAAAGATTTTGAATTCCAACCATTAAGATCCTTAACTTATTCACTACTGAGTTTTGTAAAAACCTTTTCAAAATCTTTTTCACTCAAAACACCAAAGAGAAAGAAAAGAAAAAAGAACTCTAATGCATTTACCTGGCTCCTAACAAAACTCTGCATGCATTGCACAGAAAATAATAACCTATATTGATTGATTGATTAAGAAAATAGGTTTTTAAACCTATACTACTAGTGAAGCTATTCAATACTCTTGAAATTTTTTAGAAATTTGAGAAATCTGAAAATCAGGGTGTTACAGCCGGCCGCCTCGCAGACCTCAGCCGCTTCCTCTCCAAATCTGCGGAGCACAGCCTCCCCTTCTTCAAAACGCTGATGGGCTCCGAACCATTCAACTGGACTCCGGCGTGCCAGGCGGCATTCGAGGCCCTCAAGGCACACTTTTCCCACCTCGAAACGCTCATGATGCCCCTCCTCGGCAAAGGGTTGCTCTTATACTTATCCGTCTCTACCTCTACTCTCAGCACCACCCTGGTAAGGGAGGGGAAAAGTGACAGTCGCTCTACACAAAGGGCTGTATACTATGTCTCGGAGGCCTTAGCCAGAGCCAAGATGCGCTACACCGAGCTCAAAAAGATAGCATACGCCCTGCTGATGGCCTCACGCAAGCTCCAGCACTACTTCCTCACCTACGACATCACTATACCAACCTCTTACCCACTTGGTTACATGTTTCGCAACCGGGAGGCGACGGGACACATCGGCAAATGGGCAGTAGAACTAGCCACCTTCGTGGTAAGGTTTGTGGCCCGCACTGCCATCAAATCCTAAATCTTGGCAGACTTCATTACCAAGTGGACTCCGGAGCCCACCGAACCCACCGCTACCCCTCCCCAAGACATCTGTACTATCTACACCGACAGAGCATACAACTCCTAGGGAGCCGGAGCCGGTGCAGTCTTCATCTCCCCCACAGGCTAGCAAGTCCAATTCGCTGCTCGCTTTGATTTCAAGATGACCAACAACATAGCCGAATACGAAGCCATCCTCTTAGACCTCCGGAAGGCCCAAGCCTTGAGGGCAGCATTCCTTGAAACTCTACACTAGCCAACTGCTAAAACCCTTAATGAGATGACTGCCACCATCCTCCCCATCGAAACCACTGACTGGAGAGCTCCCCTCTTATCCTTCCTCACTGGAATAGAAGAGATGGAAGACCCGATCATGCTCTGCTGCATTCAGCATCGTGCCAAGGGCTATCGTCTCATAGAAGGCACCCTTTACAAGACTAGTGTCTGCGCTCCCCTCCTTCGCTGCATTACCAAACAAGAAGGGGCCAACCTCCTCCGAGAGGTACATGAAGGCCTTTGCAACAACCATTTAGTGCCTTGCGCCCTAGCCCACAAGACAATTTGCCATGGGATCCATTGGCCTACAATAATGTCCAATGTAGAAGACCTCGTTTGCACCTGCCAAGGATGCCAGTGGATGGGACACCGAAGCCACTAGCCCCCAGCCCCCCTACAACCAATCGCTCCAGTCTGGCCCCTCGCTTGTTGGGGGCATGGACCTCATCGGACCATTCCCCGTGCCAAAGGAAACCTTCAGTATGCGGTGGTAGCATTGGAATACTTCTCCAAATGGATCGAGGCCGAGCCCCTCACTGCGATCACATCGAAGAATGTCTAGAAATTATTCTAGAAGAACATAATTTTCCACTTCGGCGTTCCACGACATCTCATGGTCGATAACGGCACGCAATTCGACTCTGGGCCTTTCAGACAATTCTACGATGACCTCGGCATCAAATTATGCTTCGCTGCAGTTCGACATCCTCAGTCTAACAGGGCCGTCAAATGGGCCAATAGCAACATCCACTCTGGCTTAAATAGCTTCTCGTCAGCCTAGCTCGAGGCCTATGGGTCAAAGAGCTTCATAAGGTTTTATGGTCCCTCCGCACCACTGTCACACGAGCCACTGTGTTCACCCCCTTCCGCCTCCTATATGGCGACGAGGCCATGACCCCCACTAAGATCAAGGGATGTTCACTCAGGGTGCAACTGCCACGAACTACTAGAGAAAGAGAGCTCTCCCTTGATCTGACCAAAGGCACGTGGCTCCATGCCATCCAGAATCTTGATCACTACATCAAGAAAACCAAGGCCTAGTACGATCCTAAGGTCGCGCCACGTAGCTTCAAGCTCGGCGACCTAGTACTTTGATGTGCCCTAGCTTCGGGAAAACTGTGCAACAAATGGGAGGGCCCATACCTGGTCCTCAGGTCTAACAGACCCGGCTCCTACCGCCTGGCTGATACAGAAGGGACCCCCTCGAACACAGTTGGAACGCAGAGACTATCCACAAATACTATGTATAGACAACCCCAGCCTCAGTCCTCTCAAAAAATCCAGGACAATAAAAAACCATAGGTTTACACACCCAAAAATAGCAACCAAACCTAGAGGTGTTACCTTCCAAAAAAAGCCCTTACCCCACCAAACAATCTCACACAAAACCTATGAAGACCCTCCAGCATCTTGAAAGCATTGCCTTCGTGCCGGAGAGGTAAAAACATCTGGCATCTTGAAGGTAGTGCCTATGTGCTGGAGAAGTATATCCCTCCGCCATCTTTAAGGCCTGACTGGTCTACGTGGTGGAGAGGCAAAGACCGCTCCAACATCTTGAAGGTTTAGCCTCCGTGCTAGACAACCATATATCCCTTCGCCATCTTGAAATTCTAGCTAACCTACGTGGCAGAGAGGCAAAGACCGCACCGGCATCTTGAAGGCAGTGCCTCCGTGCCGGACAGGCATAAGACCCTCCATCATCTTTAAGTCCTGGCTGACCTACGTGGCGGAGGGATGACATCCCTGGCATCTTAAAGGCCTAGCTTCCATGCCAAAAAGGATTCATACAAAGTAAGGATCCTCTGGCACCTTGAAGACTAAAAGTCTCCATGCCAAAATCATCTAACCCCTACGTTATCTTGAAGGCCTAGCCTCCGTACTACAAGGCATTGCACATCGAAATGTTATTAAATGATATGTTCTTCCCTACTCATGCCCAATGCAATGCAGTACCCCTTTGGATCTCGCACCCTGCGGCCGCTAACAGCCACAGAGTGCGAGGGGGCGGGGATAAAGGGCACATGCGAAGCGTTTGTACAATAACAAAGCATCGATACGATAAATTATAAGCACCAAAAAACAAAGATAACACACACGCAAGTTTATTCATACATGACATACAAAAAGTTTGTGCATCCAGCTAACCACTGTACATCGAATCTATGCCTAGCAAACTTGCTAGCTTGTTATGCCTCCCTGAAGTACTATGGGAGGATGAGGGCGCTTGACTGCCACGCCTCCTAGAAATACCACGGGACCTAAAGAATAAACCCCGGTAATTGCGATAGGGGGTCGATGTGAAACTCCTCCATGGAGGGAGTTGCTGCCTCAAACAAAGCCCCCTCGACCTTGGGAAGATGAAGGATCCACTAGGAAGGGACACGAATCAAAGGCTGAGAAATCCAACTCTCCCCCCTGCTCCTCTGGCGCGGACTCTGCGGCCTATACCTCCTCCACTTTCACCTCGGCCAGACTAGGCTCAAGGATTCTGAAGGCACCCTTCCATCCGAATCCCGGGGGAGGACAAGGCGTCGAAAGAAGCATGAGCCAGCAACCTTCCGGGACGCTCGAGCTACACACCAGTCGTCCTTTGCAACAAAATATACATCCGGAGCAGACGCAAGGGGGCCTCCGGCTAGATCTTGATCAAGACATCAGTGGCCACCTTCGGATCCACACGCCCCTTAGAATTGCGGGGCATAACAAAACGACTCCACCGTTGGATGGATGGAGTAGCCCCAGACGCTCCGGATGCATTTGATCCCTCCCCGGAGGCACCATCCCAGATACGAGCGAGCCCGCCCTCCCCCCCCCCCCCCCAACTTCGGGCCGTCACACCTATATACACAGATCGGACACCAGTTAGCCTCAAAGGAACGAACATTTTGGAACAACACAGGCGAACTACAAGAAGACGGACATGGTTCTATTAGATAAAGAAAAGACCAAGTACATGAAGCAGAAGGGGTAGTCAACATACTAAGACTTTGACCCTCTTCGGAAACAAAAGAAAGCAGGAAACATACAGACTATGATAGAGCTACACCTCCAGCGCATCCACACGCGAAGACTGCTCCCGTGGAGCAACGGCGCGAAGCGAAGGGCTTTCGGAGGGCCACGGTGTGCCTGCAGGCTCCGGATGAAGGACCGGACCTCCCAACGAAGCATCCCGGGCAAAGACCCCCCGGGGCGGCTGGAGTCACCTCACCCGCCATATAGTGCAACGTCATGCTCGGACCATGCCATGCAAATAAGTTATAGCGGAAGTTCTCCAGAGCCGTGCGAATCTCCGCTGGAGATTCCTCTGGCCAAAAACCCTCAACCACAAAGTCTGGTAACTGCTGCTCTAGTACCTCGGAGGGACCAACCCCCGCTTGGTGCAGCAGGGTCAGTTGTAGCACCGGAGCCATGCGTGCACTAGACCTCACGCAGGTCTTTGCGGCCCTAACCATGACCTTCGCAGTGGACGAAAGCCAGAAGAGTGGCATAACGGATTCCTCCGAGTCAGAGGGTAGCGGCAAGCACCTGGCCCCTTGGCCGTACATAGCATTGGAGGTGATCCGAGCAAAGTCCAATGCAAGAGCAGCTAACTGCCAGCACTCCGAGCCCAGTGCCGCCTCCGATGATCGAGCCTCCTTCAGCTCTCACCCACCACAGCTCGATGGGTCTCAACAACACCATCGGTCGACACACGGGCTGTGTTGGCCGCATCAGCAAACTCCCTCACCTCCAGGAGATCTTCAGTAGCCTATCGCACCTCAGCCTCCACGCGCTCCCGCTTCAAAGCCTCCGCCCGCCGGATACTCTCCTCACGCTCACTGAGTGCCGTCTCCCCCTGAAGGAGTCCCTCTAAAGACTCCACCTGCTTTCGGGCCTCCCCCAAGGCCTAACGAAGGCCTTCAACCTCATCACGAGCCACGGCCAAGGCCTGGCGCCCCCATCTCCCAGTGCCCTTGTCAAAATTACTTGCCATGAGGCACATCAGAAGAAGAAAAGGGACCAAATGAGCTACTCAAAACCCGACGTCGAACTCGGCAAATCACGACTCAAACTACCGACTTACAGGGCCACCGCTACCAGACGCGTCTCCACTTCCCCCAAATGACGCTGGGCCAATGATCGCTCGACCCCTCCACTCCGGAGAAGGTAGGAGGCCGTAATGAAGACCCTTGATGCCTCCGGGTGTAGCGCGAAGTCATCCGAAATCAAAACCCCGAGGCTAGGGCCCCCTCAGCCGCCGCGAAGGGAGCCCCGACGGAGGGCACAGTGCCCCCAGCATCGGCCGCTAGGGCCAAGTCACCAGTCGGCTCGGGGCTCCTCGAAAACGAGGCTGCGTCCCCTAAGGCAGCCTTCAGGGGCACAACCGGAGGAGTCAAAGACACATCCACCTCGATGGTCGCAGCAAAATACCAAGAAACACAAATCAAGATCCCAATGCACGACCAAAATAAGATATAGCTAACGAAGTAACAATGCCTCACCAAGTCCCTCAAAACTTCTCATAGAAGGGCCCGTAACGTCCTCGATGTCTGAACCAGGAAACCCAAATCGTATTCCACAGAGGCCACATTTCCATACCAAGTTTCAAACGATTCTTAGGACATGTAAATGACTTCAAATGAAAAACTTTCTACTGCAAAGCTGTAGATCTCGTCGAGGACTACTATGTGAAAATGATGAGCATTTCTACAGGTGGTTCACATAAGGAACCGCCTGTGAAAATGAGTGAAAATGTATCTTAATAAATTCATAATTATTTTCATACCAAATCGGATGAGTACAAAATCTATATGAAAATTATAGCCCTCGACGAGATCTACAACTTTGTAGTTGAATTTGTTTTCATTTGAAGTCATTTAGATGCTCAAATAATGGTTTGAAGTTTCGGATATAAGATATGAAAAGGATTGCATATAGTGTTAGTATCACTGGCAGTTCTCTGGCGAGATGGTAAGGATGGTTTGCGCGAGCTGAGAGGTCCCGGGTTCGAGTACTAAGAACCGCACGCGCGCGTATTTCATGTGAAAAAGCACGTGATTTGTGACTTGCGAAGTCACGACCGTGGGGGTGCATGGTCGGTAAAAAATGCTTTTTTTAATAAAAAATATCGATTCGAGAACCAATTATTACAGATGGTCTGCTTAAGGAACCGCTTATGAAAATCGGTTTCTACCGGCGGCCTGCTTAAGGAACCGCATATGGAAACCTATTTTAACAGACGGCTCCTTAAGTGAATTGTCTGTGGTAATAGATTTTCACATACGGCTCTTTTACGCCGGTGAAAATAATCTATTTTCACAGGCCTTTGATTACAGGCGGATGCGCTAAATGTCTGTAAAAACGAGTTATCAGCTGCCTCTAAAAATAATTTTTGTAGCAGTGTGTTTAAAACTTTGTAATTTTTGGTCACTTTTTCACCATAGGATCAACGTCGAACAACTCACTGTGTATTGTATATACTTTAAAGGTTTAAATCGCGGCAAATCTTGTGATATAGAAATACATATTTTAGTACTGTAATTTTAAGCTAAGCAGTATGCAAATTAGGTAACTGAGAGATAAGAAATTTTAAGACTACTAAAATTTGAATTAGCATTTTGAAGGGGAAAAAAGGTTTAACGGTGAAGCAAAAATAGCTAAAATTCATCAGCTTGTCGTCAAGACTTGGAAATGGAGAAAGAAGGGGAAATTGTAAAGATCGATCTTGAGCTTATATATATATATATCTTTCCCCATATTTGATCATTGATTCATTCCCACAAGGGGCTGTACACTTGCTCCACGGCTGGGCTCTCACCGTAGGTGTAATAACACTGCTCTCTGAACTCGTACCCAACCATGATGCCGTCGCCATCGGCGTACCAGCCACCCATGTCGTGCCCCACCGCCGGCGGAACCTCCGTCCAGTACTCGAACGGCGCCCCCTCGGCCGCGCATGGGCCAATAAGGCTGTCGAGGCCCGACAGCATGTCCTCCAGTCCAACGTCGACGTCGCTCGTCCAGTGCTCCGTCGTGCTCTCGCAGCCGTCCCTCACCGGCGCCGGCGCAGCGGGCGACCCGCCGCCGATCTCGGCCTCGAGGGACCGAATGACGTGGCTCAGCCGGTCGGCGTCCTCCGGCGGCTGGTCTGCCGCCGGCGCGTCCTCCAGCAGCTCCATGAGAAACGCGTCGTCGACGGCCTGCTGCGGCTGCCCGCCGCCAGCGTAGTGGTACTCCTGCATAGCAGCGCCGCTGCTGCCAACGCTTCCCAGCTGCGTCGTGCTCTGGCAATCCATTTGTGCATGGATTGTGCAGAGAATTTTGAGCTGTTATGATCAAGAAGACTAGTCAGTTCTGTAGTGGATAATGGCGGATTGGCAGGAAGGATGTGGGGATATATATAGCGGTGAACCGGTGCATGGTTTCTCGGAGGTAGTACTGGTACTCTACGTAGTGGACGCGGCAACGGTTGAGACTTGAGGGAGGGGAGTAGAATAGCGTGTATTACGTTTGCTTCACACTTGTTCCCCATGTGCACCTGACTTGACTGCACTGCTCTAAACGTCGCTTTTCTACGTTCCTTTCTGGCATACAAGAAGGAAATTAAGAAAATTCTTCAGATTATCTTAAAATCCATGCAGTCGAACATTAAAAACTTTAACCGTTACTGTAGAGTAAAGTATTTAGTACTTAATTTGTCATTTCCAATCATTATCTTTTAAATTTTTTATCATAGTGGTAATGTCGTAATGATCAAGATGAGTATTGAAGTCTATATATCAAATGTCAACATCTATTTGTGAACCGTGGTAGTCTATTCCTCAAATTAAGCATCCCACCAATAAGACAAGCGATCAATATTATTGGGCTACAATAGCTTGAGGATTGGCTAATATTATTTATACAGTTCCCGAAAATGTTATTTTTTTTGTTTTATCTGCTGTGTGAAGGGAGATATATGGGATGGTTACAATCAGGCAATTGTCATAGTATATACACACCGGTGCACATACATCTAACTAAATGACATCTTCACATGCGGATGAGAATCAAGCATTAGTTTGGATGGTTAGCAGTGGTGGTTGTACCTATGTAGCGAACATGATTTGTTTAGGTGTGTATGTAATTTTGATGACTAATGATAATATAGTTAATGTGACGAACATCTTTACCAAGTATATATTTTAGTAGATTTTATGGATGTAATATATGAAGAAGCCACCGAAGCGGAACTCAAGAAAGTTTGAATTGGACGAATTCTAAAAAGATTGTTCTCGCCAAATGGTCCGTCGCTCAGAGGGTTGTACACGTCGGAGTATTATCAGAAGATAGTTTAAAGGTTGTACACACCAGATGGTTCGACGATGAATAGTTAGCTACGCTAGAGAATTTTTTAGGAGTGGTGTTTCTCGATGGCAGAAGGAGTTTGAATGCCAGATGGTCTGATGATGAAAAGGCATGTACACCTGAGGCTTCAACGGAGCATTTTGCAGAAGTTTTTGGCTCGGTGAAGAAAAGAATTGTACACGCTAGACAATGCTCAATGAGAAGTAGCTTAGTTAACTCAAGTATATACATCGGATAGTTCAATGATTGAGTTCAAGATAACACTAGAGCATCCAGTGTTCACAATGAGTTTGAGTGGAGTTCCAACAGCTAGTGACAGCTGTCAAATGGCTAGATTTGAGTGATGTCACACACCAGAAGGTCCGGTGTTTGGAGATGGTGCATGCTAGATTATTCGGGGTTTAGGAAAAATGTGATTGTTGGAGCAACAACTAATTCGTGAATTTGAGGCTATAAATACCCCCAATCGGTCATTTGAGTGCTAGAGTCTAGAGAAGTTCATATTTACTTGAGAAGATATTCAAGCCACTTAAGTGCTAAAAGTGATCATACAAGGCAATTAGCACAAGATTAAGGGAGTAATTAGTTCTATTAGGTCTATAGGGAGTTGTTGCTAGGTGTTGCTGCCTAGAGAGAGGATCAAGGGGTCATCCTACAATGTACCAAGTGATGCGTTAGCAACTCGGAGTCTTGGTGACTTGTCGGCATCGTGAGACTTGGTGGCTCAAGCTTGTTGACCCTTCGACTTGGTGTGAAGCGGCGGAAAGAAGCTTATACGGGGATGCAGAGATCTTTTCCTTAGTAGCTCAAGCTCTGAAGTGAAGACGACAGCAAGTAACTGGAAGAGAGGCTTGTGGTGAGACCTTATCTTAGTAGCTTAGTGACTCAACCTACTTGAGACCTAGGTGGCTTGAATGGTTGCTGTCCGGGAGTTATATCCTAGGTGGCTACTCCAACGTGAACTAGGAGCATCATTTAGGCTATCGATGCCACGGGATAAAAATCCTTTATATCGAGTTTGCTCTCTCTATATTTTTACGTTTCCTCATTTATATACTTGTAATCTACCTTTGCTTGTTTATCTTCCTATAGTAGTTTGCTAGGATTGACTATAGATTGAAAATATTTTTAAACGGTAAAGTAGACATACTAGATAAATTTAGAGCACATTTATACAGAAATTAATATATATTTATCTCATGAAGTTTTTGAAGCCAATTAGTTTTAGGTGTTCTAATTTACCACTTCTTATGACGTCACCGATCCCTACAGATGGTATAAGAGATGGTTCTTGCAACCTACAGTTGGTATCAGAGCTGGTTCTCACAACCTCTTCTGTTGGTATCAGAGCTTCATGGTCTTAATAGGCTTAACATCCTAGAAAGTTGTGACGTTTAGCGAAGTGATAGATATCGGTAGTGCTCCACATTTTGACAGCTATCATTTCTCCCATTGAAAGATTCTAATCACTTGTTATTTGCAACCCAAATATTTAGATTTTTGGAGAGTCACCGAGGAGGAAATGAAGTAACATCCCACAATAAAAGAAAGGCAATTCGATATTTTAGCGAAGAGTATCCTTTTATCATCTCTTAGCATTGATGCATTTAATCGAGTATATACTCTCACCAATGCTCATGATATTTAGACTAATCTCATTGAAATATATAAATACACAAAAGATGTGCGAAATGAGAAATATCATATGCTAGTCTCTGAGTTCAATAACACTAAACAACTTGCCTATAAAAATGCTAATGACATGTACTCACGTTTGAATATTCTTATCAATGAGATTAATAGACTAGGTTTGACGCCAATTAGAGATGATCAAGTAGTGAGAAGAATACTTCAAGTTCTTATTCTAAAGTATAAGTTGATTGTGTCCATCATCTACAACAACAACATTAACAAGATGACTCCAAGTCAAGTTCTCGGCAAGATCACTGCCCGTGAGATGACCATGAATATGAAGGTTGAAGGTTCATCCTCATCCGGCGCTAAGAATCTTACCCTCACAAGTAAGCAAGCTCCTTGCCCGCATATGAAAGAGAAGATGAGAAGACAAGAGCAAGAGTCAAGCTCAAGCGAAGATGATGGTGATAAAGATAAAAAAAGCGATGAAGAAGACGAGCAAAGCACCTCAAGTGATAAAGAAATGGATACCAAGATCACCAAAATCATCTCAACATTGGAGAAGGATTTCAAGAGGATCAACGCCAAGATTAATCATCCAATCTCAATGAAAGACTTAGTCAATACAATTGATCATATCAAGAAAAAGAAAAAGACCAGGAACAAGAGAAAGACAAGTGGAAGAGGCAAAGCATTTGCAAGCATAGGAAAATTGGTGAGTGAAGATGCAGATTTAATTGATGAGAGCTCAACCATCCACTCCTCTAAGAGAAGTTCTTCGTCAAGGTTGTCATCACAGAAGTTATAATCACACAAGTGTCTTATGGTCAAAGGTATGAAAAGTGATATAAGTGATAATAAATCTGATGATGATTCACCCTCTCAAGAAGAATTTCTTGAATTGATCAATAACAAACAAAGGGCCTTAAAGAAACAAGCTAAATATCTTAAGAAATTCAATTGCCCTAATAACATTCATGCTACTTTGTTTCTAATTATAAACAATTATTAAGAAAATTTGAATTACTAAACAATGAACATGAAGAGATTAAGGCAAAAATTGAGGGCATTGAATGTCAACCTAATGTCTTTGATGCAATCTACATCTCTCTTTAATTTCAATCATAAGGTAGATGCTTCTACTTCTTATGATGATTTGATTGATCTATGTAGCTCACCCCTTTGCGATGAAACACATGTTGAGAATGTTACTGTAGAACTATGTAAGGATCTTATTGCATAAGAGAATGATGAGCTCAAGTAAGAAGTGAAGAAGCTCAAGGAGGACTTAAAAATATTGAAAGGAAAGAATCATGTCCAACCTCCTCAAGATAACCGTGGAAACATGGTGAACAAGCTCGTGAAGGGGTCCACCGTGACATGCTTCAAATGTCATCAAGAAGGCTATGAATTCTTCCAATGCAAGCAAGTAAAGAAGGAGACCAAGAAGAAGAAAAATATGATGAACCTCTCAAACAAGACCTCCAAAATCTACACCAAGACTAATTACAAGATCAAGACTAAGAACAACCACTATAAGATCAAGAAGGACAATGGAGAAGTGGTTACACACGTGGTTGGGTGAAAGGAATGGGGGTGGAACCAACCTATTTGGGTGCTCAAGGAAGTCATCACCAACATAAAGGTGCTCCAGTCGGTTTGGGTTCTAAAGAAGACTTGAAGTTCATGGGTCGGCTCAAGAGATTTGGAGACTTGACGCATAAGATGAAGTGAAGGTTCAAGCAGAAAAACTAAGTGTACAAGAAGTTCAAGCAGAAAAACTAAGTGTACAAGATTAAGCGCATTGATAAAGATCTTGATCATCATATACCTAAATCCTCCATCCAAAGGTAAAAGGGGTAATGGTAGCTAGATTTTTGTTCAAACGTTTTGTTTTGCATTTAGTACATTTGCATTGTCTAGGACTACATGTGCATATTTTATTTCCTTGCAATAACTAGTGTAAGTTTTTTATATGGTAGGTTGCTTGTGTTTCCCTCTAATCCATGAGCAAACTACATGGTGTATTAGTTGTAGGGTCTTTAATGGCATATTTCTTCAAGTAGTATACTTTATGTGTCTAAGGAACCGTCCAAACAGTATTCTAATTAATTATTAAGTCAATTATTTACTTAATCACGAATTCAACGATTAACCAGAATACTATTCTGATAGTCCCGACATGTGTTTTGTGCCTAAGATCAGAACACATGCCTTTTCAATATTTAATATCACAACATAGCTTAATAAAGAGCAAGTAATTAACATTAAATTATAAGTTCTTAAGCATTTACCAAGTTATTACAATTTACAGCAAAAGAGAGCTAGGAGGAGATAAAAACTAACTCAACTCCTAACCAACAAAAGAAACTACGCAGCAGAAATAAAAGCTAAAAACAACAAAAGATGGGATTAGCCATATGCCCTTAGACTTCACCCCATGTAACACCCTAGTTATTTCAACTTTTTGCAAATAGTAATAAATATCATTTTCCTTAGAATAGGGTGTTTTACTTTGCCTTAAGATTTTAGGAGAAATAAATTATTTTCTAAAAGTTAGAATTTTGAATCTAGGCTATATTATAGTTTGTCGCATTCATATTGAGTTTAGCTGCATTAGAGTTTTTATTGTGTGAAAATATACTTTTGAAAAACCTTGAGCACGTTGTTAGAAATTAAACAGAAAATAAAAAGAAGAAACAAAAAAAAGATTTGAAAAAGATTTTATTAAAGGAAAATCTTTTTCTCTCTCTAAGCCGAAACTTTTCTTCCGGGCCTTTTTCCTTCTCCCCGCCCGGGCCGACCTGTTTCCTCCTCCCGCCTCCCTGCCGGGGGCAGCCGAAGGCTACGACCCAACAATGCCGGACTGCTCCTCCCAGTGGCGCCCGGCCGAAAGCCGTTTTCTCCCCGCAAACGCCGCCAGGTGGACCCCGCGCTTTCTTCTTTCTCCCGCCCGCGTTGGACTCCGCCCGAGTCCGAATCGAAGCCGACGCCGTTCGCCGATCTCCCGCGTCCGTATCCCAACCAAAGCGAGCCAAATCCGATCCGCACAATCCTATCCCTTCTCCCGCCTATATAAAGCCCGGACCCCCTCGGTTTATTCCCATCTAAGACGTGCGCCAGTTCTAGCCTCTCCGCCGCCGCCATAGCCGAGCCACCCCAAGCTTCGCCGCCGCCGTTCCGACGCCTGTTTGCTGTAGCAGAGCCACGCTTGAGCATCTTCATCGACTACCGCGCCCGTTGCAGCCTTCACCGTTGAGTTTTGGCCACCGGAGCTCTCTCCCTGACGTCGCCCGAGTCTCGCCGACATCTACCCCACCGCCGCACACCACCTGAGCCGCGCCATTGTCGGTACGTGTCTAAAACGGAATCCCCGTGCTCCCTTCTCTCTCTGTCGTCGCCCCCCATAGCCGGCGACGTGGTCTGCCGCCCCTCCGGCGAGAACGCCGCCGTGCTGTGCCTACCACTGCTGCCTCTCTTCTCTGAGTCGGCCGGTCAAAGCTACTTCCAGCCTCAGCCGCCCGATCCAAAATAGATGGCCTAGATTATATCCAGAATAACTCTTCACCAAGCCAACCCCGAGGCGACACGTGGCATGTGTAAACCCAGTCATCAAAGCTGGCCACGTCATCGCTTGCATAAGCCAGCCACCTCATCAATTTAGCAGACGTGGCAGTGACACGTCAGCACACCATTTCCAGCCATATTTTCCTATTTGATTTAATTCGGGAGTAATGACAGTTTTGCAAATAAGCCCCTGGACTTTCCTTTATTTAAATAAAAGCCCTTGTAATTATGCAGATTAGTCCCTGGACTTTTTCTTAATTACAAATAGGTCCCTTAATTTTTGCAAAAAGGCCCATAACCTCTCTGTTTTTATTTAAACTAGGCCCTTTTTATTTTCAGATGTAACCCTAATCGTATTTATAACATAACTTTCTCGTTTTAGCTCCGATTTAGATGATTTTTGCGCTCACGTGTTCGTAGCGACGTGTGCTATCTTGTAGTACCTTTTTCATAGATGTTAGCTATTGTGTGGTATACTGTTCTTAGTTGGTTTTGTTGTTTATTTTTTCGATGCGTGTCGAAAGCAGACGAAGAGCGATTCGAGAACCTTCAGGACCAAGTTTTTGAACAGTCTGAGCAGCAAGTTGGGAGAGGCAAGTGTCCTTGAACATTTTGATCCCAGTTTGTTTAAAATGCGTTCTTTTCAAACATGCATGCTGTTAATTCTTAATCCTATGTATTTATAGTACTCTGTTCCATATAATTCCTTGTCGCCATGTTGATAGTAGAGGATATGATGGGTAGTCATGCTTAGCTTCGCACAAGGGGATTGAAGGGTTAAGGGTTAAACATGATTAACTAATTAATGCAATTATGAGTTGGAAATATTAATGATGACAGTAGCAACATGGAACCTTAGACCTTGAGCAAAGTTGGGTAAGTGATGATGAAGTTATGATGTTGGTTTAGTCTTTGCTCAAGTAACCTAAGTAAGGACCGGTTCGTGGAGCGACAACCCAAGAAATATCGTACCAACCACGAGACCTGGTATGGGACAAGCCTAGCCTACTAATTAGTGGATTCCAGCTTTGTGCGTGCCAAACGGAAGAGTGGTTGTGTGGGGACGGCAAAGGCCAGAACCATTTGGTTAGTGGTATGAGATGTGTAATGGAAGAGAAGGGCGAAAACTTCCTGGAGCTACAAGGCGTAAAAGGGGGCTTCTGGGTGGTGTGAATGCCACTTTGACGGCGGTGAAACCTAGCGGGTATGCACAAACTGGATGAAACTTTGTAACGGCTTTGTAGTGACTTTCCGGGCGACACACCACTGAAGTGTGTTAAGTGTTTCGTGGACACAGCAACAAGGAAAATTACGACTTGTGGGGAAAGCTGGACAACCTCTGTAGAGTGTAAAACTGTTATAACAGCCGTGCTCACGGTTATGAGAGACTTGGATCCTCACATGATTAGCCAAAAGGGATTGGGTTGTTTTGGTCTGTTGGGAGCCTGATGTGGGAATTCAGGTGGAGGGAAAAACTATGTAGATGGTTCTAGGAGTTAGAGACCTAATGATGATGCACCTAGATAAGTAGGTTGCTTTCATAAAACTTCGTTAGTATAGTTGGCTTTTATGCAAAACTATAACTGTTATGGCCTGTTTCTTGTTTAAGCTTGCATAGCATTTTATCTTCCCACACTTGCGGAGTACTAGTTGTACTCACACTTGTTGTTTTTACCCCAAATGCCATTCAAGCGCTGCTCAGACATTGAAGGAGATCCAGATTTCTTCAATGATGAAGAGGAAGACTGCTAGGCTGGCGTTTTCCCCCGGTCAAATGCCTGTGGAAGTTGGAGTTTCGCGGAGTATCGCTATGTGTTTTTTGTTTAAGACTTTTTGGTCTCATTATTTATTCTAGTTAAAACGTTGTAATAATGACACTGTGTGTGATACACTGATGAAGTCGCTGCATGTATGAAACTTGATCCTGACATACATGTGGTTTACATCTGGTTTTGCCCCTTTCTAAAACCGGGTGTGACACCCCAAAAGTATGACCTCCAAGTAGTTGCTTACTCATGCCCGTCACCACCCTCGGCACGCATGAAGTAGCCAAAGACCAACTCCTCCTCGCTGGTAGCACTTGAAATAGCAGTGTGAGTACGGAGATACTCGCAAGACTTAATCCATAATGGTCACTTATAAATAGCTCCACTTCAAGGATTATGCATTTAGATGATAGCAAGAAAATGCCACATGGTTAAGTGAACTTCATATGTGAAAGCAAATTTGACATAAACATGTGTGAGCATTTATACTTGACTAACACGACTATCTAATCCATAAGCCTGAACTAAACATATATGTAAATGGAACCATAAGAAAAATATCTGTAAAGCACCATCTCAACCCATCAATAACATCAATCCACACTCGTAACTCTACGACTGTTGCAAATGGACAAAAGCATGCTCATGACCGAGAGCGCAGTATTTCAAAATACTTTTACACCCTGCAGGGGGTACTCCTTTACTTGCATGACTTGAGGACCATATTGTTCACATGACCACATAGGTCCATACAAGTGAGGTACTCATGTCAACCTTTTCCAATAAGCCCCGACCATTTGATCATACGTCGATAGGTGCGGGATCATCCAGAACTACTTTTGGAGCAAAATGGATACCCCAACTGGCCTCATACCCGACACCATCAACCCGCATGCCAAAAATCTATAGCTACAAAAGTAATCGGCTTCTCGTTCCGATATGAGACATGTAGTAAGAACAGAAAGTGCTAAAGCCAAATACAACACTGATCGGTGCTTAAACGATATAAGCGGTTTATGGTATCCAGGTCCCTCTCCCGACATACCCAAGGGACTTCCACATCCGGGTAGGACAAACACCCCTAACACCACCCACATCTCATCTCATCCTCACTACTTATCCATCCAACACCATCAACTCGTTATTATGATCATTGTGCAAGTAATTAAAGCCTATCCTTACGAACGATGAAATATTTCACTGCTCGACTTCTATCGAACACCTAATCACTTGCTAAGCGTCATGAATGACATTTTAAGTTAGATAACACCATATTAAACTTAGGCTACAAGGATATAGATCAAAAAAAATTCAGAATAGGAGAATTAGTGCATCAACATAGGTTCTACTCATCATAAACCCGACATCGACTCGAACTCATGCATAACATACATAAAGCATAATTTATCACATATGACGTATATGATCCAACTTAATGGGAGAAGTACGCTTAGATACTTGCCTTGCTACTCAGGTGACCACCTAATGCTACCCGTGCAACACTTATAGAATTTCGGTAGATCGGCATCGCCTTCAACCATGGTCGAGTCACGTGTCGGTTCTTAACTCATTAGAGAAGAACGCACGCAATGATGAGCATGAATGAACTGCAACAAAGCATGCTAGAATATGCATACAACACGCTAAAAATGTAAGACAAGCAAAAGAATGACAACTGTGCAATCTAAAGTACATCGGAAAACCAACAGGAGGCTGGAGACTCCAGGAAAATCTCCGGACTCTCCGAGAAGTTTTTTGGACTCTTCGTGCTATGGAGCCTTCAGAAAATTCTCCAGACACTCTGGACTTCCAGCGGAAAATGCGTTCGTGTCGTTTCATCGATCGATTTGACTCACATGATGAATCTATGCTACATATACATGCATATACACTATACAAAGGGTTCTGTACTCCACTTGCACCCTAAACCCTAACTATCTTTTAGTACAATTCAATGGCCCTATTTTGGAAAGTCCGAACTGTCCGAACATTTGTTCGGAGTCTCCAGACATTGTGCAGAGAGCAATTTCGGGGGGAAACTTTGGTTGATTTGATTGCAAACCAAAGAGCAAGGTTTTGCAATGGATCATGGGGTCTAGAACTTCCTTACTAACCTATCAACTCGATTCCCTAGTTCAAATTCAACTAAATCTCATAATTGCTCCAAAAACATCAAGAACTCGGGCATTTTGCAACTAAGCTCCAAAACTCGGATTTTGACCAACCAAAACACGCATTCGTGCCATGGGAGCGTAGGAGACTCACCCAAGGAACTTTGTAGAGCTTTGGGACTGTTAGTTGAAGGGGAAAAGGTCGGGAAGAGGAAGAATTCTGATGCTTCTTATGCTTCAACCAAGAACACCAAAAGACATCAAAATTGGCTCGAATCCTTTGGGAAAATGAAAATGAATTGGATGAATGGGAAGCTTGTGAGCTAGAGAACGTGTGAGTACCATATGCATACCTCGATTCCTTCTCTTGCGGTGGGATTTTGGGGGCACAAGGAGAGAGTGCTTGAGAAAGAGAGAGAGAGAGAGAGCTCCTTGCTCTTGTGGCCGGTGGGGAGCACGGGAGTGAGTGAGTGAGAGAGAGAGAGAGAGAGAGAGAGCATGGGGAGAGTGAGGGAGCAGGTGAGGGAGTGAGGTAGTGGGGCTGGCTAGCTAGGTGGGTCCCACATGTAAAAGAAGGAAGTCCGTTTTACTGCGAGAACGATTTTTTCTCCATCAAATTTCTTTCTCTCACCCGATTCATTTCAAACGAAGTGCTATAATGTGCCAAGATAAATTGCCTCGAATTTAATCATGACACTGATGACGCATAAATAGACATAAACGCGTGATTACAAATTCGAGATGTGACAATGTGCCATGAGTCCAATCTATAGGATAAATTTCACATTATTATCAATGACAAGTGCATGTCTTTCACAAGTATTCGACACTTCTATGGACACATTTAGGAGGAGCATATCCTACGGGTTGTGATTTTGAGACTAACATGTGTTTCAAGTGGTTTCTTTTGTAGTCTCATGGAGTAATCTACAAGTCCCCGGAGGTATACAAAGCTTATTCATCAATTGGTATTAATGTCAATTCATTTGATCTTTTAAGCTACCTCAATGCATAATATAGCTTAAACTTTCTATCTTTACATATTATCTAGATGTACATATGTTTCACACATATATGGGGAGTTTAGATCATATTGTGTGAGTTTCAAGAATTGTGATCCATGTTGTTTCATTTCAAATGGTATCCACAATACCCTTTCAATTATATTCCTACAATTGGTATGATTTATTATTGGATCATGATTTATGAAGCTCTCTTCCAAGTGCTCTAACGTTTTTCCTTAAGTTGAATATGTGTTTGTAGAATTTTTTAGATTGTTGACAAATGGGGAAAATTTTGATGACCAAAGCAAGATGCATGATTGTTAAGCAAGATGAAAGATTGTTCCTTGGATGGGAGAATTTTGCATGGGTCACAAGGGAGATAGTGACGATGGAGAAAGGAGGAGAGTTGTCTCCATGATAGTCACAACAAAAGGGGGACAAAGTAAAGGTAAGAACAAGGTATGACAAAGGTGTGATCTTTCCTTACAATTGGTTGATTTTCAATTGGTATCTTTAGTGCACTTTCAATTGGCATCATTAGTTTCCTTACAATTAGTATCATTGGTTGTTCTTATCATGCATCCAAAAAAAGGTGGTAAGGCCTTGTGAACTTTACAAGTGTTGTCATTTATTATTTATGCACTTTACAATTGGTATCACTTATTTGCTACTTTCTTTGGTTGTGTTGTCATCAATCACTAAAAAAGGAGGAGATTGTACCTTTGTAGCGAACATGGCCTTTTTAAGACATGTATGTGATTTTGATGATAATGGCAACATAGTCAATGGGACTAATATGCTTTTCAAGTATATATTTTAGTAGATCTCATAGATGTTATGCATGAAGAAGCCACTGAAGAGGAATCAAGAAAGTTTGAATTGGATGAGTTCTGAAAAGATTGTTAATGCCGAATGGTCTGGAGCTCAGAGGCTTATACACGCTAGAGCATTCTCAGAAGATGGTTCAAAGGCTATACACGCCGGATGGTGCGACGATGAAGAGTTGGCTATGCCAAAGCATTTTCCAAAAGTTGTGTTTCTTGGTGGCAGAAGGAGTTTGAACGCTGGATGGTCCGGCGATGAAAATGCATGTACACCGGAGGCTTCAGTGAAGCATTTTCCAGAAGTTTTTGACTCAGTGGAGAAAGAAATTCTACACGTCGAATGGTCCGATGATCATAAGATCTACACTCCGGACAATGCTCAGTGCGAAGTGGCTCGGTTGGCTTATGTATACACATCGGATAGTCCTGTGATAGAGTTCAAGATAACACCAGAACATATGATGTTCATAATGAGTTTGAGTGGAGTTCCAACGGCTAGTGATAGCTGGAAAATAGCTAGCTTTGAGGGATGTCACACACCGGAAGGTCCGGTGTTCGAAAATGGTGCACACACAATCATCTAGCATTCAGGAAAAATGTGACAGTTGGAGCAACTACTAGTTCACGGATTTGAGGCTGTAAATACCATCCACTCAGTTATTTGAGTGTACTGGAGTGTAGAGAAGTCCATATACACTTGAGAAAACATCCAAGCCACCGAAGTGCTAAAAGAGATCATCTAAGGCAACTAGAAAAAGATTAAGGGAGTGATTAGTGCTATTAAGCCTAAAGGGAGTTGTTGCAAGGTGTTGTTGCCTATAGATGGGATCAATGAGTGATTCTACATTGTACGAAATGGTACGTCAGCACCTTGGAGTCTTAGTGACTCGCTGGCATCGTGAGCATTTGTGGCTCAAGCTTGTTGACCCTCCGACTTGGTGTGGAGTGGTGGCAAGAAGCTTATATGGGGACGTGGAAAACCTTACCTTGGTGGCTCAAGCTTCGAAGTGAAGATGATGATAAGTGACTGTAAGAGAGACTTGTGATGAGATACTGCTTTGGTGGTTTAGTGGCTTAGTAGCTCAACCTACTTAGAGACCTAGGTGGCTCCAGGGCCATGATCAGATGTCGTTCGGAAGCTATAGTCTAGGTGGCTGCTTCAACATGGAATAGGGGTGGCATTTATGCATCGATACCGCAGGATAAAAAATTTTGTGCCAAATTTGCTCTCTCTACCTTCTTTACATTTCCGTATTTACATACTTGCAATCTATCTTTGCTTGTTTACCTTCTTAGAGTAGTTTGTTAGAAATAGCTATATGTTGTAAATCTTTTTGAACGGTAGAGTAAATACACTAGATGAACTAGAGCGCATTTAAATAGAAATTGATATATATTTATCTTATGAAATTTTTGAAACCAAATAATTTTATATGTCACAATTCACCCCTTCTTAGGATGTCACCGATGCGTAGAACCTCCTACCCACTAAGGATCAAACCCTAGGTTTGGTCCTTGTATGTCTCACTAAGTTAAATTTTCGTTGACAGTGAGACGCATGTGGTAACTTCATCAATCCACAAGATCTATGTTTCCGGTCTTCAGTAGCCGATGTATAAATGAGTGAGTGTGGCGGTGTGAGTCTTGACGTGTGTCTGTGAGTAGTGCTAGTGCTTAAAAAAAACATGCTCACATGCTGTTATATACGCAATGCCAAAACCCAACGCGTAAGGTGGATCAGACAATTTGGCAATTCGGCGAAGGCAGAAGGTGGCGAAGGAGAAGCCGTACTTTCCCGATAAGCAAGACAAATGGGATAGGAAGGGCTGGTGGTTCACGAGAAAGAGACTCAGATCATGTTGGCGATGGTGATCGCCTGGCAGCCAGGCAAGATCCAGCACGAGTGTATCTCGTCTAATCGCTTATTCTACTATGGTTTTTCACTTGTAGGTTCGCTGCCAATGGTCCATGCAGATTGAGGAGATGCTGTTCGGAGCATTATTTGCACCCCATCTGTTCTGCACGTGTAATTTAATATCTAGCATTTTGGTTCTTGGTCTTTCTTTTAGCCTAAACTCTTCCGAAGTCCCATTGGCCGTGCCTTTTCTTTTCTATTGGATATGCTTTGATTTTTTTTCTTCTAGAAGTGACGTTGACCATGACCTGTTAAACTTTGCTATTTGATAATTGTTTTGATTTTTTAATTCTTCCATATGAGATGTTGTTTATTGTTTTTTGAAACCAACGTTGTTATTATATTAAATAACCTCAATATAATAATTTTTTGCTTGACAAATCTATTGATATAATTTTTATATACTAGATTTTGATAAAGTCAAATATATTAATGTTCAAACTTTGCAAAATATGACAGTACAGGTTCTAGATTATCAACTAAAAAGTACAGGGAGAGTAGTTCTTATTATAATAATAGTTGAAAGGCAGTAAATTAGTACAGGTAAAGAGATGAATGATATTCCCCGGGACCTTAGCCGCCTCATCGGACTTGAGTGGCACAACATCTTTGGGTTCCTCATCTGTCAGCCAGACTTCACTACAGCAGGCTAAGCTCCACCATGGTCATGGAGCTAGTTAAGCTGGTCGAATCTAAGCTTCCACTCCTTTCAAAAAGCTAGCGACAAGGGCTCCATCATTTGTTTAGAAGCACGAAACTGAAGTCCTAGCTATATCCAAACGATACACTCCTTAGTTAATACAGTCTTCTTTATCGAAGCAGGAGCCATAAGGTGTCATCCCCTTCGTTCAAAATTAATATATGACGTTTTAGAATTTGTGTTTCGTAAAACTTTCTCAACTTCGGCAGCTAGTCTTTAGCACCATGAAAATAGTGCCATTATTCCATTCGGCATAAGAAGTACGTTCTTTCAAGATATTAAATTTGTAATTTTTTTTACTAACATAGTTTTCAAGACCATGTATAATGTAAAGCGTCACGTATTTCTAAAGAGAGTACATTACATGCATATACTTAATGCCCAACCATCAGGGTGAGGAGGAAAAAACATAGAAAATTCACACACTGATTGACAAATAGCGGAATTTTGATCTTGCAGCTAAGTAAGGGGAGAAGGTGACCCCGCAAAGAAAAACGTGGGAAGGTGTGGAATCTGCACCTCTGACTTCACTTTTGAAAGGCAGTGGCCCATCAAACGTTGATGAAACCTGTGCATTACTACACAACACCATATATATAATACTTTATCAGTGTCGATTCAATAGTAATCGACATGGAAGACGTATCAATATCGATTCTTAAACTCCCGCGCACGAATAATAGCTGAGAAGATAAGAACCGACATTAATAGTGTCAGTTCTTGGCTGGAACTGGCACTGATATATCAGTGCCGGTTACAGCCATGAACCGGAACTGATAGTGACTGTATCAGTGCCGGTTCTAGACACGAACTAGCAGTGATACGTCAGTATGGTTTCTAGCCACTAATCAGCACCGGTTCTAGACACGAACTGATACTGATATATCAGTACGGGTTCTAGTCACGAACCAGCACTGATAATCAGTATCACTGCCGGTTCTAGTTATGAACCGTCGCTAAGGATTGCTACTGTCATAACTTATCTTAAAAAATTCATAACTTTTCATATAAAGTTGGATGGGAAAAACTTTATATGAAAATTATAGCTATCGATGAGATCTATGACTTTATAATTGAAAACATTTTAATTTGAGATTATTTAAATGCGTAAATAATTATAATAAAGTTGCAATAGTGGTCGATGACAACTCACATTAAAAAATTTATAACTTTTTCACACGAAGTCAGATGGGGAAAAACTTTATATGAAAATTGTTGCTCTCGATGAGATCTAGAACTTTGTAGTTGATCATTTTTTTAATTGAGATCATTTAGATATCCAAATAGCTATTTATACGTTTGGTCAGAAGATGTAAAAAGATTTATTTTACTACTCTACTCACGAACTAACGATAGCTGAGATGATTAGAGGAGTCATGTGTGTGTACATCCTCTGTGGTCTTGAATTCGAGCCTTGTTGCCGCATACGAGCGAATATCATGTGATTTTGCTAATATTGGATGCAATCAGGTGGGCAGTCTCTCGTTAGCTGCCTCTTGTCGAAAAAAAATTGAAACTTTTTTCGGCCCGAAAAATATTGAATCGAGACCGACTATCAGTGCCAGTTGGAGCCACTAATCGATACCGATAGTGATTTTTAGCGTCGATTTCATACTCGATATTGATAATATCACTACCGAGTAATCAGTATCGGTTCAAAACCTATTAATAATGACGATTTTAAATCAACACTACTAAGATATTTTACGTAGCGGTGGCTCCGGTTCTAGGCAAGTACTCCATTATTTTGCTGCTCTCGCCATTGCGACAACTCACAGCTGAGAGTCTCTGTCCATGTAATTGTGTGTTATCCGCGGGGAGATGTCACTGTTCGGCCGTCCTTTTCTTTTTCTCCCGTACGAAAGAGAATACTGAAATATATACATATGCATGGCAACAAAAAGCATATTATCATTGCCGACCAACGTACGTGTGAGCTGGTGTGTCAACTCGGTTCTCTAGTTGAAGAGCAGCTCATTTCCATCAATCACAAGTTGGATGGGTTTCCATCATGAAAAATGATTACACTAACAAATTATCCCCAGCAAGTTGTATTCTCGATTGATACAAACCACTAACAATTCCATTTTATAGTAATTTGCTCCAATTTCAGGCTGGTGACTGCTTTTTATTAAATGAAATCGACCATTGTAGCAAAACATATTCATTCGTGATATTTTTGTATTTATTTATCAACTGTATGATTAAAAAAGTACCTTGTGCCTTGGTATCAGCTACTATTAGGATTTATTATTTTAGGCAGCACCAGCTTCGCTTGAGGGCGCAATTACACCCTAAAAGTGGGTTGCACACGGTATACAAATAGCACTACGAAATCAGGAAAAACTTTTCTACTATTCCATATTATACATTTCTAATTGGAGGTTTCAGATTAGTAAAATTTGTAGCAAATCGTAAATGTTATTTCAGTCTTCAAATCGCAAGTACAATCTCTAAGTGATAGAATATAGTCTAGAGCCACTCAACAAATTAAATGGATCTCTGCAATAATTCAAAGCTCAAGCTTTGTTGAAAGCTACTTGTCGAATGTTGATAAATCACGGAAGCAAATATTTATAAGATTGGGGATAACTGGGCTTCATCTACTCGATCATAGAGCTCAATGAATACGGGTTAACATAGGTTCAGGCTCTCTTAGTGTAATAGCTCTATATTCTGTTATTACTTTTGCCTTGTATTATTTTAAAAATAACATAGTGCAATAGGTGTCTTTCTAGATCTATTTTTAGGCTACTTGGTGAGTTCTTTCATGTGTTTGATAATCTTACGTTGAAGAATTAGGGTCGATTAATATAGTCTTTGTAAGGTAGTCGTATCTTGTCTGGAGTTTTGGCTTCCAAATATCTATGAGATATTTACCTTATAATACACGATAGATTTCTGCAAATAGATTTTTGGCTCATTTTATCTCATGGCAATAACAGATATGCTGTATGAGTGTATAACTATTGATTTAATGGTTATTCTATTTATAGATCCTACCGTTATATTATGTATTTTCCATATTTATTAATTGTCTAATCTCAATAACTAGCCCCCAAACTCTATGAGTAGGGTGACCGAAATAGAGTAGATAAGTTCCATCATGTTTAGTCGAGGAAAGCCTTCTCAATGAACACACCTTAGTTGAGAAAGTTCTTCAACTAGCAAGTCTGGGGGAGTAATCAAGTAGTCCCTTACTGAATACTACCAAATAGCGCCATAGTCCTATATTCCCTTTTTCTATCCTTCCATGACCAGCGAATCTTCATTCAATGTACTATGCCTCTAAGCAGAGTTTTCACCGCTATTGCACACAATCAACTTTAGTGGCTTGAAAAGACGTGCCCGAAAACTGAGGTGACATGTGTTAGAAGTTGTCAAGGATTTGTACTTAATTTTTGGTTATATGTAAATAAAAATAGAATACATACGTGTAGTTATAAAAGAGTATCGTGAAGAGGTATAGAGTTATATGGGTTTAGATCTTCAAGTTGGATAATAGTCTTACCTCATGTTTTGTCTTGATTATTCTTTTGATCAAAGAGTTTAATGGTGTGTATGGATGGATCTAATCCAAAGAACTAGGTAGATTTGTATGTAGCTACTACTGAAGATCTAGTCAGGTAGGAGATTGTTCTTACTGTAGATCTTTAATGGGTGTTGGTCTTCTATCCGACTAGACTTGAAGATGGGATCACAACTTCGGAGAGCTTGAAGGCAAAAGTTTCTAAGGCTTGATTACTCTACTTCTATTGCCTTTGTTGCTTCTGCTTTCGGTTGCCTTGGATGTACCACTCTCCTCGCCTTATATAGTTGGGGGAACCTAGGGCGTATCCTACTCAAACTTCTCTGGATGTGTCATGGTTAGACTCCTGAATATCTAGGAATCCTTATCGAATAGGGTGTAACTTTCATATTCGAGACAATTAGCTTACAAGTATATCATCTTCATACCTTACTCTATGGTGGCTATGCCTAACCTCATATCGAGTAAGATACAGACCATCCTCATATACCTTTTATAGATATACAATATTTACGAAATATATAACATTAATTATGTATCCTCATCAACTAGAAGAGGGTTGCTGATTTCCTTACTCTAGTAAAAAAAAATCTATCGAGGTCGTATTCCTCCTAGTCAGGAAATTCTCCAGCTGCATAGAATAGTATTTGGCAAAATCAATTATGATATTTGAATTTTTGGTTGGAAACTTAGAAAATCCTCGGGCTTTCCATCCTTATCAATTGTAACTGATCAAACAGACACAACTTCTGAGGGGAGTTGACATGACTAGACCTCAGGCAGACCTCCTTGGAAATCGAAGATCATTGATTAGCATGTTTTGATTTCCTGCCATACTGCGCTGAAAATTGAAAGGCCACACCCATTGTTAGTGTTTGATGGCGCTGAAAAAGAACGCCTATGAGGGTTTGAGATTTATTGAAAAATGGAGAGCCCAAGGCGTTATATCATAAGCCCACAATTTCTAAACTCGAGCCAAACCCTTTTTGTCTTCCTCCAAGCTCCCTCGTGGCATCCTCATCCTTTTCCAGAGACTCAAGAATCCCACCTCTAGGACCTCCTCTAGCTTCACCAGTAGGGCCATTGCCCTCATAACCATCTTTGCCATTGAATGCTCCTCCTTCTCTGGCCTCATCAATTAGCTCCAATGAGGTCATCATCATTTCATCCAATGAGGAAGTGATGGAGAAAGCGAACGATGAGTCCTCAACTGTTGGATTCGAGTGGCCAAAAGAGCTCACCATCCTAGAGAGTCCTACTCCAACCCAGGAGGAGATAGACTGGGACCTTCTTAGGAGACGAGGCAAGAAGAAGAGGAAGAAGATTGAAGAGTCTGTCCCCTCTCCATCCTCCTCCACTGCCTCCGATGATGATAGTGGAGCAGTGGGTAACTTTGTTATCAGCTGTTCTAGAGAAAGGAACCTGAAGCATAGATTATTCTAGTAGGTTTATTTCTCTTTAGCATTTTGCTCATCCCAAGTTACTTGAAAGACTAGGACTCAAAGATTATGAGGTGCATATAAGCATATTTTTTATTGTAAAGTCTTTATCTTATTGTAATGAACAACTTCTTGTTGAAATGCATGTATTTTATCCAAGTCAGGTCCCTCATGATCGAGAAAAAAATGTTCGATCAAATAGGCACTTTGACTTGGTCGGTAACTCTGGTTGAGAGAATTTTAGCCAATACCCACATGACCGATAATCGCATCGGTCGCAAAGGCACTTGGGTACTGACTTAGCCATCACATCTCTCTCCTCGAGTCGCGCTACATTTAATGTGTGTTGCTTTCTAAGGGAATTCGAGACATCATTCTACAACACTAACGAAAACATAAATCATGGCAATTCAGCCATGATTTTTTGTCGTTGCCAAGATTGTGGTAATTTTTGCGTCATGGAGCAAACTATTGCCCTCCCATTCCTTTATAGCTGGGAGTAGTAGGTGACTATTTAGTCCTTTTGCTTTAGCTCCTTTGTGCTCAATGATTTACTATCTTCTTTCCCAAACCCTTGTTTTCCATTCGCCCTCCATGGCTTCATCTCCAAATAGCTGGTTGAATTCTGACATGACCAACTCTAAGCTGAACAAGCTTGTGAGAGAAGGTCATCTTCCACCTTAGAGCTTACTTCCATGTAGATCGGTGGACAGAGAAGAGATACTGACTCCGAACATTGATGAAGTCATGATGTTCAAAGAGTTTGTCTACTACGGTCTTCAGCTTCCAGAGTCCAATTTCTTCATGGACACCTTGGAATTCTATGGGATACCCAATTCGATCACAATGATGAGCATCTTTGTTCATCATTCGGGTAAGGCATTTGCTCAATGTCTTCAGTGTAACAGCCCAAGTTCATAAAATCATGAAAGTCAAAAACTTTTCATAAAAGAAATAAAAGGGTTTTACAAAATTAAATAAAATACCTAAGTGTGTGTCTTTATACATGTATATGCATATATGTGAGTGTATAAATACATATATACTTTGAGGGCTATTTTTCTTTATATAAAAATAATATTTTTAGATATATATGTGTATATATTGATTGCTCGATTGATTATTGATTTTGTGAGCTATATATATGTGTAGTATATACCTTGTATGTATACATATACATGAGTAAAATAATTTTGAGCTTCTGGATGCTCTAGTGATTGCATTGGACGGCTGGGTGTTTGCTCTCTCAGTTTCAGCCCGGTCCAGCTCGCCACCATCTCCCTCTCCTCACTTCTCCTTCTGGGCCGAAACCTAGCTCGTTAGCCGGCCCACCCTGACTCGTCTCCTACCTCCAGCCTCTGCTCCCTCTTCCCGCTCTCTCACGCACCGCCGAGCGTGTCGATGCCATCGTGTCGAAGCCAGAGAGAAAACACCCAGCCGCCCAATGCAATCACTAGAGCATCCAGAAGCTCAAGCCAGGATCAATTTTGATAGATCTCGAGACAATCATGCGTTGTGCACTTGAGTTCATCCACCGGCCGCCCTAAATCCCAACCAAATTCACGAGTTAGAGATAGGCTCTGGATCAAAACCAGGAAGTTTCCAGAGTCTATGAGCATGCTTTTTAACACAAGATAGAGTCCTGAGCGTGTTTGAACCATGGGAATCGAGTTCGGATAGCTACCACCGCCTCTCTTTTTAATCCGACTCGAATTCAAGATAAGGAGGCCACCCGCCTATATATGTGACCCTAGAGCCTCTCGAGATCATCCCAAAGCTTTTGCCCAACTTTTCACTGAGAGATCGAAGTCCAGAGCCCTCGCCGATGAGTTCTGAAGCTCCAAGCCGCTGCCCACTGTCTCTAGCCTCAACCGCACACCTCCGACGACCACCCATAGCCCTGTTGTGCTCGCAAGGTTCTGGAGTTTGAGTTCCGCCGCTCACCATAATAGCAGAAGGCCAGCGACGTGTTTCCGATTGGATTCCGACAGGTCGCTGCTGCCTGGGAAGTTGCAGCTGTAGTTGTCTACGCTCGGGAGAGGAAGAAGCAAGGTGAGCTATCCGATCGATAGCCAAGGACTGAGATTAGAAGATCCTCATACCCCTTCGGTAGCCAATCATGAAGCGTCACGTGTCGCATAGTTAGCCAGCCGCGTCAGGGATTATGCTTATGTCTCATGCCACATCAGCCCTAGTGCTCAATCAGTAGCCTAGTCAGCATTTGTTTTTCTTTTTAATTGTTTTAATTGCTTTGATGATGACATAATAGTTAAATATTGTGCAATAAATAGTTTTTAGTATTAAAATAATTCTAAAAATATAATCAATAGGAAATTAATTTATGAAAATGTTTTATAGGTTTATTTAGTTCTATTTAATGGTTTTAAATAGTTTATAATTCAAATAAATGCTAGAAATTTCAAAAAAAATCCCAGAAAATCATAGATGGCTTTAGAAAAATCCTAGAAAAT